>NC_064924.1:400924950-401549950 GCF_023897955.1 Schistocerca gregaria | reverse complement strand
TTGGGAGGAGAGAGAGAAATTGTAAAGGTAATCTCAAAGAGGAAACACAATTGGCTTGGACAATGGATGAGAAGAGATGATTTACTGATGGATGCTGTGGAAGGAACATCGAATTAAAGAAGAAGAGGATACAGAAGATATCAGATGGAGGATTGTATAAGGATAGGAAAGAATGATGAGAAAAAGAACAGGATAGCCAATGACCGGACAGATGGAAAGCTATATGTGAAGACCTGTCGTAGGGCAGGGCATTGAATATGAATGTTGTTAACTACAGGAACCGTGAGCGAATGTAAACAAGACACACTGCTCATAAGGTCGATATTTGCATTGTTGTGCACTATTTTCAGTGCAATACAGATACAAAGCTAACAGTGGCAGGAAACCAAATGAAATGCAATAAGCCACAAGGCAATTACAAACGCTGGCTGCGAACGAGGATTGATTTAAATCAAGGGAGAAAGTTAAACATTTTGCAGACATGGATTCGAACCCATGTCTCCTGCATACTAGGCAGGTGCACTGACCACTGCGCCATCCGGACACAGTGATCATGAAAACTGAACGGATTATTCTAGCACGCCATCCCTCAGACCCAAATTGTCAACTTACGAACATACTACGAATGTAGTGCCCTTGCCCATTAATCTCATTACTCACGGCATTTTGCCGGTTCCCGAAAACATTCGAACCAGGTGTGCATCCGACACAAATTTTCAACCATCCCCATTGATTTAAATCAGTGTCTGCTAGCAGCCAACGTCTGTAATTCTTTTTGTCTTAATTCTTAGTGATTGATAGATCAAAATGGTGTCTATTCTTTCGGACAACAAAAATGTATGAAATAAAAGAAGTCCGTAACGAGACTCCGGAAACGATGGGTCCTTGATACCAAAATACTTAAGGAGATTTCTCTGAACAACATCCGAAAGTTTGTAGGGGGAGTTCTGGTTCATCCTGTGTATGAATTCGCACACTTCATAGACCGTATGCACGTTAATTTGAGTTCCTCGAAGAATACGGATATTATATGTATGTAATGTACACACACATTTGTGAACAGTACATGGAACAAAGCCAAGGACGGATAATTTGTAGAATATCGTATCAGCAATAACGATTAAAGTTCTAGAGACTTGTCGTATATGCAGGCTCTGGTGTGCCCGAAAAATATCATTTTTATGTCGAGTTTAGTGAGCAGTTCGTATGATTCAAATGGTTCAAATGGCTCTGAGCACTATGGGACTTAATATCTGTGGTCATCAGTCCCCTAGAACTTAGAACTACTTAAACCTAACTAACCTAAGGACAGCACACGACACCCAGTCATCACGAGGCAGAGAAAATCCCTGACTCCGCCGGGAATCGAACCCGGGAACCCGGGCGCGGGTAGCGAGAACGCTACCGCACGACCACGATCTGCGGACTCAGTTCATATGAGACAGTGTGATCAGTTTCATGGAAATGGGCTCCTCATAATACAACATACCTGCTTGTACAGAGTACGTAGTGCCAAGAGTGATGAACGCTTAGAATCATTAAACACAAGACGACTGCTCGTAGCTACGATTGATGTATCACGGAAAGCGAACACAGTCCGTGAAACTACAGGTTGGTTACAATTAAACTTTCGCTACTTGAGAGGGCTCCTGAGAAAACCGAGTGATCGTAATACAGTGAAACTTTGTTTAAAATCTTTTTGCCCAAGAGAAATAACGAATTAAAAGAAACATATTTTAATTTCCACATGAGAGGGCAACATTTGTTAAGTGTTTACGTTCAAGGTTACAAAGGCCGTGCATTCACGACAGCCTGAAAGTTTGTACGGATATCATTTCACAACGGTTCGCAGCGCTTTTCGATAGGTGGATCTTGGATTGCTAAGCTGTCGTGACACAGCTCGTGCACTACTTGAAGATCGCACATTTCACCCAGCACTCTCATCCGTGGCGGCAGTAACATCTCCAGCAATTTGCGGTGCTGGGTTGTTGGGTTGTTTGGGGGAGGCGACCAGACAGTGAAGTCATCGGTCTCATCGGATTATGGAAGGACGGGGAAGGAAGTCGGCCGTTCCCTTTCAAAGGAACCATCCCGGCATTTGCCTGGAACGATTTAGGGAAATCATGGAAAACCTAAATCAGGTTGGCTCGAGGCGTGATTGAACCCTCGTCCTCCCAAATGCGAGTCCAGTGTGCTAGCCACTGCGCCACCTCGTTCAATCAATTTGCGGTGCAATTGGCCGTCAGCCTCTCCCTGGAGTAATTCCCATATCGCCAATTACTTCGAACTTCCGAATCATGCATTTCAACTCCAGTTAGGAAAGAGGACTTCTCCTTATTGCTTTAAGCATCGATACTCGCGAAGGACAGTAGCATTATTGTTGCTGTTTTCATAAAACAGGTTTATGAGTAAATGCCTGCTTACCTTGTCCACCCCTTGTTGATTGTTACAATTGTAATGCACACTGATGCTTGTGTTTCAACCCTTTGTCGCTGTACCAGTACCGGCACCTAACGGAAAGTCGTAACACTAACACTACTAACAACACACATCCTGCAGCGCAAAGTATGAAAATTATTTCTACATAGTTGGGTGCCTATGCGGTAAGAAGTTTTCCGTCTACACTGTTTCCAGCAGGGAAAGTTTAACTATAACCACTCTGTATAACGTTCACACTGCTGCACTGCAGTGGCTGTGGACCTGTCAGAACCGAGACTTGGATCTCATCTGAGGCGATCCGGGCTGGTTTCACGCATTTAACGCCACTGTCTTCTATTGTATGCTGCTGCTCCTCTCCTCTCCCGTCTCCGCCCCCTGCCAAGCCTTGACTGTTGTGTCCCCCATACCCTCCATCTCTACACCCTTCATCTCCTTTCCCAAGTGGCTTCCATCAACTCCCCCTCCCAGATGACGCCCTCTCTCCCTCCATCTATCCCTCTGATCAACTCTGGTCCCCCCTCTCCTTTCCTCCATCCTTTCCTTGGGCTCCCTCTTCCCCCACTTCCATCCTGTTTTCTTCCCACCAAGCCTCTCCCTATCTCTCTTCTCCCTCCACCGCCAGAGTCCTTTTGTATTCCCCTCCTCTGCCTTTCCCACTCCCTGTTGCGTCTGCTCAGCACCCCCACCCCTCTTATGGGTCCTCATCCACCATCTGCTCCTTTCCCGCCTCCCCCTCTTCGCTTTTCCTCTCCTTCCCCCTTTTTTATTTTCCCATCATCTGTCCAATTTCCCCCCACCTGCTCTTGGCTATGGTATGTCACATTTTTCAACTTTTTAGTGCAGTGTTCCAGTGACTGTTCAGTGTTGTTGGTCTTTCTCGTGTTGCGAACAGAAACCATGCTGTCGCTAGGTGTGAATTTAATGTCTTTTGCGATCAGAAACCAGACTGTAGCCGTGTTTCTTAATTGTCTGTCTATTGTTTTACCTGTCTGCTCCGTATGTATTTTATTAGAATCATCATCCCTTTGTTCAATGTTTTAAGTTACACGATTTTTTTTCGCCATGTTACTCTTTAAGTCTCCGATTTTATCGCCTGTTTTTATTATTTATTCTCTTCATCTTTTTAACGAAGTCTGTAGGCTGAAGAGCGGCATACTAAGCTGCTGCCAGCCCCCCCCCCCCCCCTCCCCCTTCGGTGGGAATCGAAATTCAATAAAGAAAAAAAAAATTGTATGCTGCCAGCCAGCCGTCGATGTGAAAAAAAGAGCATAGTATCGAGACCACGAACGCTCAAACTGCAAGGACACCATTGAAAGCATATAGAGAGGTAATAATCATTGTTTGCTGGCGAATCTCACTTCAGTCTGTTCTAGAATGACGGGAGCATACTTGCATACTTGTTAGATGCCACCCAGATGATGACACTCTGATAGTTTGCAGTTTAAGGCTTTCAGTAAACGCAAAGTGTGATTGATTGTGACGGCACTGTGTATAATGCTCGTTCTCTACAACTAAGTTTTGAGGGCGATCTGAGCAGAAGTCGCTACTTCAAGGAGGTTTTAGAGTCCGAGGCAGTGCCTCTCTTGCAAGTAATTTTACTTGCCGTATTTCAGTTAATGTCCAGCCAAAGGTGGAGACATTATCCCAGTACTCTAATGTAAATGTCCACCTGGCGTATCGTTAATCGAACATATTCGGGGTTGGCTGGTTGACAGCTTGATCATCACGGGCCTCCAGCAACCAGTGTTGATGTTTTTCGGACTTATGAACCATCCCGTTCTTATCCTTTCATACCACGTTGCTCTAATGAAACACGCGGTCCGTCTCTGTGATAGAGTTAGCCGTCACGATAGCTCAGCGGGTTCAGTGAGGGGACTGGCCACCCTATGTACTAAAAACAAACTGAGTGAAGTTTCCAACCATAAATTTGATGAGGGGTAATGCGACACCCGAACAGACCTAATGACGAAATATGACGGAGAAACAGATAGAATCGAAAAAAGTTGTCAGCGAATCGGACCGCCATGACGATAAGCTGGGTTCAATTCCCGTTAGTGTCAGGGTTTTTCCTAGGTAGGCGGACTGGAACAGAGTGCATTCATCATAATGAGTCCAATAATGAGTTTCTTGAATGAGAAGTAGCGGCATCAAAGTCTGGAAAGTGATAACGGCTGAAAGAGCGGTGTGTCGACTAAATGCTTCTCCTTTATATTCCACCCAATGATGCCTTAGGCCGGTCATCAACGCGTAGTTCTTTCAAACTGACAGTGGTGTTATTACGGTTGTGGCGACTCCTCGCAATACAGAATTCTTGAAGTCGGAGTTCATGTACAGGTGAAACTGTGTACTATCACATAACGACTGGAAATCGCCGTAGGTCGCATCAATATTCAAGAGAGGAAAGAGGACTACAGACCCATACCACTAACATCGATTTGCAGTAGGTTTTGTAGCGTATTCTATGTCATAATATCATGAATCACCTCGAAGAAGACGATTTATTGACAAATAGCCAGCACGTATTCAGAAAATATCGTTCTTGCGAAACACAACTAGTTCTTTATTCGCATGAAGTAGTGAGTACTATCGAAAGGATATCTCATATTGATTCCATATTTTTAGATTTTCGGAAGGCTTTAGACACCGTTCCTCACAAACGATTTCTAATCAAATTACGTGACTACGTAGTATCGTCTCGTTTGTGCAACTGGATTAATGATTTTCTGTCAGACAGGTCACAGTTTGTAGTAGCTGATGGGAAGCCATCGAGTAAAACAAAAGTGATATGTGGCGTTCGCCGAGGAAGTGTTAGAGGCCCTTTGCTGTTTCTGATCTACATAAATGATTTAGGAGACAATCTAAGGACCCGTCTTAAATGATGCTGTTGTTTTGTAAAGTCATCAGAGGATGAAAACCGATTGCAAATGGCCCAGACAAGATATCGTTATGACGCGAGAAGTGGTAATTGATTCTAAATAATGAAAAATGTGAAGTCATCCACATGAGTATTAAAAAGAATCCGTGAAATTTAGGTTACATGATAAATCACACAAATACAAAGGCTGTCAATTAAATTGAATGCCTTTAAGTTACAACTATGAACGACTTAAATTGGAACGATCACACAGAGAATGTTGTGGGGAAAGTACACCTATGTTGCAGAACACGTAGAAAATACGAAAGGTCTACTAACGAGACTGCCAACACTACAGTTGTCCATTCTCTGCTAGAGGAGTTGGAGGAGATTGGCGTTTTAATGCCCCGTCGACAACGAAGTCGTTAGAGACGTAACCCAAGTCGGATTAGGGAAGTATGGTGCAGGAAAGCAACCGTGCCCCTTCGGTGGAACCATGCTGGCATTTGCCTTAAGCGGTTTAGGGACATCACGGAAAACTTAAATCAGGATAGCCGGACGCAAGTTTAAACCTTCGTCCTGCCGAAGGCGAGTCCAGTGTGCTAAACGCTGCGCTACTCACAGCCAGAGTACTGCAGTACTGCAGTGCAGTATGGGATCATTACCAGACACGACTGACGAAGGACACTGAAAAAGTTGAAAGAAGGGCAGTTCATTTAGTATTATCGCGAAATAGGAGACAGAGCGCCACGTTTATGGTAAGTGAAGTTGGGTTGGCTATCATTACTGGTGAAACAGACGCTTTTTCACTACGGTAAGATCTGCTCACCAATTTCACTTTTGTTGTTGCCCAGTGCATAGGGACAAATGATAATCATAATAAAACGTGATAAATCCGAGCTCGCACGGAAAGATTTAAGTGTTCTTTTCTCTCGCGCGCTGTTCGGGAATGAAATATTCGGGGTAGGTGCTTTACGACAAAGTTCGTTTCAGTTGGAACATTAATTGTTGTTGCTGCAATTTTGACGTATACTGATATATTTCATGGTTCTTGTACTTTAGACCAGAAGTGAAGATAATCAGTTGCATTTTAATTGAGAGACGGATATTTTGATGTGAAGATTTTTTTAAAAAAATGAATGTTCTTTTATTACGGCACTATATGCCTTATTCGGGCTGTAGACGTAACAGGAATTTACCTCACTATGATCCGTTGTGATCTACAGGCAGCGTCTATGAACTTTGACTATTACAGATGGAAACCACAACGTTTGGTCAGACTTCGAACTCGTGTTTGGCTTGATAAACGGAGCGTACTCAAACAATGATTGCTCCTAGTAGGCAGCGACTGAATTAAAAGTGGATAAATAAAACGGATTTGAACCTTTACCGTGTCGATAGATCAACGTAACATCATGAAGGTGTAATTTCGTGCTGCACCGATTTATTGTGTGCCATGCATCAATCCTCTGTAAGCTCCAAATAATATAGCGACGTACAAAATTATTTGTTGTATCTTTACGTTTAAGAAAGAAGTGGTACGATCTGTACTTCTGAGTGAAATTTCTACAAGAGCACGGCCGACTGCAGAAGGTAGCCTACTCCTAGTACCCAGAATGAGATTTTCACTCAGCAGCGGAGCGTGCGCTGATGTGAAACTTGTGCCAGGAAGTTTCATATCAGCGCACACTCCGCTGCTGAGTGAAAATCTCACTCTGGAAACATCCCCCAGGCTGTGGTTAAGCCGTGTCTCCGCAATATCCTTTCTTTCAGGAGTGCTAGTTCTGCAAGGTTCGCAGGAGAGTTTCTGTAAAGTTTGGAAGGTAGGAGACGAGATACTGGCAGAAGTAAAGCTGTGAGGACGGGGCGTGAGTCGTGCTTGGGAAGCTCAGTTGGTAGAACACTTGCCCGCGAAAGGCAGAAGGTCCCGAGTTCGAGTCTCGGTCCGACACATAGTCCAAGTACATTCGTTCTCTAAAGATCAGTCCCGTCATAGCCGAGTTGAGATTACGTAGCAAACGATGTGACTAAATTTAGCTCCTAGAATGTGAAGCAGAATTTGTCGCTGTCTTTAAAGCTGTTACATTGAAAGTTTCATGATGATAGTGAGGCACCATGGCCCATTAGTGGAATCAGTGTTTGTCACATGAGAGGCTGCGTACGTCATATTTATGCATAAGCCCTTCGTAGTAAATTGAAATTATCAAGATTTTCTAATGATTTTTACGACTACGCTATGCACAGATTACGACGGAAGGGAGCTCCACATCGAAGAATTCAGCAAATGAAATGCGACCATAAATATTGCTCAGGATATCGGTTAGAGACGTATCAAATAACTGTTATCGCTGTCGTCCCATGCCCTCTTAAAATTCCTCTGGAGAGAGCTATATGTCCGGATTCACTTTACGACGCTGCCTGAAGTTCTTTTTTACGAGAGTCCACGTTTTCGTCGTGGCGCGAGTTATAGAGGAATTTGATTCTCGTAACCAGTGACTGCTCAGCCATTAGCGCGCATTGACATCGCTATTCCACTGGCAGATCGCGTGATAGAAAAGGAGTGATCAGAATACTAATATCTCTTCGTCGGTCCAGTGAAGAGGGCTAAACCATAAAATAGCTAATGAAGGAAGTTCACGCTTTTCGTATTCAACAACATCCGTTGTCCTGATTGCCAGTTTTCAATGGTTCTAACACCAACCCAATTACCGTCAGCATGAAGTCGAATAGTTAAGGAAGGAAAAGGGGAAGGGGACAGTGTTAAAGAGTGTACCAGAAGAGCAGAAGGAAGAGGAGTAGTGTCACGTGACTAGCAAAGTCACCAAGCAAATGGCAAGGGGTGAAAAAGTTTACAGAAGAAAGTAAACTACGTCATGGATTTTTTTCTTTTTACCTTCCCTGCGTCATAAGCAACAATGAGTGAAAGTCGCATTGCTCAAACTGAGTCTGTAGTTTATTCAAACAGGTCAGTGTCCAGACTCCCGACGACTTACTGTACCTGTTATATTAGTGTCCTTAACGTCTGTACAATAATAACTCGTGAATATTACTTTGTCCACAGTAATAGCAAGTGTGCTAACGGTAGATGCAAACTTATACTTACACAAAATAGTATCTAAAACTTTGCGCTGTATGCAAAAATTATAAATCAATGATTTGTACATAATGATAAGATTCACTGACGATATTGCTATTCTCAGTAAAAGTGAAGGATATAACAAATCCTGTCGAGTGGAATGAACAGTTTCATGAGCACAAATTATGGATTCATAGTAAACCGGAGAAAAACGAAAGTAACAAGGAGTAGCAGAAATAAGTGTAGCAACAGATGTAACATCAGAATAGGGGACCACGAAGTAGACAAAGTATGTGGTCCTGCTACCTAGTAAACAAAATAACGTGACAGACGAAGGAAGGAGGATACATAATTAGCAGACTGGAAGAGGCAAAGAGGGCTGTCCTGGCAAAAAGGAATCTACTAGTATCAAACTTTGGCTTTAATATGAGAAAGAAATGTCTGAGAATTTACATTCGAGCACAGCCTCGTATGGACGAGAATCATGGACTGCGAAAATACGAAAAATCGAAGTATCTGAGCTGATGTGTTACGGTAGGATGCTGAAAAGTAAGTGAACTGATGAGATAATGAATGAAGAATCTCTCCTTTTGACAGACAAAGGTATAAACATAGGCAAAATATTAACTTGTAGAAAGGATCGTGTGGTAGGATGAGGGTTAAGATATCAGAGAAGAACTGCCACGGTATTAGAAGGAACAGTAGAGTAACAGAATACTGAGATTGAAATACACAGTGTAAATAATTACGGACATTGAGTGTAAGTGCTACTTTGAGACTGGAATTGGAAATCATGGGACCCTTGTGAGGATACAGATGACGTAACTTCCTCGCCATACTCGCCATACTCCCAAAAAATGTCAGCAGGTAAGATTCTGCTCATGAATGTTTATCTGAACGCTTCTCATGAAACAGTCTTAACTCACATTCTGACATGATTTTCTTTTCATAGTAATTTTCTAACTTTGTAATTAAACTAAAGTGGGTTCTTACTGTTCAGTATATAGTACGTTGTCTGCAATACATACGAATTTCATCCAGAGTACCTTCACATCCTCTTGTCTAGAGCTAAATTTGGCGTTTGACAACTCAGCTATTGTAATCATTTTCTTGTCGCGCACGTTAAGCAGAAATATCTTTCTGTTATTGTTAACGTTTTGTTCACAACAAATCATGGAGACTAGTGACTGTTGATTGCCGTCTCTGCAGGTCTGCGTTTACTATTATCAATAAGCCAGGGTCTGCTTATTACCTCCCATTTGTCTCGCAGATGGATTGCCTCACCAACTGGTATTTGATGAAATTAAAATTGCGGTGTCACAGTCGTGTTTAAGCACAATACCATCTGTGTCTGCACATTAACTTCAGAGTGAAGATAAGTATATTGAGACAATACCATCTGTGTCTGCACATTAACTTCAGAGTGAAGATAAGTATATTGAGACACGTGTCAGTTTTGCAATAAATGAAATAATAGTATGTAATGTTTCGATTCGCCGTTTCGAAACAGTGAAACAATTAGTGTTTTGTAATCGAATAGACCTTACATTATATCATCTTGAATGTCTACTGTATAAATATTTCCCTGTTTCGAAACAGTTTGTGTTTTGTAATCGTATAGACTTTACATGATATCATCTTGAATGTCTACTTTATAAATATATCACTATAAACACAAATTAGGTGCGAGAGTGTCAATAAAATCGCAAGAAGTATGAAACTTTCACTTAGGTGTCTTGGCAGTTTCGTATTTCCTGCAGCAAATGCCCTGTTTTCGTGTCGTGTGACTTGCATACTTTCCAATTGGCTGAGGACAGAGTTTGTATGTTTGACATAGCAGATTTTGCCGAAGTCGTTTCCCTGTCCTGCAGCTCCTATTTTAATAGGTTTTATGGGTGAAAATCTGCATATGATCTTGAAAAGGCATATCATGAGATGTAGTTTATTGAGATAGCATTCTGGGAAGCGAGGCACTGAATTAACATTTATGAGTGTGCCACTCGCACTTTCCTTACAGTTAAATTTTCCATTGTTTGTCTCACAGAGCAGGCCTACAAAGTGACTGATGCACACAGACCAAAAAATTACCGTAACAGACTGGAGCATATGACGCAATGGTCAATATGGCAGTTTTTCATCAAACATTCACGTCAGCTGGATACACTTCATAGAACTGGAGAACATTTCAAGGTAATTGAAATGCAGAGATCGGGATGTTTCCCCTGAAGTATAAAATCCAGACTAAGATTTAAAATAATTCATACAATGCAATGTCTTTGTGATTCCTACATTACGGCAGATCTGGCTCTACACCACTTACAATACTTGCTAAAGAAATTTGTTTGATGTACAGGCATAAGGGAGTTCCCTCAAGTACTCACAGCAAGCAGATATTTTTGTGCCCCGCCTGGATAGGCGGCGCGTGGTTTTGCTCCTGTGAACTGCTTCTGTAATATAGGCCGAGAGTGAAGAAAGCGAGCAGGAGCAGGAGAGGTGAAGCACTTCGGTACTGCATTTAACTCAACACCTTTTACTAGAGTCAAAAACACAAGTAAATATCAAAGGCATACGTAACTTTGGCTAGGATGAGCATGTAGGTGTGAAGCCGTAGTCCATGTCTAATCTAATACGAGGGTGAGTCAAATGAAAACATTAAATATATTTTAAAAAATATTATTTATTGTGCAGAAGTGGTACAAAGCTGTATCACTTTTCAACATAATCTCCGCCACGCCCAATGCAAGTCCTCCAGCGCTTACAAAGTGTATAAATTCCTTTAGAAAAAAGTTCTTTTGGTAGTTCGCGCAACCACTCATGCACCGCGTGGCGTACCTCTCCATCAGAACGGAATTTCTTTCCTCCCATTGCGTCTTTGAACGGTCCAGACATTTGGAAATCACTTGGGGCAAGGTCTGGTCTGGTGAGTGTGGTGGATGAGGAACACACTCAAAATGCAGGTCTGTGATTGTTGCAACTGTTGTACGGGCAGTGTGGGGCCTTGCATTGTCATGTTGCAGAAGGACACCTGCTGACAGCAATCCACGACGCTTTGATTTGCTTGCAGGCCGCAGATAATTTTTTTAGGAGTTCTGTATATGATGCACTGGTGACAGTGGTTCCTCTAGGCATGTAATGCTGAAAAATGACGCCTTTTTCGGCCAAAAAGAGAGTCAGCATAACCTTCCCTGCTGACGGTTCTGTTCGAAACGTCTTTGGTTTTGGTGATGAGGAATGGCGCCATTCCTTGCTCGCTGTTTTCGTTTCTGGTTGGTGGAAGTGAACCCAGGTTTCGTCCCCTGTTACGATTCTTGCAAGGAAGCCATCCATCACTTTCTCGTTCAAAGTACCGAACAAGTTCTTCACAACCATCAACACGACGTTCTCTAATTTCATGAGTCAGCTGCCATGGCACCCACCTTGCAGACACTTTGTGAAACTGGAGCACATCATGCACAATGTGGTGTGCTGACCCATGATAACATGTAAACATGCTGAAATGTCGTTCAGTGTCACTCGGCGGTTTTCCTTCACTATAGCTTCAACTGCTGCAATGTTCTGTGAAGTCAAAACTCGTGATGCCTGACCTGGACGAGGAGCACCTTCCACTGAAGTTACACCATTTGCAAACTTCCTACTCCATTCATAGACTTGCTGCTGTGACAAACTTGCATCATCGTACTGACCCTTCATTCGTCCATGAATTTCAATAGGTTTCACACCTTCACTACGCAAAAACCGAATAACAGAACTCTGTTCTTCCCTGGTGCAAGTCGCAAGTGGGACGGCCATCTTTTTACTTATCTTAGGACGGTATGTGTGCATCTGCACTATGTTGCCACGTACAGGCCATTCTGCACGCTGTTTGTAGCACGCTTACCAACTTACAGGATAACGGCGTGAAATTACGATTTGTTATTACAAATTTAAGGTTTTCATTTGACTCACCGCCGTACAAAGTCTCAATAGCAAGCTAGCGCACTCTCTAGTAGAAGCAATATTTCTAGGCCGTCTTCTCTTGATGAAATGGGCAGAAATCAAGACGGCACTCGCTGAGCTCCACAGCGTCGGCCAGAGAGCGCTGTGGTCGGCGTAGTTGGTCTTCTCTCGTAGTGCCAACTTACGAGAGCGTGCACCTACGATGTGGCATCGTAATTATCGACACCAAAGATATATCATTATTTTGTGTAATAACCAAACAGAGCACATTTTCAAAAATAAACACACAAACATACACATACGTAAATCAAAACACACAAATAAACGTACTCAAAAAATAAAACTCACTGAATGGTGAACAAAAACGTGTCCTCTGTGTGCAGCAAACTTGAGAAATATGTTCTTGTAAGATAGCTACATGTAAGATTTAGTGATTAAACAAAATACAGTCAAATACAAATCCAGTGCAAAATCCAGAGAAGAAAATCAACGGAAATTTTACTGTTTCGTTTCTGAGTAGATCTACTGTATCTCTTCTAAGTTGTGGTTTAGAAATGTCGTTTTTGATACTTTCTCGCTTGAAAGACCGGATCGTCTGCCTGTTATTGTTTGTTCCTGCGTTGAAAATATGCGATCACATAGAACAGAGCTGGCTGTAATACAAAGACGTCGTTTCATTACTTCACCGAGCGAGGTGGCGCAGTGGTTAGCACACTGGACTCACATTCGGGAGGACGACGGTTCAATCCCGTCTCCGGCCATCCTGATTTAGGTTTTCCGTGATTTCCCTAAATCGTTTCAGGCCAGTGCCGGGATGGTTCCTTTGAAAAGGGCACGGCCGATTTCCTTCCCAATCCTTCCCTAACCCGAGCTTGCGCTCCGTCTCTAATGACCTCGTTGTCGACGGGACGTTAAACACTAACCACCACCATCATTACTTCAAACAGCGGAGGAAACAACACATGATATTATTTCCAACACAGCAACGGAACTTGTTATGTGGCATCTTCATATATTTATCAAGCTCGACTATACTTGCAACATGTCGATTGTCTACACTTTGGATCAACCCTCCTACACCCTCTCAAGAAACAACCGTCAAACGAAAAAAAAAAAAAAAAACACGAAGAACGTAACTTGTCTAGCTTGAAGGAGGAAACCAGATGGCGCTATGGTTGGCCCACTAGATAGCGCTGCCATTGGTCAAACGGATATCAGCTGTGTTTTTTTAAAATAGGAACCACCATTCTTAATACATATTCGTGTAGTACGTAAAGCAATATGAATGTTTTAGTTGGACCACTTATTTCCCTTTGTGATAGATGGCGCTGTAATAGTCACAAACATATAGCTCACAATTTTAGACGAATAGTTGGTAACATGTGGGCTTTTTAAATTAAAATACAGAACGTAGGTACGTTTGAACATTTTATTTCGGTTGTTCCAGTGTGGTACATGTACCTTTGTGAACTTATAATTTCTGAGAACGCATGCTGTTACAGCGTGACTACCTGTAAATACCACATTAATGCAACAAATGCTCAAAATGATGTCCGTCAACCTCAATGCATTTGGCAATACGTGCAACGACATTCCTCTCAACAGCGAGTAGTTCGCCTCCCGTAATGTTCGCACATGCCTTGACAATGCGCTGACGCATGATGTCAGGCGTTGTCGGTGGATCACGATAGCAAATATCCTTCATTTCCAAACAGAAAGAAATCCGTGGACGTCAGATCCAGTGAACGTGCTGGCCATGGTATGGTGCTTCGACGACCAATCCACCTGTCATGAAATGCGCTATTCAATACCTCTTCATCCGCACGAGAGCTATGAGCCGGACATCCATCATGTTGGAAGTACAACGCCATTCTGTCATGCAGTGAAACATTTTGTAGCAACATCGGTAGAACATTACGTAGGAAAGCAGCATACATTGCACCATTTAGAATGTCATCGATAAAATGGGAGCCACTTATCCCTCCTCCCACAATGCCGCATCATACATTAACCCGCCAAGGTCGCTGATGTTCCACTTGTCGCAGCCATCGTGGATTTTCCGTTACCCAGTAGTGTATATTATGCCGGTTTACGTTACCGCTGTTGGTGAATAACGCTTCGTCGCCAAATAGAACTCGTGCCAAAAATCTGTCATCGTCCCGTAATTTCTCTTGTGCACAGTGGCAGAACTGTACACGACGTTCAAAGTCGTCGCCATGCAATTCCTGGTGCACAGAAATATGGCACGGTTGCAATCGATGTTGGTGTAGCATTCTTAACACCGACGGTTTTGATATTCCCGATTCTCGCGCAATTTGTCTGCTACTGATGTGCGGATTGGCCGCGACAGCAGCTAAAACACCTACTTGGGCATCATCATTTGTTGCAGGTCGTGGTTGACATTTCACATATGTCTGAACACTTCCTGGTTCCTTAAATAACGTAACTATCCGGCGAACGGTCCGGACACTTGGATGATGTCGTCCAGGATACCGAGCAGCATACATAGCACAAACCCGTTGGGCATTTTGACCACAATAGCCATACATTGTAAGTAGGCTGTTTAGGTTTTTATGTTGGTAACGCCATGTAGCGCTCTATAGGAAAAGCACTGTCTGTGCTGTGTGCAGTCTGTGGCTGGTTTCCATTGTTGGAATTTGCTAGTTTTGGGCAGTTGGCTGTTAACAGCGCGTAGCGTTGCGCAGCTGGAGGTGAGCCGCCAGCAGTGGTGGATGTGGGGAGTGAGATGGAAGAGTTTTGAGTGCGGATGATCTGGACGTGTGTCCATTAGAGACAGTAAATTTATAAGACTGGCTGTCATGAACTGCTATAGATATTATGACTTTTGAACACTATTGAGGTAAATATATTGTTTGTTCTCTATCAAAATCTTTCATTTTAGTGAGGTAAATGATTTGCGAAAGGTGTAGGTTAATGTTAGTCGGGGCCATTCTTTTGTAAGGTTTATCGAAAGTCAGATTGCATTGCGCCAGAAATATTGTGTGTCAGCTTAATGTTGATCAGAATCTGAGTACGTTCAGTTCTGCTCAGCTGTTTGAAAATCAAATAATGTAAGAGGTTTATTAGCACAGTAATTCATTAAAAGGGGACGTTTCAACATCAACACAATATCGACCTTTTCCGCAGTTGAAAAACGGTCTATTTTAACACGGGTAATATATCAAGAAGCAAATACCGTGCGCACTGGCGGAATGTTACGTGATACCACGTACTTATACGTTTGTGACTATTACAGCGCCATCTACCACAAAGAGAAAAAAGTGGTACAACTAACGAGTATGTAATAAAAATGGGGTTCCTATTTAAAAAACGCAGTTGATATCCGTTTTACCTATGGTAGCGCCATCTAGTGGGCCAACCATAGCGCCATCTGGTTTCCCCCTTCAAGCTAGACGAGTTTCGTTCTTTTAGTTTTTTTATTTGATACTCATTTCGTAAGATATCTGGCCCGGTCGCTATCGATGGATTACCCTGTATAACGAGAGGGCAGTGTCAAAACAGACAGACTCGTGAAGAGGGGTCGAAGAGGTTCGTGAACTTTCACCACATATTGCCCGAACCGCCCGTTTGTGAGCCAAACCTATTCTTTTAGGATGGGAAGAGTTACCTCAAAATATAATACCATATGACATAAGCGAATGAAAATAAGCAAAGCAGACTAATTTTCGATTCGAAAGATCACTCACTCCAGATACCGTTCGAGTAGTAAAAATGGCAGCATTAAGTCTCTGAACAAAATCCTGAACCTGGGCTTTCCACGTCAATTTACTATCTATCTGCAAACGTAAAAATTTGAACTGTTAAGTTTCAATAATCATATACCTTTTCTGAGAAATTAAAACGTTAGGTTTTCTTCAATTGTGTGTCAGAAATTGTAAAAACTGAATTTTACTGTGATTCAGTTAGTTTATTTTCTACAAGCCATGAACTTAGGTCATGAACTGCACTATTTGAAACTGAGCCAATGCTGGACACAACATTCTTTACTACCAAGCTAATGTCATCAGCAAACAGAAATATTTTAGAGTTACTCGTAATACTAGAGGGCATATCATTTATATAAATAAGGAACAGGAGTGGCCCCAACACTGATCCATGGGGCACCCCCCTCAACGTGAATAACGACCTTTTGCTGTCTGTTGCTAAAATAAGAGGTGAACCAATTGTGAGCTGTTCCCCGTATTCTGTAATGGTCAAACTTCTGGAACATATTTTGTGATCAACACAATCAAATGCCTTAGTCAAATCAAAAAATATGCCTAACGTTCGAAACCTTTTGTTTAGCCCATCCAGTACTTCACAGAAAAAGAGAATATAGCATTTTCTATTGTTAAACGACTTCTAAAGTCGAACTGTTCATTTGATAGCAAATCGTCTGATCTAAAATGATCAATTATCCTTACCCACACAGCCTTTTCAATAACTTTCGCAAACACTGATGGCATAGAAATAGACGTAAAAACTTTCTCCCTTCTTATAAAGCGGCTTTACTTCGATTACTTTTATCATTCAGGAAACTGACCATTCCTAAAGGAAAAGTTACAAATATGGCTAAATATAGGGCTAACATGTGCAGCACAGTACTTCACTATTCTGCTAGGCACTCCATCATAACCATGAGTTATATGATTCACTGTAGAAACTAATTTTTTATTTAACTCACCAGCAATGTTCAGAAAATGATTGTTAACTACTATACATACATCAGATTTGTCTAGTTTTAATTTTATCCTGTGACTTAGCTATTCTATTTGCATACGAGATACTCTTTGCCTTCCTAATAACATTTTTAGGCACCTTACAATACTGTTTGTAATGGGCTACTGTGGCTTGATTGTGACTACTTCTAACATTTTGATATAATTCTTGCTTTGTTCTACATGATACCTTTATCCCACTAGTGAGCGACCTGGGAGGCCTGTTACTGCTAGTACCCCGTTTAGAACGTTCTAATCGAAAGCAATTCTCAAAGAGCATGAGAAATGTGTTAAGGAAAGCATTACATTTATCGTCTATGTTATCGGCACTATAAACATCCTGCCACTCTTGTTCCCTGACAAGGTTTAAAAAGCTCTCTATTGCTGTTGGATTAACTTTTGCTACATAGTTTGTTATTACATGTGACATTTGAGTACAAAATCCTTTTAGTGTTAAATTTTGTGCATCATGGTCTGAATGACCATTCACCCTTTTACTAACTGAATTCCCATCTAGCAATGAAGAATGAATAAAAATATTGTCTGTGGCTGTGCTACTGTTCCCTTGCACCCTAGTTGGAAAAAACACAGTCTACAACAGATCATATGAATTTAGGAAATCTACCAACATCCTTTTTCTTACACCATCATATACAATATTTATATTTACGTCACTACATATGTCTAACTTCTAGTACTTCCTACAAAGTGAATCAAGAACTCTCTCCAGCTTGAGCAGAAATGTTCTGAAGTCAGAATTAGGGGACCTACAAGCAACAACAATTAGAAGTTTAGTTTCAGTAAATTCAATTTCCCCTGCACAACATTCAAATATCTGTTCAGCGCATTGCCGTGATATGTCTATGGACTCAAATGGAATACTGTTTTTTTACGTACATAGCCACTTCCCCACCCCTCAAGGAACTCCTTCTAAAACAGCCAGCTACTCTGTACCCTGGTAAAGGAAGCCTCTGAATTGTCTTATTATTTAAGTGGTGCTCCGATATACCAATAATTTCCGAGTCAACATCTATAAGCAGTTCACTAGCTTTATCTCTAATACCTCTTATTTTTTGATGAAATATGCTAATTCCTTGTCTACTTGGAAACATGACATCCTCTGAAGGTGAGCCCTTAGACGGATTTCCGGATTTCCTTTAAGCAGGTGTACCTATTAGCTGACTTCAATCTAAAAAAGATGTTGCTGTAGCACCAAATACTACAGGAATTTTTCCAAGAGTGATCCCACCACCACCCACTACACTCTCATCTATAGGCTTTACCAGCCTCCCATTCCCATACCTATTGAGGTGCAGGCCAGCCTAGTGTAACTCGATCTAATGACAGAGCCAACTCTCACCACTGAAAGGTGACCAATGCGCTCTGCCACCAGTGCCTTCTCCAGCCCCATGTTCACGCGCTCAACAGCCGAATCAGGATGCCGATCACGACGCTGGATCAGTTGCACGAAATCCACATTAGTGCCTCCAGTTTGAGTAGCTATCTTTACCATGTCACCACATACATCATATACCCCATCCCTATCGCCGGCCGCTGTACTCACTCCAGGTGTATCGCTCGATTAGTAAACAGAGACAATGCACTACTACACTGGTGGACAGCAGTTGCCTAGAACTGAAGAGAGGAATACGCCCTCTAACAACTGAAGAGCCTAATACGGCCTCCACCGCTTTAAAAATAACATTAGGGAAAAATATTTGTTTTGATGTCCCCTACAACCTCCCAGAGTTTGTCGGTTTAAATACTTTTCACCCTGTATAATACATACAGAAAATAGAGATAATGTATTCTATGTGTAGATATTTGGTTGTGTGTGACTGGGCGTATTCGAGTGCTGTTCGATCTTGAACATAAGAATAAGAGTCACGAAGGACTGTCTCCCTCCTTCCAACTGACATCTGGCACACAAAATACAGAATTGGAGCCGACCGGAGTGGCCGTTCGGTTCTAGGCGCTACAGTCTGGAACCGAGCGACCGCTACGGTCGCAGGTTCGAATCCTGCCTCGGGCATGGATGTGTGTGATGTCCTTAGGTTAGTTAGGTTTAATTAGTTCTAAGTTCTAGGCGACTGATGACCTCAGAAGTTAAGTAGCATAGTGCGCAGAGCCATTTGAACCATCCCTATCAAGACTGTTCCCTGCTCCACCCTTATCAGTACCTGATCCTCCTCCGTAAAATTCCTACGTAGCTCCCCTATGCTGTCAGTCACCTGAAACAACCCTGTACTAGGCTTCATAATGCTTGTGACCTGGTGCTCAATCCCCAACACTTCCTGCAACTGCCGGCCATCACCTCTACCGTGTGAACTACCTAGCAGCAGAACATTCTTCTTTCTGTTAGACTTTGCAATTGACCTAGGCCTCCTAACTTCCTAGGACTGCTGCATGTTCCATACATCTACAGCTACAAGAAGCTCCTCTCTACTCACCTCTGACAGTTGGTCAAATCTATTGCATAAAATAGAAGTATAACTGTCTGAATAACTCCTCCTCCTAGCTGCGTTCTTGCCAACTGCCAGATTCCATTCCCCACCACCCTTCACCCTCCTCAACCTATCTAGTTCGTCCTTTGCGCGTTGTAACTGCACAGAAGGGCACAGATCTTTCGCTCCTGCTCCTCTATCAACTTATTTCTACCACAGTTTCTGCGTTCCCAGGAGAGGCTCTCGCTAGAATGCCCACTGGCTTCCCCACTGCGTTTCCCCAATGAAAATACTTCGAACAAATCCCGTACCGTAACGCACTACTCACAAACCTACGATGGAGCCCACACTTCCGACTCATGGTAAAATTTTACAGTTACTGAAAAAACTATACGTCTACGTTACAAAAGTTGTTTATGTTTCTATGGTAACGGAATAGTATCACTGCTGCTCTAAGCGACTGCGGGTTTCAATCCTATTGACGACAACTTTTTGCAACAAGCTCTGTAAAAACTTTAGGACGAGCTAGATGACTTAATGTAACGCATTAACTACTTGGTAGAAAAAAATGAAATTGCGTGAGCACGTTACCATGGGTCTCCCAGTCCTGCAGATAAAGTTGGACTTCACACGGCGTGAAGTCATCGAGACTACACTGCCAAATGAGACTGACCCCACTACACAAGGTAGCTGAAGGAACGGGAAAACACGATGTTCCTTTATCAGCCAGGAGTTCAGGTGCACTATGGTGGTGGTCTTCACTACAACATGCCCGGAGGTAACGTTCAGATGACTTAATGCTGCGAATAATTATCAGGAAACTGGAAGAAGGGCGGGGGGCGACGAGTGTAATCCTGGCGTTTGGTACCGCTCGCAACATTGTTTCACGTGTATGTGGAGCAGGAAGAGTCGAGGTGGTCGATCATGGTCAGCTGCACCAGCAGATGACAGCTGCAGGCAAGAAGAAATCTAGATCAAACAACAGGTGCAATAGCAATCGCATTTAACTTAACTGCAAGGCACACAATCTCACACTCCACAGCGGCATTGCGAATGCAGGGGGTGGTCTGTTTGCCCGACCACCAGCACATCGGCAGCACCTTCCACAAAAAAAGGTTCAAATGGCTTTCAGAATATATATAAATGACCTAGTAGATAGTGTCGGAAGTTCCATTCGGCTTTTCGCGGATGATGCTCTAGTATAAAGAGAAGTTGCAGCATTAGAAAATTGTAGCGAAATGCAGGAAAATCTGCAGCGGATAGGCACTTGGTGCAGGGAGTGGCAGCTGACCCTTAACACAGACAAATGTAATGTATTGCGAATACATAGAAAGAAGGATCTTTTGTTGTATGATTATATGATAGCGGAACAAAGACTGGTAGCAGTTACTTCTGTAAAATATCTGGGAGTATGCGCACGGAACGATTTGAAGTGGAATGATCATATAAAATTAATTGTTGATAAGGCGGGTACCAGGTTGAGATTCATTGGGAGAGTCCTTAGAAAATGTGGTCCATCAACAAAGGAGGTGGCTTACAAAACACTCGTTCGACCTATACTTGAGTATTGCTCATCAGTGTGGGATCCGTACCAGTTCGGGTAGACGGAGGAGATAGAGAAGATCCAAAGAAGAGCGGCGCGTTTCGTCACAGGGTTATTTGGTAAGCGTGATAGCGTTACGGAGATGTTTAGCAAACTCAAGTGGCAGACTCTGCAAGACACGCGCTCTACATCGCTGTGTAGCTTGCTGTCCAGGTTTCGAGTGGGTGCGTTTTTGGTCAAGGTATCGAATATATTGCTTTCCCCTACTTATACCTCCCGGGGAGATCACGAATGTAAAATTAGAGAGATTCGAAGCGCACGGAGTCTTTCCGGCAGTCGTTTCTCCCGCGAACCATACGCGACTGGTACAGAAAAGGGAGGTAATGACAGTGGCACGTAAAGTGCCCTCCGCCACACACCGTTGGGTGGCTTGCGGAGTATAAATGTAGATGTAGATGTAGCACTATGGGACTTAACATCTGAGGTCATCAGTCCCCTAGAACGTAGAACTACTTAAACCTAACTAACCTAAGGACATCACACACATCCATGCCCAAGGCTGAAGCGCCGAGACCCGTTTTCCCACACCGGCAGGCACCTTCCACGATTACGCAAGGAGTGTAGGGCCTGGAACAACGAGGAGATAGGTCACTTGCTCTTCTCGAATAAGAACAGATTCAGTCTGTATAGTGATTCTGGACGTATTTTCATGCGGTGAGAGATGGGAACATGTAATGGTCCCAGGAACACGATCGAACATGAGCACTTTGTTGATCCAGTTATTATGGTGCGGGGAGGCATAATGTTGCATGGACGTAGTGGCCTCCAGATTTTTGATTTCGGTACACTCACTGGTCAACACCATAGTGACACTGTACTCCTTTCCCGTGAGAGTGTTTTCAAGAATGCATTTGGCCCTGATTTCGTTTTTGTGAATGACAATTCGCGGAAGCATCGAACTGCGCAGGTGGAGGTGCTCTTGGAATGAGTGGCCTGCCCGTTCCTCGACTTACAACGCATCAAACACGTTTGGGATGCTTTGGGGGAAACGTATAGCAGCACGCCCGCTTGCAGTAACCATCATTCAACAGTTGTCAGTCGCGTTGTTGGAGGAGAGCAACGCCCTACTCCAAGAACTCCTCATCAGCCTTGCGACCAGCATGGGAGCACGTTGCAGAGCATGCATTGCTGTCCGTGGCGATCACACATCCTATTAAGAACCGTGACCGCGTTCTACAGTGTCCAGGGGACCGTCATAAACCGTGGAGACTTCGTTATAATTATTGCCTTTTGGTAAAAGCTTGGTTTCTCTAAGTATCACTGCGTATTTCTTTCAGTGACCTTCTGTACTATACTGTAGAGCTCTTTCTACGTATGGTCGAAGTTCCATCAATCTAAGTTACTTCGCAGTGACACATGCGAAAGTTACTTCCGTCCTTAACTTAGCGGGTGAAAGCTGACAACAGCGCCGACAGCTGTCAGGAATCTTTTCTCACCATATCGTTAACAGGTATTAGGTCACTGTCCCGGGTTCGATTCCCGGTGGGGTCAGGGATTTTCACCTGCCTCGAGAGGACTGGGTGTTTGTGTTTTCTGCCAATTTCAATCTGAGCGGTTTATTGCGTCTGTGTTCTACTGTGATAACTTCTTCTGGACTGTTTAAGATGGGATTGCATGATCAAACTGATTATTGGGTCATAATTTGTATAACAAGGCATAGCTTGAATGCCGGCCGCGGTGGTCTCGCGGTTCTAGGCGCTCAGTCCGGAACCGCGGGACTGCTACGGTCGCTGGTTCGAATCCTGCCTCGGGCATGGATGTGTGTGATGTCCTTACGTTGGTTAGGTTGAAGTGGTTCTAAGTTCTAGGGGACTGATGACCTAAGATGTTAAAGTGCTCAGAGCCATGAAAAGTGGTGAGATTGGACTGTGCAATGGTTGGGAATTTGTACGGGCGCTGATCACCGCGTAGTTGAGCGCCCCAAAAACCAAATATCATCATCATCATCATCATCGTTTGGTGTAACGTACGTCTAAAGAGCTGCGAAAGACTTCGCGAACCCTCGTCACGTAAAATCGCTGCTGTGTTGAGTTCCAAAGGCTAGCGCATGAGTATCAATTTTCCCCATTGTATCCCGTAGACAGTTTGTATGCAGGAACCGGCTTTCGACATCCTCCTGTGTTAGCCAGAATTATTAAGTAATCAGTTTGCGAGATTTACGTAAGGGAAGTATTATATTTTTGGCTCGTTTTTGAAAAATGAACCTAGAATCGGTGATAGGATGGCTCTTGGCAATGCACAATGTCTTGAGAATGAAATTTTCACTCTAAGGTGCAGCGCTTGGGTAGCTCAGTCGGGAGTTACACAATGTGTTCCTTGTAATGCCTTCTACTGCTTCTACTGCAGTTCGTTGAGCATATTTACGATAGTCTCACGCTGACTAAGCAAATATGTGACGAACTGTGCAGTTATTATCGCTTAAATCAACTTATTGAGGTTCCCAGATTGACGAAGAGTAATCAAAATTGGTCAACGGTTCGCAGGAGAGCTTCTGTAAAGTTTGGAAGGTAGGAGACGAGATAGTGGCAGAGGTAAAGCTGTGAGGACCGGGCGTGAGTCGTGCTTCGACAGCTCAGATGGTAGAGCATTTGCCCTCGAAAGGCAGAGGTCCCGAGTTCGAGTCTCGGTCGGGCACAGTTTTAATCTGCCATGAAGTTTCATATCAGCACACACTCCGCTGCAGAGTGAAAATCTCATTCTGGTCTAACGAGAGTATTGTAAACATTCTACTTTCCACAGGGAGAGGTTTATATGGTCGTTCCCCATTAAATCACTATGAGTGGAAACTCCTGCACTATCTCATCACGGGCATCCGACAGCAGATGTAATGCGGAGTTGACCACTAGATGTCACGACAGGCACCTGCCAGTATAGAAGGAGGGGAGGAGGATTGTGCTGTCAGTAGAGAAGCAGTAACAGTAGAATGGGTCGGTCACGAGAGCTCACTGAGTTGGACTCACGACTATCACTTGAAGACCACGGCGCGCCATTGCCTCTTTCAAGGCATTCTCTGACGGCACCAGTCGAGCTGTGCACGTCGATGTTGCGGCGTGAGTGGAAGACGGGCCAGACGTTTGCGTGCCAGTAGTCCCACTGCTAATAACTGGTTCGAAGTAAGTCGTGTCGAGACGTCTGGTCTCACAAGTCCTCTTATCTGTGCTGTGGTACCTGTACGATCTGCCACTGCTGCCCTTACAGTACGACGATCCTGTTGGGCGTCTGTGCTGCGTGGGCGTTTACAACTTTCTACATGTGTGAGAACGCTCACGTGACCACAGCTAGCAGCATAGTTGCATGACTGACGCAGCACGTCCAACATGCGTGGTAATTCTCCGTAAGGACCACCCCAACAATCGGGAGGCCACAGCATGGCGCCTTTCAAACTCGCTCAGTTGGCTGTAGGAAGGAAGGCCGTTCATCGCGCCACATTTAGCCGCCGGAGCCCGCCTGTAGCCGGTGGCTCCCTTGTGCTGCCCGCACCGCGGGCAATCGAGCTCAACTGTACAGAGAACGGAGCGCGAGCGGCGATACGCCGCCGAGGCCCGCGGCTCTTTCAGGTGGCCTGCCCAGCGCGGGTGTCAAGAGGGCTCGGTGCAATAGGGAAACACACAGCGACCGGAATAGCTTTCTGAATCGTCTGAACTCCTCTGAGAATCGTGAAATTTTGATATGCTAGGAAGAGGGTGTTCTTGAGTCTTTACAAAGAAAAATAACTCATAATGTAAAATGATGAACGCAACATAGTAACGTATAATGCAATAATGAACGTATTACAAGCAACTTTTTATTTTTAATAGAATTAATGCTTTCTTTTTTCCGCTTCTTTCTCAGGCCTCCACATTTCTGAGCTCTTTTATGAATCTTGATCTCAAATTTTGTAGTTAAGCTTTTGTTACACTTTGATCCACAGTTTTATATCGTCTAGAAATTTTTCAACAGTCTGTTCGTACACCCTATTGTTTATACACTTCTTCATGAAACGTTCCTGTGTGATTTTCCACAAACAACTTACGGTACAATTTTGTAAGTTTTCGATGTCGTCAGTGGTCTGCTCCTTCTCTATACTGAAAGCGACTAGAACTTACTTTCACGTGCAGGAAAACTCGTGGACTCCGTTGCGACACTTGAGTAACTGCAAAGCTTGTCTTAATAATCGGATCAATAGTAGTGGCAACCTTCCAGCGTCAGCAAAACCCATTGTCCTGGAGAAGTGTGTAACAATGTGCACAAGAGATCTGTGGCCCTTCATCAAAGGGGCAGGAGAAGGCTTTCCAGATCTTGAATAGACACTGCTAGAAACAGAAGCACAGTAACCTACTGGAAGTACAGGAGATCTGGTTCGTCACCCACCAACAATTTCTCGCCATACAAGAGAAATAGCAGATGAATACAGTTGGATTGTGGTCCGCCAAATGTTGCAGGATACGTACGATGATGCGTGTCTTTTAAGTAAGGTTTGTTTTGTTGTAGATTCTAGTAGTTCGCGCGCATACCGCAACGAGCGCGTGCGTCGTGTGCTGGCATGACTCGGGAACAGCTGCGCTCAGTTTCAGCTTTGTAGCTAACCTGTACGGTTCTGTTCTGTGCTTTCAAAATGTTTAATACTATCAACTCAGTGATACGGTTTTTCTCAGCTGCAGAAATTCATCGACAGATTCGTGTAGTGTACGGTGATACTGTTATGAGTGAAAGCAAAGTGCGTAAGTGGGTAAGAGAATTCAAAGATGGCCGTGACAACGTCATGATGAGGACCGCTCCGGTAGCCCTTCGTTGATTACAGACGATTTGGTGGCTTCAGCTGAAGCGAGGATTCGTGACAACAGGCGCTTCACAATAACAGGTCTCTCAAACGAATTTCCTGACGTGTCGAGATCAGTGCTTTACAACATTGTTTCTGAACACCTAAAGTTAGGAAACTGTGCTCGAGTTGGGTCCCGAAACTCCTAAAACAGGACCACAAAAACCAAAGATTTGAGTGTGTGGTGAAGTTTTCGACTCGTTACCACGAAGAAGGTGACGGCTTCATGAGTCATATCGTAAATGGAGACGAAACATGGGTTTCGCATGTCACGGGCGAATCGAAGCAAAAGAGCATGGAATGGAGAAACACACAGTCGCCTGTAATGGTGAAGGCCAAACAGACTCTGTCCCAGCGCAAAATCATGGAGTCACTGTTTTGGGATAGGAATGGTGTTTTGTTGCTTCACGTCATGCAACGATGAACCACTATGAATGCAGAAGCATACTGCCAAACCCTGAGAAAGCTACGCAGAACGATTCAAAACAAAAGACGCAGCATGCTGACAAAGGGAATTGTTCTTCTCCATGACAATGCAGGTCAGATCCGCGATTTATTGGGGAATTTTGGCTGGGAAGGTTTAGACCTCCCACCCTACAGTCCTGATCTTGCACCGAGCGATTACCATCTGTTCTCCCACCTCAAACAACACCTCAGTGGCAACCGTTATGAAGAGGGTATTTTAAAATTGGTTGAGAGGTATGATTCGTGTTTGGACAAACTTGGCAACTATGTCGAAAAATAGAGCGAAGTATGTACTTCCTGAAAATAAATTTACTTTTTTGAAATAACCTTTCGTTCTGTACTTACGTTCAAACCGATCTTACTTAAAAACACGCCTCTTACAACAGACACGTTGATAGATGCGTACACTAAAAGACATTATTTCACTCTTACTACGCATTTAATATCGAAAGAATTGCAGTGCTAAAATCGGGTCCTGTTCGTTTTATAGTTACTGTTTGTTGGAGAAAAGTGCTATAAATGTACAGGACGAAATTGTAATTAACATAAACAAGTTTGGGATATTTACAAGCCATCTCTTCATTACCGGTCAGGTGGCATATGTGTGAAAGTCCCTAGAGAACTGTTGCCGCCTTCCATATAATTGTCAGTCCTCCAGCACTGCTCTATGCTGCATCCTTGAGGAAGAATGGTTCCAGGAATATTGTCACAATGTCCACCAATAGTTGGAATGAACGAAACGTGCCGTAACTTATTTGTAAAGGAGTGGTCGTGTGGAATACCCACGGTTGTAGTTTACCAGAAGCAGCACTTTGAGACTCACTGGAATACTTTGTGTGTCAAGCTAAAATCCGTGTTTATGGAGCATGTTTAATTTGGTGAAGTTTTACGTGAATTCGGGAAAATACACTTGCTTGGGAACTGGAATTTTCAGGTAGCTGACAAATTATTTTCTCGAAGTACTTCAAGGGGATGGTAAGTTTATGGAAGCTAACAGTGATTTAACGCTGCAGTTGCCATAGGTGTACCAGCTACGGGAACACTGTGCTGAGGATGGTAAAAACGATATGTATAAAACGACACATTTATAAATGAAATTTATATTTTGGTCAAATAAGAGATCGTATTTAAAGAAGTGGTGTGTCTCCATAGCGTTAAACATTTGCGAGAAGCAGCACTAGTGAACGCTAGCTCTCGAAATCTCTTAGCACGAAAAAAAGGAAATAAAGTCGATGCATTTGTTTACATTATTTCTAGTGCCGCATTTGCATCATCTGACGTCACTGTCGATAACTAAGAGAGAGTAAGTATATGCTGCCGCACGCTTCAGATGCGCTGCACCACGGGGTACATGCGATGTTAATTACCTGTTATAATAACACATTTTATCCTCAATGTTTGACCATATAAAAGTGAAAAGACGTAAATTCATTTGAACAATGCATCAAATTTATTAAAAGCTACGCGATATGACATACTTGTCTTCCATGCTGACATGTTGCCTTTGAACAATGTCATACAGAGAACGAAGTTTAGCTGGACAATCCAAGAACAGCAGTTTCACGCCGTACTAATACAACGTTTTATAGGGACGAGGTATTACTAGATACTTGCACTGAAGTCTCACAAGCCAGAACTGAACCCCGCAATTGCGATTCCTGTCTTTCATACTAGGCATAATCTAGATGATGTTTTGGGGTACAGGGATAGATTCAGTAACGATACATTTTCTCAGTTAACTATAGTAAACCATTCCAGATGTCGAAGAATATCTGTTGTGCCAAGTATGTGTAGAATCACACCCGGTGGGCATTCAGATCACGTAATAATATTATTTGTTTGACATTTATTCACTTAGTAAAAAGGCATCGTTAATTAGCGCCATTTTATGTGGAACGTATTGATAGCTACTACTAGAAACACATTTTGCAAATACCGTACAGCTTTCTGGTAGTTAGGAAACAGTGCCAATCCGTGCTCTGCTATCTTCTGCCTCAGGAGAGAATAGGCCCAAGCTGCATTTAATACGATCGATATTGTTGCCTGCGAAGGAATTGTTAGATGTGATCATATATATTCCGCAATTCTAGAAGAGTTAGAAGTCACTTTAAGGTGTAACTTCACTTCGTCACAATCAGCTTGGTTGCTGTATCGTCTGTGCCTTGACTACAGCCTACGGAGTGCGGCCGAGTTATCTGAGCAAGCAGGGACACCACTCCCACCCAACATATTGTATCAGACACGTTTACACATAAATATTAACTACAAATGTCTATGTCGATTCATTCAGTAACACACTCAGTTCTCATGTTACCGTTGTACAAATAGTCCTTGCCTGCTTCCGTGTCTCAGGGACCAAGTTATAATCGGTGAATACGATTATCTTCTTCCCGGCGTAGACACTATTCCGTGACGATGACCTATGTTGTCGCTGTAGAGCTGATGCCACGTCGGAGTCGTCATTGGTGAGCGTAGCGGTTCCTTCTGCCAACAGATAGCTGCTACTTGGCAGGTGAGCTTCGATGGAATTTCTGATCTCAGTGGATCTAGAACTGCCCGTCAAGCTGCGGCATGCGCCTTATGTCCTAGTCTGTGCAGTTTATGAAATTGCGCATTACTTGTTACTCCTGATTCCTGACGTGCAGCGTAATTCCTGTTATACTGGCGACCTCTGGTGAAGACCGCACGAATTCCTAGCGGTCTCGCTCCTCCTGGCGTGTAGGCTGCACCGTGCAACTTGCGGTGTTACAGGGAAGGCTGGCCTACAGTGGAGTTGCGATCACACGACTCAAGTTCACAACACTTTCTGCATCGCTCGTGAATCCATTCGCGTTGTCTGGAACGACCTACGCTTTTTCTAGTCAAGTGGCACGCTCCGTTCGTGCACTGATGTGCGATAAAGTGATGTCAGAAGTGGAGCTAGTTCCTACGCGTGTTAGCCAACAACATATCCTCTGGACTGTCTTCCATTTATCTCACCTGTTTTTCAAGTCCGCACTTACACATCTGCTATTTTGCATCCGGCGACTGTACAACGTAGTAACTGACTGGCGCAGTTCAGGAAGACACAGTTTAGTATTTCGAGGCTCATTTTATCTGCTTCCATTTTGGTTCAGACATAGTCGTCGAATATGTGGACAAATAACTTTATATATTAATTAACTTTGCATAGGATCACAATATTCTCTTTTTTAACAGCTCAACATATTTGATCCTGATTTACATGAACGGTTCTCCCCTAGCTATCTAAGTGGTTGCTTTCACTTCCTTGAGATTTTTTTTCAAGAATTCTGATTTATTTGAATATTCTGTGCAAACCTCTCTGCCTTCGTAGCAGCTTTCTAGTATTTCTTTTGAAAAAACGGAGGGTTCTTTCCATCTTTCAAAGTTTTACACAGCCGAATAATCTAACACGCGACCTACAATACATCTGGATTTCTGCCAGAAATTCTCTAGTTTCTCGTCTCCAGACCTAAATGTTTTCCTGCTCAATGATCAGGTAGTTCCTAATCGATTCCCATTGGCGCATCTTAAGCATAATCAATGATTAATTGCGTTATGATAACTTTATAGCCATTACGTATCACTGTGCTCACTGAATCGAAATGTTCGCTCCGTTAATGCTGTTGAGAATCTTAAATCCAGCATCGTCATCGTCATCATCATCATCATCGTTATCATTATTCTTTGCCAGCAGATGCAATACGTTTCCATCGCCGCTATTTCTGTCTCACCAGCCGTTCCAAATTATGTTCGGCAATACGTATAGTACAACGTCGCTAAATTCTATGTCCCTGTCTTCCGTTTCAACACGTGCGTTTCCCAGACAGCAAATGGCATATCTCGTCCTATCCATGTGGCATGAACGGGGGTATTTAGCTACATTTTCCATGCTTTTTCTGGAGCATGTTATCAGTTCCACAGTTGACGTGTAGGAATGATGGTAAAATCCGTTTAGTATTTTAGGTCCACCTCGGGCTCTCAGTATCATCAATATTGTCTCACATTCTTACTATACTTATCTCATGATAGTTTCCATAATTCTTCCCGACAAGAAATACACCTTCATCACTGGTGTTCACTATGTATTTTCAGTAAACACTGCTTTGGTTCAAAATGGCTCTGAGCACTATGGGACTTAACATCTGTAGTCATCAGTCCCCTAGAACGTAGAACTACTTAAACCTAACTAACCTAAGGACATCACACACATCCACGCCCGAGGCAGGATTCGAACCTGCGGCCGTAGCGGTCACGCGGTTCCAGACTGAAGGAAGAGGTGGGTGCTGAAACAGAGAGCAAAACAACGAGAACGTATGTGATATGTATTGCAGTATAGTTTACTTCAGTTCAGCAAGTCGAATTATAATTCAACAGATGAAACAGGTCTATTGGGAGTCTGTTATGTGCATTTCTGGAATTTATACATACACTGGATGTCTCAAGCGTTAAGTGACAGTTTTGAATCGCTTATTATTCGCGTGTAGTCTTTGGTCAGCTTAGTTCAAAAAATGGCTCTGAGCACTATGGGACTTAACATCTATGGTCATCAGTCCCACAGAACTTAGAACTACTTAAACCTAACTAATCTAAAGTCAGCTCAGTTGCGTCTCTGGAAGATGTGTTTGTTTTTTCATCGCTGCTTGGCAGCGATGAGCGCGGGAGTTCTGTCGTTAAAGAAATAGGGAGAAAGACGCCGAGCAAAGGACTCGTGGTAATGAAACGTGAAGTTAAGTGCATCCGTATGTGCATTTGAATATTGTGAAACAAAGGAGGAGGATTTGGTTGGTGATTTGGAATGAAAAGAGTATGAAGAGGAATGAAGGTTATATTTTTATTTATTGGCACTCTAGTCACGAGTAATTAGAATCGTTGTTGAATGAGACAGCCCTGTCAGCGAAGTTTAGGTTTTTCATTAAAGATTGAATGCTTTTCACTGTGATATATTTTTCATGTTTGTAAATTATTTGTCTAACATTTGTGAGAGTAAGAGTTTGGTATCAGTGTTGTCCTTTGTTAATGCTAATGAGTGTTGTAATAGGAATTTATAGTACTAATAATAAATATGATAATTTAAAAAGAGTGTGTTAAAGGAATATTTATCCCAACACCATTGTCCACATCCTCGACCCAAGTTATTTTTATTTAAAGGAATGTCTCGCTCGGTGATTTGTATAAAGTAGTTTACTTTTTGTCTGGATCATTGCACTAAGCTCTCAGCAATTATAGTCAGAAATTTGGAGCTGGCGCACAGAGAGCAGCAAGCACTGCTTTTCCAAGCAATTACGTTATGAGGTAAGGTATTTCCATTTCAGGATCAGTTTGCTACGAAAATTATCAACGCGCATGGACCATTTCCTGAATAGCATTGTTAGGCAGATCATTGACGCACAGGGACCACATTGTTTAATTAAAGAGATTAGTAGTAAAGTTCCTGATTTAATCATTTTTCACATTTTTTACAAAGATTATAAAAGAAGCCCAAATTCTTGTTGTATTCTCGCAGGCAGGTAAACAGGGTGAATCACGAGGTTTTCCCCCGGTTTCTGGAGAGCATTCCTTTGGAACAAAAAATCTAAATAAAGTAATGGGATCAGATCCATAATCAAGGAGCTACAGTAATTGAAAAACTCAGGAAAATGGCAAAAAAAATTACTGTAGGAATTCACTGTCAAAAACGCACATAATAATTAATTTTAACAATTTTGTAACAGCCTCTTGCATTCAGAGTGGATTTAAAGCAAGTGTTCAAAATTTCCTCCCTCCATCTGAAGGCAAAGATTCGCACGGGGTGAACCGCGCGAGTAGCATTTCGTAATTTCACATTATCGTTCCTTACTGACGTTGCGGCATCGAACATGGGTTGTATCAATTCTTCTCGTGTTTCCACCTTATCATCGTACACGATGTCTTTCATTCAACCCCAGATGCAGTAATCTAGGGCTGTTAAATCTGGCCGGCCGCGGTGGTCTCGCGGTTCTAGGCGCGCAGTCCGGAACCGTGCGACTGCTACGGTCGCAGGTTCGAATCCTGCCTCGGGCATGGATGTGTGTGATGTTCTTAGGTTAGTTAGGTTTAAGTAGTTCTAAGTTCTAGGGGGACTAATGACCACAGCAGTTGAGTCCCATAGTGCTCAGAGCCATTTGAACCATTTTTTTTTTTTTGTTAAATCGGGGGATCTGGTAGGCTAGTTGATAGGGCCCCCGCGACCTATCCATCGATGTGGGAATTGCTGATTAAGATAAGCTGTTACCACATGGTGGAAGTGTGCAGGTGCCCCGTCATGTTGGACGTACATGTGGAGTCTTGTGTCGAGAGGAACATCTACAAGAAGCTGCGGTAGGTCTTCTCGTAAAACGTTAACTTACATCTAACCATTTAAATTTCCCAGGAGAATAAACGATCCCAGTAACTGGTCACAAACAACACCACACCAGACATTGACACTGAATCTGCGTTGAAACGGAGATACTACCGTGGAATGGGGATTTTCGCCATGCATATTGTTGATGCCATCTCTTCTAAAGGTTGCCTCATCACTGGACATATGAAGCGATAGCATTGCTGATTTCCATTTAACCAGTTACAAAAGTGCAAACAGTTGGCACCATCATGCGGCTCTAAATGGTGAACTATCTGCACATGAAAAGGATGCAGTCCATTCGCATGAAGGATCCTACATACCTTAGATTGTGAAACGTTAAGTTGGGTAGCTAGACGTCTTGTGCTTGAACAAGGACTGCGGTCTACTGAATTAAGAATGTTTTCCTGTTCTTGAACGTCACGATGTCTTTTGGAGTGAATACGAATATTAGCAACGTTCGATATATTCCACTAAATGTTTTGGCACTCGGAAACCTACGATTGGGATACCGATGGTGATATTCGGCAGCAGTAGCTTTCGCATTACCATCACAGAAGCCCAAAATGTACACCATCTCTCCATACTCCTGCGATGAAAACTTGTGCGACATTGCAAAGTGTACTGTACACAGGAGACAATAACAGTAAACAGTGACTGCAGTATCCCAAACTGGTTGTTATGCAAACGTACCAATCGCTGCACTTGTCTACCTAGGATTGGTCGTGTGTCCTGTGAACACAAGTGTAGCGCTCCATACACCGCGGCATGTTTCGGAACTCTGTTCTAGCTTCTTATTATGGATCTAATCACGTTATTATATTTACATTTTTTGTTCCAAATAACCTAAGGAAAAACATCCTACCTCCAGCAACTTGGGGAAACCCCCTTCATTCAATCTTTATTTGGTTTCTTTCGCAGCTGGAAATGCACAAAGTCACCCAATGCTTAACAACAGCAAAGTTCCAACCAACCATCCAAGCCAGCACGAGTTCACAATCAAACGAAATCAAATTTTGTTAAAAGAAACTTTCAAAGTCCGTTACACAGGCACGTTCGTCGTGCGTAATAACACGTAGAGGTGTGGCTAACTAGGAAGCTTCGAATGTTGCGAGTGAACTTCTCTATCCGACTCAGTTGGCATTGGCAAAGCGTCCTCTTACGTCGGCTCGGTGGTGGCATCACTTTCGCGTACAACATGTGCGTGTCCTCGAGCGACAGCGGATTAGCGGGGCAGTCACTTGAGTTACTGCTAACCTATTGACGTTGACTACATGACATGGTGTCGATAGTGTACGGCACAACAATTTCAAATAATACCGAAGTGACAGGTACATATTTAGTCCAATTTAAGCGCGAGAGGTAAGTCAGGAGAGAGCTACGGATAGGTAACGCAGTTATACTTGTTGGCGGCAACAACCGTCGGTGACGTAGAAAGTGCTTTCTATGCCTGACCCTCTCCAGCAGACAGTCTTTTGCATCGGTTTTAAGAAACATTACGACGGAATACTGGAATGTTATGGTATTGTATCTGGGAGAATACTATAACGAGAAGTCTCATTGCTATTATGTGGCCGGGTTACCAGGGAAAAAAATTGTGTAACATTTTAACGCCAAGCAAAGCAAGAAGCATCACACTAGTCGTTTTCGTAACAGTACGATTTTGTCCAGTAAAATCACCACATTGAAAAACACAGTGCAAATTTTCCAAGCTGCAAGGTCCCGGTCTCACAAATGCCTTTCGTCCAGAGACTCCTCCCGCACCTCTGTTAAGCAAGCTGGGGTTTTGATGGGACTCTGCACTCATACCCAGGAGGGTGGTGGTTCAAAAACGTGATATGCTATGACTAGGACAGACTACGAAGTCAGCCAGTTCATGCTAAAGTCTTGGTGCAACAATTTATAAGCCTATGAAATGATGTTATGTCACAGGCTCAATCGTAGTTAAAAGTAGGTTTATTGGCAGGATATTGGGGAAATTTAGCCAATCTACAGTGCAGACTGCATACAAAACACTTACGTGAGCCATTCTAGAATACTGGTGGACAAGTGTGTGGGACCCACACCGAAAAGGACTGACAGTATTTAACGTATACAAAAAAAGCCAGACTAATGGGATAATTGAATAAATATATACCTTCTCAGTGAAGGACAGTGTGGTTTCGAGAGAAGTAAAAGTATAGAATCAACAATGGTAAATTTTATAAATGTTGTACTTGATGCTCTAGACAACGCTGAATGTGTCACAGGTGTACTTCTAGATCTATCAAATACCTTTGGCACTGTTGACTATAGAGTCTACTAAAAAAACTGGAATCATTAAAAATAAGAGGAACTGCCAATAACTAGTCACAAACATTTTTGGAAAGCAGGGTACAAAGGGTAGAGGTAGCATGGGCTTCAAATAGTTCAAGTTTTTAGTTAGACGTTAATTAAATACTAAATATATTGATATAGGAATCACTCACAGAAGGCTCTTAGGACCAATATTGTATTTGATATTTACGAATTACTTTTCAAACAATTTTAGATACACGGAGAAAATCGATAGTGGCATTAAAACCACAGATACAGTATCAGAACTTCTGGTGAGAAAACAAAGGAAACTCTACAGGTTGTTTATATTTGGTCATCATGCAATAAACGTACACTGGACTTAAAAAACAAACAGAACGAATTTCTCCTTAAAGAGGGTAAATAATTCTATAAAATTAAATGTAGATGAAAAGTTCATAGACTGTATAGCAAACATACAATTTGTAGGGATTAATACTGACAGTCATCTGAAGTGGAATGAGCGCATACACTAACGAAGAAAAATCAAAGAAAATTTCATCAGCATACAATGCCCTCAGAGCCCTGTTATCAGTATTCATCTTTAGCTACAGAATCTTTTTTTTTCCTTTTGGTGTGGGGGGTGAGGGTGGAGTGGGCTATATACTGAACATGGACACAGTCTTCAAACTGCAAATAAGTGTTATTAGAACAATAACTTAAAACAGTAGACGAATTCCATTTAAAGTTCTGTTTAAACAGCTGGGATTCTGATTGCATAATGTGGGTAAATCCACCGATCTGTTGTGCACATCAAGAAAAACTTCAGCAGTTATCTCACAAATAGCAGTACTCATGATCATGAAACAAGAAAAAGACTAAACTTACAATTATCAAGAAAATAAATACAGCATTTTCTACAAGGGATGAAATTATTCCATAAACTGCTCAAAGAGTTTAAAGAGACAAACAGAATCCAATGAGACACCCTGCTAAACCCGCGGGACAGGACAGGTAGTCTAAATTGTGAAAAAGGGCCAAAATAAGCGACTGTCAGTTACAGTCGAACATAAAACTTTATTTATTTGACCAAACATTACAAGAGCCCAGAAAATTAAAAAAAAAAACAGCATTAATTTTTGGAATCTCATGTCTTAAGGGCAAGAACACTTAAATTTAAAATCGGCTGAAAGCCAATAACTTAAGACTCAAACCAAAATCAGAATATTTTAACAGGCGAAAGGCCTCATCTTAAAACAGTTCTTTAATTAGGTTGAAGGCCCAAACAATTGACACCTTAAGAGCAAAACAACTTTAATTCAAAATCGGCTGAAGGCCCATCACGCAAGACTCAACAAACTTAAATTTTTAAAAAGGCCAAAGGCCATACTTAAAATAGTTCTTTAAATTAGACTTAAGGCCCAAACAATCTTACACCTTAAGGGCAAAACAACCTTAATTCAAAAATCGTCTGGAAGCCATAAAAATACAAACAACAAGAACAAATAAGAAAAGGTAGTACACCCAACGGCGCTCAGAAGTTTCCGGTGGTCGGCCTGGAATTCAAACACTAACGCTAGCATAGGTGAGACAGACAGTCGGCCCAGCCATCCTCGATCTCTTGATCCGATGACAACAAAACCGACAGACACGACGGACCCCTCCGACAAGATAACTTCGCTCCACCCGCCAGCACACAACAGGGAGTTCAATGGAACAGTGTAGAAAGTATTGGCGCGCACAACCAATTATACATTGAGCTGTTAAGCTACACACCGTGCTGGTAAGAGACATCACGATGAGGAAAATACACTGTTTAAATTTACGTCAAAGGCAGGGCAGGTAACCGGAACGTTAACGGTCACAAAGCGAAAGATTCCGCTGGTACAGTTCAATTCAAAATAACCAAGTATAGTTAAACTCCACGAGAGGATGGCTAAAATTTGCCAATTTGAAAACACGGCATTGTCCCAACAGCCGACAACGAAATCCAAACGACACAATGTGAACAGTTGGGGCTGGCTGGTAGCTTATGACAAAACTCAACTTTCTTGTCCAGGGTCGGTCGGTGAGCCACGGACCTCGTAGGAATGGGAACAGCCCCTCCCACTCCGACTGTGCATAGACGCCTCCAGCGACCCCGGTCAAACTACGCGCCGCGGAGATTTCCTCGCTGCTCCACACCAACCGACCAACTGGTCGCACACAGCACAGCCAGAAAGTATAAGCATCAGGCCAAAGATAGTATAATGTGCGAACATCCATACACACTGCTGCTGCCACTCGCGGAGAGAGAGGATAACAGCATAATCGTGATAACTGCGGGAGACTAAACACAGAATAGCAAGTTCGAATCCGGCCTCGGGCATGGATGTGTGTGATGTCCTTAGGTTAGTAAGGTTGAAGTTCTAGGGGACTGATGACCTTAGAGGTTAAGTCCCATAGTGCTCAGAGCCATTTGAACCATTTGAACAGAATAGCAACCAAGGTTTAATCCAATTAATAACACGAGCCAGCCACTGCTCACCCAAATATATAAAAAGTCAGTTAAAGGATACTTTTCAGTAATTAATACTACAAAGTCAATGATTGCTGGATAACACAGATTTGGGAGATCTATCAACTGTCATTCTACAGTAAACTGTAATAATTTTATGATTATTACTGGAAAATCCTATGCTCAGGATCTGTGATGTATAATTGAAAACTTTTTTCCTTTTCCTTGAGCTCGACATCTCGTTGTGAACAGGTGCTGACTTAGCTTTTTCAGACATGCAAAGGAGACAACAAGAACTACTGATGACAGCCGCGTGCACGGACGCTGTGTACGTGTGTGTGTGATGTGTGTGTGTGTGTGTCTCTTTTCATTCTTCTCACGATTCTTGCGCGAATAGAACGGGAAAACACGGTAATAGGGATGTAATAAAAAGTACCCCGTTCCATGATTTCAAATTGATTTGCAGATAACAGATTTAGACGTAGATCCACATATGAAGGGCTTATTTCAATAGTGGTACAAGTCCATTTTTGTTCATTGTGAGATATAGAGACCTAAAGTTAAATTAGCGCTGAAAAATATGCAGTTGAGATATCAGAAATATCCAAGCATATGGCTTCTTGCTAGAGATGAACCTTTCTTTCTGTTTGTTTGGATCATTAATTGCAAAAGCATTATAGGCAGAAAAGTGGAGGTAATGAACTTGTACCACTATTGAAATAAGCCCTTCACATTATCACACAGATTCATCTCCGTTGCAGCAGTGGGCAGCTGCCTGAAACTTTTGAACCACGATCAACGCAGCTTGTAGCTATTTTCCTAGGCGTGTTTCACTAGTGATTAAATGTAATCGAGTACGTGAGGAATTTAAAGGATCAAAAGTTGTCGTGTTTGGTTAAAGCTGGCCAGCTTCCAACATATGCGACACAAGCGCTGTACAGCTGAACGCTGTGCGAGAAGTACCAATACTGCTGGTGTTTCTGCTGGCTACTGCTCCATTGTCTACAGCCAGAGAGCTACTGTTCGTAAACAAAACCGGTGAGCGGCCAACTCTGAGATTTACTTGCCTGAATATCACAAGCTAAAGTTTTCGAAAACAGCTTTCGAGCTTCTCTTGACGTGAGTGAGTGGCTCTCGAAACTGTGGCAGTTCGATGAGGCTGGCCCAGGGCTTTCTCAGTTTGCAGCATAATGGAGCACTTCCCGCCTGAAGTCAGCCATTGCTGCACATCGAAAATAGGAAGTGTCGCCATTGTATGGTGACTGCCGACTTGAACTTCTTCCTAAAGGCGTTAGTGTGACGAGCTGTTTGCACCAAATGAAATTAAAATCGAACTCAGCACATCGAAAAATCACCGTAATTGGTAATTTCTTACGTCAGTTGTCTCTGTGCAGTGTAACCTTTGTCAGATTTCAATTTGCATCATTAGCTGTTTCCTAGAACGCTTAGACAACATTGCCATAAAGTTTCCGATCTTGTACTGATGGTTTGCGAAGTGAGTTAAAATACCGTGAGAATATAGCACTGCCAGCTATTAAGGTTCAGAAGAACTTTGTTTGCACTACATTCAACAGACAGCTGATGAATCGTGAAATTCCATGATGTGTAGACATCAACACTTAAATCTACGCTCATCTTTCGCATTAATTTTGCGGATAGGGTCGTAGTGATACTGAAAATATACAAATGTATTTAACAAGGAAAAATCTGTAATGATACCAAGCTCCGTACAACATTGTTCAGCTGCTCAATGGAAATCTTAAATAATTCAGGAATGCAGCTACAAAGTAGTTTAAGTTGTTTCCCCTTCTTTTTCTCCATTTGTGACCAGAAGAGAAACACTCCCTATTGAAATGTCTTGGTGCTACAGCCTAAAGGACGTCAGAAATTTGTGGTACTGAATGTTGTGTAAAACCATAAAATCTTACTAGTCATTCTTTGGGACAAACATAAGAAAGTAATTCTTTGGGACAAACTCTATGATTTGCCTTGGACATGGGTAGTACACAGTCACAAAAGTCTTTAATTGTTTGTGCAATAAATCTGAATGTCTGACAGAAAATTAAAGCAAAATTAAACCTAAAGTGAAACCGCTTTTCTGGACATGGCCTTATGTTCTTCAGATGAATTTTTAATGAAAATGTAGAAGACATCCAACATATGAAACAAAAGTGATTACTTTTGTATTTAAGTGCTCGTTCTTCACTCATGGCATGATAATACGAGCATCTAATAAGTTTATTTTTATTAAACTGAAATCATTTTGATATTTAAAAACATACAAATAAGCAGCTCGTAACCATTAGCCATTAACACTAAGAAAATCATGTATGCTAAGGTGGTACGAAGGAAAAGAAGGGGGAGAGAAATGAGACTGAAATGGAAGTAAAATAAGCGTTTTATGATACTTGCCAGCTAATCCAAACACTTATCTGCACATCAGTTTTTCCTTCACTTAACCTCATCCCTGCTACCCCAAATGACGTGGAATTGTCTCCATTTGTTCGGTACATGCGGAAGATGCGAGAGGCCTAGTCCTGTTTGCTGCTTCGAGGTAGATCACAGAGATTCTGTTACTTTTTAGCTAACCACGTACCTCCTAAAGATCCCGTTGCGGAGTGCAGATATAGAACTCACGTCGCAAGTTCTTTGTTCTTGAAGTGAGCTGTAATTTTGTTGTTGTGGTCTTCAGTCCTGAGACTGGGTTGATGCAGCTCTCCATGCTACGCTATCCTGTGCAAGCTTCTTCATCTCCCAGTACCTACTGCAACCTACATCCTTCTGAATCTGCTTGGTGTATTCATCTCTTGGTCTCCATCTACGATTTTTACCCTCCACGCTGCCCTCCAATGCTAAATTGGTTATCCCTTGATGCCTCAGAACATGTCCTACCAATCGACCCCTTCTTCTACTCAAGTTGTGCCACAAACTTCTCTTCTCCCCAATCCGATTCAATACTTCCTCATTAGTTATGTGATCTACCCATCTAATCTTCAGCATTCTTCTGTAGCACCAAATTTCGAAAGCTTCTATTCTCTTCTTGTCCAAACTATTTATTGTCCGTGTTTCACTTCCATACAAGGCTACACTCCATACAAACTCTTTCAGAAATGACTTCCTAACACTTAAATCAATACTCGATGTTAACAAATTTCTCTTCTTCAGAAACGCATTCCTTGCCATTGCCAGTCTACATTTTATATCCTCTCTACTTCGACCATCAGTTATTTTGCTCCCCAAATAGCAAAACTCATTTACTACTTTAAGTGTCTCATTTCCTAATCTAATTCCCTCAGCATCACCCGACTTAATACTACTACATTCCATTATCCTCGTTTTGCTTTTGTTGATATTCATCTTACATCCTCCTTTCAAGACGCTATCCATTCCGTTCAACTGCTTTTCCAAGGCCTTTGCTGTCTCTGACAAAATTACAATGTCATCGGCGAACCTCAAGGTTTTATTTCTTCTCCATGGATTTTAATACCTACTCCGAATTGTGAGCTGCAATATAACTGGTGAAATGGCTAAGGCACTTGATTCTACGAAATGATCTGGTAATAGCTTTTTTTAGTAACAACATAAAAAGTAGATAAAGCAATGAACATCTAATAAGTCTTTTCGCATTTGTCCGATTACAAAGTCACACGTATCATAATTCATATTAGAAACGACCACAATCCTATTACATCCTATTATGTTAAGTCTTGTAGAAAACATTTTCACCAAAATTATACACACTATCATTCTGTTGTTCTCTGCTTTGCAAGCAGAATCTCGTTACTGAATACAATATCATATGGCACGCATCCGAGATCTTATTGTGCAACCCGTAACGCGAACCATTCTTCGTAGCTCACTGTTGTTGGGAGGCGAAGGTCAGCGAATTGCTTCGTCTGAATATCGTTAATGAAAATTGTAATAAAATTAAGATCTGAAATAAGAAGATTGAAGCTTCATAATGAGTGTATTCAGCAAGATGCACACTTAAATCTGAATTATGCTTTATCAGATACTAGCGAACCCGTCACTGCTTTGCAATTGCTGAATATACACTCCTGGAAATTGAAATAAGAACACCGTGAATTCATTGTCCCAGGAAGGGGAAACTTTATTGACACATTCCTGGGGTCAGATACATCACATGATCACACTGACAGAACCACAGGCACATAGACACAGGCAACAGAGCATGCACAATGTCGGCACTAGTACAGTGTATATCCACCTTTCGCAGCAATGCAGGCTGCTATTCTCCCATGGAGAAGATCGTAGAGATGCTGCATGTAGTCCTGTGGAACGGCTTGCCATGCCATTTCCACCTGGCGCCTCAGTTGGACCAGCGTTCGTGCTGGACGTGCAGACCGCGTGAGACGACGCTTCATCCAGTTCCAAACACGCTCAATGTGGGACAGATCCGGAGATCTTGCTGGCCAGGGTAGTTGACTTACACCTTCTAGAGCACGTTGGGTGGCACGGGATACATGCGGACGTTCATTGTCCTGTTGGATCAGCAAGTTCCCTTGCCGGTCTAGGAATGGTAGAACGATGGGTTCGATGACGGTTTGGATGTACCGTGCACTATTCAGTGTCCCCTCGACGATCACCAGAGGTGTGCGGCCAGTGTAGGAGATTGCTCCCCACACCATGATGCCGGGTGTTGGCCCTGTGTGCCTCGGTCGTATGCAGTCCTGATTGTGGCGCTCACCTGCCCGGCGCCAAACACGCATACGACCATCATTGCCACTAAGGCAGAAGCGACTCTCATCGCTGAAGACGACACGTCTCCATTCGTCCCTCTATTCACGCCTGTCGCGACACCACTGGAGGCGGGCTGCACGATGTTGGGGCGTGAGCGGAAGACGGCCTAACGGTGTACGGGACCGTAGCCCAGCTTCATGGAGACGGTTGTGAATGGTCCTCGCCGATACCCCAGGAGCAATAGTGTCCCTAATTTGCTGGGAAGTGGCGGTGGGGTCCCCTACGGCACTGCGTAGGATCCTACAGTCTTGGCGTGCATCCGTGCGTCGCTGCGGTCCGGTCCCAGGTCGACGGGCACGTGCACCTTCCGCCGACCACTGGCGACAACATCGATGTACTGTGGAGACCTCACGCCCCACGTGTTGAGCAATTCGGCGGTACGTCCACCAGGCCTCCCGCATGCCCACTATACGCCCTCGCTCAAAGTCCGTCAACTGCACATATGGTTCACGTCCACGCTGTCGCGGCATGCTACCAGTGTTAAAGACTGCGATGGAGCTCCGTATGCCACGGCAAACTGGCTGACACTGACGGCGGCGGTGCACAAATGCTGCGCAGCTAGCGCCATTCGACGGCCAACACCGCGGTTCCTGGTGTGTCCGCTGTGCCGTGCGTGTGATCATTGCTTGTACAGCCCTCTCGCAGTGTCCGGAGCAAGTATGGTGGGTCTGACACACCGGTGTCAATGTGTTCTTTTTTCCATTTCCAGGAGTGTATGTGGGAGTTAGAAATACGCCCTAATCACTACCTCTTCCCTCCTCTGTCCATTTCTTCCTTCCAGCTCCCTGTTTGCATTACCTTCCATTCCCCCCTTCCCCTCTGTACATTACTGCTTTATTCGCTGACCTTGAGCCTTGTTGATTGTTATAGTCAACAAGAACTTGATTGGGAACGGGAGTCGCTTAATTTATATGGGTGAATCGGTAGGGATCATTGATACATGGGGCATAAGGGATCTCTACTGCTGCTGAATTTGTGAGAATATTAGCTTCAGTGGCAGCATTTCGCATAGTTAAATCTGCAAAGATTTAGGGTTGCCAAGTTCCGTACGATAAAGCTTCCGCAGTAGTATTCTAATCATAAAGCGATAGCCATTCTTAAACGTTTCTGTTTAATGTGATGAAAAAACAAAACTGCCCACAGCTGCCGATACAATTGTTGTTTAAAATTATACAGGGTGAACCACTAACTATTGAGTCACTAACTATTGCCACCAAGAATAATTCCGAAAGTGTGATAGAAGCTGAAAAGGTTGCGGGACGAAAGTTGCATGGGACAATGGGGACCATAATATAACGTTGGTGTTTTGTTGCTAGGTGGGGTCGCTTCAGAGATACGAAGGTCAACTTGTTTTTTAAATGCGATGCAATAATTTGGTACTTATTTTCTGATATCGGCTATCGAGACGAACCCAGTGGTGTGTAACAGAAAGGTATTTGAACGTCAACGAAGGTCACAAAGGTGGCATGAACTTCCATTTACAGAAGGTGTTCGGAGTGATGACCATTGGCATAAATGCAGTGCTGCAATCTTCTTGTCATGGATTGAGTAGTGTCTTGGAAAGATTTCGTGTATATAGTGCATTATTTGCAGTAATCAGAGTGAAGCGGGATAACCTCACAACTTTCCTGTTGAAGAGGTACTCGGATGTGACCGTTACGAGTCAAGAAGACCTCTCAATCGCACCGTCGGCGCGACCTGTGCGGCTATTCTCAAGGATTGGCGCTATTTCGTATCATAAGTTGTTGAAATCGCTGCTGCCTGTATAAGCCTGAAAATTAAAAAGCATAGCGTTACACTGACCATATTATATTATAGAGATGGGGCTAATGATAAAATTGTATTTTAATGACAGCTTTGGACTTTTACGTCAATGGCGTTTCATTTGGCGCTAAATGATCTAGGTTTCGAAATGGTAAAGTTAAATGCAATGTAAATCGCTTTCAATACCAATTACGGCACATGAGCATAAATCAAAATTGTAGCAACTGCTGCAAAGGCAGTTTTCGTTTATAGCAATTAGGGTATCACCTAGAGAGCATGTAACTAAGCACGAAAAGATTCCGCAAATGAGAGGTTAAACAGTAACTGTTAACATGCTCAGATTTTAAATAGTTTAGAGTTTATCTGCAGAAACTATTCAAGAATGTTTAATAGTTCACACTGTTACAAGGGAAATTTTTTTAACCATTCATAATAAATGAGTATTTGAAAGTTCATAAGTTAGTCAGAATTAAATTTACGTATAGAACTTGCGATGCGTTTTGAGAAGGTAACAGAAGTTTCACTTATCTGTAGTTGTACAATTTTTGGCAAAACATCTGTTTGAATTCTGTTTTGAGTATAAAACTCACAAATCACACATTGTTTTTCAACAAATTTATCTAAATTGACAAAACCTGTTCGGAGTGGCCACACAACAAACAAAGCGATTCAGGTTTTTTACTAAGCAATTGGAGAAAGAGCCCATCAGTCATACTCTGTTTTCACAATCGCATTAAATCGAGTAAGTGTGCTGTGGATACTTTTGCGCGCCAGTAATAGTCAAAAAATCAAAACAAACTTGTTGCGATCTCGAAAGTAAATTCGCGGTATTTTACACACGGCATGAATCATTTAGTATTTAAAGCTCTTCCACGCATTTGAGATCCGTTAAATCAAATTTGCGATGCAGAGACATGATGGTATAAAACTATTTTATTTTTGTATTTATAGGAGACAAGTGTTGTAGGCGTGATGGAAAGTTTTTCAGCTGATTCTCTGCCTAACTGAGGAAGCAGCGAGGTCCACAATACAGACAGCGTTTAGAGAGTTTGTAGGGAAGCAGCCTACTCACGCCGTCCGCTGTAACTAGCTCTGACGTCATAAATGTTGCGCAATACTTTAATAATCAAGTAAAGAACCTGACACGTTTCTAGCATGTCAGGAGTAATACTAAACCAATGTGTGTTGAATTTCAGTTCAATAGCTTTAACCATTTTCGAGATTTGGACGTTTTTCTGTAAAAATCATTGGCGCAACAGAAAATTGCTAGAAACTTAAAAATTTATATTTGGATTCCTTTTGCATAATAATTTAGTAGAAACAGTATCTGGGTCTCATAAATTAAAATTTTAGTTGAAATTCATGATTTTCTGGTTTTTGTCTTAAAAATTAAGGAAACAAGATAGATTAAGTAGGTGAATAAATAAAGCTAGGATGTTTACATTTAAGCAGAAGGGAGATCCGCTATAATCATAAAGATGTAAGAAGTTTCAACTGAATAACTATAAAACTATAGCGATAGCGTATCTGCAAAGGGCAAGTTCAGACCTCGTCTACTGCGTGTAGTGTAATTAAATTAATTCTCTCGCCCAAAGTATTGGACTCAGCCATGTCAGACTTTTATTATGATTACTTACCTGTGTGCTGATTGCGCATTTAAATCGAAAGCTTCATCGGCCATCAGCAAAGGAAGCAATGATTTATTTGATAACTTAAAGTGGTGCATTACTAACCCAGCGGCTAGTCCGGACAGCGGATTTAATCAGGCGTTCCCTTAGCCGTCCGCACCGCGGCTTTATATATAAGAACGCTGCGCGAGGAAATAAGGCCCCAGTTCTCTTCAGAAGCTGATCAGCGCACCACCTGTGCCGGGAATCGCGTCGCGTCGGTATCATTGCTATAAACAGCCTCGGATGGCGTAATAAGTTACTCGGGATACGCGTAGCCAAGAAATCATTTTCGAGTGAAGTGTTAATTCTGGGATGACTGTAATGATCTATCTTCAGTTTGCGTATGTCGTATTTTCACGTGCCGCCGCGGTACAGACATTCTACCATTATTTAGCGTGGCGTTTCATGAACATTATCATCAAATTATGGCGAGCATTCACTTAAAACATTCAATTTGAACAGTTATAGTTGCATCAGCGCATTAGACTCTGAACTGCTCTGGTAGTTGGATTGTGTGGATTCTTTTTGGTCTGTGACTTTCAGAATATAGTGAACCTTTTAGAGTGAATCGTTTTTGATTATGAATCCCAGACAATCTCCTAATTCCTCATAGCTATAAGCTGTAGCTATAAGTGTATTTCTCAGATGAAGTGGGCACTAGGAATTCTAATTACAGGCTTCACGTTTCGTTTGTCACTTTCTGGTTGCCAATATTGTAGTTAGAGAGCCAGTGTTGAGAACGGCAAACAATAGCATTAAATAAATCATGGGAACATTTCATTTCCACCCACCGCACCACCTATGTTGCTACTCGGCCGGGAAATGCGTCTTTCCACTTTTAATATACAATATTCCCACCGGCCGCCCCACATCGAGGATATATTACCGAACCGTTTCGGAGCGTGAAGCGGGGCAATGTGGGATAATTTCAGAGAAAACGTCCTTATCAGCCCGTTGATTACCTAGGGAGAACGTTTCGGGTATCTGCTTAACAGATTGGCAGCGAAACTTAGTGCTCCTTGCGCCTCGTCGACGCTCCATTCCTTACTTAGCGCTTCAGCACTCTACCCCTACTCGCGTCCGATCTTAAGAGGAATCAATGTGTAAGTCAATGCTAACTGGAGGCGTGTGCCCTGCTTGTTAAGATACGTTAACGATGATGCGAAAAGTCAGAAGCGTTTCAGCTAAACATGCCGTAACCACTACATCAGGTAATCAGCTGGCACCACTCATTTCTGTCTTGTAGGTATAGTTAAAAGATTCTTGTTAAACAGGACTTCCAGTTAATTCACAGTTTTGTTTTTCTTTAGATCGTGAAATAGTCATCGCAAACGTTTCGCAACGCTATCCTGTAATCGGTAATGGATAGTTAGCGCAAGTTCTCTGAGTTACTTCTTTGTGAGTCAGTGCTGCAGTAAAGTGTTTCACCCCTGGCGAATTACACTCGCTTTCACTGAATGAGTAGCGCGGTCAAGGAGCCCATGTCGACGACGGTGATGGTGACGATGTTTGGATTGCGGGGCGCTCAACAGCGCCCGTACACTCCCAATTTTGACACAGTCCAATTATTTTTCACAATCCAATCTACCCACTGTCACGAATGATGATGATGATATGATGAGGACAACACAAACAACTACTCCCAGGCCAGGGAAAATCCCTAACCCGGCAGGGAATCGAACCTGGGATCCCGTGATCCAGAGGCAGTAACGCTAGCCACTAGACAACGAGCTGCGCACCCATGTCGCCGAGTGATTGAACTCGTACATTGTCGAAGCGAGGATGTTGGAGCAGTTCAGACATTTTTAATCAGATAATTTCAGTTGTTTTCTGTGGCAACGTTTAATACATTCTGTCGTGGTACTCGATTCGCACATTTATTTTGCGTGCTGAACTGGCAGTGAATTGCGAACGTGATCTGGTACTTAGGTGCGATTGTTTACAGAGGCAAAGAGGTGGTTTGTTTCTCTTCAGGTGGAAGATGATTCCAAGACATGTTTCAGTTGCTCAATACCAAGCGTTATGCGCTACGTTTTGCCATTTCCTCCAGCATTTTAGACTGTCAAATGCCTTACTAGAAGACATGTATAGAAAACTTATATTTCTGTGATTACTAGAAATTCGATTCTTGTCACGTATATTTTGATTCCTATGTATTATATGTCCTTGAAGTTGACACAGAATATCAGCTAAGTATTACTATCAAATACATCTGTCCTCACAGGTTATATGTTTAATTTCCTTATTTAAATCTCATGCACAAAAGTGTGACGTTATATTGAGCACACCTGCTGCGAACATCTTCTTTGTCTATTCATTGATTATCCATGGTACAGAGAGCAGAATAGTTCAGTCTTAAACAGCTGTCCCTCACTATTACTAATAAATATTCCTTTCTAATGCAAGGCCAATTCTTAGTTTGTGATGGGTAGATTTACGTACTGTCCCGGAAAGCAGACTGCTGTGGAAGATTTCTGCAGTGTATGTATTTATGTAACAATGAAATAACTTGCGCAGGACAGGATAATATGACCTGCAGAATTTACTGGGGTTGTGAAGCAGCTGAATGGGTTGAAAATAAATAAATGAGCAGGTCCTGGTGGGATTCCAATTCCGTTTTACAGAGAGTACTCTACAGCATTGGCTCCTTACTTAGCTTGCATTTATCGCGAATCTCTTGCATAACGTAAAGTCCCGAGCGACTGGAAAAAACGCAGGTGACGCCTGTATATAAGAAGGGTAGAAGGATGGATCCTCAAAATTAAAGACCAATATCCCTAACATCGGTTTATTGCAGGATTCTTCCTTGAGACAGAGAAGTTGCTGTCCATGCATCAGCACGGCTTTAGAAAGCCTCACTCCAGCGAAACGCAACTCGCCCTTTTTCACATGATATCTTGCGAACCATGGATGAAGGATATCAGACGGATGCCATATACCGTGACTTCCGGACAGCGTTTGTCTCGCTGCCCCACTGCAGACTCTTAACTAAGGTACGAGCATATGGGATTGGTTCCCAAGTATGTGAATGGCTCGAAGACTTCTTAAGTAATAGAACCCAGTACGTTTTACTTGATGGTGAGTGTTCATCGGAGGTGAGGGTATCATCAGGAGTGCCCCAGGGAAGTGTGATAGGTCCACTGTTGTTTTCTATCTACATAAATGATCTTTTGGATAGGGTGGATACCAATGTGCGGCTGTTTGCTGATGATGCTGTGGTGTACTGGAAGGTGTCGTCGTTGAGTGACTGTAGGAGGATACAATATGACTTGGACAGGATTTGTGATTGGTGTAAAGAATGGCAGCTAACTCTAAATATAGATAAATGTAAATTAATGCACATGAATAGGAAAAAGAATCCTGTAATGTTTGAATACTCCATTAGTAGTGGAGCGCTTGACACAGTCACGTCGATTAAATATTTGAGCGTAACATTGCAGAATTGCAGAGCGATATGAAGTGGGACAAGCATGTAATGGCAGTCGTGGGGAAGGCGGATAGTCGTCTTCGGTTCATTGGTACAATTTTGGGAAGATGTGGTTCATCTGTAAAGGAGTCCGCTTATAAAACACTAATACGACCTATTCTTGAGTACTGCTCGAGCACTTGGTCTGATTGAGGGAGGACATAGAAGCAATGCAGAGGCGGGCTGCTAGATTTGTTACCGGCAGGTTTGATCATCACGCGAGTGTTACGGAAATGCTTCAGGAACTCGGGTGAGAGTCTCCAGAGGAAAGGAGGCGTTCTTTTCGTGAATCACTACTGAGGAAATTTAGGGAACCAGCATCTGAGGCTGACTGCAGTACAATTTTACTGCCGCCAACTTACATTTCGTGGAAAGACCACAAGGATAAGAGAAAAGAGATTAGGGCTCGTAGAGAGGCACATAGGCAATCATTTTTCCCTCGTTCTGTTTGGGAGTGGAACAGGGAGAGATGATGCTAGTTGTGGTACGAGGTACCCTCCGCCACGCACCGTATGGTGGTTTGCGCAGTATGTATGTAGATGTAGATGTAGAATTTTCAGTATTACATGCAGATTTTGCCCCTGAATTACATCATTATACAATTGCTATAGTGAAACATTTTCATAATGAAGTATTGTGATTAGTTCAAGGCGTTTCACCCCATTGCACAGTATCTGGTTACAAGCTGTACACAACCACACTTTGTAATTTTGATAGGATTCTCCAAATTATTTACTCACTGTGTGATGCCCAATCAAATCAACTATTTCTGCCAATTTCAAGTTGAGCGGTTTATTGCGTCTGCGTTCCACTGTGATTACTTCTTTTTGACTGTTTAAAATCAGATTGCATTATCAAATTGATTATTGGGTCATAATTTGTATAACAACGCATAGCTTCAAAAAGTCACGGTTTAATTTATTTGTTCATTTTTGTAGGTCAGTAGGCCATTCACAAAGCCATTTCTCGATTGCTCTCTCATAGGATCCGAGGACCCATATAACTGCATCCAACGAACCTCGAATTTCGTTGCTTCTTTTCGTAATCCGACTATCGTGTTGCAGACTTACTTCATTACATTTTCTACATCTACATCCATACTCCGCAAACCACCTGACGGTGTGTAGCGGAGGGTACCCTGAGTACCTCTATCGGTTCTCCCTTTTATTCCAGTCTCGTATTGTTCGTGGAAAGAAGGATTGTCGGTATGCTTCTGTTTGGGCTCTAATCTCTCTGATTTTATCCTCATGGTCTCTTTGCCAGATATACGTAGGAGGGAGCAATATACTGCTTGACTCTTCGGTGAAGGTATGTTCTCGAAACCTTAACAAAAGCCTGTACCGAGCTACTGAGCGTCTCTCCTGCAGAGTCTTCCACTGGAGTTTATTTATCATCTCCGTAACGCTTTCGCGATTACTAAATGATCCTGTAACGAAGCGCGCTGCTCTCCGTTGGATCTTCTCTATCTCTTCCATCAACCCTACCTGGTACGGATCCCACTCTGCTGAGCAGTATTCAAGCAGTGGGCGAACAAGCGTACTGTAACCTACTTCCTTTGTTGTCGGATTGGATTTCCTTAGGATTCTTCCAATGAATCTCACTCTGGCATCTGCTTTACTGACGATCAACTTTATATGATCATTCCATTTTAAATCACTCCTAATGCGTACTCCCAGATAATTTATGGAATTAACTGCTTCCAGTTGCTGACCCGCTATTTTTTTAGGTAAATGATAATGGATCTATCTTTCTATGTATTCACAGCACATTACACTTTTCTACATTGAGATTCAATTGCCATTCCCTGCACCATGCGTCAATTCGCTGCAGATCCTCCTGTATTTCAGTACAATTTTCCATTGTTACAACCTCTCGATACACCATAGCATCATCTGCAAAAAGCCTCAGTGAACTTCCGATGTCATCCACAAGGTCATTTATGTATATTGTGAATAGCAACGGTCCTATGACACTCCCGTGCGGCACACCTGAAATCACTCTCACTTCGGAAGACTTCTCTCCATTGAGAATGATATGCTGCGTTCTGTTATCTAGGAACTCTTCAATCCAATCACACAAGTGGTCTGATAGTCCATATGCCCTTACTTTGTTCATTAAACGACTGTGGGGAACTGTATCGAACGCCTTCCAGAAGTCAAGAAACACGGCATCTACCTGTGTACCCGTGTCTATTGCCCTCTGAGTCTCGTGGACGAACAGCGCGAGCTGGGTTTCACACGACCGTCTTTTTCGAAACCCATGCTGATTCCTACAGAGTAGATTTCTAGTCTCCAGAAAAGTCATTGTACTCGACCATAATAAGTGTTCCAAAATTCTACAACTGATCGACGTTAAAGACATAGGTCTATAGTTCTACACATCTGTTCGACGTCCCTTTTTGAAAACGGGGATGGCCTGTGCCCTTTTCCAATCCTTTGGAACGCTACGATCTTCTAGAGACCTACGGTACACCGCTGCAAGAAGGGGGGCAAGTTCTTCGCGTACTCTGTGTAAAATCGAACTGGTATCCCATCAGGTTCCAGCCGCCTTTCCTCTTTTGAGCGATTTTAATTGTTTCTCTATCCCTTTGTCGTCTATTTCTATATCTACCATTTTGTCATCTGTACGACATTCTAGAGAAGGAACTACAGTGCAGTCTTCCTCTGTGAAACAGCTTTGGAAAAATACATTTAGTATTTCGGCCTTTAGTCTGTCATCCTCTGTTTCAGTACCATTTTGGTCACAGAATGTCTGGACATTTTGGTTTGATCCACCTACTGCTTTGACGTAAGACCAAAATTTCTTAGGATTTTCTGCCAAGTCAGTACACAGAACTTTACTTTCGTATTCATTGAACGCCTCTTGCATAGCCCTCCTCACACTACATTTCGCTTCGCGTAATTTTTGTTTGTCTGCAAGGCTTTGGTTATGTTTATGTTTGCTGTGAAGTTCCCTTTGCTTCCGCAGCACTTTTCTAACTCGGTTGTTGTACCACGGTGGCTCTTTTCCATCTCTTACGATCTTGCTTGGCACATACTCATCTAACGCATATTGTACGATGGTTTTGAACTTTGTCCACTGATCCTCAACACTATCTGTACTTGAGACAAAACTTTTGTGTTGAGCCGTCATGTACTCTGTAATCTGCTTTTTGTCACTTTTGCTAAACAGAAAAATCTTCCTACCTTTTTTAATATTTCTATTTACGGCTGAAATCATCGATGCCGTAACCGCTTTATGATCGCTGATTCCCGGTTCTGCGTTAACTGTTTGACATAGTTCTGGCCTGTTTGTCACCAGACGGTCCAATATGTTATCGCCACGGGTCGGTTCTCTGTTTAACTGCTCAAGGTGGTTTTCAGATAAAGCACTTAAAAAAATTTCACTGTATTCTTTGTCCCTGCCACCCGTTATGAACGTTTGAGTCTCCCAGTCTATATCCGGCAAATTAAAATCTCCACCCAGAACTATAACATGGTGGGGAAATCTACTCGAAATATTTTCCAGATTATCCTTCAAGTGCTCAGCCGCAACAGCTGCTGAGCCAGGGGGCCTATAGAGACATCCAATTACCATGTCTGAGCCTGCTTTAACCGTGACCTTCACCCAAATCATTTCACATTTCGGATCTCCGTCAATTTCCTTCGATACTACTGCACTTCTAATCGCTATAAACACGCCTCCCCCTTCACTATCCAGCCTGTCTCTGCGGTATACATTCCAATCTGAGTTTAGGATTTCATTACTGTTTACGTCTGGTTTCAGCCAACTTTCTGTCCCTAGTACTATATGGGCGTTGTGACCGTTTATTAATGAGAGGAGTTCTGGGACCTTTCTATAGACGCTCCTGCAGTTTACTATTAGCACATTAATGTTGTTATTCCCTGTTGCATTTTGCCTACTCCTACCTTGCCGCATCTCAGGAGGCGTCTTTTCGGGCCTAGGGAGGGAATTCTCTAACCTAAAAAACCCCCATGTGCACTCCACACGTACTCCGCTACCCTTGTAGCCGCTTCCGGCGTGTAGTGCACGCCTGACCTATTCAGGGGGACCATACATTTCTTATGCTTTATCCATTAGAAATACGACTACATGGTCTTAATTAAACTGTCTGCATCAGACTGACTTCCGTTTAGGGATAGATTGTTATATTAAATAGATGCAAGATCAGATTTTCCTTAAACATTAACGCTGCAGCCAGCTGTTAGGCTAAGGAGTAATCACCACTCAAGGGTCGCATTATAAACTCAAGAAATAAAATTGTATGAAGGCTGAACATTTTTTCAATAGGAAAATCTACGACAACTAATTTTTTGACACGTCTGTTATTACAGTATAGTGCCACATCTCGTTCGTATTTGGTAGTCAATGGGTACAAAGCGACATGAGACTGCAATGATGGATAAAATTATAGTCTTGGTAATGAGATATAGATGTTTCTATATCTCAAGCTTTTGACGCTTTTGGTGCTTAACTGATGAGATCTACCTTTTTCAGTGCTCATCATTCTTCCACATTTTATAGTTCTGGGCATTATAGTTCTGTACAATAAATGTCAAATTACCACGATGTGTATCACATACTTGGATATGCAGATAGTAAGCCTGCTTCTGCGTGCAGGTGATTAGCATTTTAGTGCAACCCCGCTTATGATGGAGAAATAACGCCATCTATATTCTGTATACAGGTTGTATCATAATTACTGTCGTAAATGCATGCAGTTGCAAGGACACGATACTAGATGCAAAAAGGTCTCGGTAAATATAGGATTACCAGCCCCCGCTGACTTGATTCTGTGTAAACGTGATCCCAGTTAGGAAAAGTAACAATACTGTACAACATTAAGAAAAGTTATGAAGTGACACTTCGCTAGAAATGCAGGCGTTTTGAATGAGCACGATAACAATTGCATGACTGTACTCGTAGTTAAAGGCTGTGTTCGCAGTGTCATCCTTGTACCCGGATGCAAGTCTGTAACCGTCGCCACATTGAGTTTTGAATTCTTTAAAACATACCTGGACCATTTAGAAATGCTTGACAAGCATTGAGGTACCTGTGCTCCAGGCTCCAGGTATTCAACCATGCTAAATGGAGTGGCGTACACTACACCGTTAAAGAGCCATCTCAGATCAGGTGGTCTTGGAGGCCATGGTGAAGGTCCTCCCCGCACATACACGTTTAGCCACATTGGTTCGTTTGATGCTGTTTCACTGTAGCACCAAAATGTGCCGGTGTTCCATCATGCATGAACCACATTCTCTGGCGTTGCTCTAAGGGAACATCGGAACATCCCCAAGCACTCCTGCAAGGCGATGCCTCGGAATCCGAAGGTAATTCCGATCACTGAGTTTGATCTGTAAAATGTGCGGTCCAGTTCGATGATCATCTTGTACCCCATACTACGCATTGGATGAGAAATGTCGCTGATCTGGAAATTGATGTAGAGCGTTGGGTTGGACCCTAAATGATTCCAAACGGGAGACTTGTGATAATTAAATTCACCATCACGAGTGAACCTTGATTCATTTGTGAATAAAATGTTATTGTCGAACGTAGGGTAGCCTAAAGTTTGTTGTTGCATCCACTAAGGAGGTGACGGAGGTACAAAGGCAGTTGCGTGATGTGTATAGAATTCATCCATCAACACGTACAAAAATTTGTCGTATTCAGAACAAATTTGAAGCTGACTGTATTGTTCAGGAGGTGCGTAAGGAAAGGTCTGGCCAACCAAAACCATCAACAGGTCCAGCTCCCAGTGCTGCTGTGTTGCAACATTTTACAAGGTCACCTCAAAAAATCTGTGAAGCAGGGGGCTTGTGGAAGAGGAGTAAACCGATCAAGCGTACGACGGATTCTAAAGACTGTGGAAAGTGTACATTCCAAGATCGCTGCACGCTATGAACGAGGACGACCCGAACCGAAGGTTGGAGTAGTGCGAGTGATCTGAAGGAATGCTTTGTGAGGATGAACGGTTAGCAGGGATGGTTATCTGGTCTGAAGAGGCGCAATTCAGACTGAGCAGTAGTGTAAACCACCACAACTGCGTGTACTGGGCTCCTGAAAATCCTCGCGTCCACGTGGACAAACATGTTGATCTGTCCGGCGTTAATGTGTGGTGCGGTCTGTCATTGCGCAGTTTGATTGGCCCATTCTCTTTCGGAGGTACCATAACTGGTGAGGTGTATCTTCATGTGCAGCAACCATCGATTTTACCTGCCATCCTAGAGATGTTAGGAAATGAAAGATTTTACCTACAACAAGATAACGCTCCACCCACCTACCACAGAGATGCCATAGCCTACTTGAATGAAAATCTACTTGGACGATGCATACGTCGAAGCGGATCTACTGAATACTCCCCACGGTAAACAGACCTTACAACTCTTGACTTCTACTTATGGGGGGGGGGGGACTTTCAAAAATGAGGTTTAACAACAGAAGCCAGTTGCACTGAACGAGCTACGAGAAACCATAGAGACGTCCTCTGCGGCTGTCACATCGTCAACACCGACAGCCGTAGTTCGGTCAACAGTTCAGGGGCATCGATGTTGTTTGGTTGCTAAAGGGTTGAACACATAAAATAACCTCCCCCCCCCCCTTCCCCTGTGCAAGAATATGTCATTGTGTTTCATTAATACTGACTATCTACAAATCTCTGAATTTTTCTGGACCCCTCTGTAGATTGGTGATCCTCTGATTGCGTTCAAGGAACGGTCATAATTTTGCTCACCGTGCTACACCTTTCCTGCCTACCTTCACTATATGATGTGCAAAGTTACGACCTTTGTCCATGTATACCCTTAGATACCTCGTTACTGCGCTTCTTCTGACAGTTACATCTTTAATTTTGTCTTAGGATTTCTTGCTAGATTCCCTGTCAGCAAGAGATTCATGATGGTTTTGTAAGGTGCCAGTGACAATTTGACACTTCTGCACCACCTTCAAGCTCACGGAGTGCTGCATTACATTTCTCTTCTATAATTCTTGTCCAGTCACTGTTGATAACGACAGAACGTCTTCTGTGAACACTACCAGTACGCTTACGTTACCGCTTCTGTAATATGGGTTGCAATGCGATAGCCCAAAACTCTGGGCCGCACACTGATCCCTGTGGACAGCCTTTTGTTATGGTATTCGTGATTTCCTTTCTTGGGCATATTGAAGTTGCTTGTCTCTCGCGGCACACGGGCAGTGTGACGATGTCCGAGGCACCATGGATCGCCAGGACGGCGACCATTCTGCGGCTTCCCTTGAAGCGGCAGCAGGGAGAGGGGTACCAACAGTGGTGAACCGAACGACAGTACCGCAAGTACCACCTCGTCTTTTCAGTCGTAACCCTGTTCTGCATACAACATCTGTCCATCCATCTGTGATGACTCCGAGGAGAACGAACTTTGTAATATTGCACACGTCATCACCATACGGGCACAGCTCCTGGTGTCACGCTATGGGGTATCGTTCGGTACACAACATAATCAGATCGCTATGGGATGTCGTTGGGTACACAACATAATAAGCTCAGGTGCGGTTGTAGGCGCTTCAGTCTGGAACCGCGTGACTGCTACGGTCGCAGGTTCGAATTCTGCCTCGGGCATGGATGTGTGTGATGTCGTTATGTTAGTTAAGTTTAATTAGTTCTAAGTTCTAGGCCACTGATGACCTCAGAAGTTAAGTCGCATAATAAAAAAAAAGAAAAAAAAAGAATCAGCTCAGGTTAAGTAGTAATTAAGACAGAATCCGCTTCTGACCTGTTAAGCCACGTAGCTGTGCCCTATTCTTGAGGTCTCTGTGATGATATCTCTCAACAAGATAACGGAAGACAGCATGTGACCTTGTTCTCCTGACCTGCCTCGATGTAGAGGGTATCCGATTGTAGCATTGGCCAACATATTCCCCATATCTCTCACTCATTGAGAACATTTCGTCATCGAAACTGGCAACCCACCATTCGCCAGTAGAGATCAGGAATGCGCTCCGTATACGCGCTTTAAAGTCACCTGTGGGGCCCTATGACGTCGTCTCCGAACTCGCTGTCTCCTTGTGCTCGTCGACTCGGCTTGTCCGTCTCTGCCGCTGTTCACTTGTCACTTGCACCTATTGTCAGGTACAAGGACTCAGCTCTCTCAGAAAGGAAAACGAGTACACGAGTTCGCGAGTATACACAACAGCAGACTGGCGGCATTCCCACTACATATGCAAATTTTTTGAAAGAAATTTCCCCCTTTAGGCTGTAAATTACTATTCATTTGTTTCACACAGTCATAATTTCGGCTTGACAGCCATTCTCAAGTGCAAGTTGAAACGTCACAAAATGTCCGACCTGCCTATATGACATAAGTAACCATTAGGCTTGACGATTGTTATAAACCAATATAATAACTGATTGGTTAGCAGTGAATATATATTGACCAAAAAATCGGAACACCAAAAATAATTAATGTAAAGTAGTGAAATTTCAGGAATACATTTATATAGGTGATATATTCAAGTGATTGTTATTGCAAGGTGAAACCTGGTAGTCAAGGAAGGCAAGATTCGGTTGCGATTGTGGACGGGGCCGTAATCAGTTACTGTTGCTTCTCTTTTGCAATTACACACATTTATTTTAAAACGGAAATTCCAGACTCAGCAATAAATAAAGATATCACACGTTATTAATGAAGGAATAAACAACTATGTAATTAATAGTGCTTTCAGTGCGTTACAATTTACCAAATGAACATAAAATACAGAGACAGCAAATAATGCCTTAAAAACAAGCCAATGGGATTCCAATTCGAATTTTAAGGCAAGTAACCACAGTCACGGCTGAAGGCCTTTAACGCCAAGAAAGGTAATTATAAAAAAAACATACTGTAAAACAGCAATGTAATAGCAAAGGTTAATTTAAAAAGATAGGCAACTGATCACCAAACGGGTGAGACAAAATTATGGTAAACTTGGTAGCACAACCATTTAAACCTCCTGTAACGCCAAGAATGTTAATTATATAAATTAAAAAAAAACAGCAAATACAACAGCAAAGCTTAATTTAAAAGGACACGCAACTGATCACCAAACAGACGAGACAAAATGATAGTAAACATGGTAGCACAATCATTTAAACCTGCTGTAACGCCAGAAATGGCAATTATATAAAAAATTTAGAAACGTAAAATAAAACAGCAAATACAATAATAAAACACAAGGGCCAGTCACAGACGGTGCACCAGGAATCGACCTCTGAGTAGGTCCGGCAAAAACACTTTCGCGAGCGATGGGATAGGCAGCCAAGTGTTGCATTCACTTCACAAGATGGTAACTCAGACTAGTGGCAGTCTAACGAATGACTAATGATAATCTTTGTGAAGCTACCTGACGTCCAATAAACCAAATGCAAAGATGTAAGAATACGCCAAAGCCGGAACCAGCGGTCTCGACTCTGCCCGTAGAATACTGTTCTTAGAGCGCCTGGAACGAGAAAGTAATCACTACCACCACAGTAGAAGAATCGCCAACCAACCTACAATCAAGACAGCTGACAAAACTACACGCCTCACCGTACGGCAGCGGCAAGGCGAGAAAACGTACACAGCCATCACATACATTAACACCCAGGGCAGGTAACTAGGGCGTTAGTGGCAGAAAAAATACCGCTGGTTGAACTTAAGAAATAGTAATTAGAAGTCAAGGAAAGCTAATCACATCGGCCTTCCCCAAGCAGTCGACTCGTTGCTCTTCGCCTCGGCAGCACTACGAGCAGCAACACGAACCCAAGTCACTGGAGAATCGCGAGATCTCACAATGGTGGAGGTTTATCTACTTGAATCCAAATGCACTCAAAACTTACAGGATTCGGTTTACAACGAGGTCGTGCACCCTCGTGATCACAGGCCTTCGATCCAGCAGTCCATGCGTGCCTTCAGTGGTCGCGGCGTTTTTTCTCACTGAGCAGACTGGACTCCTCCTGAGTCCCCAACCAAACTGCCCACTGACACGACCCGGAAGAAGCATGACGTCGCTCCAAAGATAGGGCCACAGTTTACTACATTTCGATAACCGCCGCTCCTGCCATTAGCGGACAGGCAACGCTTGCGGAACCAAGTGACGCCAGCCAACACGAGAAAAAGACAAACTACCGCAACCATGTCAACTAAACGATACGGTCTGGCCTGCAACAGAGGACAGAAACCTACAAACAGCACGAACGCGAGCCGCAGCACGGCTCACCAGGTCACAGGTTGATGAAAGCACGAGATAAACCAAAGCAAATGTGAAATCCTGGTGCATTAATAAATGGTGTAACTGCCAGAATGTTGGATACAAGAATGAAAACGTGCATTCATTTTGTTCTACAGGTGCCGGATGTCAGTTTGTGATTTCGAGCACCTTGCCTGCTGCATTTGGTCGGCCGGTACAGGGGCGGTTAATGCTGGTTGTGGACGATGGTGGAGTTGTCGTCCGATGATATCCAATATCTGCTCGACTGGAGACAGACCTAATGATCGAGAAGGCCAAGGCAATATGTCAACACTGTAGGGCATGTTGAGTTACAACAGCGGTGTGTGGACGAGCTAATATCCCGTTGGAAAACGCCCCCTGGAATGCTGCATGTGAAGAGCAGCACAACAGCTCGAATCATCAGAGTGAGGTACAAATTTGCAGTCTGGATGTGTAGGATAACCACTAGAGGGCCGCTGCTGTCATACGAAATCACACTGCAGACCATAACTCCAGGTGTAGGTCCAGTGTGTACAGCACGCAGGTAGGTTGGTTGCAGGTCCTCAGCTGTCCTCCTCCTAACAGACACAAGGCTATCGCTCGGATCGAGACAGAACCAGATTTCATCAGAAAACACAGCAGACCTCCACCCTGTCCTCCAGTGAGTTCTCGCTCGACACCATTGAAGTCACAAATGGTGGTTGTTCGGGGTCAGCGGACGCACGCTACAGGGCATGTACTTCGGAGCTGCCCTTGAAGTAAACGATTTGTAACAGTTCGTTGTGTGACTGTGGTGCTAATTGCTGCTCAAATTGCTGCTGCAGATGCAGTACGATGCGCGAGAGCCATACGCCGAATGCTATGGTCTTCCCTCTCGGTAGCAAAAATGGTTCAAATGGCTCTGAGCACTATGGGACTTAACATCTATGGTCATCAGTCCCCTAGAACTTAGAACTACTTAAACCTAAGTAACCTAAGGACATCACACAACACCGAGCCATGACGAGGCAGAGAAAATCCCTGACCACGCCGGGAATAGAACCCGGGAACCCGGGCGTGGGAAGCGAGAACGCTACCGCACGACCACGAGATGCGGGCCTCTCGGTAGCGCCACGGGCCTATTCGGAGACCTGTCTTCCTGTGACAGAGCATTCTCGTGACCACCGCTGCTGGCGACCGTGCACAGCGGCTGAATTCCTGCCAAGTCACAGAAGAAACATCCAAATTCTCGTATCCCTGTTACTCGACCTCGTTCAAACTCACTGCGGGGTTGACGATGCTGTCTTTGTCGCCTTAAAGACATTCTTGGCTAACACCGACTCACCACGTCCGATCTCAATGGTAACTAACGCTCACGACCGTTACAACGTGGACGCAAAGCAAACCTGATTTGCATGTTGACAGTGGCGCTACTAGCGCCACTCTAATGTGAATGGGGAGGGGGGGACCAGGATAGACATCATCTTTCAGGTGTAGGAAACACGCCAACCGGCTGTTGTTTATGTCGCACAACTCCTTCTTGGTGTTGCGATTTTTTTCCGTCAGTGTACATATCGTCTGTTTTTCTTAAATCTCGCCAAGCGCACTTTCTCTTGTGCTTCAGTAGATACTTGGTTTCGTTTTTGCGTTCTGCATCTCCAGTCAGCTCAAACAAATGGTGCACGTCGGGTCTTTTATGTGTCGCCCAGTATCGACGGAAAGTATCGGTTTGCTTCCTGTTACAAACAAAATGATTTTTAAAACGGAATTTTTTCAAATGGTCCAAATGGCTCTGAGCACTATGGGACTTAACATCTGAGGTCATCAGTCCCCTAGAACTTAGAACTAGTTAAACCTAACTAACCTAAGGATGTCACACACAACCACACCCGAGGCAGGATTCTAACCTGCGACCGTAGCGGTCGCGCGGTTCCAGACTGAAGCGTTTAGAACCGCTCGGCCACTTCGGCCGACGGAATTTTGTGTGCCAACGGGATAGAATTCTCCAAAACTAGTCTAGCGCAATGTTTATTTTACCGATTGTATTAACTGGGGTCGGCCGCGGTGGTCTCGCAGTTCTAGGCTCGCAGTCCGGAACCGTGCGATTGCTACGGTCGCAGGTTCGAATCCTGCCTCGGGCATGGATGTGTGTGATGTCCTTAGGTTAGATAGCTTTAAGTAGTTCTAAGTTCTAGGCGACTAATGACCACAGCAGTTGAGTCCCATAGTGCTAAGAGCCATTTGAACCATTTTTTTATTAACTGGAAGAATAACACTCGAAAAATAAGCAGTAATTCGGCAGCTACAGGGCTGCCTGGCCCGCACTGACTGCTACCGCTAACCATGCAGCGCTACTGAGTCGCTGCTGGGATGCTGTTTATTCTTCGTGTTTTGTTGTCCTTGTTAATACACAATGCAAAACCAATATTTCAAATATCTGCTGAACCGCCAGAGAAAACAAAATGGTTCAAATGGCTCTGAGCACTACGGGACTTAACTTCTGAGGTCATCAGTCCCCTAGAACTTAGAACTACACTCCTGGAAATGGAAAAAAGAACACATTGACACCGGTGTGTCAGACCCACCATACTTGCTCCGGACACTGCGAGAGGGCTGTACAAGCAATGATCACACGCACGGCACAGCGAACACACCAGGAACTGCGGTGTTGGCCGTCGAATGGCGCTAGCTGCGCAGCATTTGTGCACCGCCGCCGTCAGTGTCAGCCAGTTTGCCGTGGCATACGGAGCTCCATCGCAGTCTTTAACACTGGTAGCATGCCGCGACAGCGTGGACGTGAACCGTATGTGCAGTTGACGGACTTCGAGCGAGGGCGTATAGTGGGCATGCGGGAGGCCTGGTGGACGTACCGCCGAATTGCTCAACACGTGGGGCGTGAGGTCTCCACAGTACATCGATGTTGTCGCCAGTGGTCGGCGGAAGGTGCACGTGCCCGTCGACCTGGGACCGGACCGCAGCGACGCACGGATGCACGCCAAGACCGTTGGATCCTACGCAGCGCCGTAGGGGACCGCACCGCCACTTCCCAGCAAATTAGGGACACTGTTGCTCCTGGGGTATCGGCGAGGACCATTCGCAACCGTCTCCATGAAGCTGGGCTACGGTCCCGCACACCGTTAGGCCGTCTTCCGCTCACGCCCCAATATCGTGCAGCCCGCCTCCAGTGGTGTCGTGACAGGCGTGAATGGAGGGACGAATGGAGACGTGTCGTCTTCAGCGATGAGAGTCGCTTCTGCCTTGGTGCCAATGATGGTCGTATGCTTGTTTGGCGCCGTGCAGGTGAGCGCCACAATCTGGACTGCATACGACCGAGGCACACAGGGCCAACACCCGGCATCATGGTGTGGGGAGCGATCTCCTACACTGGCCGTACACCTCTGGTGATCGTCGAGGGGACACTGAATAGTGCACGGTACATCCAAACCGTCATCGAACCCATCGTTCTACCATTCCTAGACCGGCAAGGGAACTTGCTGTTCCAACAGGACAATGCACGTCCGCATGTATCCCGTGCCACCCAACGTGCTCTAGAAGGTGTAAGTCAACTACCCTGGCCAGCAAGATCTCCGGATCTGTCCCCCATTGAGCATGTTTGGGACTGGATGAAGCGTCGTATCACGCGGTCTGCACGTAAAGCACGAACACTGGTCCAGCTGAAGCGCCAGGTGGAAATGGCATGGCAAGCCGTTCCACAGGACTACATCCAGCATCTCTACGATCGTCTCCATGGGAGAATAGCAGCCTGCATTGCTGCGAAAGGTGGATATACACTGTACTAGTGCCGACATTGTGCATGCTCTGTAGCCTGTGTCTATGTGCCTGTGGTTCTGTCAGTGTGATCATGTGATGTATCTGACCCCAGGAATATGTCAATAAAGTTTCCCCTTCCTGGGACAATGAATTCACGGTGTTCTTATTTCAATTTCCAGGAGTGTACTTAAACCTAACTAACCCAAGCACATCACACACATCCATGCCCGAAGCAGGATTCGAACCTGCAACCGTAGCGGTCGCGCGGTTCCAGACTGTAGCGGTTAGAACCCCTTGGCCACCCCGGCCGGCGAACCACCAGAGAAAATATGCCTAACGTATCTTAGGAGAAACAGCCGGTATGTATGTATATAACACTTTTTTCGACGATTGCTGTAAATTTGTTTCAGTATGTACTATCTATGCCGAGAGTGTGCAACAATTTCGTTCCAGTCTGTAACAACAGTGCCAGAAAACATGACATGAGGATGACGCACAGTCACTAAATGGCGATTAATTGTTAAAATAAATATGTAACAGTCTCCGAAAAAGTACAGAAAAGAATGACAGGCTGAGCTACACAGTTCACTGTTAGCCCATGACCAAAAGAGTAAAGAAATAGCGCACGTTTTGGTCGCAGCAATATAACAGCGACATTGCTCTGTGCCCAGTTTTCGCTTGAAGCAGCACATATGTTTTCTCATGGTGAAAGTGAAATAAACAAGAATAGAACCATATTGTTTTCGTTGGACGAAATTGGTATTTTTTTGTCTGAAGCGTCGACTGCAGCATAAAATATATTCCAGACATCAATAGTACTCTAATGGAATACATCTAAGATTGTCTGCACTGTATGAATCAATTTTCCTGTTACATTCTCCGCACTCCCACAAAAAACACTGAAATGGTAACAGTAGGAGTGATTTCTGTGTAACCCGTAAAGTAGTGCGTCATAGCAGTGCTTGAAACGACGAGCTGTGCGAACGTTATGCGGTGGTGTTGCGGAGCCGCCAGAAGGACCTCGGACTGCGTTGGATCTCTCGCTCTCCCAGGTCGCCCGCCTGCGTTTTGTGCGGCATTTCCAGCGGGCCATTAAACGGATCCAGGGTTTACCGCCGCCCTTTGGGATGTGGACCCGGCGACGTTTACGACTACTGGCCGGCAGTCGGCGCTGCCGTAAACACGGGCCGCCGCTGACACTTCTCTCCTCTCCACTCTTCTCCACCCGGCCTCACCGCCCAATAAATCCAACAAATCGCTTGGATCCGTCTCCACTCGGGCCGTTTCGCCGTTGGTGACCGACGCTCGATTCCGAAAGACCACTCGCTAGTTCTTGGCGTTCGTGCTGGAGCAAATTTCACAAAACGTATGTCCCTAATTATACACTGATGAGCCAAAGAAACTGGTACACCTACCTAATATCGTGTAGGGCCCCCGCGAGCACGCAGAAGTGCCGCAACACGACGTGGCATGGAGTCGACTAATGTCTGAGGTAGTGCTGGAGGGAACTGACACAGGGCTGTCCATATATCCGTAAAAGTACGAGGGCGTAGAGATCTCTTCTGAACAGCGCGTTCCAAGGCATCTCAGATATGCTTAACAGTGCTTATGTTTGGCGGTCAGCGAACGTGTTTAAATTCAGAAGAGTGTTCCTGGAGCCACTCTGTGGCAATTCTGGGCGTGTGGAGTGTCGCATTATGCTGCTGGAATTGCCCAAGTTAGTCGGAATGCACAATCGACATGAGTGGATGCAGGTGATCAGACACGATCACCTGTGTATGTCACCTGTCAAAGTCGTGTCTAGACGTATCAGGAGTATCATATCCCTCCAACTGCACATGCCCCACACCGGTACAGAACCTTCACCAGCTTGAACAGTCCCCTCCTATCATGGAGGGCCTATGGATTCATGAGGTTGTCTCCATATTAGTACACGTCCATCGGCTCGATACATCTGAAACGAGACACATCCAACCAGTCAACATGTTTCTAGTCAAACACAGTCCAATGTCGGTGTTGAAAGGCCCAGGCGAGTCGCAAAGCTTTGTGTCATGCAGTCATCAAAGGTAACGAGTGGGCCTTCGGCTATGAAAGCCCATTTCAGTGATGTTTCGTTGAATGGTTCGCTCGCTGACATATATTGGTGGCCCAGCATTGAAATCTGCAGTAGTTAGAGGAAGGGTTGCACTTCTGTTATGTTGAATGACTCTCTTCAGTCGTCGTTGGTCCCGTTCTTGCAGGATCTTTCTCTGGCCGCAGCTATGTCGGAGACTTGATGTTCTACCGGGTTCATTATATTCACGGTACACTCGTGAAGTGGTTGTACGGGAAAATCCCCACTTCAAAGGTACCTCGGAGATGCTGTACCCTATCGCTCGTGCGCCGTTTATAACATCACGGTCAGACTCACTTAAATCTTGATAACTTGCCGTTGTAGCAGCAGTAACCGATCTAACAACTGCTCCAGGCACTTGTTTTATATAGGTGTTGTCGACCGCAGCGCCGTTTTCTACCTGTTTCGATATCTATTTATATCAATACGCATGCGTATCACAATTTGTTTGGAGCTTCGTTGTTCAACTCTGTGGCTAAGTACAGACTAAAAGACTTGGAGTTCCAATCTCGGTCACTTCTAGGATTTTCCCTTCCACTCATCACTTCTCTCATCTGTCACGATGAACTGTAATGTCGAAAGATGCCAAGTTGCTGATTATTTAGGAGCCCACACTAAAGCGTAGCTCGGGCAGTGCGGTCGCTGCCGAATAACTAGTTCTTTTTCGAGTATTACTCTCCCAGTTAATACATATCGATAAGTCAGTTCAAAGCTCGTGTGAAGGTGAGGGCATACCACCAACTTTAACAGGGACGTGCCTAGTGAAGTAGATTAAAAAAAAAATAGGCACTCTTAGGACACCTCTCAGGACAAACAAGTCGAGGAAAAGAGTTCTCATTTTTATCAGAAGCTCCATATCCAGCTAAAGCCGATGATTATATCCCGCAGGGATAACAATGGAGATGTCGACTGCTATATTTTAACCGCTATTGAAAATTTATTCCATGGCATGAAGATCGGGTGATTTAGCATGTCAGTGGCGATGCGATGAGCTGCTCGAGTGTTCGAGAAATCACGTGCTGTGATAACTCACATTGTCTCAAGTCTGTTAGCAGTAGTGATAAGTTAGTACGTATTTCAGCTGCTCTACTCAGTCTTTAAATACAAATTCATGTCCTGCAGCACAATATCCACATGCGTGTACTTCACTCCTGAACCAAATGGTTCAAATGGCTCTGAGCACTATGGGACAACACCTGAGGTCATCAGTACCCTAGACTTACAACTACTGAAACCTAAGGACATCACACACATCCATGCCCGAGGCAGGATTCGAACCTGCGACAGTAGCAGCAGCACAATTCCGGACTGAAGCACCTAGAACCGCTCGGCCACAGAGGCCCGCGCTCCTGCACCACTTCTAACAAATTCATTGGTGAAATCGAGATGCGAAAATGAAGAAAAGTACACTGTTCAATATCTTGTCTGGGCAAACTGAAAACTAACGGGACCTATACCAGTAATGGTCACTCAAAGCAATTACCGTTGATGCGTTGTTCTGTGCTGCAGGTGCACATTTGCCATAACCATTCGTTCAGGACCGAGAAACGCTGTATATTGCTGAAATACACTGAGTTAGGAATCAGAGTGTCCTATACTTTATCGCTTCCAATCAAACAAAATCTTCAAAGTATTGCTTATAAGGATCACGAAGTGCAAAGAGAACTCCGAAAAAGATTGTCACGCAATGTAAGATTAATTATACGTTGTAAATCTTAAGCTTGCGCTGGCGTACTTATGCAAGACGCCATTGGTATCAAGAATATTATAAAATTAATAGTTTCAAATGGCATCAAAGACGGCAACTGATTAAAATGGTTGTCGATTTCTCTTTAGGTAAACGTGACTGGTCTTATTTTCAGTCACGTCCTGTTAGTTCCAAGAGAAGTTACGTCCACTAAATGTTTTAACATTCTAAAAACTTTGATGAGTGTCTTCAGTAATAAATTTTACCTTTACTCATGGGTTACGATGCATAATGTGAAACAATCTGTTCCCCCATCAGAATATCCCGTCGAAACGCCTGCCTCGATTGATTTTCTGACGCTCTTTAACATAAAATTTAAATGTATTTGAATTTTATTCAAATGGCGGCTATATGTGCCAGTTGCTACAAAAGGACCGAGAAGCGTTGAAAAATAAAGTAATTGCAAAATAACTGGTTGAAACTAAATACGAAATAATGTTCGAACTAGCGCAGTTATCAGTTTCTGTGCATTTATTTTGTGCTCTCAGAGCAAATATGAAATCCCTATGTTTGTGCGTCGCATTTATCTACAGCAAAACTAGGTTCTGTGACTACATTTGCATACAATTATAAGTGATCGCACAAAATACGTATTCGAAAAGAAGCTTCCCAGTAACGAGAGAGCTGCGCGGGATTAGACGAGCGGTCTAGGGCGCTGTAGTCATGGACTGTGCGGCTGGTCCTGGAGGAGGTTCGAGTCCTCCTACGGGCGTTTGTCCTTAGAATAATTTAGGTTAAGTTGTGTGTAAGATTAGGGACTGATGACTTTAGCAGTTAAGTCCCATAAGATTTCACACACATCTGAATATATTTTTGAGTAACGAGAGTATAGGTGTTATAATTACAGCATGGTTCCTGAATTAGGAAATTCGCTGCGGAAGCATACGATTTCTTTTACAATATGGCTACACAAAACATTACCTTACATGAACCAGCCCCGGGAAGGATAAGATGTGTACGACAATTAAAATTTTTTACCCAAAATGGAGTAAAGTGTAGCAGACAATGATGGATTTTGCCTAACGAAACAGTATATATCTGATACATAACATTTTTTATTATTCTTCTTCTATCGGTAAAAAAGAAACCCTTACAGGATGGCTTTGTTGTCCGTCCCTCTGTCTGTCTGTCCTTCTGTCCGTCTGTCTGATTTTTAAAAACCCTGTTCCTGAGGAACGGGTAGACGCTCAAGTTGAAATTTATGCCACATGCTAAGGTTTCTAGTCCCCTCTCTGTATCATAAACATTAGCTTCTAAGTCAACGCAATCAAATGGTACGGCTATTTATGAGACGTATTTTGATACTCGCAAACTCACCCATAAAACATATAAAATGAATTCGCAATTGTGAGTAAGCCTACCATCAGCTGTAGAATGGAATGACGACAACGAAAATTTGTGCCAGACCGGGACTCGAACTCGGATTTCCCGCTTATCGCGAGCGGTCGCCTTACCACTTTTTTTCCTACCAACCTTTTTTTAACCGCTCTACCGCCTTTTTTACATGTCAACAGGAACAATGGAAAACAAAAAACTACCTTTTCGTTGGTTTTACAAAATGAGATTAACATTAACAATATAGTGGAATGAAGTCCCGTGCTTCTTGACAGAGCATAGGGGATCGATGCGGGAGACCCGCACCTCAGTACTAGGCAAGGTACCGATGGAGGTGGTTTGCCGTTGCCTTCCTCAGACCGTAAAGGGGATGAATGATGATGATGATGATGAAGGCGACACAACAAAACCCAGTCATCTCGGGGCAGGTGAAAATCCCTGACCCCACCCTGATCCCCACAGAAAGAAATCCGGGGACGTCAGATCCGGTGAACGTGCCGGCCATGGTATGGTGCTTCGACGATCAATCCACCTGTCATCAAATATGCTATTCAACACCGCTTCAACCGCACGCGACCTATGTGCCGGACATCCATCATGTTGGAAGTACATTGCCATTCTGTCATGCAGTGAAACATCTTGAAGTAACATCGGTAGAACATTACGTAGGAAATCAGCATACACTGCACCATTTAGATTGCCATCGATAAAATGGGGGCCAATTATCTTTCCTCCCATAGTGCCGCACAATAAAGTAACCCGCAAAGGTCGCTTATGTTCCACTAGTCGCAGCCATCGTGGATTTTCAGTTGCCCAATAGCGCATACTATGCCGGTTTACGTTAACGCTGTTGGTGAATGACGCTTCGTCGCTAAATAGAACGCGTGCAAAACATCTGTCATCGTCCCGTAATTTCTCTTGTGCCCAGTGGCAGAACTGTACACGACGTTCAAAGTCGTCGTCACGCAATTCCTGGTGCATAGAAATATGGTACGGTTGCAATCGATCTAGATGTAGCATTCTCAACACTGAAGTTTTTGGGATTCCCGATTCTCGTGCAATTTGTCTGCTACAGATGTGCGGATTAGCCGCCACAGCAGCTAAAACACCTACTTGGGCATCATCATTTGTTGCAGGTCGTGGTTGACGTTGCACATGTGGCTGAACACTTCCTGTTTCCTTAAATAAGGTAACTATCTGGCGAACGGTCCGGACACTTGGATGATGTCGTCCAGGATACCGAGCAGCATAAATAGCACACGCCCGTTGGGCATTTTGATCACAATAGCCATACCTCAACACGATATCGACCTTTTCCGCAATTGGTAAACGGTCCATTTTTAACATGGGTAATGTATCACGAAGCAAATACCGTCCGCACTGGTGGAATGTTACGTGATACCACGTACTTATACGTGCCAGCGCCATCCATCACAAAGCGAAAAAAGTGGTCCAACTAAAACATTCATATTTCTTTACGTACTACACGAATATGTAATAAAAATGGGGATTCCTATTTTAAAAAAACGCAGTTGATATCCGTCTGACCTATGGCAGCGCCATCTATCGGTCCAACCATAGCGTCATCTGATTTCCCACTTCAAGCTAAACAAGTTTCGTTCTTTGTAGTTGTTTCGTTTCACGTTTATTTCGTGAGATATTTGGGCCGGTCACTATCAATCAACCATCTTGTATATACCGCAAATAATATTTCTGTATTGCTGTAAACTGAACATTATTCTCGCATTACCTAAAGAAAAAACACACATCACAATGGAGAATCGTATTTCCGATCCACTCCGCTGTTCTGTCATCTGGGTATGTCTTCTCGTAAGTATAATGTATCCACAGATTCTTATGTTCCGTTCATTCTTTCTTCGCATCGATAATTTAAATCCTCCTACCTGGCTCTTGAAACGCATAGGAAGTTAGAGAAATAGTGTCGGTATCTCGGATTGTTCAAGAGCTTTAGATGTCGTTCCTGTAAAAAGGTCCGAAAGTCCATTACTTTCTTTGGGCCATCTCTGAACAAATAGAGCACCATCTGACCTCGAAGCCACGTTACAGCAATCGTTTTGCTACATGGGTAGTGCGTCCCGTCTGAGAAGAATGTAATCCCTGGTTCAATGTTGTGTTGTCCCATTAGAAGAAAGAAAGCGATCGTTTGTGTCGCCAAGCGCCTCACTTCTGCCAAGGGGCCGCATATGAGGCGTTGTTCATCGTTGTCCAGAGTTTGGCACTGAGGGCACAATGCCATAAGGATTACATGGAGTCTGGTTCGGGTGACATTTTTACCTTTAACTGTTAGCTACCATTTTATACTTGTCTAAGGTCTATCGATCGCCATAGTACTTGACGATTGAGATGTGGATGCTTCCTCTCAATAGGACTGCTGTGTCTTCCGGTCGTTCGTATCATTGACACAGGTGTGTCAGACCCACCATACTTGCTCCGGACACTGCGAGAGGGCTGTACAAGCAATGATCACACGCACGGCACAGCGGACACACCAGGAACCGCGGCGCAGCATTTGTGCTCCGCCGCCGTCAGTGTCAGCCAGTTTGCCGTGGCATACGGAGCTCCATCGCAGTCTTTAACACTGGTAGCATGCTGCGACAGCGTGGACGTGAACCGTACGTGCAGCTGACGCACTTTGAGCGAGGGCTTATAGTGGGCATGCGGGAGGCCGGGTGGACGTACCGCCGAATTGCTCAACACGTGGGGCGTGAGGTCTCCACAGTACATCGATGTTGTCGCCAGTGGTCGGCGGAAGGTGCACGTGCCCGTCAACCTGGGACCGGACCGCAGCGACGCACGGATGCACGCTAAGACCGTAGGATCCTACGCTGTGCCGTAGGGGACCGCACCGCCACTTCCCAGCAAATTAGGGACACTGTTGCTCCTGGGGTATCGGCGAGGACCATTCACAACCGTCTCCATGAAGCTGGGCTACGGTCCCGTACACCGTTAGGCCGTCTTCCGCTCACGCCCCGACATCGTGCAGCCCGCCTCCGGTGGTTTCGCCACAGGCGTGAATGGAGGGACGAATGGAGACGTGTCATCTTCAGCGATGAGAGTCGCTTCTGCCTTGGTGCCAATGATGGTCGTATGCGTGTTTGGCGCCGTGCAGGTGAGCGCCACAATCAGGACTGCATACGACCGAGGCACACAGGGCCAACACCCGGCATCATGGTGTGGGGAGCGATCTCCTACACTGGCCGTACACCTCTGGTGATCGTCGAGGGGACACTGAATAGTGCACGGTACATCCAAACCGTCATCGAACCCATCGTTCTACCATTCCTAGACCGGCAAGGGAACTTGCTGTTCCAACAGGACAATGCACGTCCGCATGTATCCCGTGCCACCCAACGTGCTCTACAAGGTGTAAGTCAACTACCCTGGCCAGCAAGATCTCCGGATCTGTCCCCCATTGAGCATGTTTGGGACTGGATGAAGCGTCGTCTCACGCGGTCTGGACGTCCAGCACGAACGCTGGTCCAACTGAGGCGCCAGGTGGAAATGGCATGGCAAGCCGTTCCACAGGACTACATCCAGCATCTCTACGATCGTCTCCATGGGAGAATAGCAGCCTGCATTGCTGCGAAAGGTGGATATACACTGTACTAGTGCCGACATTGTGCATGCTCTGTAGCCTGTGTCTATGTGCCTGTGGTTCTGTCAGTGTGATCATGTGATGTATCTGACCCCAGGAATGTGTCAATAAAGTTTCCCCTTCCTGGGACAATGAATTCACGGTGTTCTTATTTCAATTTCCAGGAGTGTATGTCACGCCCCGTTGCGGGTCTAGTTTCCTGCAGAGCTGTCTAAACGATAGCTGTACTCTATAAAAAAAGTGCGGGTATGCTCGAGTGACTGAGAAATGTGCTTGACCGCCGCTGGCGCCATTCGAGAAACTGGTGGTTGTTCTTTTACTACGATTCCTGTTGGACAAGTGTGAAGTCGTGTCCACAATTTCAACATTGTGCTGGTATATTGTGCCTCCGCTCGATCACGAACATGTGCATGACCAAGACCTGCTAAGAGGAAGCGTAAGGGCGTTCAAAATGGTTCAAATGGCTCTGAGCACTATGCGACTTAACTTCTGAGGTGGTCGCTCGGTTCCAGACTGTAGCGCCTAGAACAGCACGGCCATTCCGGCCGGCGTAAGGACGTCTTATGTTACTTTAAACAGTAGACCTGCACTCACAAAGGAACCGAATGCCGCCAGTATCCATCGCGCTATCGTCACCGGCATTGGGAGTACTTGAGAAATGCGGAATTCGTGACGCTAGGTAGGTGTTAACATACGTGACCTGCTGGATCATGTCTAATGCCCGTGTGTTGTTCCCTCTAACGCCCGTCCGGACTGACTGTAGTAGTTTCTTATAGCTGCACGCTGCTGTGCGACGTATGTCGTTGTTAAAAGCGATACCTCGGCATTTCAAGGTATCCATGAGCCCTAAGGGCACTACACATTATTCCATTAGTCCAACACCAATATTTATCGCTACAGACTTGCCCATATTTATACGGCTGCCTGTGGCCGTACTATCAGCACCAGGTCATCCGCATATGACTTGCACGCAAATGTGTATCCTTACAAAGTAAGTCCTGTCAAGCAGTGTCGTAGGCCGTAAAGTAACGGATCGAGAGCCATGGACATCCTTGTCTGACAGATCTCGTTACGACTAGAGATTTTGCCTTACGTCCATTGACGAGCACTTTGGAGGAAGCATTGCTGAGTAGTCGCATCACGACAGCGATAAATGGTGGTGGAAATCGCAAGTGTGTCAGGTCTTCTGCAAGATAGTTATGACTAACTCTATCAAAGGCTTAATCAAAATCTATTGACTGTAGTGCTGCAAGGAGGCGGCACGTCTTTGCTAGGGCGATCAAATCGTGATATACAACAAGCACCGTCTGGATGTTGTTTTCCCCTCCGAGTAAAGTCTGATCAAGTGAGAATAGTTGGCGCAATACTTTTCGGACGCGTGCCGCTAATAATGTGGTGAATATTTTGCAGTCGCAGTTAAGGAGCGTCAGTGGTCGGTAGTCCCGTATCCATGTACCACCCGAGGGTTTGTATATCGGAATAAACTGCCCCTCCACAAAAGCCGGCGGTAAGAGCACGCCAGGAGACATTAATTCGCTGCAGATAGCACTCCACCGTGGTGCGATCACATAGCTAATGGTCCTGTAGAATTCCAGAGCGAGGCTATCTGGCCCCGGTGATTCCTTCACCGCTCCCCCTACTAATGGTCTCCATCATTTTCTTGTCTGTAATCTCCTCCATCAGTTGTGCTTCCACCTCTGGATCAATGGTCCCGAAAATCATATGTGTAACTTCGTTAATGGCCGCCATATCGGTATCCACTGCGGTGTAAAGTTGAGTGTAATGTTCTACAAAGGCCTTGCCTATTTCTTGTTGCGATGTTACGTGTTTGCCATCATCCGTGCCCACAGCATGTACTAGGGCTCTTCGTCGTCTTTTGGTTTCGTTGATGATGTGATACATCGATGGGCGTTCTCCTGCAACCCGATCCAGTGTCCGCGCCCTTGCTACTGTACCTTCGAGGTAGCGGCAAATGATGGATATAATTTGGGCCTTTGCTCGTTGTGCCGCCTCTTGCTGCTCTGGAGAAGGCACTTGTTCGGCGGATTCCCATAGTACCGTAAAATTGAAGTCCATCGTATGACGTCGCCACTCCGCCTGCTCACGACCATATGACACCATTGCACGACGCAGTGCCGGTTTGGCGCAAACCGTTCACCAACTTAGTGTCGTGGGATGCGACCATCACCATGGTAGAGCACTTGTCCGTGAAAGGCAAAGATCTCGAGTTTGAGTCTTGTTCCGGCACACAGTTTTAATCTGTCAGTAAGTTTCATCTTCAATGACGTCTCGACAAGCTGGGTCCCGCAGGTGGGCGACGTTCATTTTCCAAGGACCGCGGCTACGTCACACTTGCTGCCACCGGAGGGAGATTGCTTACGTGTATGCGTTTCCAAATCTGAATGTGGGCAAGTGTTTCTGTCACCACTGCAGTCGGACACGAAGGCAGCCGTCGGCACGATTCGACTGTCGATGACCATTTGCTCTTCCGATCTCTGTACTGGTGGTATCGGTCGGTGATGCTCGGTAGGGGGCGTCGCTCCCGTCACTATGCCCGTGTCGTCATCCGTCGGTCGGCCACGGTGATTTCGCGGTTCTAGGCGCACAGTCCGGAACCGTGAGACTGCTACGGTCGCAGGTTCGAATCCTGCCTCGGGCATGGATGTGTGTGATGTCCTTAGGTTAGTTAGGTTTAAGTAGTTCTAAGTTCTAGGGGACTGATGACCACAGCAGTTGAGTCCCATAGTGCTCAGAGCCATTTTTTTTCGTTATCCGTCGCCGTCGGCTTTTCGACTGGCCTGTCCAGCTGTTGATCGCTGTCACCGTTCGGTGGGGCGTCCTTCCGGAACACAATTCCATATGTGAGAGGGTGAGAGGTCGTCACAGATTCACCTGTCGATAGTTGCGCAATTCTTCGTTGGAGACACGCTGTGCGAACGATCTTGTCAGACACAGTGTCGTTGATCAGTTTGACGAAGACCACACTGCTTGTAATAGAGAAGTCGATGCCAATTATATCTTGTGGTCCAATTTTAATTTCATTGCGTATAAATCGTTGTACTTCAAATGCCTTCGCTCGTGCAAATTCATTATTAACGCTGATCTTGATAGTAGATTTTCGGTATGAATGAGCGCTTCTAGTTCGAAAGTGTAAGCACTAGCGTAGGCTAACACGAAGTAAACAACGGCGCAGGCGCGAAGCTCCGCGGCAGGGACGTAAACAGACGTCCAAGTCGCGCGACTGCGGAAAGCAGACTGGCCTTTTGGCTATCCGTGAACGACTTATGCCCAGATCCCAGCTTCCATGCATGTACAGGGTGTTTCAAAAATGACCGGTATATTTGAAACGGCAATACAAACTAAACGAGCAGCGATAGAAATACACCGTTTGTTGCAATATGCTTGGGACAACAGTACATTTTCAGGCAGTCAAACTTTCGAAATTATAGTAGTTACAATTGTCAACAACAGATGGCGCTGCGGTCTGGGAAACTCTATAGTACGATATTTTCCACATATCCACCATGCGTAGCAATAATATGGCGTAGTCTCTGAATGAAATTACCCGAAACCTTTGACAACGTGTCTGGCGGAATGGCTTCACATGTAGATGAGATGTACTGCTTCAGCTGCTCAATTGTTTCTGGATTCTGGCGGTACACCTGGTCTTTCAAGTGTCCCCACAGAAAGAAGTCACAGGGGTTCAAGTCTGGCGTATAGGGATGCCAATCCACGCCGCCTCCTGTATGTTTCGGATAGCCCAAAGCAATCACACGATCATTGAAATATTCATTCAGGAAATTGAAGACGTCGGCCGTGCGATGTGGCATAAATCTTGCATAAACCACGAGGTGTTCGCAGTGTCGTCTAAGGCGGTTTTTACCGCCACAAATTCACGAAGAATGTCGAGATAGCGTGATGCGGTAATCGTTTCGGATCTGAAAAATGGGCCAATGATTCCTTTGGAAGAAATGGCGGCCCAGACCAGTACTTCTTGAGGATGCAGGGACGATGGGACTGCAACATGTGGCTTTTCGGTTCCCCATATGCGCCAGTTCTGTTTAATGACGAAGCCGTCCAGGTAAAAATAAGCTTCGTCAGTAAACCAATGCTGCCCACATGCATATCGCCGTCATCAATCCTGTGCATTATATCGTTAGTGAATGTCTCTCGTGCAGCAACGGTAGCGGCGCTGTGGGGTTGCCGCGTTTGAATTTTGTATGGATAGAGGTGTAAACTCTGGCGCATGAGACGATACGTGGACGTTGGCGTCATTTGGACCGCAGCTGCAACAAGGCGAACGGAAACCCGAGGCCGCTATTGGATCACATGTTGCACTAGCTGCGCGTTGCCTTCTGTGGTTGCCGTACGCGGTCGCCCTACCTTTCCAGCACATTCATCCGTCACGTTCCCAGTCCGTTGAAATTTTTCAAACAGATCCTTTATTGTATCGCTTTTCGGTCCTTTGGTTACATTAAACCTCCGTTGAAAACTTCGTCTTGTTGCAACAACACTGTGTTCTAGGCGGTGGAATTCCAACACCAGACAAATCCTCTGTTCTAAGGAATAAACCATGTTGTGCACAGCACACTTGCACGTTGTGAACAGCACACGCTTACAGCAGAAAGACGACGTACAGAATGGCGCACCCACAGACTGCGTTGTCTTCTATATCTTTCACTTCACTTGCAGCGCCATCTGTTGTTGAAAATTGTAACTACTGTAATTTCGAAAGTTTGTCCGCCTGAAAATGTACTGTTGTCCCATGCATGTTGCAACAAACGGTGTATTTCTATCGCTGCTCGTTTAGTTTTTATTGCCGTTTCAAATATACTGGTCATTTTTGAAACACCCTGTATGTCCAAAGGAACTTTGTTGCATCGTCGACGGAATGGTACAGGCACTGCGATATCGTATTTATCTGCCGATACCGGGCAAGCGACTTTTCAAATACATCTTAACTGTGCAGGAACGTACGTAGTGGATCTATGAGTACAAGTCACAGACGCATGGTCGACGGCATGCATAAGTCTGGGTCGAGCCGTAAGTCGTGCAGGGAGAGCTAAATGGTAAGGTGACAGCTCGCGATAAGCGGGAAAGCCGGGCTCGAGTCGTGCTCCGGCACAAATTTTCATTGTTGACATTCTATTCTCCAGCTGATGGTAGTTCTTATTCGCAATCGCCAATTCATTAGATATCTTTCGTAACAGCTCTGGTCGCTACAGTGCCTTTTCCTTTGGACATGCATGTACTTTGCATCGTCATCAGAATAACACAGGCACTGAAATATCGTATCGTATCACTCATAAAAATCTGTAGTGTGTATTCCATTGACCTACAATGAAATTTGGCAATAAGTAAGGTTTCATTCTACAAGTAAAGTAAAAAAAAAATCCAGAAACTGTTAATTTGTAATTGTTGTTGTTGTAGTCTTCAGTCCAGATACTGGATTCATGCAGCTCTTCATGCTACTCTATCCTGTGCAAGCTTCTTTATCTCCCAGTACCCACACCACCCTACATCCTTTTGAATCTGCTTAGTGTATTCATCTCTTGCTCTCCCTCTACGATTTTTAGCCTCCACGCTGCCCTCCAGTACTAAACTGGTGATCCCTTGATGCCCCAAAATCTGTCCTACCAGCCGATCACTTCTTCTAGACAAGTTGTGCCACAAATTCCTCTTCTCCCCAATTCTATTCAGTACCTCCTCATTAGTTACATAATCTACCCATCTGTTCTTCAACATTCTACTGTAGCACCACATTTCGAAAGCTTCTGATCTCTTCTTGTCTAAAATACTTATCGTCCATGTTTCACATACATTCATGGCCACACTTCGTACAAATACTTTCAGAAAATACTTCCTGACACTTAAGTCTACACTCTATGTTAACAAATTTTTCTTCTTCAGAAACGCTTCTCTTACCATTGGCAGTCTACATGTTATATCCTCCCTACTTCGACCATCATCTGTTGTTTTTCTCCACAAGTAGCAAAACTCATCTGCTTCTTTAAGTGTCTCATTTCCTAATCTAATTCCCTCAGCAGCAACTGATTTAATTAGACTGCATTCCATTATCCTTGTTTTGCTTTTGATGATGTTCATCTTACAGTGTCCTTTCAAGACACTGTCAATTCCATTCAACTGTTCTTCCAGGACCTTTTGTGTCTCTGACAGAATTACAATGTCATCAGCAAACCACAAAGTTTTTATTTCTTGTCCATGGATTTTAATGTCTACACCAAAGTTTTCATTTGTTTTCTTTACTGCTCGCTCAGTGTATAGACTGAATAACATCGGGGATACGCTACAACCCTGTCTCACTCCATTCCCAACCACTGCTTCCTTTTCAATCCCCTCGACTCTTATAACTGCCATCTGGTTTCTGTACAACTTGTAAATAGCCTTTCGCTCCCTGTATTTTACCCCTGCCCCATCAGAATTTGAAAGAGAGTATTCCGGTCAACGTTGTCAAAAGGTTTCTCTAGGTGTGCAAATGCTAGAAACGTAGGTTAGCCTTTCCTTAATCTATCTTCTAAGATAAATCGTAGGGTCAGTATTGCCTCACGTGTTCCAACATTTCTACGGAATCCAAACGTATCTCCGCGAGGTCGGCTCCTACCAGTTTTTCCACTCGTCTGTAAGGAATTCTTTTCAGTATTTTGCAGCCGTGACTTTTTAAAGTGATAGATCCGTATTTTTCACGCCTGTCAACACCTACTTTTTTGGGATTGGAATTATTATATTCTTCTTGAAGTTTCGCCTGTCTCAAACATCTGGCTCACCAGCAGCGGCTATCAGTAGTTCTAATGGAATGTTGTCTACTCATGAGGCCTTGTTTTTCTTAGGTCTTTCAGTGCTCTGTCAAAGTCTTCACGCAGTATCATATCTCTTATTTCGTCCTCATTTACAACCTCTTCCATTTCCATAAAATTGTCCTCAGATACATCGCCATTCTATAGACCCTCTATATACCCCTTCCACCTTTCTGCTTTTTCTATTTTGCTTAGAACTGGGTTGCCACCTGAGCTCTTAATATTCATAAAAGTGGTCCTCTTTTCTCCAAAGGTCTCTTAAATTTTCCTATAGGCATTATCTATCTTACCCCTAGTGATATATGCCTCTACCACCTAACATTTGTCCTCTAGCCATCCCTGCTTAGCCATTTTGCACCTCCTGTCGATCTCATTTTTGAGATGTTTGTATTCCTTTTTGCCTGCTTTATTTACTGCATTTTTATATTTTCTCCTTTCATCAATTAAATTCACTATCTCTTCTGTTACCCAAGGATTTCTACTAGCCCTCGTCTTTTTACCTACTTGATCCTTGCTACCTTCACTATTTCATCTCTCAAAGCTACCCATTCTTCTTCTACTGTATTTCTTTCCCCCATTTTTGTCAATCGTTTCCTAATGCTCTCCATGAAACGCTCTACAACCTCTGCTTCGGTCAGTTTATCCCATCCCCTGAAATTCCCACCTTTTTGGAGTTTCTTCAGTTTTAATCTACAGTTCATAACCAATAGATTGTGGTCAGAGTCCACATCTGCCCCTGGAAATGTGTTACAATTTAAAATCTGGTTCCTAAATCTCTGTGTTACCATTCTGTAATCTATCTGAAACGTTCCAGTATCTCCAGGCTTCCTCCATGTATACAACGTTCTTTCGCGATTCTTGAACTAAGTGTTAGCTATGATTAAGTTATGGTCTGTGCAAAATTCTACCAGATAGCTTCCTCTTTCATTCCTTACCCTCATTCTGTATTCACCTACTACGTTTCCTTCTCTTCCTTTTCCTACTATTGTGTTCCAGTCACCCATGACTATTAAATTTTCGTCTCCTTTCACTATCTGAATAATTTCTTTTATCTCATCATACATGTCATAAATCTCTTTGTGATTTACGGAGCTAGTTGGCATATAAACTTGTACTACTGTAGTAGGCCTGGACTTCGTGTCTATCTTGGCCACAATAATGCGTTCACTACGCTGTTTGTAGTAGCTTACCAGCACTCGTATTTTTTATTCATTATCAAAGCTACTCCTGCATTATCCCTATTTGATTTTGTATTTATAACACTGTATTCACCAAACCAGAAGTCTTGTTCCTCCTGCCACCGAACTTCACTAATTCCCACTATATCTATCTTTAACCTATCCGTTTCCCATTTTAGATTTTCTAAACTAAGTGCCCGATTAAGGGATTTGACATTCCATGCTCCGATCCGTTGAAGGCCAGTTTTCTTTCTCCTTATCTCGACATCCTCTTGTGTAGTCCCCGCCCGGAGATCCGAATGGGGGACTATTTTACCTCCGGAATATTTTACCCAAGTGGACGCCATCGTCATTAACGATACAGTAAAGCTGCATGCCCTCGGGAAAAATTACGGCTGTAGTTCCCCATGCTTTCAACCGTTCGCAGTACCAGCACATCCAGGCTGTTTTGGTTAGTGTTACAAGGCCAGATCAGTCAATCATCCAGACTGTTGCCCCTGCAGCTACTGAAAAGGCTGCTGCCTCTCTTCAGGAACCACACGTTTGTCTGGCCTCTCAACAGATACCCTTCCGTTGTGGTTGCACCTACGGTAAGGCTATCTGTATCGCTGATGCACGTAAGCCTCCCCACCAACGGCAAGGTCCATGTTTCATGGGAGGAGGAATTTGTAATTATGTCACAAGAAAAAAAATATTTCTTTTGTCGTATGTTACCCGACATTAAACTTGAAATTAAAACTATCAGCAATTCTCCGCTCTGGTTGGCTGTCGCATTGGTAAAAGTCAAACATCAGGCATGAATGATATTATTGCTCATATGATGCGTTTCGGAATGTATACATCATCAGATATCCAGGAGCGATAACTCCACGTACATATGGAATTTCATTTGTCTGTGAAACAAACATTCGTAGACTAGTCTGCCGGAATGTAGAAATACTGATTATTGTAATGATGATTACCTGCCTCCTGCAGCACTTTATCACTCTTATGTTATAGAAATTAAAAATATTCTGAAAGACCTCAGAATCTGGGACCAATATCTTGTCAGTAATTTGAGTGCATCAACTGTCTATACGGTATACTTAATTAAGATTGTACGGAACCATCAGTGCGCTAGTCACACTCGCACCTGCCCAATTTTGTTTCAGTGAAATCGATTCTATAGGAATATAAATTGTAATTTTAGACGATGTTAATGCCCTCTGGTGGCAGCTCTTGGCAACAGGTGATTGAACCTTAAGTCCGATAGGTGTGTCTCACTGTCCCTGCTAACTCGGCACCAAAGACTGTCGTTTAGCTCGTGGTGAAAAAGAATTTAGCAACGTAACGGCAATGTAATGAGACGCGATAAATCAGCAGACACGATAAATCGATAGCACAATACCAACAAAATGGAAAAGGAACTCTTTTAAATTGTTGCCAATTAGATGAAAGTGTACGTTTTCTGTTGGAACTGAAACGAGTCGTTGCAGCATGCATGCAGACCTGTGAATAAGGCTGTTGTCATATTGGAAGACAGGAAGGTACACTGCATAGTCATCATGAAGGCATACGAGAGTTGTCACAGCCTGGTCATCGAGAATACTGAAATAAACATTGTGGTTCATGTCTACGGTAACCTGAGTGAATGGCCCGAGGTCATGGTACGTAAAACATTCTTAAAACATTAAAGAATTGTCTCTGGCGACAGCTACACCCTCCATACATTACAATTTACACTTAGGTGACAGGACGTGTGATATCGCTATGCACATATATGGGTGGTGTTAGTATCGCGAAAAGAAGGTATACAGGGAATTTGTAGTTAGGTCATTAATGTGAAAAGGTTTCCGCCGTGATTGTGGCTGCACTAACGAGAATTAACGGACTTTGAAAGGGGAATGGTAGTTGTAGCTAGGTATATAGGACTTTCTATTTCGGAAATTGTTGGGGAATTCAATGTCCCGAGACTCACAGTGTCAAGAATATGTCGAGAGTACAAAATTTCAGGCTTTATCTCACACCACGGACGACGCACTGCCCGGCGGCCTTCACTTAACGTCCGAGAGCAGCAGCGTTTGCGCAGAGTTGTCAGTGCTAATAGACAAGCAACACTGTGTAAAATAATAGCAGAAAACAATGTGGCTGTTGTGGCCTAGCGGTTCGAGGCGCTTGAGTCCGGAACCGCGATGCTGCTACTGTCGCAGGTTCGAATCCTGCCTCGGGCAGGGTATGTGATGTCCTTAGCTTAGATAGGTTTAAGTAGTTCTAAGTCTAGGGGATTGATGACCTCAGATGTTAAGTTCAAAATGGTTCAAATGGCTCTGAGCACTATGGGACTTAACATCTTAGGTCATCAGTCCTTTAGAACTTAGAACTACTTAAACCTAACTATTCTAAGGAAACCACACACATCCATGCCCAAGTCAGGATTCGAACGTGCGACCGTAGCAGTCCCTCGGTTCCGGACTGTAGCGCCGAGAACCGCACGGCCACCGCGAGATGTTAAGTCCCCTAATACTTAGAGCCATTTGAACCATCCTAAGGGACCAAATTGCTGAAGTCATCGGTCCCTAGACTTACACTATACATAAAGTAACTTATGCTAAGAACATCACACACACCCATGCTCGAGGGAGGACTCGACCCTCCGGTGGGAGGAGCCGCGCAATCCGTGCATGGTGCCTCGAACTACGCGGCTACTCCGCGCGGGCCTTAGTTGTCAACAAGGCATTGTGCAAGATAGTGGTGGCTCCATAATGATGTGGGCTGTGTTTACATTGAATGGACTGGGTCTCTGATCCAACGGAACCGATCAATGACTAGAAATGATTTTATTCGGCAACCTGCAGAGCATTTGCAGCGAATTATGGACTTCATGTTCCCAAACAGTGATGGCATTTTCATGGATGATAATGCTCCATGTCACGTCAATCCGTCCGCACACGGCGAGAATTTCTAACGGGCCAGTTGGACATAATTTGGCACGATATCCCTCAGGAGGACATACAAAAACTCTGTCAATCAGTGCCAAGCCGAATAACAGCTCGAATAAGGGCCAAAGGCGGACCAACACTTTAATTTTTTGCTCAGTTTGTGAAGCTCTTTCTCGAGAAAAAATCATAAATTATTTCTGAAACTGTAAACATCTGTTTGTCTGTACATATTTTTGTCTTAGAGTGTACTAATTCGACCCAAAAGCTGCTGGTTCGAAATTGATCCAGTCATTCTAGAATTTCTAGAATTAAGCTTAAGTGTCTCCATTTTCCCATCCCCACATCTAGATATAAGGGTGATAGAGTGTCGTAACAGCTACGTTAATTGCCTTCTGATACTAAGTCGTACGTGTAAAAAGTCTGTTTAAATTTGCACTAGCAGTTCAAGAGATATGATGGAACATACAAATGCATCTATTTTAAAATATATTCACACGATGTGCACAAAAATGAAGCCTGGAGAATGTACAGTTAATCTGGAACGGATAAGTTTCCTTTCACGTTTTTCGGCATACGATTTGGTCAGTACTTAACATGATTTTTGTTTCTAGGAATAACCTTCGGAAATCTGATGTGGTCGGAATAGGCAAACACGCACCGATTTTGGAATAAGCACCGTCAACGATGTACCATCGATATACCCCTACCATATAGTGATTTACACAGTACAGTAACAAGGAAAAATCGAACGGCCAAGGTTAGTGGACTTGGACTCGAACATCAAAGGCACACGGTATTGAGCGTTTTGACAACATATTCCTTACCAATCTTGGTTTCTCGACTTAGAAGAAATCGTTGCTGTTAACAGACTAAAAGCGCGTCCCATGAATATTAATAAAACGTGATCCCGTTTTTCTTCGCCTTTATCCCCTGTCTGCACGGCTTCGGAACTTTAATCTGAATTTGGCAATTTTAGTAATGTGGGGTAGCAGGATATCCTTCGTGTCACTACCCCTTCCCCGCTGGGACGAATGCTGTGTTCCTCATCTGTTTGAGTCTAGCGTAATTTATGTGAAAGTGTGAGAATGCAGCAGCCTGGTATTCACCTAGTCGGATGTGGGAAACCGCCTAAAATCCTCATCCAGGCTGACTGACACTCCGCCTCCAGCGTTAAGATGCCGGCCAGATTTCGATCCGGGACCGGCGCTCTTCCCCGAATTCCAGACGTGATCAGACTGTCCGGGCAGGTACTAACAGAACGAGGCATCTGCAGTTCACTGAAGTGGACACTGTGTATATCACATTAGTACGAGCACAATCATCTCACAACAGTTACAGCGTTCAGTTTTTAAAACTTAAGCATTAATTTTCTCTAAGAGTAGTTATTAGCTCCATGAAAATTGTATTGCTAAATGTATTCTACATTTTATCTGTCTTTGAATAAGGCAACTTAAAAGTTTCAAAAGCCCTTCTTATGCTTAATTTTTTTGTTTCTTTTAAGTTTTTTATAGACCACATCAAGTAGCTACAATGTTTTTCTCTATGTATTTAGTACATCCTGCAGCGCTTTAACTGACTTTTGAAAAGAAACTATATTTTTATAGTCGGTCTGGTGACTACTGGAACCGGCCTTGCAACAGTGGATACACCGGTTCCCGTCAGATCACCGCAGTTAAGCGCCGTTGGATGTGACCAGCACTTGGATGGGTGACCGTCCGGGCCGCCATAGGCTGTTGCAATTTTTCGGAGTGCACTCAGCCTCGTGATGCCAATTGAGGAACTACTCGACCGAATAGCAGCGGCTTCGGTCACAGAAGACCATCATAACGACCGGGAGAGCGGTGTGCTGACCACGCGCCCCTCCTATCCGCATCCTGAACTGAGGATGACACGGCGGTCGGATGGTCCCGATGGGCCACTTGTGGCCTGACGACGGAATGATGGTGACTACTGCTACTTACGACTGTCTTTTGTTTACGTTTGGGTTTTCGTTCTGAAAAAAAGATCGTCACCGTTTCCTCGTATTTTAGAGCGCGCCATTACAGGCAATGTTGCTCTCAGAAGGATTTCTATCCTTCGTCGTTGGTTCTTCCCATATGCACTGACTACCGGTGTAACTATATCTGCGTTCCACAACACAGTTACATTCAAAAAGTGAACAGAGGTCGTTCATTAAAAGCCAAATGCCAGCATCCTCATCCCCTTTGCAATGGATATTTTTTCTTTTCAGAATAACAAACCATTCATGCGGCATGTAGCGTCCTTAAGAGCGTATTCCTACTTCGGATGGCACCAACGCCGAAAAGTAAAATGACATTGCAAAAAATGTCGGACCAACACATCACATATGTATTTCAGAAAATATAATTACTGCTAGTAACACTACTGCGAGTACACAATTTAATAATATTTAAAGAATGTGGAATACACTTTCCCCCAATTATTTTCGAGATTCCGACTGAATGTTATCCATCCCTTTTGCCTTATTTGATTTTAAGTCTTCCAAAGCTCTTCTAAAGTCAGATTCTGATACTGGGTCTCCTATCTCTTTCCTGTCGACTCCTATTTCTTCTTCTAACGCGGCATCGGGTAAGTTCTCCCCCTCATAGAGACCCTCAATATACTCTTTCCACCTATCCGCTCTCTACACTGTATTTAACAGTGGAATTCCCATTGCGCTCTCAATGTTACCGCCCTTACTTTTAATTACACCGAAGGTTGTTTTTGCTTTACTGTATGCTGACTCAGTCCTTCCGAAAATCATTACTTTTCCTATTTCTTCACATTTTTCATGTAGATATTTCACCTTAGCTTCCCTGCACTTCCTATTTATTTCATACCTGTGTTACTTGTATTTCGGTGTCTTTGAATTTTCCTGAATGTTTTGGTACTTCCTTCTTTCGTCGATCAGTGAAATATTTGTTCTTTTACCAATGTCGCAGTTATATTCCTTGTACCTCCGTCCGTTTTCCTCTCTAACTTTTGTGACGCCCTTTTTACACTCACTATTCATCATTACAAAATTTTAATCTGAGTGTATATCTGTGATTACAATAGCTTACAATCCGACATCTGATTTCGGAATCTCTGCCTGGCCATAATGCAATCTAACTGAAATCTTCCTTTGTGTTCCGTCTTTATCTGCGTAAATATTCAAGGCACCTTCCATGGCCGGTCAGGTAGCGCATCATGTCCACATGGATTTAGATGGCTCATAAACATCTCCTCCTCGATGTCTGGAAATATTGCATGTACTCTGTGACAAGATCTTATGGTCAGTGTACATATATTAAAAGCTCGGCGTAACAAAATTTGGCAATAAATCAGGTGCAGTTGGTGCAGTCTGTGAGACTTGTGGGAACTGCAGAGTACGGCATGTGTAAAACACATAAACTAGATGTTGGGAATTGTAGCTCCGAGAGCCGAACCACAAACCACCTCTTCCGAAAAAGAATATCACTTTGAAAATTTGCTGTGACCTTATTCTCGACAAGCTGATAAACGCTGATCTTCCTTTTATGACTTTCTGCATAAAATCTTCCGAATTAGCAGAGTGTAACTTGAAGAGTGCTGCGAGAAGCCGTCATAAGCAAACAAAACAATCATTTAGAGATTAAACTTATTTCCTGTGGGTTAGCGTTTAGGACCCAATTTTACCTCGACTGTACATACTTTCTATAACTGTTACATCTCGTGCACCTTTTATGTACGTAAAACTGGCCTTTTTATCTTATCTTACGTTTCCTATGCATGTGTGTGTATGCACGCGAGTGTGTTTTGGGGGCTCAACACTGAGGTCATTAGTGTTCAGTGCCGCGATGAAGCAATCATCGGACGCTGTACTGCAAGTGAAGTGAACTAGAAAGTCGAAAGTTAAATTGCGGCTATAGCACCAGCAGCAGCAAAACCAAAGTTCGGAGCGAGAAGCCGCTCGGCCGTTGTTTGTCGGACGTTGAGTGACACTTACGAGGCGAAGCGCGTCCGACGGCCTTAATCCTGTGTAGTGCGGGCTGCATCACCAACGAGAGCAGGCGCTGATGCACGAGGCACTCCTATCGCCCGTCGTCCCGGCATGCCACCGACATAACGCCTTGTCAAGTCGGCTCAAGTTGTTTGATTTCTCTGTTACTATAACCGACTACAGTATTACAGACCATTAAAAATAATTACATCCACTGTCACAATGGCAAAATTGTATGTTAAAATATTTTGTCAATATAGTAGTGAAAATACAATTACTGAGTTTTAAGTTTTTTGTTTGGGACAAGTTTCGGAGGCGTAACTCCGTCATTAGGTGACAGTTCCGGTGTTCAAGTGCATTGGTCCTTGGGAAATGTACGCGAGGTAGACACCAGTACTGCCACATGATGATGGTTTAACGTCTCGTTGTAATACATGGTGAAATAAGGTACTGAAATTTCATACGCCATACGTGTAATCTGTGAAGCAGCAATCGTATGCGCTACATGATCACTTGTTTACTACCTGCTATTATTTGTGGTTTGATGTCCGACGTGAGACGAAGGGGTAAGTAATTGATGTGTGACAGTATTAGGAATAATAGATCGTCTTCCTTGTACTGCGTGAGACAGTTCGTCATATTTTCGGTCTTCCAAATTATATTAAGTATGAGAATATATCTTTAATTGATTTTGGTAATTATTGGTGGTCCATAGTCAATTCTTACAGAATCTGTGTTCGGAGACGATCTGCTATAACTACCTAACGTTTGAGGTAATATTCAAGTTGCCTGTTGACTATACAACACAGAGGGCTTTGCGAAGAATTACTGATTAACAATAAAGAGAAGACTACTTACTAAACTTCCAAGTAACTTCAGTTATAATTGAAACACTGTGGGGGCTAATTAATTAGCTGCATTAGAAGGGATGATTAACATTATTAAATGATTCATAAAAAATATACCAGACAAATGTAATAGTAATTATTATTATTAGACAGATTTGTTTGTCTACTGTACTAATCGACTATTACCTAAAATAGTTTAGTAATTTTTCAGGCTTTCCCGGATAGGCGTTGTGATGGTGAACAGTAGGGTTTCTGTCGGACATTCGCGTCTTTCTAACACGACATTTCAAGTGCGGGATTCGCAGTCTTCTTCGGGTGCTGTCTGATACTGATTCCAGTGTATAAAGAGTCAGGTATTTATGCCTGAGTTGTGCTAGACGCTCCGTCTTCAGTCCACCCGCGTCAGGCACCCTGTCCGTGGTGTGCGCAGACGAGTAGCAGTGACTGTAGTGTTTTCCTCTAGCCGCAGCTGTTCCGAACGCTGTGCGGATACTTAGTGGTTACTGTGGCGTCCCGTGTCAGACGTTCCGTCCGAGCTCCGTGCCCACCAGGAGCGGCTGCAGTGTGAGTTTCAGGCCGTTGGTGATCAAATTGCCGCTCGAGATCGGCAGTAAGTCCTCAGGTGTTAGGTCTATTGTCAGAGGTACCGTTTCACGTGCATCCTTTGTTACATGTACTGGGTTGTTTTCATTAACTCCATCTTTATACTTGTGTCCCCTGGGGATTAAGTCTTGTTCCAGACAGACTTCAGCTGGAAATGAGTATCACGGTTACTGAGATTCTCCGTGACCTTAATTACAATAGAGTCTTTGATGTCGCTGTCTCAGTATCTCGGCGTTGGTGTTAGAATCTTGGTATCATTTTGCTTCTTAGAATGACTGACTTCTAAATCATGCTCGTCAGCCGCTGTCTTGGTTGTCTGTTTCAGTCTGTTGTGCCTTTGGCGTTCTTGGCACATGATGTCAAAGTCCCGGTCGTCTGGCCGATGTAAGCCATACCACATTCACGTGGTGTGTAGTAAATACCCGGGTTCTATACACACATGTCGTCCTTCCACTCCCTAGCAGAGTCTTAATCTTTGTGGCTGGATGGAACACACTGTTCATGTTATGTTAAGCATGTAAATTGTAACTAGGATAAACCGATTCGACCTATAGGTAACAGGATGAACGAGTTTGACCTAGGCGAAACTAGTTCATCCTAAACTCGGGTTTGGCCGGTAACATATACATCGAATAAGCAATAACGGAAATAAAAGAAAGTTTCAGGAGTGAAGTTAAAATTCAGGACGAAAAGATGTGAATGATAAGATTCGCTGATGACATTGCTATCATAAGTGTAAGTGAAAAACAATTGCAGAATCTGGAATTTCCTGGCAAATTAAAACTGTGTGCCGGATCGAGACTCGAACTCGGGACATTTACCTTTCGCGGGCAAGTGCTCTACCATCAGATCTACCCAAGCACGAATCACGACCCATCCCCACAGCTTCAAATCTGCCAGTACCTCGTCTCCTGCCTCTCAAACTTCACAGAAGCTCTTGTGCAAACCTTGATGAACTATCACTTCTGGAAGAAAGGATATTGTGGAGACATGGCTTAGTCACAGCCTGGAGAATGTTTCCAGAATGAGATTTTCACTCTACAGCGGAGTTTGGGCTGATATGAGACTTCCTGGCACAGTAAAACTGTGTGCCGGACCGAGACACGAATTCGGCATCTTTTCCTTTCGCGAGCAAGGTGCGCAGAAGAGCTTCTGTGAAGTTTGGAAGGTAGGAGACGAAGTACTGGCAGAATCGAAGCTGTGACTACGGGTCGTGAGTCGTGATTGGGTAGCTCAGATGGTAGAGCACCTGATGCCAACGGTCCTGGTCGTCTGACCGATGTCTGCTACACCACATTCGCATGATATGTGGTAAACATCTGGTTTTTGTACACTCATCCTTCACACTCCCTGGAGAGTATTAATCTCGGTGGGTGCATGGAGCATGCTTTTGATGTTATATTTGAGGAGAATTTTGCTAATTTTGGTAGATATCAGCCCTACATATGGCCTTCGTTTGTTCCTGTATCTCTCCAGGAATTTCTTAATGGGAAACAGAACGCAGTGCCTTTTTTACATCTCGAGAAGAATATCCATTTTTGTTGAACACAGCTTGTAGGTGTTCTGTCTCTGTGCCCGACGAACGGAAGTTCTGAGTACACCATTTACTGCTCAACAGGTGAAGATGATGTCTCGCCATATGTGAGGAAGTGTGTCCATCACATGGGCAACTCAGAGAATTTCCTACAACGCCTCAGGCGGCTACAGATCACGGATTCTGACAACATGGTCAGTTTCGACGTGGTGTTCACCCGCGTATCATGGATTGATTCACTTGAGCTGATTGGAGTTCTCTCCTACACTTATTTAGGCACATACTGAACTCGCCGTACTTCCAATACGAAGGGCAGTTCTGCGAGAAAATGGAAAGAGTAGCAATGGGCAGCCCTCTCTCAACGGTATGGAGAGACATGGAAAGGAGGTACTTATATCGCCCCAGATCAACCGAAACGCTTTTTTAGATACGAGGATGACATCCTTGTTATACGGCCACATTAGAGGTAAAAGCACGATGTTTTCTTGCATCATCTAAATTCACATCACTCTAACATTAAATTCACGATGGAACTGGGAAGGATGGACTTCTCCCGTTCCTAGACGTATTAGTGAAGAGGAAGATACACTACTGGCCATTAAAATTGCTACACCACGTAGATGAGGTGCTACAGACGCGAAATTTAAACGACAGGAAGAAGATGCTGTGATATGCAAATGATTAGCTTTTCAGAGCATTCACACATGGTTGGCGCCGGTGGCGACACCTACAACGTGCTGACATGAGAAAAGTTTCCAACCGATTTCTCCTACACAAACAGCGGTTGACTGGCATTGCCTGGTGAAACGTTGTTGAGATGCCTCATATAGGGAGGAGAAATGCGTACCATCACGTTTCAGACTTTGAGAAAGGTCGGATTGAAGCCTATCGCGATTGCAGTTTATCGTATCGCGATATTGTTGATCGCGTTGGTCGAGATCCAATTACTGTTAGCGGAATATGGAATCGGTGGGTTCAGGAAGGTAATACGGAACGCCGTGCTCGATCCCAACGGCCTCGTATCACTAGCAGTCGAGATGACAGGCATCTTATCCGCATGGCTGTAACGGATCGTGTAGCCACGTCCCGATCCCTGAGTCAACAGATTTACAAGACAACAACAATCTGCACGAACAGTTCGAAGACGTTTTCAGCAGCATGGACTATCAGCTCGGAAGCCACGGCTGCCGTTACCCTTCACGCTGCATCAGAAACAGGAGCGCCTGCGATGGTGTACTCAACGACGAACCTGGGTGCACGAATGGCAAAACCTCATTTTTTCGGCTGAATCCAGGTTCTGTTTACAACTTCAAGATGGTCGCATCCGTGTTTGGCGACACCGCGGTGAACGCACATTGGAAGCGTGTATTCGTCATCGCCATACTGGCGTATCACCCGGCGTGATGATATAGGGATGCCATCGGTTTCACGTCTCGGTCGCCTCTTGTTCGCACTGACGGCACTCTGAGCAGTGGACGTTACATTTCAGATGTGTTACGACCCGTGCCTCTACCCCTCATTCGATCCCTGCGAAACCCTACATTTCAGCAGGATAACGCACGACCGCAAGTTGCAGGTACTGTATGGGACTTTCTGGAAATGTCCGACTATTATGGGCCTTGTCGTGATGTTTGCTGTGTCATTGTGACAAACGAAACTTTTCCTAGTGGTGACGACAACAAGATTGCAGAACTTAGCGAGACACACATCGCCACTGGTAAGTACGGCAGAAGATGTCTCGTTAAGAATGAAGTAAAACATATTTTGATTTGCCGGCCGGGGTGGCCGTGCGGTTCTGGGCGCTACAGTCTGGAACCGAGCGACCGCTACGGTCGCAGGTTCTAATCCTGTCTCGGGCATGAATGTGTGTGACGTCCTTAGGTTAAATTAGTTCTAAGTTCTAGGCGACTGATGACCTCAGAAGTTGAGTCGCATAGTGCTCAGAGCCATTTGAACCATTTGAACCATATTTTGATTTTTGGTGCGCCGAATGGGAATCGAGCAAGTGTTTCCCACGTCGAATGCACTCTTAGGATAAGAAAACTTTAATGTCCTAATACAGTATTTCATTAACCCAGGTACCAAAGTCATAACAGACGGCTGAAAATTGTATCTAAATTTCAAAAGCGAGGGTATCGATCACAAATTTGTCAACCACTCCGTAGAGTTTGTGTCTCCCAACGATCGATCGGTGAACACCCTTAACACTGTGCGGTCGTGGAAATCATTGAATTCATCAATGAAGAGGGATGACCGACCGTGGAGAGAGATGAACTACATATCTTCCAGTACTTGTATTTCCATAATATATGATTATTAGGGAAATCTCTTCCATGTGACACTCTTCCTATATTTCTGAGAGAGATTTCGCGAGTTTATCCAGGATACGGAAGAAAATAAATGTTCGTGGTAGCCCATAATATACGCGCCATTTTGCACGCCGAGGATCTCGTTAGCGAGTAAGATAAGTGAAACTGGCGCTTTCTTTATTGCACTGATTTCAATGAAACGAGTAATGTTACGCTTTCATGTTTAATTAGACTAAGTTTAAAATAATTTTGTCTTTTGTCATCTACGTCGCCAGTGCCTCAACAGTCAGGCGTTCGATATGACACCGATACCCAAGGTGTCACTCCGTTATCTAAGGGTACTTGGAAGTTACCCGTAGATATTATGTCAGTTGTGGATCCTTAGAGCTGTAGTCTCACAAATTTTTCGCTTTGAATTATAACTGGACGGTTTGGTGTTAACTAAGTACCACAGAGAAATTTGTGTCGCTTGTAATAAGAGTATGCGTTAGCTACTGCTTGTTGTACTTCTTCACGAAGTACTTTTTATAACGTATCCTACCAAATAATTTAATTTTCCGGTAAGGTGTGCTACCCTCTCTCCTATTTCACATAAACAAAAAGATCATACCTGAGTCAGTCACCAAAAAGGTATTGTCTCCCACTTGATGCTCGTAAAGCGCGACCATTTATAAAGAAAGAGATTCGGCCTATGTATGTTTACTTATAGAGGAATTTTTGCCAGTTCTGTTTGTACTGTGTCACATTTGATATTTTCAAGATATGGAACATGCTTCTCTACAAGTTTTTTCTATAAATTACACCATTAGTTGTTTTAATGTCAGACTGCAACTAACTTCTTAGAGATAGGCTGCTTTACAGTGAACTATTCGTTCAGCATTTTCTTCGTAACGACGGAAAAAAAGACACTGTGGACTAATGTCTTTTTATTTCTGGAGGAAAGCGACAAGATTACTTTTTTCATTTTTCATTGTCGTCGTGAGTGATATTATTGCACTGATACTTGAGAATAGTTAGCAATGACACTCGGTTAAATTTCCGATTTTCATTGCTGTCTTCCTAAAAGTCTTTAAAGAAGAGGACCTAGCCAGCCGAGAAGCAGTAAATTTCCTATTTGTTCCTCATTTCCCTCGTTCAGAGGTTCATCAAGCGTGCTTGTTTTCTAGCTTGAAGGGAACTTCACAGTTCGTTACTATCCAATTTCCGCTTACCTATCAGCGCCTTTGCAGCTATATACTCCATAAAACGTGGGTAAATGTTTTCAGTGCAAAATGCATGTTTCATTTAGCTTGCATCTGTGGTGGAGCACCCTTCCTACATAAACGATGATCGTTGTAATGGTAGTGCTCTTTTCTATCTAACAAGCTGTAAACTAGAACTGCAAATAAATCTGGAGATTTCATTTGTAATTAAAAGTGCTGCTTCTTTTTTCCATAGTGTTTTACTGTACTTTATTTTCCAGCAATTATGGGTTATGGAATTGTAACGAAGTCCTAACTGTCCTAAAAGGAAGAAATGGTAGTAAAGGGGGGATGTTATTTGAATTTACTTAAGATATCACGTATTTTTTTCTTAGAAAGAAGGGAATAACCGAACTCTGTAGCAAGCTACTGTTCGAAAATGTTCCTCTTAAAAACGCATGAGTAATGCATCTGATGTCCACATTAGTTGCAAAATTTTAGTTATTCTCTTTGATTTCGCTGATTTGATGTCTTTTTTTCTGTCTTAGGCCGGCAATTCAAAGACAGCTACAGGCACGATACGAGTATGTGCTGCTTAATAGCGAATTGTAACGAAGAGACACTTCCACATGTCTCCAAATAACATAGTGCTAGTAAGGACTACCACACTATTTGCATTCTTCCGGATTATACTGAGTGAACAGAAATCCACCGATAAACTTTCTGAGGTTGATCAGGGATACCTGCTGAGTTTTTTGATATTGGCTACCAAAGGTCTTCGAGGCCCTTTACAGCGTTATTTGATTTCGTTTGTTGCTGGCCCCAGTTAGCTTGGTGTCTACTTTGCACTGAAAATATGTGCTACAATGCACATGTTGACGGTATACGCTGTGTGTCGCATTTGGAAACAAAATTGTTCCGTTTACTCACGGTATTTGTTTACGATGACTGCATTGCTAACTTTTTTTCTTTGGCTTCAAGCTTGGAATCAGTACTGCTCGGTTTTACGACGGATTTGTTTATCCGGCGGCGTTAGTTGAACGTTGCCAGTGATACTCAGCAGTATTTATAGATTTAATAGTGAAGAGTTGGTCTCGTGTGTGGGTGCGTTGAAAGCAGCGAAAGACGCCACAAAGACGCTTCGCTGAACTGGCCTTGCAGCGACGGCAACCGCATCACTGTACCTTCACATCTGAGCTTTTTTGTATTACTCAATATTGTGTGTTTTATGTTTAGGTTATTGCATATTACATGCTTCGTCACTTTCGTGAAGGAATTTTCACAGAATGATGGATGATAGCAGTGACAAACCGAGTAAATCGTCATACATTATTACCCCGTAACGGTCTGAGGAGACGTAGGACTCTCCTACCAAAATATTTATGTTTCCTTGAAGAAAGCTCTGAAAATTTTTCTGTGGAATTCTGGTTCAGACTGTATATTCTCCGCCTGCCGCATTGATTTATTGTGACCCGATAACTGAGTCACACTTTTCGATTAATATATTTTTATGGTGATAATGCGGATGACATAATTATTCGAAGGTTGGTTGCATTATTTGCTGTTACTGTCACGCCTCAAGATCTCAATACGACTTCATTTTATCCTTTTCCCTATTGTCGTCTTCCTTCAGCTGCTTATGGCTGTATTGCAATAATTTGTTATTACTAGTTCTCTCTACACGTATGTGTCGGCAACTGGTAATTTCTAATACTATTTAGCATTAGAAGACTGGCAACTGGTAATTTGTAATGTTATTTAGAATCAGAATACTGTCTGACATTCTCTAGTAACGAACAGTTTCATTGACATTTAAGTAGGTGGGTCTGAAGTGGCAATTGTCTTTCGATGCCCGCTGCTTATTCATGGTCAATGGTGAACTTAGGATGAGGCTCAAATCTCTACAGAGATAGAATTTCCACTATTTGACAAAGAACATTCTGCATTAAGTATTTGTGACTCGTTAATACAATGTGAAAGATTAAGAAAGTACTACCATTCATCATTTTCTGAAGAAGAAATGGAGAAATACGGTAATGGCAGCAGCATTCGGCTGAGGCACTAGAAGCAACAGGTAAGTAACCGATTTTGTGACATTTTATGAGTTCCTGACCAGGAGCAGATTATACAGTATCTGTGTGCTTTGGTAGTTTAGTTTCCTGAATTTCTTCGAGTTAGTTTAATATGTAACTGACACAATTCTCGAGTTTTCATTTGTGTCAGAAAAGAAACCGATTTTGTGACATATTACAGTTTCTAATCAGGAGCGAATTATTTGTCTCACTTGAGTGCTTTGGTAGTTCAGTTTTTGAATCTCAGCATGACAAGCTCTTTCGTTTTCGGAGTTTTGTAGCGCTTGCTGATAGTCCTTCGTTTGTCTGTGTAGTGTAGTTTTCCATGGTCTTTAGTATGGACAGGGACTGTGATTGCTGTGTGCAGTTGCGAGCCAAGTTGATGAGACTTTGCTCTCAGCTCCAGACTGTGATGGCTTCGGTTACACAGATTGGAGCTGTAGGACGGCCGTGAGAATCCAACGGACGTCCAGCACGTCTGAGTCCGCCGATCGGTGCGCTCTGGTGACCAAACCAGTTACTGATCACACTGACGTTGACGTCTCCCCCTTGGTTGAATGGCAGGTCGCCTCAGGGCGTGGCAGGTGGCGGTACGGAAGGCCTCCCTGGTTGGCCTGACAAGCCAGTTCCATGTGCTATATGTGGCCGACTCAGTCTCTCAGCCAGATGCAGTCACTTGATTGTCATGCTTCAGAGGAAATCCCTCAGCTTACAAGATCCAGGCAGTCGCAGGTGGTAATATTATTGGTAGTTGGGAGCTCCAATGTTATGCGAGTTATAGGGCTCCATAGGGAGATGGAGGCCAAGGAGGGGAAGAAAGGCAATGTGCTCTCTATTTACATAACGAGTGAAGTCATTCCAGAGATGGAATGGGTCCTTCCCCATGCCTGTTCAGAGCCGAGAGGAGGGTCTGAATCAGAGGCTCAGACTGTTCTGCAGCCGTGTAGGCTGCACATTCCTTGACTTGCATCATAAGGTGGTTGGGTTTCGGGTTCCGCCAAATAGGTCAGCAGACCACTGCATGCATGAGGCGGCTATAGGATAGCAGGGGCTGTGTGGTGTGGAGTGAGCGGTTTTTTAGAGTAGAGTGTCTTGGGAAACACTAAAAGGGCTTCAGTATCAAATGGTGCTGGTCAGACACAGGAAGAACGTTGATCTAGGAACCATCGGTATAGAATTTGTTGTAGCTATGTTGAGAAAGTAACCAAAACTCCAAGCGCTAATAGAAAGCACTCATGCTCCAATCGTTATAGGCACTGAAAGCTGGGTAAAGCAGGATTTAAGTTCAGCCGAAATTTTTGATAAGTACCTAACGATGTTCCGAAAGGATAGGCTAGACACAACTGGCGATGACGTGTTGTTGCTGAAGTAGTTTATCTTGCAGCGAAGATGAAGTAGAGAGTTCCTGTGAGTTCTTTTGGATAGTGGTTATTCTTGGAAACCCGAATAAAATAATAATTGGATCTTTTTACCGACCTCCCAACCCAGATGATAAAGTTTTTGAAAGGTTCAAAGAAAACTAGTGTTATATTTCAAACACGTATCCGACACATACAATTATAGTTGGTAGTGACCTCAATTTATCCTCGATATGTTGGCGAAACTGCATATTTAAATTCGGATTCAGGCATAACACATCATTCAAAATTGTGCTAAACGCGTTCTCTGAAAATTATTTCGAGCAGTTAGTTCTTGAGCCAACTCGAATAGTAAACGTTTGTGAAAACACACTTTACCTCTTAGCAACAAATAATCCTGAGCTGATAACGAACATCAAAAGAGGTACAGGGTTTAATGAACACAGGGTTGTCATAGCGAGACTGAATTTTGCAACTCCCAAACCCTCCAAAAAGGAATGAATAATATATCTATTCAAAAAAAGCAGATAAAAATTCCCTTGACGCCTTCCTCATAGACAATCACCACCGATTCCACGTTAACAATGTATCTGTAAGTGTATACCAGCTGTGGCTTGAATTCAAAGAAATAGTATTGACAGGAATTGAGAGATATGCAGGGTGTCCCATTTATCTTGACGACCCTAAATAACTTTTTGTCCAGATGCAAATTACAAAATGTTTCAAGCAAATATTCTTTAGCCGTCAGGGGTACATCAATAAGCATGGTTGCTTTCGTTGTAACTTTGTTTTTCACAAAGATATGTATAGCGGTATAGGCGTTGCCGACTGCAGCGCTGTATTTTACCTGTTTACACATATACGTATACCTATACCAGTTTCTTTGTCATTTCAGTGTGTGTATCACATTTGAAGATGACCGCCTCTATAATGCGCATTCACGAATCCATGTTACTTGTGTTTGACAGCCATATCATTGCAGCTGACGGCTGCTTGTCCCAGACGCACTTGAGTGTCAGCTTTGGAATACAAACAATAAAATATTCCCCCTTTCATTTCTATTAACCCCGCAGTGGCCGCTCTATGCACAATTCTGTCCATGAAATCAGCGGCAAATTTTACATAGCTCACGGTCGCGTTCACCATCTTCAATTAAAATTGAACATATCTTGAAGTATAACGGTTTCTGTAAGTATTTTTTCTTGTTACTGAGCAAGATAAATACACTCTCAACAACCTCAAATGTTAGTTGACGTTCTTGGATTCTGCTATTCATTGATAGATGCATATTATTATGCACTAAAGTGACAAAAAGTTATGGAATTGCAATATGCACAAATACAGATCGCGATAGAACCACATCTACAAGCACAAAAGGGAAGAGTATTAGCGGAGCTGTCATTTGTACTCAAATGATTCACGTGAGCCCGCATCTCGTGGTCGTGCGGTAGCGTTCTCGCTTCCCGCGCCCGGGTTCCCGGGTTCGATTCCCGGCGGGGTCAGGGATTTTCTCTGCCTCGTGATGGCTGGGTGTTGTGTGTTGTCCTTAGGTTAGTTAGGTTTAAGTTGTTCTAAGTTCTAGGGGAGTGATGACCATAGATGTTAAGTCCCATAGTGCTCAGAGCCATTTGAACCGTTTTTGATTCACGTGAAAAGGCTTCTTACGCGATTATGCCCGTACGACGCGAATTAACAGAGTTTGAACAAGGAATGGTAGCTGAAGTTAGACGCATGGGTCATTCCATTTTGGTTATCGTTATGGAATTCAATATTCCAAGATCAACAGTGTCAAGAATGTGCCGCGTGTACCACATTTTACCTCTTACCACGTGCAGCACAGTGGCCGACGGCCTTCATTTAACGCCCGAGAGAAGCGGCTTTTGTGTAAAATTGCCAGTGCTAACAGATAAGTTATACTGCGTGAAATAACAATAGAAATCAACGTGGTACGTGCGACGAATGTATTTTTAGGAGAGTTACGCGAAATTTGGCGTTAACGGGTCAGAGCAGCAGATACCCGACGCCAGTGTCACCAGCACACCAACGTCTGCAGATCGTCTTCTGGGTTCCTGACGGAATCAGTTGCACCCTACGCTACTGTATAACCATGGAATGGTCAAATGAGTCCCAATTTCAGCTGGTAACAGCTGATGGCAGGGTTCAAGTGTGGTGCAGACCTCACCGACCAATGGACCCAAATTATCAACAAGGTACTGCCGGTGGCTCCATAAAGGTGTGGGATATGTTTATATGGAATGAAAATGGATACTCTGGTTCAAATGAACCGATTATTAAATGGAAATAGTTATGTTCGGCTACTTGGAGACCATTTGCAGCCTTTCATGGACTTCAAGTTCCGAAACAATGATGCAATTTTTATGGATGACAATGTGCCATGTGACAGTTCCACACTTGTTCGCAAATGGCATCAAGAAAATTCTAAACAGTCCGAGCGTATGATTCGGCCACTCAGATCGCCGACATGAATCCTACCGAACATTTATGGGACATAAGGGAGAGGTCAGTTTGTGCATAAAATCCTATACCGGCAACGCTTCCGCAATTATGGACTGCTATAGTAAAGTAGTAAAAGAGTTCTGTTATTTGGGGAGCAATATAACTGATGATGGTCGAAGTAGAGAGGATATAAAATGGAGACTGGCAATGGCAAGAAAAGCATTTCTGAAGAAGAGAAATTTGTTAACATCGAGTATAGATTTAAGTGGCAGGAAGTCGTTTCTGAAAGAGTTTGTATGGAGTGTAGCCTTGTATGGAAGTGAACATGGACGATAAATAGTTTGGACAAGAAGAGAATAGAAGCTTTCGAAATGTGGTGCTACAGAAGAATGCTGAAGATTACATGGGTAGATCACATAACTAACGAGGAGGTATTGAATAGAATTGGGGAGAAGAGGAGTTTGTGGCACAACTTGACAAGAAGAAGGGACCGTTTGTTAGGACATGTTCTGAGGCATCAAGGAATCACAAATTTAGCATTGCATGGCAGCGTGGAGGGTAAAAGACGTCGAGGGAGACCAAGAGATGACTACACTGAGCAGATTCAGGATGATGTAGGTTGCAGTAAGTACTGGGAGATGAAGAAGCTTGCACAGGATAGGGTAGCATGGAGAGATGTATCAAACCAGTCTCAGGATTGAAGACCACAACAACAACATAGAGGCAACACGACTAAAAATTTTTGAAGAGGACTTCTAATCACTTGCTGAGTCCACGATACATCTAGTTACTGCACTAAGCCGGACAAAAGGATGACCGAGACGATATTAGGAGGTATCCAGAAACTTTTTCCACCTCAGTGTAAAAGACGGCCGAGAGCGGCGGGCAGCACGAACGCTGCGAGTCGTAGTTTAGCAGCCACTGAAGTAACATAACATGAAAATTGATCGAATACAGTAGACGAAAGTGAAGGAATTCTTTAGAATTAGAAGATATACTGGAAGTGGCTAGCTGTCAGAAACAGATTTACATAGGAAATCAGATGAAGAGAGATAACAGTGTGACGTCTGCTGAAGTATCCAATAACAGTGGACTGGGCACTGCAGGCAGCAATAAACAGTAGAATTATTGGACAAAGATCAGACGGTATAAAACAAACACATCAAAAGAAGTTTTGCATCACCTCGTTTCCGAGAGTTCCGGAACCTGTACTGAAAATTGGAATAGAGATCTACGTAAATATCATTTCCGCCCTTCTTATTGCTCATGTCAACCACACATTACGTGCTCTACCACCATACAGTGACACTTTCAGAGGTGGTGGTCCAGATTGCTGCACACACTGGTACCTGTAATACCCAGTATCATGTCCTCTTGCATCGATGCATGCCTGTATTCGTCGTGGCATACTATCCACAAGTTTATCAAGGAACTGTTGGTACAGATTGTCTAGTTCCTCAACGGCGATTCGGCATAGATCCCTCAGGGTGCCGTGCGACCGCTACGGTCGCATGTTCGAATCCTGCCTCGGGAATGGATGTGTGTGATGTTGTTAGGTTAGTTAAGTTTTAGTAGTTCTAAGTTCTAGGGGACTGATGACCTCAGATGTTAAGTCTCATAGTGCTCAGAGCCATTTGAACCCTCAAGGTAGTTGGTGGATCACATCGTCCATAAACAGTCCTTTTGAGTCTATCTCAGGCATGTTCGATAGGATTCATGTCTGGAAAACATGTTGCCCGCTCTAGTCATTCCTGAAGGAAGTCATTCACAAGATGTGTACGATGGGAGCGCGAATTGTCGTTCATGAAGACGAATACCTCGTCAATATGCTGCCGATATGGTTGCACTGTCGGTCGGAGGATGGCATTCACGTCTCGTACAGCCGTTACGGCTCTTTCCATAGCCATCAGCGGCGTACGTCGGCCCCACATATTGCCACCCCAAAACAGCAGGGAACCTCCACCTTGCTGCACTCGCTGGAGAGTGTGTCTAACGCGTTCTGCCTGTCTGTGTTGCCTCCAAACACGTCTCCAACGATTGTCTGGTTGAAGGAATATGCGACACTCGTCGATGAAGAGAACGATATGCCAACCTGAGCGGTCCATGCGCCATGTTGTTGGACCCCTCTGTAACTCCGTGCATGGTGTCGTGATTGCAAAGATGGGCCTCGCTATGGACGTCGGGAGTGAAGCCTCTCATCGTACAGCCTATTACGCACAGTTTGAGTCGTAACACGACGTCCTGTGGCTGCACGAAAAGCAATATTCAACATGGTGGCGTTGCTGTCAGGCTTACTCCGCGCCATAATCCGTAGGTAGCAGTCAGCCATTGCAGTAGTAGCTCTTGGGCGGCCTGAGCGAGGCATGTCATCGAGTTCCTGTCTCTCAGTGTCTGGTCCATGTCTGAAAAACATCGCTTTGGTTCACACCGAGACACCTGGACCCGTCCCTTGTTGAGAGCTTTTCCTGGCGCAAACTAACAATGCGGACGTTATCGAACCGCCGTATTGACCGTCTGGGCATGGTTGAACTACAGACGAGCCGTGTACCTCCTTCCTCTTGGAATGAATGGTACTGATCGGCTACAGACCCCCACCGTCTAATAGGCGCTCCTCATGGATTGTTACATATTGTTATTTACATCTCTGTGCGGGTTTAGTGACATCTCTGAACAGTCAAACGGACTGTGTCTGTGATACAAAATTTACAGTCAACGTCTGTCTTCAGGAGTTCTGGGAACTGGGGTGATGCAAGACATTTTTTTTGGTGTGTGTAACATCTAGGATGTTGGATGTAGTAGAAATGCAGGGATGAAGTTATTAGAAGTATGTACAGGATGTGCTAGGAGGAATGGTCAGTATTCAGGGATATAACAGGAACGATCGTTCGTGTAGCATACATTTGGTCTAGTATGGGTACCTTAATAGCTATTACCACTTGTTTCTTAGAAGAAATGTGTTTCACATTAGCGAAGGTACGCACTTTAGAACCCATGTTTAATGGAAATAGTTTTTCTTGGTTTGGTCCACGTTACCACCACTCAAAACATGGAAAGCAAAGAACGTGCAGTAGAAGAGATTTGTTTCACAATATCGAAAATGAAGAAGTGGTCACGATGTTAAGGTATGCATTTTAGAGCCAATGGTTAGATGACGTTATTGCTTCGAATGATAGCTCCTGTAATACCTCTGAATATTGACCATTCCTCCTGGGACACGATGTGAAGAGAGAAATAGAAGACACCATCAAGCCACTCAAAAGATATTAAAAAGACGGGGAAGCATATTCAGGAACTTTTCTTGCGAGCCCATCTCACTCACCGATTCACACACCCGTCATTATTTCGTCACAATTCAGAACCCACAGAGGCTCTTTCACCATGCCGTCATGGGAGGAGATACACAGTGCATTATGAAATTTGTATCTCTGTGAAACACACTTACCCCGTCACAACACTGTCAGCCAATAGTATATCCCGTCCGACAAAGAACGAGTACGAATGTGATCTTATTGACAATTCTGAGAATGTTGAAGAATCAAATTCTCAGTTTTTACTTTCTTGTAGGGGTGCTATTCTCACATAATACAGGAAGATACTTTACGGAATTTGGGTAGGTGTGCTGCAAGTGACAAATTTTGAGTCAAAGGGCCCTTCACGTATGAGAGAAAGAAGGAAGGAAAAGCCGGGATTATCACACTGTCGATAATGAGGTCATTGCAGACGAAGAGTGAGCGTGATTTGGAGAAGAATTGTGAAAGAAATGGGACGTGCTTCATTTTTTTTTTTTGACCGAAGAACTATGTAAACATTCGCTTTAAATGTTTCAGAGCAACCTAGGGAACCCAACATCTGGATGGAGACTTAAACAGCCACCCTGCAGGAAACACTGGGCTCGGGGGGACGTGGATGGGAATTCACAATTAGATGTAGGCCTTCCGGGGTTGCTCTGGATTCATGAAGGCCAATGTCGGGATGGCTCATTTGTAAAAACATATCGTTTCCTAATCCGAGCATGTACTTCACCTCGTATAACGTCGTCGTCGACGAGGCGGTAACCCCTATTGTTCTAGTGTATTACTACTGCGGGACAATGTTCGGTGTACATCACAAGCTCTATTTGAGACATCTGTCCTCTTTCGAGTGCCGGTCCGACCCACTGCTACCTCTTATCAGTATTAACTGTTCACTGAGATATTCCTGTTTAGGTAACATACGAGGATGCTCAATAAGTATCGCAATCCTTTTTTCTAGGCCAGTTTTGTTTGAAAGAGCACGGAATCTGTTGTGGCACATCGAGGAATAATTCCGCTTCAGTCCCTATAGTTTCATCAAGTTCCGAAGGATGGCGGCGCTTTGCGTAGCCCTCAAAATGGCGTCTGTAACGAAGGCGCATTCGAAGCGGAGAGCTGTTATTGAGTTTCTATTTGCAGAAAATGCAAGCATCTCAGACATTCATAGGCAGCTTCAGAACGTCTATGGAGACCTGGCAGTGAACAAAAGCACTGTGAGCCGTTGGTCGATGCGTCTGTCATCATCGCAACAGGGTCGCGCAAACCTGTCAGAGGTCACGCGTGCCCGACGGCCGCACGCAGCTGTGACTCCTGCAATGTTGGAACGTGCGGACACTCTCATCCGAGGTGATCGACGCATCGCAGTCAGACACCTCGCTGCACAACTGGACGTCTCTGTTGGAACTGACGACACAGTCGTCCACCAGTTAGGGTATTCAAAGGTGTGTGCCGGAAACAAAACGGCCACACGACTCCTCTTCCAAAATAATTTTCGATGCTGCAGCTTCAACTTATAAAGTCATGACGACGGTCTTCTGGGACGCTGGGAGGGTTATTCTGTTTGATGTCCTCCATCGACTCTGGCCACCAGAGACTAATTACAAAAGTTTACTGAACTGTGCTTCGTCATCTACCCTACAGCTCAGGTCCCGTACCTTCCGATTTCTATCTGTTTGGCCCAATGAAAGATGCACTCAGCGGGGAGCAGTATGTGGACGATGGCGCGGTCACTGACGCAGAGAAACGTTGATTCCGACGTCGCCCTATAAAGTGGTATCATGCGGATATACAGGTTTTCTCAGCAAGGCGGCGTAAGGCCGTCGTATGGAACGGAGCTTATGTTGAAAAATAGGGTTTTGTAGTCAAAGGAGTGGAAGAATAATACGGTGTAGTGAAATCCTGAATAAAACAAATGTGCTTTCAGAAGAAACTGTGTTTGCATTAATTATTGAACGGCCCTCGTATTTTGTTAGGACAGCCGAAAGACCCTTGTTAATAACTGTCATTGCACCTTTCTTCTAGAAAAGATGTGTTATTTTGAACGCACAGCCTCGTTTGATTCACGTTTGGCTCAACGAAATCGTAGCTCGTCTGTTATCGACTGTGGAGCTTCAAATGTAATTGTAGATGTACTGTTCGTCTATCGTGAAATCGAACACACCAATTTGTAAGAATATGGTTTCGGGGGTAAATAAATAAATTTAGGGCTGTTGCTACAAGCGACGTCAGATAGAGTGAGTCGTAACAACTTAGAGTCTCAAAAATGTCCAAATGTGTGTGAAATTTTATGGGACTTAACTGCTAAGGTCATCAGTCCCTAAGCTTACACACTACGTAACATAAATTATCCTAAGGGCAAACACACACACACACACACATGCCCGAGGGAGGACTCGAACCTCCGCCGGGACCAGCAGCACAGAACTGAGAGTCTGTGATGCAATGTCGCATACACTGAGGAGCATCGAAAGTATGACCGCCGGCTTAATATCGTGTTGGTCGACTTTGGATACCAGCATAGCAGCGATTCTACGCGACATGTAATCGACAACTCTACGGTATATCTACGGAGGTACGTGCATCTAGACTCCTACCCAATGGTCAAGTTATTCCGATACTTACGGACAATGTTTCATGCACGCGGAGCTCGCGCCCCATAGCAACCTCCATGCTTCCGGAAATCTAGCCAACAGCTGGTGATTTTGACGGTCTAACGATCCAATTGGACAGAATTTGGCACGATGTCTCTCAGAAGGACACCCAACAACTCTATCAATCAATGATAGGCCGGATAACCGTTTGCATGAGGACCAGATGTGGACCAATCCATTATTAACTTGCTGAATTTGTGACGGTCTTTCTCTTGAATAAATCATCCAATTTTTCTGAATTTCAACACAACTGCCAATTTCCATCCCATTCGGACAATATCTTCGTGGTGTGCCATTTTTTTTGTCTTTGAGTATATAATCACGATAGGTTCCGTATCTTATTGGCTGAAACGATACACTCCTGCTGTCGTCAGTGGTAGCAGCAGCGCCAAATTTGGGAACCCTCATACATTTACCTATATATCTCTTTTATTTGTCACCTCAATTTTTCAAGTAATTTTCCGATGCTGCTTAATACACCGCATTTGGTTATTTCTTGTGTATGGGGCATTGTGTGACTCAGATGCTTTTTGTTTTTCATCATTCCGGAATTCTGCTGCTAGCTCATGCATGACTGTCCCCTGCAACATGGTGAGTGCACATAGGGCGCCGGTCGGTGAACCGGAAGATCACAGTCCGCTGGCCGGCGCGTTATCCCTTTTGCACGCTTTGCAGTCACCCGCTGCGCGCTCCGCATGGCTATGGGCAGTCTGCTGGCCAGCAGCCGTGTCGGCAGTGTCCAGTGGTGGGAATTTACAATTGAGTTGCAAGTATTCACGAAATTATAACTTTACAAAACGAGACGTATAGTTTAGAGCACGAAATGAACCTGCCATGTTTCAAACTTCCAGTGTCTACTGCCTCTCTGCTACTCATAACAATCCCGAAAGGCCCTGTGACAAACATGTACTGGAAAAAGATCTTTTCTTGCAAGGGAAGCACACACGCGAAGGGTCTCCGATTTTACTCATCTTTCACACTAATGTAGTTCATACGTTAGTTTTTTTTTAGTCTTACTCGTGCAACTACACTTAAAAACTAGTACTTTTAAGGCTACTAGTTTTTAAATAAAAATTCGTCCACAGAATAGAAGGAGTTGTTTTGAAGAAATGATTTTAGAATAGACTTAAAACTTGCTTTTCTACCTGTAAGCCTTTTATGTTCTCGGGGAAATGGTCAGAAATAATTTCTTGCTGCATATAGAAATCTTTTTTGAGCTAATGACAGCTTTAGTGATTGGTAATAAGGGTAAGTTGTTGGTCTAGTTTTGTAGGTATGGACACCACTATTCTTCTCCAGTTGTAATCAGCTATTTATGACGAATTTCATTAGGGGATGTACGTGTTATGATGGTGCAGTTAGAAAAACGTCTTAAAGAGGCACCTACAAGACGATCGCGAATCAGCATCCCATATAACCCTCACTGCTCACTTTCGTATAAGCTATACTTTCTTCTTGCGCGATTAATTACCCCAGAACATCATTCTGTAAGATATTATTGAGTGGAAACATGCTAAATATGCCAGGAAGTTGGTTCCTTTGTTTCCAAAACTAGCAATTATAAGAGGAGAAAAAGTAGCTGTAATTAGTTGTACACTCCTGGAAATTGAAATAAGAACACCGTGAATTCATTGTCCCAGGAAGGGGAAACTTTATTGACACATTCCTGGGAGCAGATACATCACATGATCACACTGACAGAACCACAGGCACATAGACACAGGCAACAGAGCATGCACAATGTCGGCACTAGTACAGTGTTATCCACCTTTCGCAGCAATGCAGGCTGCTATTCTCCCATGGAGACGATCGTAGAGATGCTGGATGTAGTCCTGTGGAACGGCTTGCCATGCCATTTCCACCTGGCCCCTCAGTTGGACCAGCGTTCGTGCTGGACGTGCATACCGCGTGAGACGACGCTTCATCCAGTCCCAAACATGCTCAATGGGGGACAGATCCGGAGATCTTGCTGGCAAGGGTAGTTGACTTAAACCTTCTAGAGTACGTTGGGTGGCACGGGATACATGCGGACGTACATTGTCCTGTTGGAACAGCAAGTTCCCTTGCCGGTCTAGGAATGGTAGAACGATGGGTTCGACGACGGTTTGGATGTACCGTGCACTATTCAGTGTCCCCTCGACGATCACCAGAGGTGTACGGCCAGTGTAGGAGATCGCTCCCCATACCATGATGCCGGGTGTTGGCCCTGTGTGCCTCGGTCGTATGCAGTCCTGATTGTGGCGCTCACCTGCACGGCGCCAAACACGCATACGACCAGCATTGGCACCAAGGCAGAAGCGACTCTCATCGCTGAAGACGACACGTCTCCATTCGTCCCTCCATTCACGCCTGTCGCGACACCACTGGAGGCGGGCTGCACGATGTTGGGGCGTGAGCGGAAGACGGCCTAACGGTGTGCGGGACCGTAGCCCAGCTTCATGGAGACAGTTGCGAATGGTCCTCGCCGATACCCCAGGAGCAACAGTGTTCCTAATTTGCTGGGAAGTGGCGGTGTGGTCCCCTACGGTACTGCGTAGGATCCTACGGTCTTGGCGTGCATCCGTGCGTCGCTGCGGTCCGGTCCCAGGTCGACGGGCACGTGCACCTTCCGCGGGTCACTGGCGACAACATCGATGTACCGTGGAGACCTCACGCCCCACGTTTTGAGCAATTCGGCGGTACGTCCACCCGGCCTCCCGCATGCCCACTATACGCCCTCGCTCAAAGTCCGTCAACTGCACATACGGTTATCGTCCACGCTGTCGCGGCATGCTACCAGTGTTAAGGACTGCGATGGAGCTCGATATGCCACGGCAAACTGGTTGACACTGACGGCGGCGGTGCACAAATGCTGCGCAGCTAGCGCCATTCGACGGCCAACACCGCGGTTCCTGGTGTGTCCGCTGTGCCGTGCGTGTGATCATTGCTTGTACAGCCCTCTCGCAGTGTCCGGAGCATGTATGGTGGGTCTGACACACCGGTGTCAATGTGTTCTTTTTTCCATTTCCAGGAGTGTATAAGCGGCTCAGTGATACTGTCCTTCCAGTTGAACTTTTCATCAGCATGTACACTCAAAACTTTGGAACCTTGTGGACTGTTTACTAACTCATTTTGAAGTATTACGTTAATTATTGTTATGACGATATGAATGAATCCACAATGGAACCTTCTAGAATTCCCTTAATGACTTCTCCCAAATCGCTAAAAGTTTTTCTTCTTTCAATGTTGTTTGAGCTACTCAGCACTAATTTTTGCACTCTGTTTAAGCATGATTCGAACCAGTTGTGTGTAAAGCCATCAATTTCATAAAACTTGAGCTTTTCTGAGGAAGTAATACGATCTATCCAATCAAATAGCTTGAGGAGGATACAAAAAATCCAACTAACAGTGTCTTATTGAGGCTGGCAATATTTGGCGAGTTAATTTGTAAACAGCAAAGGAGCCCTTCTGGAAACCAAACTGATATGTGCTAAGGAAATTATTTCTAAGTTAGAGACTACTTTTGAATACATCACTTCTTCTAATATTTTGGTAAGAGATGTCAGTAGGGAAACTGGGCGATAATTATTTAAGTCTTATTTAAGTCTTTCTTGGTGACTTTCCTATAAACATGTTTCCAGTTGTCTTTTGTAATCTGTCTCGAAACCGTCCATGTGTCAGTGATCCATTACATACATCACTAAAGACGTTGATTATTAAGTTAGAATAACTTTTCCGAATTCTGTTTCAAATTCTATAAATATTATAGGAGACTGTTTTTTTCTTTAGAATTTCTGTAATTGTGTGAATATCAGTGAAGGATGTTGGCGCTACCATTAGTAACTTAAAGTTATGTGGAATAAAGTTTGTAATACATTCTCTTGCTTATTCTCTCATATAATTTAATCCGATTCTGGATGTTACGCTTGGAAAGTGTACCGAATGCTGCTGTAGTATGATGCATTTCTCAATATTTCCACAGAAATCAAGATTCAAAGTTTTACGGGCCCATTTAATATGATAATGAGCACCAGCAGTGTTATCTCATATGTATGACTATGCTACGTTAGTTTTCATGGGAACACTGTTCCCAGATCTTCATAGCACTACAGTTAGGTGGACAACAGTGCCGCCTGTGTTGGAATCCATTGCGTACTGTCGCTGTGGGGAAGTATTTTCGGTACTCTTGGAGAAATTTTGGGGCTGCAAGCGCTTCTACTCACAGAAACGCCGAATATGATTTTTCAGTTAAAAGACCATTCATTTCTAGGAGTGACAGTTTCCAGAAAGAATATATTGTTAATCAGAAACGATAGTGAGATGATAGATACGAAGCCCACACCTACTACAGTAGCACAAGTTTATGTGCCAACTAGCTCTGCAGATGACGAAGAAATTGAAGAAATGTATGATCAAATAAAAGAAATTATTCAGATAGTGAAGGGAGATGAAAATTTAATAGTCATGGGTGACTGGAATTCGGTAGTAGGAAAAGGGAGAGAAGAAAACGTAGTAGGTGAATGTGGACTGGGACAAAGAAATGAAAGAGGAAGCCGCCTGGTAGAATTTTGCATAGAGCACAACTTAATCATAGGTAACATTTGGTTCAAGAATCATAAAAGAAGGCTGTATATATGGAAGAACCCTGGAGATACTGACAGGTTTCAGATAGATTATGTAATGGTAAGACAAGATTTAGGAACCAAGTTTTAAATTGTATGACATTTCCAGGGGCAGATGCGGACTCTGACCACAATCTATTGGTTGTGACCTGTAGATTAAAACTGAAGAAACTGCAAAAAGCTGGGAATTTAAGGAGATGGGACCTGGATAAACTAAAAGAACCAGAGGTAGAGTTTCAGGGAGAAAATAAGGGAGCAGTTGACAGGAATGGGGGAAACAAATACAGTAGAAGAAGAATGGGTAGCTTCGAGGGATGAAGTAGTGAAGGCAGCAGAGGATCAAGTAGGTAAAAAGATGAGGGCTAGTAGAAATCCTTGGGTAACAGAAGAGATATTGAATTTAATTGATGAAAGGAGAGAATATAAAAATGCAGTAAATGAAGCAGGCAAAAAGGAATACAGACGTCTCAAAAATGAGATCGACAGGAAGTGCAAAATGGCTAAGCAGAAATGGCTAGAGGACAAATGTAAGGATGTAGAGGCTTATCTCACTAGGGGTAAGATAGACACTGCCTACAGGAAAATTAAAGATACCTTTGGAGATAAGAGAACCACTTGTATGAACATCAAGAGCTCAGGTGGAAACGCAGTTCTAAGCAAAGAAGGGAAAGCAGAAAGGTGGAAGGAGTATATAGTGGGTCTATACAAGGGCGATGTACTTGAGGACAATATTATGGAAATGGAAGAGGATGTAGATGAAGATGAAATGGGAGATACGTTAATGCATGAAGAGTTTGACAGAGCACTGAAAGACCTGAGTCGAAACATGGATAAGGACAACGTTCCATTGGAACTACTGACGGCCTTGGGAGAGCCAGTCCTGACAAAAATCTACCATCTGGTGAGCAAGATGTATGAGACAGGCGAAATACCCTCAGACTTCAAGATGAATATAATAATTCCAATCCCAAAGAAAGCAGGTGTTGACAGATGTGAAAATTACCGAACTATCAGTTTAATAAGTCACAGCTGCAAAATACTAACACGAATTCTTTACAGACGAATGGAAAAACTGGTAGAAGCCGACCTCGGGGAAGATCAGTTTGGATTCCGTAGAAATGTTGGAACACGTGAGGCGATACTGACCTTACGACTTATCTTAGGAGAAAGATTAAGGAAAGGCAAACCTACGTTTCTATCATTTGTAGACTTAGAGAAAGCTTTTCACAATGTTGATTGGAATACTCTCTTTCAAATTCTGAAGGTGGCAGGGGTAAAATACAGGGAGCGAAAGGCTATTTACAATTTGAACAGAAACCAGATGGCTGTTATAAGAGTCGAGGACATGAAAGGGAAGTAGTGGTTGGGAAGGGAGTGAGACAGGGTTGTAGTCTCTCCCCGATGTTATTCAATCTGTATATTGAGCAAGCAGTAAAGGAAACAAAAGAAAAATTATGGGTAGGTATTAAAATCCATGGAGAAGAAAGAAAAACTTTGAGGTTCGCCGATGACATCGTAATTCTGTTAGAGACAGCAAAGGACTTGGAAGAGCAGTTGAACGGAATGGATAGTGTCTTGAAAGGAGGATATAAGATGAACATCAACAAAAGCAAAACGAGGATAATGGAACGTAGCCGAATTAAATCGGGTGATGCTGAGGTAATTAGATTAGGAAATTAGACACTTAAAGTAGTAAAGGAGTTTTGCTATTTGTGGAGCAAAATAACTAATGATGGTAGGAGTAGAGACGATACTAAATGTAGACTGGCAATGGTAAGGAAAGCGTTTCTGAAAAAGAGAAATTTGTTAATATCGAGTATAGATTTAACTGTCAGGAAGTCATTTCTGAAAGTATTTGTATGGAGTGTAGCCATGTATGGAAGTGAAACATGGACGATAAATAGTTTGGACAATAAGAGAATAGAAGCTTTCGAAATGTGGTGCTACAGAAGAACGCTGAAGATTAGGTGGGTAGAACACATAACTAATGAGGAAGTATTGAATAGGATTGGGGAGGAGAGAAGTTTTTGGCACGACTTGACCAGAAGAAGGGATCGGTTGGTAGTACGTGTTCTGAGGCATCAAGGGATCACCAATTTAGTATTGGAGGGCAGCGTGGAGGATAAAAATCGTAGAGGGAGACCAAGAGATGAATACACTAAGCAGATTCTGCACAGGATAGAGTAGCATGGAGAGCTGCATCAAACCAGTCTCAGGACTGAAGACCACAACAACAACAACAACAGTGAGATGATACTGTGAATTGTAAAGCCAAGGAAGAAAAAACAAGGTAACCAAATAGAAACTGGATAACATTTTTTTACGTTGTAATAGTCTTTCAGAAATACTAATTTTGGTATCATTACTATACAGCAACGTCACGTTTCCCTATAGTTGAACACAACAATACCTTACTAAAATACATGCATTATGGAGAGATCTTTAATGTGGTATAGCACTGGAAATGCATATTTTCGTAATACACAACTATAAATACGACAACAACCAAACGTGGTCTGTTAGCTTTGCAGACCTGTATCAGAATGGCAGTTGTTCAATCTGCTTCTGCCAGTCAATCATAGCACACGACATGTGACTAAATTGGTGATCCCTTGATGCCTCAGAACACGTACTACCAACCGATCCCTTCTTCTGGTCAAGTCGTGCCAAAAACTTCTCTCCTCCCCAATCCTATTCAATACTTCCTCATTAGTTATGTGATCTACCCACCTAATCTTCAGCGTTCTTCTGTAGCACCACATTTCGAAAGCTTCTATTCTCTTATTGTCCAAACTATTTATCGTCCATGTTTCACTTCCATACATGGCTACACGAATCACAGCGTAGGGTACATGACGGACTTGACACAAACTGAATACATCAATTTCATAACTACTTTTTTCACTCACAGTAGTGCATGAATTGAAAATATTTTCAGAAATATTATGTATGTCTAATGTACCGAGAAAAAAACAATTCCACAATAGAATAAATAAAAAGCTCACATAGTAACAAAGACAGAAATCATTAAAGCAGCGTTAGAGTAAGATTGTTGTGGTGCTGTTAATATTCGGCCTAAAAATGTACAGTTGATCTCTGCAGTATATACAGTGTGTTTCACAATTCACGTTCCTACACTTCTAGAGGCTGTAGAGGGGCTTAGTAGATCAAGTTTTACATAAGAACCCATGTCGGGAAACGTCACTTGATGTGCGGGTCACTGTAAAGGAAACGACCGTGTCGAAAGTTATAAGCAAAAACGCTCTGATACATGTGACAGTAGAAAACATGTACTGGTACTGTTGTTGCAGAGATTGTGGGACAGGCAGCTTTCAGAGGTAGTAGTATGGACCAAAACAAGAAACAAATGCCCAGTAAACATGCGCTCTGAAATGCATACCTTCAAGTGCTATGAGCATTTGTTCAATAAAGGAGATTTGTTTCACAGTAACGAAGACGAATAAGTGCTCATAGCTCTAAGGTATGCATTTTAGAGCCCATGTTCATGGGATACTTACTAACACCTCTGGATTTTGTCCTACCCTACAGTCATAGCTACAACACTACCAGTGCGTGTATTCCGCTGTCAGAAGCATCAGTTGTTGCTTATAACTTTCGACTCATTCGTTTCCGATGTGGGGACCCTCGCTTCAAGTTGACACATTTACCCTTTTCCATCATCTTTGAAAGTTCCAGAATCGCCCTGTATATACATAAATTTACAGGTGCCGGCGTATACTACTTGGACGCTTTGTGTCGTCGTTGGATGACGTTTCTCGGCATGGGGTCCTGTATAAAACTTCATCTGCTACGTTCCCTCTGCAACCTATAGAAGTGTGTAACATGAACTGCGAAACTCCTGTGTACTGTAGCATTCTCAGTGAATCAGTGGAATACTTAAGACTGCTCACAGCAATGGCTGTAATAGAAAATAATGCTCATACAAGAGAAACGTTATCAATCATTTTAGAATTCCGAGGAAGACATTTACTGAATAAACATATCTGCATAAGCATTGAACAATAGGAGAGTAGGATGATTTATGACAGGCTAAACTTGTAGGTATGTAACACTATTAATGGGAGAATAAATGTTTTGTTGTTGTTGTTGTTGTTGTGGTATTCAGTCCTGAGAATGGTTTGATGCAGCTCTCCATGCTACTCTGTCCTGTGTAAGCTTCTTCATCTCCCAGTACCTACTGCAACCTACATCCTTCTGAATCTGCTTGGTGTATTCATCTCTTGGTCTCCCTCTACGATTTTTACCCTCCAGGCTGACCTCGAATACATCCCCTGATACCTCAGAACATGTCTTATCAACCGATCCCTTCTTTTAGTCAAGTAGTGCCACAAAATCCTCTTCTCCCCAATTCTATTCAATACCTCCTCATTAGTTATGTGATCTACCCATCTAATCTTCAGCATTTTTCTGTAACACCACATTTCGAAATCTTCTATTCTCTTCTTGTCGAAACTATTTATCTTCCACGTTTCTCTTCCATACATGGCTGCACTCCATTCTTCAGAAACGCTTTCCTTACCATTGCCAGTCTACATTTTATACCCTCTCTGTTTCTACCATCATCAGTTATTTTGCTCCCCGAATAGCAAAACTCCTTTACTACTTTAAGTGTCTCATTTCCTAATCTAATTCCCTTAGTATCACCCGAGTCAACTCGACTACATTCCATTATCGTCGTTTTGCTTTTGTTGATGTTCATCTTATATCTTCCTTTCAAGACACTGTCCAACTGCTCTTCCAAGTCCTTTGCTGACAGCCGGCTGGAGTGGCCGTGCGTAGGCGCTACAGTCTGGAACCGAGCGACCGCTACGGTCCAGGTTCGAATCCTTCCTCGGGCATGGCTGTGTGTGATGTCCTTAGGTTAGCTAGGTTTAATTAATTCTAAGTTCTAGGCGACTGATGACCTCAGAAGTTAAGTCGCATAGTGCTCAGAGCCATTTGAACCACTTTTTTGTCTCTGACAGAATTATAATGCCATCGGCGAACCTTAAAGTTTTAATTTCTTCTCCATCGATTTTAATACCTACTTCGAATTTTTCTTTTGTTTCCTTTACTGCTTGCTCACTGTACAGATAGAATAACATTGGGGATAGGCTACAACCCTGTCTCACTCCCTTCCCAACCACTGCTTCCCTTTCATGTCCCTCGACTCTTATAACTGCCATCTGGTTTCTGTACAAATTGTAAATAGCCTTTCGCTCCCTATATTTTACCCCTGCCACCTTTGGAATTTGAAAGAGAGTATTCCAATCAACATTGTCAAAAGCTTTCTCTAAGTCTACAAATGCTAGAAACATAGGTTTCCTTTTCCTTAATCTTTCTTCTAAGATAAGTCGTAAGGTCAGTATTGACTCACGTGTTCCAGTATTTCTACGGAATCCAAACTGATCTTCCCCAAGGCCGGCTTCTACTAGTTTTTCCATTCGTCTGTAAAGAATTCGTGTTAGTATTTTGCAGCTGTGGCTTATTAAACGGATAGTTCGGTAATTTTCACATCTGTCAACACCTGCTTTCTTCGGTATTGGAATTATTATATTCTTCTCGAAGTCTGCGGGTATTTCTGAATGATTAGAAGTTCAAATTGTTTTAAAATATTTCTGTATTTAATTGTGGATTTGCTTCTGTGAGCCAAACGGTTTCTCTTGTTCTCAGGGCCAGTACTCACGTGGAATCTATAATCTGCACCTGTTATGTTTATTTTGAATATGTTTGAGAATCTGAGCTGAACCAAGTAACTGTTGAAGCGTTGCCAGAGCTCAAGTTGATAACCTTACCTTGATTAATGTATTAAATTTCAGTTGCCTTTTAACTATGCTCTGAATCTGTTTTCAAAGTATTTGATTTTCCTTTGTGGTGCTGAACTGATTTACAAATTTCCGTACTTTGATAATTTTTACTGTCTCAGTAAATTTAAAAGATTACCTGAATTAACTCATTTTTGGAATTTAAAGATATTTTATTTACATTTTATGATGGTTATTCTAATGCTTGTGTTAAAATCGCCTTGTAATTGTATTTCAGTACTGTGAGCAAATGCCTCTGATTTCGACTCTTTGGTGGATTGTCTTTTAAATGTGTATTTTCTTAAATGTTACTCGTGTTAATATATAATTCCGAAAAAAATTCCGAATCACCGTTAATAATCATAGCTGACTCTAAGGCAAATTCTTAAATGTTTGTTAGATTCCAAAAATCACATTTCTTAAAAGCTTAAAGTAAACATGAATAAATAAATAGTAGTAAAATTATGAAGAGCCTGAGCCTTGTGTGCCCAGGGCCTTACCGCTCCCAAATCCAAACTCCGTACCATTTCATGTAGGTTCCCTACCATTTCATGTTGTAACTGACTAAACACCTATCTGACTGCAAATTATAGTACATTTTTCTTCACTCTGCACAAAGTAAACGTTTCTTTTAGTCTCAGACATTAAATCATTTTCAAGGAATAAAATGGTCAGTGGTAATTTACGTATCAATTACACTTCCAAATAATACTACTGAACCTATAAAGCTTTCAGCAAAGATAAGACTGCAATATTATCACTCAACAACCTTCTTTTCCACAAAGTTCAGATTTACCTATCATAAAATCAAAAATTCTGCAACAAAGTTCTTCGTATATTGTTCCACCTTATATGCCATAAAATTCCTGATTAGCTTTCGCTTCAACATTAAGTACATTCAACACTGAGTATAATCTTGGGCTGATGCAACAATCGCTGCTCAATACAACACAACGAAGAACTCAATGTACAACATAAATTTCTGACATATTTCATTACACAGCCATGTGGACTGAAATTCTTTGATGCTTGGGATTGTATCCCCGCTGTCATTACTTGCATATTATGACTTAAAATACTGTTTCCTAGACCAGCACTTCAGAATATAATTTGACTCATTCCAATTCATAGATCACAGATTCTGTAACACGTTTATACAAACATTAGCTTAAATATATTCCCCTATTAGAACTTTGCCTGATAGCTCAACAGTCGTTATCAATAAAATTCTTCTGTTGTTACCATTTAATCAAGGCTTAAAATAAATGTTGTTGGTGCACTGGTGAACTTTCACATTTCTCCTTGCTATGATGAAATAAGGGTTTCCAAATACTACTTAGTCAACTCAACCAAACCCATAGCAAGGTCAATTTGAACTGACCTTTACAGTAAGACAGTTATAATGAAAACCCTTTTTGAAAATTGCTTGTACTACATATTTTTCATTCTTTATACATTATGAATAGTATCACTATAACTATTTCCTCATTAGAGCTGAGAGTGGGAACCACAGCTACTGGCCCAGTATGTCCTGGTAATGTTCTTCCCTATAAAAAGTTATAGCTTATATACAAATTTAATTAGTATATCTCACGTCTCTTTTACTCCTATAGATACTTTCACCATTATTATTTTTATACGTTCCTTTACTTCCAGCTCAATTTAAAGAAAAACATTCCTCATCAGTCTCTCTCAAGATTCATGATATAAATTACTTTCAATTACTCCTTCGTGTCATCGCTGAAAAATAAAAGTATCGTTACTTCATTGTACAGGTTTAGTAAACACCGGTTGAACTATCCCAATTCATCACAAAATTACGTGCGATTTTAATTTTAATTCAAGATAACTTCTGTGATATGTAAAGATATGAGGGGGTTAAAGCCAAAGTGGTGTAAGTCATGTATCATCCATTTTGAGAAACAGAAGGTTTTGTGAGAAGCTTTATAATAAATTCCACAAGAAATCAATACCAGTTTTTTGTGTTTTACATCACAGGAAGGTGTCATTGTTTCAATGTGCTCATAATTGAAAACGGTTTAATACAAAATTATGTGTCTTTTGAAGGGCCCAAATGACTTACACCATTTTGCCTTTAAGCAATCTTGTATTTGCAGTAATGTTATATAGAACTAAAAGGTATTTTTAGTGACAAATGATATATTTCAGAAATAACTAAGAGCAGTACAACGAAATATCCTTTCTTAGCTATGACAATGTTCAGTCACGTTCAGTATCAACAACATCCAGCGGGTCTGCATCATCTACTGTTGCTTCAGCTGTTGTAAGTCCCTGGAAGTAAGCATGGTTGATGGGTGGAACGTATAGTAGAAGATCTAGCAGGTCCCTTTTCTTTTCCTTGGTTACAGGTCTTGGTTCATGGTACAGGTTTTTCATAGCAATACGTCCAAGTGAATCTGTCCTTCCTGGTTTGGCTGGCTTTAGACAAAGAGCGGAGAATGGAAAATTCTCATTAAGAGTCTCCTTGTAATAGAGCATAAAAGGTTCGTTCTTCAGTAAACGAATCTACTGCATATTAAGCCACGACACTGGTTTTTTAGCGACATTTTGTTTTCTTATTGTAATAGCTTGTTCAAGATTTTTCGTAGTCTTGAAGTCTTCACGTGACATTTGCGTAACAATAAAAGCTTTCTTTCTTCTTGATTTTGCGATTATGGAGCACCAATCAGCAGTAACATAAACTGTTTTACCTCTTGCATAGGATTCTATAGATCCAAAATCTGAATCATTAGGGAGATAGGAGTGGCCACAAACCATAAATTTATGGTCCATAATGTCGACGTTAACACTGGTGTGAAGCAACTTCATGAGACACAATGCAAATCTCTAATTCCTATTTTGCTCTGTACAAGTGTCACTATAGATGACAACATGTTTTGAAGCTGAAGCTCTTGTAGTAATATGTTTTGTAACACAAGAACCTATTTCTTGTGACCCACATGAGGCCATTGTCTCATCCCACATGTACATAAAGCCAATATCAGTTTACAGCTAATGACAGCCAAGATTGTATATGTTTCTTTTATAATAGGCCACAGAAGTGGTCAGTTTTGGGAATGGTAGAGCTTTCTGCAAGTCAAAAGTGAAGGCATAATACAATTTATCTTTCTGTGACTTTTCTTTATCTAATTTCATGGATGTTCTAGCAGGCTCCGCCTTTCGAAGATGAAATTCGTGTTGTACTTCCACGTTCTTTCTTTCTGTTGCATCTTCTAAAGTTGACATCTGTATTTTGTATTTGTCACACTTCACACAGGTATCTTTATGTGGAGCATCAAAGTGCAAGTTGAAGTCATGAGTGAAACATCTGCGATAAATGGGCTCTTTAACAGGTAAGATTTTTTTCTCTGTATAAGTTATACATAAGACGTACATTAAGGTCAGGGGATAAATATTTTCTGTTTGGATTTTGAGCTCTTGTATAATGAGAAGATGAAATATGCTTCCGGACAATATCCATTCTTTCATCAGAGATTTTGTTCACGGGTATCCCACTTCCTCGTTTGTCCGATCCTGGGTGCTCTCCCATTTTCAACTTTTGTACAGCTCTGGTCATCCACCAATCTGATATTTGGAATGTTTGAAGGAAATATTTTTTGCATACTTTAACACTAGTTCCATCAACTTGAATATAAAATTGATTGCTGGTTGACTTTGGCAATCTTGACCCATCTCTAGGACGCCTGTGTTGAGGACTTATTTACTTAATTAACCCACATACACTCCTGGAAATGGAAAAAAGAACACATTGACACCGGTGTGTCAGACCCACCATACTTGCTCCGGACACTGCGAGAGGGCTGTACAAGCAATGATCACACGCACGGCACAGCGGACACACCAGGAACCGCGGTGTTGGCCGTCGAATGGCGCTAGCTGAGCAGCATTTGTGCACCGCCGCCGTCAGTGTCAGCCAGTTTGCCGTGGCATACGGAGCTCCATCGCAGTCTTTAACACTGGTAGCATGCCGCGACAGCGTGGACGTGAACCGTATGTGCAGTTGACGGACTTTGAGCGAGGGCGTATAGTGGGCATGCGGGAGGCCGGGTGGACGTACCGCCGAATTGCTCAACACGTGGGGCGTGAGGTCTCCACAGTACATCGATGTTGTCGCCAGTGGTCGGCGGAAGGTGCACGTGCCCGTCGACCTGGGACCGGACCGCAGCGACGCACGGATGCACGCCAAGACCGTAGGATCCTACGCAGTGCCGTAGGGGACCGCACCGCCACTTCCCAGCAAATTAGGGACACTGTTGCTCCTGGGGTATCGGCGAGGACTATTCGCAACCCACTCCATGAAGCTGGGCTACGGTCCCGCACACCGTTAGGCCGTCTTCCGCTCACGCCCCAACATCGTGCAGCCCGCCTCCAGTGGTGTCGCGACAGGCGTGAATGGAGGGACGAATGGAGACGTGTCGTCTTCAGCGATGAGAGTCGCTTCTGCCTTGGTGCCAATGATGGTCGTATGCGTGTTTGGCGCCGTGCAGGTGAGCGGCACAATCAGGACTGCATACGACCGAGGCACACAGGGCCAACACCCGGCATCATGGTGTGGGGAGCGATCTCCTACACTGGCCGTACACCTCTGGTGATCGTCGAGGGGACACTGAATAGTGCACGGTACATCCAAACCGTCATCGAACCCATCGTTCTACCATTCCTAGACCGGCAAGGGAACTTGCTGTTCCAACAGGACAATGCACGTCCGCATGTATCCCGTGCCACCCAACGTGCTCTAAAAGGTTTAAGTCAACTACCCTGGCCAGCAAGATCTCCGGATCTGTCCCCCATTGAGCATGTTTGGGACTGGATGAAGCGTCGTCTCACGCGGTCTGCACGTCCAGCACGAACGCTGGTCCAGCTGAGGCGTCAGGTGGAAATGGCATGGCAAGCCGTTCCACAGGACTACATGCAGCATCTCTACGATCGTCTCCATGGGAGAATAGCAGCCTGCATTGCTGCGAAAGGTGGATATACACTGTACTAGTGCCGACATTGTGCATGCTCTGTTGCCTGTGTCTATGTGCCTGTGGTTCTGTCAGTGTGATCATGTGATGTATCTGACCCCAGGAATGTGTCAATAAAGTTTCCCCTTCCTGGGACATTGAATTCACGGTGTTCTTATTTCAATTTCCAGGAGTGTAGAAAAGCATTCTGACAGGAAAAACAACCTAAATTCCAAAATGTCTCGAATGAACTTCTGCGTGCCACTTCTCATCTCTTATCTATACATTCTGATCTGCAGTTACAATTTATGTTTGAGAACGTCTTTTCAGGAACCTTTCGCCCTTCCTTAGTTTCATATGCCTGACCCAAATTTCTTTTTTTCTTTCTTTCCTGCTTCGTACTCCCCCTTTTTTGCCTCTTTCTACTCCGATTTGGTAATTCATGTTGTATTATTTCCACTTCTTCCTCTGCAACCAAGCAAACACGCATAATTATTTTCCGAATGTTATGCTACGATGTTTTGTGGTTGTGTATCAAGACTGTTATTATTTTTACGAATTGTTTTGCAGAAATTATGCTACATTGTTTAGCTCGCGCACCACGTTTGCTATTATTTACTAGGCTCTGAGCACTATTGGACTTAAAATCTTAGGTCATCAGCCCCCTAGAACTTAAAACTACTTAAACCTAACTAACCTAAGGACATCACACACATCCATGCCCGAGGCAGGATTCGAACCTGCGACCGTAGCAGTCCCGCGGTTCCGGACTGCAGCGCCTAGAACCGCAAGACCACCGCAGCCGGCCTATTATTTACAGTGAAATTACGTTTAGAGGCCAGTCATTGTTAAACTGCAAAGACATGATAATGTGTTACTAACGTAATTGGCCCAATGATAGACTACGTGAGTTAAACGTACCTGAAGAACCAAACATTTCATTCTCTGAAGGATCATAATCATCGCTAGATCCTGCATTTTGCAGTATACTGGGTTCACTGCTTGTGTCTTCATCAAAATTGAGGATACATCTTCACCAAAACACGTAAACTACACAGTACGAAAGCATATCTTAGAAGAACTTAGATGAATAATGGCGTAAGTCAGATTTACACCGCGATGCCTGTAAACAAAGCGGCCGTTTCATTCACAAGTGAAACTGCTAATGCAACCTATGGGGGTAAGAACAAAACTGTGAGTTACACCATTCTTCCATTTAACAGATGTATATTTCAAAATTGTATTGCAGCACTTAAGTCAATAATTTTAAAAACGTGACTTACACCACTTCGGCTTTAACCCGTCATATGTAGATTCCTTCCAATACAATAATAATTAATTCATTGATTCTCTTCCAACTATGCAGCGATCATTTGCTGATTCCCTTCATTCACTGTTCTTGCTAAATATCACTAAACATAATGTAACATACGTTCATTATTTTACTTTTTCGTTACAACCAGTTAACAATGGTGTTTATCTTTCTACGTATTGTACGATTCAGCAAAAGCTTAGTTTAATTCCATACTTTTTTTTTACATAATATACATTTATTATTAAAGGGGCAATATATCCAAAATTCTGAGCACTATGCGACTTAACTTCTGAGGTCATCAGTCGCCTAGAACTTAGAACTAATTAAACCTAACTAACCTAAGGACATCACACACATCCATGCCTGAAGCAGGATTTGAACCTGCGACCGTAGCGGTCACGCGGTTCCAAACTGAAGCGCCTAGAAACGCACGGCCACACCGGCCGGCCGGACAATATATCCACACACAACATATTCTAACTATGTGATATGCCAGCATGGCACTTATTTTATTTTTAGTATAATAATACACTAATGGAAAAATCGCAACACCAAGAAGGAACTGTGCGACATAACGAAAACTGAAGGCGTGTTTCTACGTCTGAAAGATGAATGTATATTCAAATATCGCGTCAGTCGCATAAGAATGGCGCTAGTAAAGCTACTATGAGGATGCGAATCATGTTTGCTTTAAATACACGCTGTAAAGGTCGTAAGAGTTGGTTACCTTTGAGATAGGACGTGGAGTGTTCGCAATGGTCAAGAACGCTTTTAAAGCGATCAAGACTCCCTTATCAACAGATCACTGAGTTGAATGAATTCATGTAATAGGCTACTAGAAGCTTGGTGTTATTTCTGCGATGTTGCAGAAAGACTTGGTTAGAATGTAGCCATTGTACATGATTGCTGGCAGCAGAGGTCACGAAAATGTACGGTCGCCAGAAAATTGGGCTCCGGACGGCCACGTGGCACTGCCGAGAGGAAAGACCATCGTATTCGGCATTCGCATCGTACACGTCTGCAGCAGCAATCTGAGCAGCAGTTGGGACGGCAGTGACACAAATCGGTTACTTCAAGAGCCGCTCCAGGCCACATTTCCTGTAGCGTGTATTCCACTGACCCTACAGTGCCACCATTTGCGATCTCATTGAAAGGCAGGGTGAAAACTGGTTGTGGCTCGGTGCCAATTATGACCACGTATTAATTAGAGGAGGCCACTTGAGGACCAGCACTCAACCTGTCTGTGTGCTGCACACACTGGACCTATACCTTGAGTTTTGGTCTGGGGTGCGATTTCGTATGACAGACAGCAAGAGTACTCTCGTGGTTGTATGGCGCACCTTGACTACAAATGTGTTCGTCAGTCTCGTGATTCGACCTGTTATGCTGCCATCCAGGAATAGCATTCCAGTGGGTCTTTCCCAACAGGGTAACACTCCCCCACATACAACTGTTGTAACCCAACATGGTGTACAGAGAGTGTCGACATGTTGCCTTGGTCTACTCGACGACCAAATCTGTCTCCAATCGAGCACATATGCAACATCATCGGACGACAACTCCAGTATCATTCACAAACAACATTAGCCGTCACTGTAATGGCCGACCAAAGGCTACAGGCATGGGAGGACTTCATCCTACAAACTGACATCCGGCACCCATTCAACAAAGTGAATGCACGTTTGCTTGCGTGCGCTGTACTATCTGGAGGTTATACCGGTTTTTAATGTACCAGACTTTATAACATTGCCTCAGATAAAAAAAATAGGAGAAATACATTGCAAAGACTTAACAGCGGAGAAGAGTTATCTGCGATACCAAAATTAGAAACATTATTATCTGTGTTCTTTTGTAGAAGAAGAATGTGTGTTTTTTTCGTTTCATTGTTTATCGCTTCTGCTGTTCTCGCTGACGGACGTTAACTGTTCGCGGTCTGTAACTGATACAATTATTTGTAGCAGAAATATAATTGTGCTGAATATGTATGCGGGGTTAATAATTCTAGTGCGTGTTTTGTCAGTAGCAAGTACCTATCCTGTATATGATTCAGTGCGTAATAATTGAATGTTACTCTGGCCATTTTTGTGTAGGCTGATTATTGTAGCGACGCCATTAATGACAAAAATTATAAACGTTCTTGCAACAGTCATGTAATAGCAAAAGTATAAAAAGAATAATCTTAATAATCTGAAACGGCGTCTTGTAGTATTTTTCAATTTATATTAGGCCAGAGGTACAGTTTCCTTATTAATAACAAATATGAATGAAAGTTTACGCTGCCATTGCACGTAGGCAGCTATCTTGGAGCAACCAGCCCCACAGAAAAAATAACTAAGCATTGTTTAAATGTATTGTCTCGTAGTATTAAAAATGGAGTACGACTGATGTTTTCACGTTGGTATATGTATGCTATTGTTGGTGATAGCGCCCTGAGAAAAATTAGCCGTGGCTTTTAACAAACATAAAAGAGAAAAGATTCAACAATTCCATTTTTCACAACCATTTCATAAAATAAAAATAACGACATAATTATCGTTGTACGAATAATTTAAGTAAAAATTTAATTATTCATTACGCGACACCTTTCACATTTGCGATGACGTATCTCATGCTTACATTAATCTGTTATACCGCAACATACCATCTTTCAATGCATAGCACCACTAGAACGAATACCCTTTACGTCTCCCAGTTATGTATGAAGACATGTGAGGGTATTGCTTACCCTTGTGTTTTAGTGCATACACACTAGGCCAACAACTGTAATTACACAACTATATCTCACAGTTGCGGAAAAAAAGCACGTCGACATCACATATGACATTCTTTGTTACGCAGACTCAGACAAAAAAAATCACGTTCATTGTTACGCTACATGCTATTCAGACTATTCATTATATTCTTTTCATTTAACCACAAGTAACAGAAAATAATGCCAGATACGCCTCTGTACGTATACAAATTACACTGCAGGATCATATTCTTCGTTAATATCACTCAGTTCAATGTAACATACCTTCCATCTATACCGATAGAAATGTGGTGAACCCGCGTAGCTTAGAGTGCCTCACCTTACCAAAATTCATTCTGAACAGTCAAATATTCGTTCAATTTAAGATTCCAATCTAACAGCAATGTTTTAGCGCATGCAAAGAATTAATTTAAAGGTGAACTTACCATGGAGGTAAAAAAAGAATTGAGATGACACTATATACTTAACGCTGTATGTTGTTTTGAAGACAGAGTGGGCAGGGCCTGCAGCCATTTTAAGAAGCCCAAAACATTTATTTGCAGTCTACTATTTACGATTGCTTCTTGTTCATTGTTTTTGTCGTATGCATGCAACAACTGCTTTAAATACTAAAAATTACAAAGCTTGTTTGAATAACATTGTGTCATGTAGGCGTTTCCGAAAGTTCTTCTGTTCTTGAATTCGTATTTTCTCCAGCAATACGGACACATTAGGCATCGTTACTGTAAGTTCTTTTGTTCATTCATTTCGAATAACGAAGAAGAGAAGGATGTGATGTGGAAGGAATAGTTTCGTAATGCATTTTACTCCACTTGTTTGATTATTGGTACAGCTTCTTGTTAGTCAAAGAATGGTTCAAATGGCTCTGAGCACTATAGGACTCACTGTCATCAGTCCCCTAGAACTGAGAACTACTTAAACCTAACTAAGGACATCACACACATCCATGCCCGAGGCAGGATTCGAACCTGCGGTCGTAGCAGTCACGCGGTTCCGGACTAAAGTAACTAGAACCGCTCATCCACCGCAGCCGGCTCTTGTTAGTCACATTTTCTGCTTTCAACTCGTACGCACAACATTTTTAATGTTCACGTCTGCAAAAATACTTAACTACTAGTTCTTTATTAACCCATAAACGTGTGCAATGAGCAAAGAAGCAAGTCATGTTATCCTATCATGTGCATGTCAAAAAAATGAAAAATTATTGAAACGTCAAAGAAGCCTCCATGCAGAATGGACTTCTTGTTTTATTAGACTGTCAGTGAATTAGTTTCACTGTTGTTTACACATCTTCTCGCTTTGGAATCTAACCTTTGATGCGTCGTTCAGAGTGTGGCCAATAGTAGGAATTTACAGGATAAAAAAGGTACATTTTTAAAACATCATCCAACATCATGGAATGGTATAAATGTGATTAAGGGAATTCTCTCAAAGGCTTAAGGCCCCATAAAATGGATATTTTGATTCAACTTGCATGTAAGTAATTTTTTCAGCAATGATTTACAACCTGTATAAGATGTAGGCCAACTTTTCGAACAGTAGCGTATTTGCTTCTTTTCCCGGAATTTTTCTCGCTAGTCACTCTGTCACTTTCTCCAGGAATAGCTGCATATAACATAAATTGAATGTACATCTCCGTTGATCACCTGGGGGACAACCTCTCTGCTTGATTTTACTTCTGAGTTTTCAAAGTATGTAAGCCTATGGCATGCCAATGATATACCAATAGTTAGTTAGTTAGTTAGTTTAATGTTCCTTGTATCATTTGCATTATTAATCATATTGATGTGGAACAAGTCATTATCTACTGACATCAATTTCTTTTTGCAAATATGCTGATAATTTATTAGTTTTTTAATTAAAGACACAGATGTTAGTAATTCCTATCCACCATGATTCACACATTACAGTAATAGATAACCTTCTGTGGAATAGGAGGAGTTGTCAAAGAGAAATGTTTTCAGTTTAGTTTCATATTGTACTTTGCTGTCTACCAGGCATTTTACATCAACGGCTAAGCGATCAAAACTTGGTTGCTGACTACCTTAATGTGGCGTAATGAATGTCATTTTATTCTTCTGATATTGTAATTACGTACAACATTGTTCCTGTTGAAGCGGAGTGGATTATTTACGACAACCTTCATGAGGGAATAACAATACCGTGGAACGGATAGATTGCTACTTTCATGCCGAGCTAGTGGTGGTGGTTAGTGTTTAACGTCCCGTCGACAACGAGGTCATTAGATACGGTCATGCCGAGCAGCAGGCAGGTGTGACGAAAAGAGTTTTGAGCCGAAGCCTTTTTCAGAAAGGCAGCAAAGCACACATACACATTCATACAATCATACTCACAAAGGTCACACGCACATGATCGCTGTCTCCACCTGTTCTAGCCACAATCTTCTTTAAAAGGGGAAGAAATGTGAACAATGAATAATTATCGGCGGGAGGAATTTAGGGCATAAGATACTGCCCCAAAAATCAGCACGGTTACGTAGGCGTGTGTTGTGGGGGGACGAGATCGTTGATACAGCGTAGCTCTGACGTCAGAGCGGTCGCGATTTAAAATGCAATCAAAAATACGGGAAAGAACGGACATTGAACAAAGTAAGGCAAATCTAAAGTCAAATGGCAGAAATCAAAACATTAAAATTAAACAGTGCAACCATAATTCACGTGTACAACTAAAAAGAAAAAAAATTGCTTGAACGGCTCCACTTACGCTTGAAATGAGATACTTTTAAACTTTAGACTAGGATCGGATTGATTATTGTATTCGTAAATAATGCAAGCTGGCATTTCTGATGAAACAACTATGTCTCCACACAATCAAAGCGCCCAGCACGGTCGAAACTGGGCACTGGTACGTGAGAGTTACGTCACGGGGGAGTACCACCTAATGTTTTGGGATACTTAAAATGGCGGACGTGGGCTTCAAGTTTGTGACGTAATGACAATTCCACTATTTTTCTACCTCCTCAAAACTTACGCTCTGCCCCTGGGCCAGCGACCCTATTTAACCTTTAAATTATCTGTAGCAGCAGACAAAACGATTGAATACTTACAAATATTGCTACCAGTACGCAATAGTATAAATTCCTCTTAAAGCTATTCTTCTCCTTCAACCGTAAAGAAGTAAATGTATAAATATGGCCATTGCCTTCAGGCACATAAATAAAAGGAAATAAATACAAAGCACTTCAATAGTTTAGCTCGTGCTGTTGAACCTCTAAGCAATTGAAAGCTCTTCCAGTACATGATCAGTACTTACATCCGCAATGATTTCCAGTGCCCCTAACACAAAAGAAGACGAAGCAAATACTCTAGAATTGGAATCAAGAACAACTGACAACACAGGTAACTTATAAGTAAATATCCTCGCTGTAGCGAAGCAGCTCAAAGATCTTAAGAAAGGCGAGGCTTGCGATCTAGATTTTATACCAGTCTGGTTCCTTTAAGAACTTGCTGATACAACAGCGCCGTACTTAGCGATCATCTACAACAGGTCGTTCGTAGAAACGTCTGCACCCAAAGACTGGAAAATTGTATACTTATACCTAAGAAAGGAAATAGGAGTCATCCGCTGAGTTATAGACCCATATCATTAATGTCGATCTGCAGTAGAGTTTTGGAACACAAAATGTGCTCGAACATTATGAATCACCTACAACAAAACGATTTATTGACAACTACCCAACACGCACTCAGAATATCGTTCTTATGAAACACAACTACTTCTTTGTTCCCACAAAGTAATGAGTGCTATCGATAGGGGACGTCAAACTGATTCTATATTTTTAGATTTCAAGATTGACACCGTTCCTCGCAGGTGATTTCTGATTAAATTGCATGTCTATGGAGTATCGTCTCAGTTGTACACTGGATTCGTTATTTCCTGTCGGAAAGGTCACAGTTCGTTACAACTGACGGGAAGTCATCGAGTAAAACAGAAGTAATATCTGGCATTCCCCAAGGAACTGTTATAGGTCTTCTGTTGTTCCTGATCTACATTGATGATTTAGGAGTTAATACAAGCAGTCCTCTTATATTTTTTGCAGATGATACTTTCATATACCGTCATGTAAAGCCAACAGATGATCAAAATGAATTGCAAAATGATTAGCTCAAGCTATATGCATAGTGCAAAAGTGGCAATTATGAGAAGTGTGAAGTCATCCATATGAACACTAAAGAGGATCCGCTAAATTTCGGTTACACAATAAATCACACAAATCTAAAGGCTGCGAAGTCACCTTCATACTTATGGATTACAATAACCAATAACTTAAACTGGAACGACCACAAACATAATGTTGTGGGGAATGCAAACGAAAGACTGCGATTTTTTGCCTGAACACTTAGAAAACTTAAATGATCTACTAAAGAGACTGCTTACACAACGCTTGTCCGCCCTCTTCTGGAGTATTGCTGTGCGGTATGGGATCCGCATCAGATAGGTATATCAACAACACCTGGCGGCAGTTGAGTGTTTCGATTAATTATCATTTATTCTAGAGAGGCTGCTCGGTCATCAATGGTATCTATTCTTTCAGGAACAGTTACTATCTTCATATATAGTTAAAAGGCTACCCGAACATTGACCTTCGTCTGTGCGAATGCGCACAGGTTGCCCGAACTCTTACGTAAATCGTTACCTTAGTTGGCGCGAGTAATGAGTAGGTCGGCAAATATATATTACGAACATTAAGAATGTAGATTGTGGACAGTTGGGAATGTGAGTCTCACGGGAAGCGTGCACGAGATAAGTTCCGCAGTCGCGCTATTCATCTGTGTACTCGGTGGCTCAGATGGATTGAGCGTCTGCCATGTAAGTAGGAGATCCCGGGTTCGAGTCCTGGTCGGGGCACGCATTTCCAGCTGTCTCCATTTGAGGTATATCAACAACACTTGTCGGCAGCTGAGGGTTTCGATTAATTATCATTTAGATTGGTTTCCAGAAAATTTCCCTGTTGCAATCTTCTACATCTACATCTACATCTACATCCATACTCCGCAAGCCACCTGACGGTGTGTGTCGGAGGGTACCCTGAGTACCTCTATCGGTTCTCCCTTCTATTCCAGTCTCGTATTGTACGTGGAAAGAAGGATTGTCGGTATGCTTCTGTGTGGGCTCTAATCTCTCTGATTTTATCCTCATGGTCTCTTCGCGAGATATACGTAGGAGGGAGCAATATACTGCTTGACTCTTCGGTGAAGGTATGTTCTCGAAACTTTAACAAAAGCCCGTACCGAGCTACTGAGCGTCTCTCCTGCAGATCTTGATGCTAAAATCTCAGCTTTAGCTTTAGAGAGCTCCAAATCTCTAATGAGACCACTTAACTCATTTTGAGACAATTTTTGTGGATCATCAGTTATGATGTATTTGTCATGATATATTTGGAAGAAACTCTGGATCTTGTGATGTACATGGTTCAGGACATTTAGAATCCCCATCAGAAGTAATCTCGTACTCTGTCGGTGGTTCAGGTATTGGCAATCCTTCCCCTATGCACAAGTGGACGTAAGGCAGATGTATTGTTAGGATAGATCACTGTCCGCTTCTTCTTCTTAGATATTCCCTTCTTGATAGGAGGAACCAAACAAAAGTAGCAGTCACTGACATGGTTAGTTGGCTCACGCCAGATCATTGGCGCTGCAAAGAGCATTGAACGGCCTTTCCCATGCATACAATTCCTGAGGTTGCTGACGCAAGTGTTGCAGATCACATATCGAGCCCAGAGTTTATCCTGATCATCTATTTTGCACCCAAGATAACTACTGTCAGCTTTTATAATCAGTGGAGTTGTTTGCTGTTTTTGTGAAGCAGATTTCACCTCTTCACACACACAGCAAAATGTGTCACCACTGTTAACATAAACTCGTGGAATTTTTGTTCACTTCAGTGGCAGTCAACTTGAACAACTGGAAACAAATGTATAAAAATTATTACATGCATTAATGAAATCACTGGCGTTGAAGAGGAGGGAGACAAAAAGATCACTAAAATTGGTATCAAAATGTTTTCATCCGAAGTATTGGACACAAGTAAGACCAGCGACAATAATATAATCCATTATTACTATTTATTATGACTTTGACAAACCATTATAATATCTGGTTGTAAACTTAACAAAAAATCCGTATATAATTATCTCAGCGTAATTTTGAGTTGTCTTTGTGATATTCTACATCTACATCTACATCCATACTCCGCAAGCCACCTGACGGTGTGTGGCGGAGGGTACCCTAAGTACCTCTATCGGTTCTCCTTTCTATTCCAGTCTCGTATTGTACGTGGAAAGAAGGATTGTCGGTATGCTTCTGTGTGGGCTCTAATCTCTCTGATTTTATCCTCATGGTCTCTTCGCGAGATATACGTAGGAGGGAGAAATATACTGCTAGACTCTTCGGTGAAGGTATGTTCTCGAAACTTTAACAAAAGCCCGTACCGAGCTACTGAGCGTCTCTCCTGCAGAGTCTTCCACTGGAGTTTATCTATCATCTCCGTAACGCTTTTGCGATTACTGAATGATCCTGTAACGAAGCGCGCTGCTCTCCGTTGGATCTTCTCTATCTCTTCTATCAACCCTATCTGGTGCGGATCCCACACTGCTGAGCAGTATTCAAGCAGTGGGCGAACAAGGGTACTGTAACCTACTTCCTTTGTTGACGGATTGCATTTCCTTAGGATTCTTCCAATGAATCTCAGTCTGGCATCTGCTTTACTGACGATCAACTTTATATGATCATTCCATTTTAAATCACTCCTAATGCGTACTCCCAGATAATTTATGGAATTAACTGCTTCCAGTTGCTGACCCGCTATTTTGTAGCTAAATGATAAGGGACCTATCTTTCTATGTATTCGCATCACATTACACTTGTCTACATTGAGATTCAATTGCCATTCGCGATCAGCACATTAGAACTGATAGGAATTGGCTATTTTCATTCAATTTACATTTTCATTGTTGCAAAGTGTTATGGGACTAACAGGACGTGAATAGCGTAGCTTTAGTAGGTCGACTTACTCGACTATTTGTGGCACTGGTCTGGTATTTGGTACAAGCAGTGTTTCATCGTCCTCCTAATCCTCTTCATGTAGGTGCTCCATAGCTATATCAAATGACGTCAGGCAAATGCCAGTGTCCCTCAAACACGGCATAGAGTCTTTCTCCGGTGGTCTTAATTGAACTCATGGTCGGGGCATGATGAATTCTTCGACGACCACTCTAACCCAATCTCTTCCTTCTTGCTTTCATACTACTGTTGCCTCTCATAACGAAAAGATATCATTCTCTCCTTCTCTCCTACGTGTCAAGCAGATCTATTTGCCATGTCTCTTTTTACCTCATTCGCCATTTTGTCGATGAAATACCTGGGTATAACAAAACTTAATAGTCTTGATGGCAATACGAAAGTAAGTACATAACCGGTTTCGGTATCATTACATCACATGGTCTGAAGATAATTTGTGTTCAACCGAAATTCGGTAATTTTGATACTACTGGTTTTTATTGAGATAAGACTATTAAAATTTCGTACAGATTATACAGCTCACCGTATCTTTTCTGAATGGCGTGCAAATAACTGGATGTTTTCATTTTTATTCGGAAAAACTGGCACTGTTGTTTATTTGAAATACACACTATTCACTGATTTTATTTATTTGATTTCTGCGTTGCAAGGAATTACAGGGTCGAGTGGATTTGTTTTTAAAGAGGACAGAATAATAACGCTGATTTTTGTATGTATGATTTCTTCTGAAACCTGCACATTGTTTGTTGGTGGTCACGGTTGGATCTTTGTGGATTGTATTACAAGTTTTTTTTTCTGTATTTAAAGACAGATCTTGAACACATAAAAGCAGCGCCGTAACTTGTCTACTAAATGGAATGACAAAAATCAACATGTGTATTGGTTAATTTTTAAGGTAAATACACTTGATGATGAAAGTGTAATTCTAAAAAATACACAGTGGAGACATAAATAAAGTGACTGATTACAGAAGTACCTACCAATTGAAATACACTAATAACAGTGATGGCTAGACTTGAACTAAAATTTCAGCGTTCAAAATTTTATTTTACTTAACCTTAGAGACAAGATTTTAAAAATTAAGATTACTGAATTCATTATCATATTCACAGCAAAACGTAACTTTTCGAGAAGAGTCTTTTCACTAGCAGCCCAGTGAGACAACAGTTATGATAGGTGTTGCATTGTACAGGTACAAAATTTTTGTTCTCAAATAAAGCGCTCACATTTTTTCGTGCTACGAATTAGATTTTATGTTAGAGAAAGTAAGAATATGATAATCAAAATTAAAATTATTAAAAAATGTATACACTTTTTGCAAAACGTTTTAAAATTTCGAAAAATTTTCAATATATTGTCTCAATCGCATTTAACAAGAAGCAATTATTTTACAAAATGATGATAATTTCGGTAGGTTAACTACCATCTTTTTATAATCTGATAACAGACAAACTAGAAAATTTCATTAAGTAATAAGTTATGTAAAAATTGTTGTTGGCTTATTTTTCAAAATTTATGTGGAAGTACACAAGCACTGTAGAACTCCATTGCATCATCCATAACATTTGTAAGTGGGCTGATTCTGTGTTGGTAGGTCTGTGTAGCGCTTTGCGTTGGATCTCTGACTGCGCTTTCTTTGTAAGGGACTCTTTGGCTGGTCGGACGCACTGTTGGAAGTTAATCGCCAGTACTGCTGGGCAGTTGGAAGTACTACTGTTGGACAGCTGGAGGTGAACAGCCAGCAGTGATGGATGTTAGATGTGAGGAGTTAGAATTGATGGAGCGTAGAGGTCTGAAGTGTTAGCGTAGACTAGCGACCTGGCAGTATCCGACTTCGAGACTGAAAATTATTCATGATCATATATCTTTGTACTGGATGTCAATGACGATTTATATTCGTGTCTGAAGTGGATGTCACATTATTAAGGTAAAAAAATACAGTATTTGGTTTGCAACAAAATATTTCCTTTGCTAACCACGTCCCTACTAGTAGTTAGTGGCATTAGTAGTTAGAATCTTTTGTTTAGCTGGCGGTATTGACACTCACTGTATTGAAGTAGTTCACGTAATGAAGATTTTTGTGAGGTAAGTGCTTAATGAAATGTATAGGTTATTGCTAGCATTTCTTTTTAGTCAGGGCCGTTCTTTTAAATTAGTTATTTGAAGTCACTTTATCTTTTTGAGCAGTCAGATTGCGTTGCGCTAGGATATTGGGGGTCTCAGTCATTCAGCAATTTAAGTGCAGACACACGCATTAAAATAAAGAAGTTTCACATTATCATTTTAAATCTTCAGATAAAATCTGTTATGAGCAGCTACGCTACCTGTGACAGATTACCTGATCATTTAAAATAGGAATGTTGTTGTACACTGCTAGTGTAGTTCCCTACAAATGTGTAAAAATAAACCAATATCAATTTTTACATAACTTGTTGCTTATGGTAACTTTTTCTGGGATGTCTGTTTTCATATCTGAAGGTGGTAGTTAAGCAACCGAAACCGATCATCACTTTGTAAAAACTGATTAATGTTAAACGCGATTGAGACAACAGACGAAATTTTTGAAATTTTTAAAAAAAGTTGAACGGAAAGTTTATGATTTCTTTACAATTTTACATTTGATTGTCTGCTTACGATCGCTTTCTTCTATTCTGATAGTGTCAGATATATTCAGTAAGAATATGCGTTAATCACTGTTTCAAATACAGGTAATTTTCGGTGAAGTAATTTCCGCCACAATATCTTGACAATGTATGTACAGGGCATCCGTGACCCGTGTGACGAAGAGAGAAATTTTGACCGGGTAATCCATCTTCTCAGAGAACAGGTAATCAGGTAATGGAAGTGCGCACACTGTGTTAAAGACCTTAATCCGTTGTTGCGTGTGACACGACTTGTCACGCGAATGTTTCTGTTTTGTATCATCCCGTCCTCTGTGTCACGGCCAGAAACGCGGTCGTTTCTCGTTGTTTGCTCACTGTGCCGTTATAACGTTAGGTTCTTGGGAACTGGCTGGTTTGTACTTATATCTGTGCTACACGTAACAGCTACATTTTTTTTTTACAGTGCTTGTACCATGGCTTCAATACCCTTGTTTAACGTTAATGTAATAGTCGACAGTCTTTGATCAATTTCATGAGCGCAACTGTTTCTAATAATCTTGTTTGTGCACAAGTCCAGAGCTCAATAGGTTTTTTTTTTTTTAAAAAAAAGAAAACTTTGTCAGTTGGAGCCTTTAAAATTTTCATCTTTATTTGCTATTATCCAATTTTGACTGTATAGTGGTTTGCGACTTTGCACTGGACGAGAAATTTGAGATAAATGCTAACTAGGTAATGGGCAAATGCTGAAGAATATTGTCACTGAAACTAATCTGGGTTTCCAACTGGACCTCGTGACTTCGTGTTCTAAAGTCTTTCAGTTGCTTCTCAGCTGCATGAATGCCTGCTACTGTGTCCTCCGGTACGAGAGTCTTATTTTTTAATGGCGAAATTTAAACCTTCAGTTTTTCTTTTGTTACCTTCTATTGCCACACCAATGGTCGACAACTGACTGGATAGAAGCGTTCGAGTGTCCTGGTGATTTTACGTAGGACCAGAATTTCCTGAGATTCTTGGCAAGATCTTCCGCTAATGTTGTATGGCGGTGAAAGTTATTTATGCTTTGTGCACTGACCTTTCTTTATAGACTCACCAATTTCTACAAACTTCTGTCCGTTGAAATTTCCAAGTGATTTTTGAACTGAGACGGCAACAGTCTCTGCTTCCTCAGCATTTTCAGAAATTTATTATTAAACGTCGGTGGGTCTTTTGCATCCTTAATCCAGAGAGACAGAAAGATGTCGTTGTTAAACCGCCTTTTTAAGAAACATGATAGGAGAGATGTCAATAACTACTGACCTATTTTATTGCTGATATCATTCTCCAAAATTTTTGGGATGGTGCTGTATTCTAGAATAGTATCTCACCTTAGCAACAGCAGTATCCTTAGCAAATCACACTTTGGTTTTCAGTAGGGTTGCTCTACTAAAAAGCCACTTACATGTTAGCTCACCAGGTTTTACAAGCATTAAATAATGAAAGAGCGCCGGTTGGTATTTTCTGCGACATCTCTAAGCCGTTTGACTGTGTGAATCACAGTATTCTCCTCGATAAATTGACATTTTATGGAATTGATGGTATAGCCAACCAATGGATAACGCCATACCTAGCCAAAAAGAAAAAGAAAGTTGTACTTAAAGATTCAAGCAATATAGTTCAAAAACATAATTGTGACTGGGGAGCAATCACAAACTGGGTTCCTCAAGGTTAAATCTTAGATCCACGACTGTTCCTCATGTATGTAAACGATCTTCCATCTAATATACAACAAGCAGAATTAGTTCTTTTTGCAAATAACTCTGGTATTGTAGTCAGTCCAAACATATATACAGAAACAGAGGAAATGGTAAACAAAGTTCTTAAAAGTATCATTGACTGGTTTTCTGCGAATGGTCTCACCCTCAATTGAGGAGTTTGATGGACTATGAGCGTAAGTCCGAAAAATGCTTTTCCAGTAACAGTGACTTGAAGATTTGCGTATTTATATCTTATTGGAAAACAATGATATTTAAATGATGTAATAATTCTGTCTTAGACTATACTTTTAACATACAGAATCATCCCTTAAAACTGAATACATGTCTTCTATCTGTGATATATTATCCAAAATATAATGAGCGGTTTACGCCCTTTTGCCATCCAACCATGATACCTCTACAAAATATCATAAACATTGAGTTGAAATCCTGGTTTTATTATTTTATTACTCAGTTTCCTGCCTACAGGAAAATTAAAGGGACCATTGGGGAAAAGAGAGCCACGTGTATGAATATCAAGACCTCAGATGGAAACCCAGTTCTAAGCAAAGAAGGAAAAGCAGAAAGGTGAAAGGAGTATATAGAGGGTCTCTACAAGGGCGATGTACTTGAGGACAATATTATGGAAATGGAAGAGTATGTAAATGTAGACGAAATCGGAGATACGATTCTGTGTGAAGAGTTTGTCAGAGCACTGAAAGACCTGAGTCGAAACAAGGCCCCGGGAGTAGACAATATTTCATTGGAACTACTGACGGCCTTAGAGAGCCAGTCCTGACAATACTCTACCATCTGGTAAGAAAGAGTATGAGACAGGCGAAATACCCTCAGACTTCAAGAAGAATATAATAATTCCAATCCCAAAGAAAGCAGGTGTTGACAGACGCGAAAATTACCGAACTATCAGTTTAATAAGTCCCAGCAGTAAAATACTAACGCAAATTCTTTACAGATGAATGGAAACGCTGGTAGAAGCCGACCTCGGGGAAGATCAGTTTGGATTACCTTGGAAAGTAGATTAAGGAAAGGCAAACCTACGTTTCTAGCATTTGTAGACTTACAGAAAGCTATCGACAATGTTGACTGGAATACTCTCTTTCAAATTCTAAAGGTGGCAGGGATAACATACAGGGAGCGAAAGGCTATTTACAATTTGTACAGAAACCAGATGGCAGTTATAAGAGTCGAGGGGCATGAAAGGGAAGCAGTGGTTGGGAAAGAGTGAGAAAGGGTTGTAGGCTGTCCCCAATGTTATTCAATCTGTATATTGAGCAATCAGTAAAGAAAACAAAAGATCAATTCGGAGAAGGTATTAAAATCTGTGGAGAAGAAATAAAAACGTTGAGGTTCGCCGATGACATCGTAATTCTGTTAGAGACAGAAAAGGACTTGGAAGAGCAGTTGAAAGGAGGATTTAAGATGAACATCAACAAAAGCAAAACGAGGATAATTGAATGTAGTCGAATTAATTCGGGTGATGCTGAGGGAATTAGTTTAGGAAATGAGACACTTAAAGTAGTAAAGGAGTTTTGCTATTTGGGGAGCAAAATAACTGATGATGGTCGATGTAGAGACGATATAAAATGTATACTGGCAATGGCAAGGAAAGCGTTTCTGAAGAAGAGAAATTTGTTAACATTGAGTATAGATTTAAGTGTCAGGAAGTCGTTTCTGAAAGTATTTGTATGGAGTGTAGCCATGTATGGAAGTGGAACATGGACGATAAATAGTTTGGACAAGAAGAGAATAGAAGCTTTCGAAATTTGGTGCTACAGAAGAATGCTGAAGATTAGATGGGTAGATCACATAACTAATGAGGAGGTATGGAATAGAATCGGGGAGAAGAGGAGTTTGTGGCACAACTTGACAAGAAGGGACCGGCTGGTAGGGCATATTCTGAGGCATCAAGGGATCACAAATTTAGCATTGGAGGGCAGCGGGAGGGTAAAAATCGTAGAGGAAGACCAAGAGATGAATACACTAAGCAGATTCAGAAGGATGCAGGTTACAGTAAGTACTGGAAGATGAAGAAGCTTGCACAGGATAGAGTAGCATGGAATGCTGCATCAAACCAGTATCAGGACTGAAAACAACAACAACTCAGTTAAACTGTACCGTAACAAAAACTATATATGTTTATGACTATTATAGTTTATGTTCCTGTTCAGTATCAGTAGCTTCTTTACTGTTTATACTCTCTAAAAGTTCTTTGTGCGAACCTTTTACTTTATCAGGAAGGAAGCGCAAGAGGTCTTGAACGCCCTTCAACTTTGCTGCTGCTGCAGTTGGTTTGTCTGTTAATGACAAGATTGAAATATCTTCCGGAAGTCTCGTTGGTTTCTTAATGAACTTAAAGGGTATAAGAACCTTAAAATATGACTTTGAACCTTCACTGCCAAAGTGCATTGTCACAAAAGGCTGCAACTGGAAAGGAAATTTCTCCTGTGTCTTTGATGAGAAGAAGTCCATTACACTTTTCTTCCAATCTTTAATAAGCTCGCTTCCATCAGTGACTTGTAATGGCTCTGGTTTTTCCCTGCACTGTTTAAAAACTAGGACATATTCTTCCATTGAATGTACAGTTTCCCTATTCAACTTTTGTTCCACAAATGTCGAAATTCCGGTCACACTGAATATACGAATGGCCACGTGCTGCAAAAATGTGTGATACTCTTATTCCCAGTACTTTTTCTAGCCATGTGCAAAAAGCGATCATAACAAAGCTTTTGTTTTGCCCTCCTGCAGCATCAGAAAAAAAAGTTATTTTCCTAATATTCTTAAAGTCTTCAAGGTACTTGAACATTAAGTCATGGAGGAATGAGCAAACAGAGTTTAGATCCTTCTTATCTTCGAACACCATAAAATGGTAAAAAGCAGTTCCACCACCGTTTGCGGCAGTGTACATTAAAAACATACATTCAGAGGAGTCGTTTATAAAACTATGCATTCACCACCAGTTTTGGTAATGGTAGATTCTGCGCATAATAAAATTCTAAGTTCACAATACTGTCATCTGATTTACAATGTGCAATAAGCTGCTGTTACTACATGCTCCTTAATACACTCCCTAATTCCCTTACCTATTTTAAGGGGTCTATTTTCAAGCTTACCCCTTCTTCCTTCAAAGCTATCATCTTGCAGAAACATCATGTGCACAGTTCTTAAACTCTTTTCAGAAACGGTCAGCACACGAAGTAGCAAATTTCTGCAGACAGGCAATTTACAACCTTGGACAGAAAATGGATACACCCAAAAATTCTCCCTGTTCTTAATTTTGGGCATCTTCTTTATTTCTTTAACATTCATTCTCTCTACACACCCGGAGAGAAACGTATCCTATTGAGGTAAAAGATATTAAGTATTGTTTCCTGGATTTCCTCTGTCACTGTTGCACTACACTCTTTTGGACAACATCGATCCACAGCACTAAATTTTTTTGCGCCCACGACCATTCCTTTCTCGTTTCTACAACTTTCCCCACTATTTCTTCTCTTCCTTGTGTCTGTAAAGTCATTTCCCGATCCATTACACTTACTTCACTCATTATATCACACAGCTTAATACACATCGCAACTCACAGGCGGCACATAAACTATATACGTTAAACAAGGTGACAACTGTCTGTCATCCACTGCTTTCTTAGAATAACTGATTAGCCGACACGAAAGATATCAAGATGAAATTTTCAGGGCGGCTAATTCAAGTGTTGAGGTATCGATTTAGCACTTTGGCAGAAAAAAGGGCGTAAAGTAAAATACCCCCATATTCCATATTCTACACACATATATTCTGCACATCTACAGGTACTACACCAATGTGAAGTGTAACGCATGGTGAAGAAACAATAAATAGGGTGAAAATTTCAAAATTCTTAGGGGGTCCATATTGATGAGAATTTAAACTGGAAAAAAACACGACTTACTTCAGCCACATTTGAGCCTAGAACCACTGCAAAGCTTAGGAAGAGACAAATCAGTAAGATAACATATTCAGCATATTTTCATTCATTAATGTCGAATAATGTTCAGGGTGAACTCATCATTAAGAAAGTAAGTCTCCATTGCGCAAAAGCGTGGTACAAAAATAATATATGGTGCTCACCCACGATCATCTTGCAGACATCTGTTTAATGAGTTGGCCATTGTGACTACTGCTTCACACTCATGAAACTTTTAAATAATCCACTGCATTTCAAAAGGAACAATGTGGTACATAGTTACAACGCCAGAACGAAAACTGACATTCATTACTCCACACTAATGTTGTCTTTAGCACTAAAAGGGGCACATAATGTTACAACAAAAATTTGTGATTACTTACCCAGCGACGTAAAATGGCATCATACTTATAAGTGGGTCCATACTACCAAGTTCTGCGTAAAATTGACTCGATTTTGTGATCACTGAAACAACATCAAATGCCCTGTTAACCTGTGAAGTTTTATTTCGTAAGAGCGCCAGAGAGACGATGCTCCGCTTGATAGTAGGAACAACGTTTCAAAAAACATCAAGAGACGTTCGTAGGATATGATGACCTACAGAAACTGTTGGACAATGTAAAATGATGGAAGATGTTAGAAATTCTAAGAAAAAGTGGTGCATTCTGTAGGGCAAGACGGGTGATATACAGAACGTATAAAAACCAAGAGGAAAACATACGGAGGGAAGGCCAAGATACAGCTTACGGACCGTTGGCATTAAACTAAAAGCGTAGTAACGCTTCCTGCACTTAGGAGTTGCGGATTAATCCCTGTCCATTAGTACTCTGTGACCGTATACTTGCGAGGTGGGGCTTGCTCCCCCCCCCCCCCCCTCCCTACGCTCCCCATAGAACCTTTCGGTAATCGGCAAGTAGGGCGCGCGAGTCCTGAACGTGACTTGGTGGCGGGTCACGTTCCCCAGTATTACCTTGATCACACAGCGCGCCCTCTCTTGGATGAAAACCGAGAAGCACAGGCGTGCTGCTTCCCTGTCTGCGCGCCATTGCTTGGAGGCACCTCAGCGCGTTTGGTGGCGCTTAGAAAATCCGCCCGCCTCTCATATAGTTCCTTGGTCGTTTCAGGTCATTTGTCTCCTACTGCACCGTTGTCTTGTACTGGTTCAAATACTGCCCTTTATAGCACTGTGGTTCACTAAAACTCCTCTTACACGTGAAAGCAAGTATAACACTTTACCCTCACCCTACAAGAACAAGTTACCTATAATGTTGCTACTGTTGTTGTTGCGGTCTTCAGTCCAGAGACTGGTTTGATGCAGCTCTCCATGCTACTCTATCCTGTGCAAGCTTCTTCACCTCCCAGTACTTTCTGCAACCAACATCCTTCTGAATCTGTTTAGTGTATTCATCTCTTGGTCTCCCTCTACGATTTTTACCCTCCTCGCTGCCTTCCAATGCTAAATTGGTGAGCCCTTAGTGCCTCAGAGTATGCCCTACCAACCAATCCCTTCTTCTAGTCAAGTTGTGCCACAAACTCCTCTTCTCCCCAATTCTATTCAATATTTCCTCATTAGATATGTGATCTACCCATCTAATCTTCAGCATTCTTCTGTAGCACCACATTTCGAAAGCTCATATTCTCTTCTTGTCCAAACTAGTTATCGTCTATGTTTCACTTCCATACATGGCTACACTCCATACAAATACTTTCAGAAATGACTTCCTGGCACTTAAATCAATATTCGATGTTAACAAATTTCTCTTCTTCAGAAACGCTTTCCTTGCCATTGCCAGTATACATTTTATATCCTCTCTACTTCGACCATCATCAGTTATTTTGCTTCCCAAATAGCAAAACTCCTTTACTACTTTAAGTGTCTCATTTCCAAATCTAATTCCCTCAGAATCACCTGATTTAATTCGGGTACGTTCCATTATTCTCGTTTTGATTTTGTTCATGTTCATCTTATAGCTTCATTTCAAGACACTCTTCATTCCATTCAACTGCTCTTCCTCCTCCTTTGCCGTCTCTGAAGGAATTACGATGTCATCGGTGAACCTTAAAGTTTTTATTTGTTGTCCACGGATTTTAACTCCCACTCCAAACTTTTCTTTTGTTTCCATTACTGCTTGCTCAATATGCAGACTGAATAACATAGGGGATAGGCTACAACCCTTTCTCACTCCCTTCCCAACCACTGCTTCCCTTTCAAGCCCCTCGACTCTTATAACTGCCATCTGGTTTTAGTACAAATTGTAAATAGCCTTTCGCTCCCTGTGTTTGACCCCTGCCACCTTCAGAATTCGAAAGAGAGTATTCCAGTCAACATTGTGAAAAGCTTTCTCTAAGTCTACAAATCATAAAAACGTAGGTTTGCCTTTCCTTAATCTATTTTCTAAGATACGTCGTAGGGTCAGTATTGCCTCACGTGTTCCAACATTTCTACGGAATCCAAACTGATCTTCCCCGTGGCTTCTACCGGTGTTTTCATTCGTCTGTAAAGAATTCGCGTTAGTATTTTCCAGCTGTGACTTATTAAACTGATAGTTCGGTAATTTTCACATCTGTCAACACCTGCTTTCTTTGGGATTGGAATTATTATATTCATCTTGAAGTCTGAGGGTATTTCGCCTGTCTCATACATCTTGCTCACCAGATGGTAGAGTTTTGTTAGGCCTGGCTCTCCCAAGGCTGTCAGTAGCTCTAATAGAATGTTGTCTACTCCCGGGGCCTTGTTTCGACTTAAGTCTCTCAGTGCTCGGTCAAACTATTCATGTAGTGTAATATTTCCTATTTCATCCTCATCCACATCCTCCTCCATTTCCATAATATTGTCCTCAAGAACATCGCCATTGTAGAGACCCTCTATATACTCCTTCCACCTTCCTGCTTTCCCTTCTTTGCTTTAAACTGGGTTTCCATCTGAACTCTTGATGTTAATGCAAGTGGTTCTCTTTTCTCCAAAAGTCTCTTTAATTTTCCTGTAGGCAGTATCTGTCTTACCCCCAGTGATATGTGACTCTACATCCTTACATTTGTCATCTAGCCATCCCTGCTTAGCCGTTTTGCACTTGCTCTCAATCAAATTTTTGAGACAGTTAGTATTCCTTTTTGCCTGCCTCATTTACTGCATTTTCATATTTTCTCTTTTCATCAATTAAATTCAATATCTCGTCTGTTACCCAAGGATTTCTATTAGCTCTCGTCTTTTTACCTACTTGATCCTCTGCTACCTTCACTATTTCGTCTCTCAAAGCTACTCACTCTTCTTCTACTGTATTTATTTCCCCCATTGTCAGTCATTCCCTGATGCTCTCCCTGAAGCTCTCTACAACGTCTGGTTCTTTTAGTTTATCCAGGCCCCATCTCCTCTAATTCCCACCTTTTTGCAGTTTCTTCAGTTTTGATCTGCAGTTCATAACCAACAGATTGTGGTCAGAGTCCTCATCTGCCCCTGAAAATGTCTTACAATTTAAAACCTGGTTCCTGAATCTCTGTCTTATCATTATATAAATCTGATACCTTTTCTATCGCCAGGGTTCTTCCATGTATACAACGTTCTTTCATGATTCTTGAACCAAGTATTAACTATGATTAAGTTATGCTCGGCGCAAAACTCTACCAGGCGGTTTCCTTTTTCTTTCTTCCCCCCAATCCATATTCATCTACTACGTTTCCTTCTCTCCCTTTTCCTACTACCGAATTCCAGTCACCCATGACTATTAAATTTTCATCTCCCTTCACTATCTGAATAATTTCTTTTATTTGATCATACATTTCTTAAATTTCTTCGTTATCTGCAGAGCTAGTTGGCACATAAACTTGTACTACTCTAGTAGGTGTGGGCTTCGTATCTATCATCTCACTATCGTTTCTGATTAACTATATATTCTTTCTGGAAACTGTCACTCCGAGAAATGAATGGTTTTTTAACTGAAAAATCATATTCGGCGTTTCTGTGAGTAGATGCGCTTGCAACCCCAAAATTTCTCCAAGAGTACCGAAAATACTTCCCCACAGCGACAGTACGCAATGGATTCCAACACAGGCGGCACTGTTGTCCACCTAACTATAGTGCTATGAAGATCTGGGAACAGTGTTCCCATGAAAACTAACGTAGCATAGTCACACAAATGAGATAACACTGCTGCTAGACAGCTCGTGCTCATTATCATATTAAATGGACCCGTAAAACTTGGAATCTTGATTTCTGTGGAAATATTGAGAAATGCATCATACTACAGCTGCATTCGGTACACTTTCCAAACGTAACATCCAGAATCGGATTAAATTATATGGGAGTATAAGCAAGAGATGTATTACAAACTTTATTCCATATAACTTTAAGTTACTAATGGTAGCGCCAACATCCTTCACTGATATCCACACAATTACAGAAATTCTAAAGAAAAAAACAGTCTCCTATAATATTTATAGAATTTGAAACAGAATTCGGAAAAGTTATTCTAACTTAATAATCAACGTCTTTAGTGATATATGTAATGCATCACTGACACATGGACGTTTTCGAGACAGATTACAAAAGACAACTGGAAACTTGTTTATAGGAAAGTTACCAAGAAAGATTTAAATAATTATCGCCCAAATTCGTTACTGACATCTCTTACCAAGATATTAGAAGAAGTGATGTATTCAAAAGTAGTCTCATTTCTTACCCTCATTCCGTATTCACCTACTACGTTTCCTTCTCTTCCTTTTCCTACTATCGAATTTCAGTCACCCATGATAAATTTTCGTCTCCATTCACTATCTGAATAGTTTCTTTTATCTCATCATACATTTCATCAATCTCTCCGTCATCTGGAGAGCTAGTTGGCATGTATACTTGTACTACTGTGGTAGGCATGGGCTTCGTATCTATCTTGGCCACAATAATGCTTTCACTATGCTGTTTGTAGTAGCTTACCCGCATTCCTATTTTCCTATTCATTATTAAACCTACTCCTGCATTACCCCTATTTGATTTTGTATTTATAACACTGTATTCACCTGACCAGAAGTCTTGTTCCTCCTGCCACCGAAGTTCACTAATTCCCGCTATATCTAACTTTAACCTATCCATTTCCCTTTTTAAATTTTCTAACCTACCTCCCTGATTAAGGGATCTGACATTCCACGCTCCGATCCGTAGAACGCCAGTTTTATTTCTCCTTGTCACGACGTCCTCTTGTGTAGTCCCCTCCCGGAGATCCGAATGGGGGACTATTTTACCTCTGGAATATTTTACCCAAGAGGACGCCATCGTCATTTAACGATTTAGTAAAGCTGCATGCCCTCTAGAAAAATTGCGGCTGTAGTTTCCCCATGCTTTCAACCGTTCGCAGTACCAGCACAGCAAGGCTGTTTTGGTTAGTGTTACAAGGCCAGATCAGTCAATCATCCTGCCCCTGCAGCTACTGAAAAGGCTGCTGCCCCTCTTCAGAAACCACACGTTTGTCTGGCCTCTCAACAGATACCCCTCCGTTGTAGTTGCACCTACGGTAAGGCTGCCTGTATCGCTATCGCTGATGCACGCAAGCCTCCCCACCAACGGCAAGGTCCATGGTTCATGGGGGGGGGGGGGGGGGGGACTGCTATGGAATGAATTTAGTTCGACCGTGATCGAGCGCAATGAAAAAGGTATAAGACTATTTTTCCTTAATTGAAAGATTATGTTTGGATAGAGAGCAATAGCTGAACTTGTGGAGACCGAACCAATGTTCTGGTGGTTATAAACCTAATTGTAGTTAAAGGAATGAAAAAAGGGTCGCCAGCTAAATTAGGCAAAGTAGTGCCAAGATATTATACTGTTATTTAAGAAAATTGATTGCTGTGTATGACTTTACTTGGCACTAAACCCTGTTTAATAAATTGAACACGGAACACTAGCACTATCTAGTAATTATTGTAACACAATTTACAATGAACAACACAGATTGAATCTTAAAACATTTAGGCAACAAACTCGCTCTAACTAAAAGAAACTGTCTATATTCAGTATGAGGAAACAAATATTGAGTATAAGAAATCAATTTCTGATGGAGGAGCACACTAATAAGGATATGAAGACCTATTACTGTTTAATTATTTAAAAACACTGATATAGCATAGATCTATAAACTGCAATGATAACTGATACGGCTACTATACGTATATTCTTCCTTTGGAAGAATATACTTCTTTGTACTAAGTAGATCATAAAAGAAATGGGGGGTACGTAAATCTGTTACAGTCTGAACAGTTGTAGCCAGTTAGTGTTTAAATAATACAGAAGCTATTAAAATGGATACGACATTTCACAACTTTTACTGTAATAATGATTATTACACCGCCTCAGTATTTAGCATGAGAACAAAGAAACTATTTTACCAGTTATCTGAGGTCAGAACAAAGTACTCCTGGTTTGACATTATGAGGAAACCCCATTCAAGCGCAAATAAAAGAATATAATCACTTTTACCTGTGCGTCAGGTGTTCATTAGTTCTTAAACTGCAATGGCCAATAACGATTTGTTATGATCATTGTTTTATTCAGTTACTTCTAATACAGATTTAAGATTTGGACAAGAAAGAAAATTAAGCAATGTAAACAAAGAAATTACTTCCTTTCTGTGCATCTACACTGTTGGAAAAATTTAACTGTTCACTAACAAAACTAACTGAACATTTAAGGAACTTACTACTCCACAAAAGTTAGTGGAGGCTATTAAAACAATAAATACTCTGCATATCAATAAGACAGGTCACTCGGATATATTGCATCACTAGGAAAAGGATCCTGTCTGGGTAACACGACAGAAGAGTAACCCAAGATTTTCGACACCAAGTTGAACTAAAAACAATTATTATTCGAAAATAAAGCAAATAAGTGGCCCATGCACGCATATAAAATACTAATATTTTATTTGAGATGCAAGTGATGATTGTGGAGAACTTACGTGGCGAATTGTTTCACTAAAGGCTCTGAAATTTATATTCTCGGCACCCGATTTTTACGATTCAGAGACAACCCATTAATGTGAATAAATAGCGAATATTCGTAAACAAACATTATTAATCAATCTTGTTGCTCACCTAGCCTTATTCAGTGCACAATATGAGAACAGTTTGCATGTCAGCAACCGGCCGACTGTGTCACAAAGACTCGTTGCGGTTCTACAGCCAAATACTTAAAAAATAACAAGCCTTTTTTGTTAATATTGCGGCTATGAATGTACAACATCAAATATTTTATTAACAGATTTTTGCAGTCGATTTTGCTGATTTGTTGCCATCTACATTTTTCTAACTGCAGACTGTACCTTCTATTATACTATTAAAAATCCATTACCATTCGTTGGCTATAATTGTTTTACTTTCTTACGTTAATACCGTATTACCATTCATGAATCCAGCGTATTGTACTTCAACAACAATTTACGATAGTAGTCTTCTAGTATTACGTTTCGAAGCGTTTCATTTTAGATTTCGTCCTTTCTCCATGATATTAAACATGTACTGAAATTCACGAAATTTTTTCTGCTTTTTGCTGATAAGATTCAACATCACTTGTTTATAACTCAACCCTTACAAAAATGTAGTATGCTACATGCTACTTTTCTCTTTACCTTCTGTACACAAATACTGTGAAAACAGGTTCAAAAGCTACGATTTAACTGTCTGATAATGTTCCATGGAAAGATCAGTTTTCATTTTGTTGCCTTTACTTTTCGATCAGTCGACTCCTAAATGAAACCGTCCAGTGGCTACCGACGTATTGACAACATATTTCAGTACACAATTACCGCCATAATCATGTAACAACGGTCTTCAAACCGTGTCTAGAAACCTAATACCACTTGAATTTGAACTTTGAATTATCCATTAGATGCGAGGACACAATTTACAAGCCCTCCAACCTTTTCTCTCCATCCTTCTTACGCAGAGAGAACAGCAGAGAGTGCTTTTCAGCAAGTATTTGCTCCCCTTCCGTAAGACTTTTTTCACATATATTTGTATTATCACCTCTTTATCATTCAATAGCTATCTCAGATTACTGCTGTATTTTGAGCCTACAATATCGCCAAGTATTTTCTAGGCAGTAGGTAGGAATTCATTTTTCTTGTTTTAAAAACAAAGAAGAAATTACTCTGACAAGTGCAGCACTTAGATTTGCCCTCGGCCACTGAACCGTTATAACTTACGCTGAACTGTTTCTTGACTTATGCACACCATCCACTAGTGTTAATTTCAATCAGAGGGTCAAAATTTTTATGATATGCTGTGCAAGGTTTATTCATTGCCACACGCTTTCGTGTTCATACTGAACGTCTACTGTATCGCTCAGCGCGAAAGAAGTTTCAGTGGCTTTTATTTAGTACTTAAGCTGCCCAACAAATCATATACGAGTATTTTCAAGAACTACTTATACATTCTTAGTAAATTGTTTTTGATTCTTCGCGTGAAAGAAAAAAGGGCAAACTCTGCCTGCCCCAAAGTCGCTGACCTCTGCTCTTTCCTCTGTCCTTTTCTTACCTGTCTCCTTGGACGAACTGTTGGAAGGAACTTTGCTGCAGGCTTCTTCCGGAAATACCGACGGTTTCGGCTGATATCTAACCATATAATCCGGCTCTGGACTACAATAACGAAGCGTCTAGCACCTGATACACGACAAACACCAGGCCAGGTGATGTCTAGTTAAGCTAAAATATAAAGACGTCAATAGTATATCGAATTAGGTAAAAAAAAGGGAATTCCTGTTTACTAAAGAAAGCTTTCTCTAGCCGAGATATAAAGAGAAGTCTTGAAATTTTTGTTTGGGCACTTTTCATCTGCTTAAAATTGGAGCTTCTTCAGATTTTAGTCTTCTGGAGCTCCGCTAGCTATTGGTGAGAACAGCATTGTTACCTTCTGTAGGAGAAGTACCCATCAGGAAATGCTATTTAGGTCACTGTCCTGTTTAGGTACTGCACTATAGTTTATGTTGTGCCACTGCTCCATAGACGAATTAAACGGTTTCCCTTCGTATCGAGCTCCTAGTGCCTGTAAGGCTGTGAAAGCGAACGTGGACTAACAACAGCTCGGTTTGTGTGACGTCAGAACGTGGAATTTCACGTTGCGGTGCATTTCCAATCGTGAGAGGGAAAATCATACACTTTCGATTTTTGCTTCCTGAAGAGGAACTAATGAATTAGATATAACATCGCAGTAACGTCGCAAGCGTAACTTCAGAGACACCATTTCGGATCGTCATTAGTGGTTCAAAGTCATATTTAGTGGTTATATTTTCTAGCTTGCGTTTTTTGAATATGTTTCAAAGCATTGGTGCATCGAGGATTCCTCGAAACGTGTCGTTTGCAGTACGATTCGTTATAATAAAATGACTGAAAATGACATGTTGGTGGCTAAAGGGTTTAAGTATTTGTTGCTTTTAGACTTATAATTTACGCGCTACAAAAGTGTGCAGTTTAAAGGTACCAGCGCGTTGAAGATTTATCAAAAACACATCATTTCTAGTACAGTTCCTTGTAATTCAACGTCAGTTAACATAACAGACGACATGATGTAACAAAGAAACACACAAACTCCGTGAAAAAAAAAGAACTGCAGCGTACTGGATAGAGTAGTGAGTTGAGATGTGAACAACAGCAGGTTCACATATTGCTTTTAAATATATGCCATATTTATGTTTTCCAAAGGATATCAGGATATTGGGGTTTGCTTTATGAGTGAACAGAAGTGTGTTCTGTAGTATTTCATTTTATGTACATACAAGAACGCTCTCCGTTTAGATGTGAGCTTGTTCGATTGTTTGAACGTCCCAGGGGTCATGGACCAAAATGAATTGGAAGATTGCTGTCTGCATAACTTCCTGACTGGTTCGCGCTGCATTATTACACACACACACACACACACACACACACACACACACACATGTAATCATTAAATTAAATACAGAAAATTTAAGAGTATTATTGCGGGTAAATAAAATTTTTTGACTTTATATGTAAGAGTGCATGCAGTATCTGCAGTAGGAGATTTTGCACTTTGTTCCAGATCTCTTACAGTTTACATATTTTAAAAATTCTGAACTGAGTAGAAGCAGTGATCTAATGAGAATACAGTTACAATTTTACTAAAATAGATTGATGAAATAATTGTAGCTTATGCGAAAGATTTTGTATTCACTGTTTCAACGGAAGTATTAAAAACTGGTGTCCTCGTAACTGGACATGGAGCTTTTCTTTTCGCCTTGTATCGTTTTCATGGATATTGGAGTTTTTATTCGTGTATATTACGGACAGAGCAGCATAGATAGCACATGGACAAAGAAGAAAATGTGCGTTTTTATAGCTCTAATACAGCAGTTGTTCGTCGTCTACGTACGTAAACAAATTACGTCGCGTACGTGCCAGATATAGCCGACAACTGTGGCTGTAGAACACTAAGCACCAAAATAGACGAGCAGCACGTTCCAGTTCATTCTGAGCAGGCACCAATACGATGGAAATCACGTTTAGAGTGCTTTGCGATGAGAAACACGTACCCAATCCGAGAGTTCTTGAATTTATCCATTACGAAGCTAGGAGACTAGGGCTGTGCCAGCTATAAACTTGGAATACTTTCGACAAATTTTCCTTTTCACTTTTATACGGATAAAGTTTGTGACCATCCGTAACCTGACTCGAATAACCTTATAGTTTCCCGTGTACTTTTCAATCCTCATATGCTGCCGCGCCTTTACCAACACATCACAACAACTTTCCACATACACTCTCAAGGAAACTTGAACCATATCCCATTCCCAGATCATGAACTATGCCCCGACATTTTCCCATCCTACCAGTTATAGGTCCACACCACCCAGTACTCCCTATCAAGACTTCCTCTCCCTTCCCTTCCCACTTTTACTTACTCCCTTTTTTTCCAACTGCTTTTCTTTCCCCACCCCCGTTTTCCCACCAACTGTTAGTGCTGCCAATTCCCCCTCTACTCCACCACCTCACCTGTCCTAATAGCCACTTCTTCCCCATCGCTAAAATGCACCATCTCAATCCTACCTTCCTTACTGGGCAACGTTTTCCCCTTCAACAACTGCCTCCCTATTCTGTGACAGGTCCTTCCAGTTTGTAGTGACAGCAAAGCGCTTCTTTCAAATGTCGGTGTTTTGGCAACGACTTTTAAATATTTTAAATGTGCGCTTTTTGTATTTCATTTTACCTTTTATTATTACTGGTTTTAACGGTGCAAAAAGTCATCTATGGTATATCTGAAAACTACCATTTTATTTTTCACCTTTAAAAAGTTTTAAATTCAATATACATATCGCCGCTATCTGTTTCGTGCTTCTCCGTGTAATTTATTTTATATTGTCATTTGACAGAATAACGGGTTGCCTGTACCGCTCCCATAATAACAAACAAAAGAAAAAAAGTTTGTGAGCCACACCTACCGTCACAAACCGCTTCCTCCACAACAGATTGCACGATAACAATGATTTTCTGGAGCTATACTAGATTTATTCTTAAAACTTAGGTACTCGCTTCGACTGAGCTGACAATAATTTACAAATTGTTTTAAAGTTAGTATGAAACCCAGTGAACTTCTTTCTGTTGAAGGAATCCTGTTACAAATTTGCTATAAAAAGAAATTTGATGTGCGTGGAGAAAGCGCCCTAGCAATTACCATTGAATTAACAAATTTTGTGTCCCATGAGCCTCTTTCCAGTAAGAAGCGAAGAAGGTAGCGACTTCTTGGATAAACATATAACGTTCTTGTATCGGTTTTTACAAAAATGTCTTCGATTATTTAATGTCGCATGTTATTATCTGTTGCTTTTGTTGCTCCAGGAATTCATATTGAAGAATTAACTAACGCAGCGCGGGATTAGCCGAGCGGTCTAGGTTCTGCAGTCATGGACTGTGCGGCCGGTCCCGGCGGAGGTTCGAGTCCTCCCTCGGGCACGCGTGTGTGTGTTTGTCCTTAGGATAATTTAGGTTAAGGAGTGTATAAGCTTAGGGACTGATGGCCTTAGCGGTTAAGTCCCATAAGATTTCACACACATTTGAAAGTTTGAATAAACTAACGGATTTTACGTCACTACATTTTACATGAACATATTCATACTTTGAGGTATCTTCAGAAAGCTGGTATAAAATCTAATATTTCTTTTTTACAAAGTATCTGTCAGAGGTTGAGAAAAATAGCATCTTAGTGCCTCAGTCTTAGCCCACAAAAATAAAACGCCGCAGCTCTCTTATGCTTGGGTACATCGTCTAATATCTTGTCACATATGGAATACACATTGTCTTCTCTGACATACTGATCATTTTTCTAAAATATAATTTTTCTTCTTTTCATTTGTGTTACAGGTAACTCAGTTCTGGACGAGGTAATGGTTCAGAAGCCCGGGATCCGGACCAACAGCACAAGCTGTGACATGGAAAACGCCTTAACGTAACAACAGCTCCCGAACATGCCAGAGGCCTCCAGTCCGGTGACTATTGTAAAACCGTTATAGTACAACACTCGAAAGCGGCAAGCAATTACATTATGTCTTTGAGTGCACAAATGCCATTCACTTGTCTTATTCGTATATTAGAAGTGCTTTCTAAAAGAGTGTAGTCACTTGCAGGTTTCTCTGTAAGGTTTTATATGTGTTTTATAACTGCTGTTCGTCTTGCTGCCTTAGCGTAAAAAATGACGCGTGGCTCACATAAATGAGTAATAGACTTCGTGTGCTGTGTATTGGCGCTGTTCTCGAGTACTTCGGACGACTCTTGGTTCATTGTTATTCCGATGTTTCAACAGTACGAGCGTCTGGCATCATGAAGCAATAAAAAATTTCGTGTGATAGGGCCTTCAGTCGGATAGACTGAACGCCTGGTGCAAGGCTTTCGATATGACGCCACTTTGGCGACTTGCGCGTCGATGGGGATGAAATGACGATGATTAGGACAACACAACACCCACTCCCTGAGCGGAGAAAATCTCCGAGCCAGCCTGGAATCTAAACCGGGCCCTTAGGATTGACATTATGTCACGCTGACCACTTTTCTTCCTTTTTTTTCGTTTTCTTCGGTCTTGTTCGTTGCCTTTGGCCTGGGCAGACATCACATGACATCCGATAAACTTGATGGTTGATTCCTTTACTCAGTTTTTTATTACAGAGGTGGAGCAGCCCTCTGACCGAACACGCTGAGCTACCGGACGATCTCTCAGCAACCGGGGCTGACATCATAAAACAATGAAACATCACGAGAAGAAGTCAGTTTTCATTACATTAAGAACTGGCTACCGAGGCATCCAAGATACTGCCTACGAAACATAAAAGCTATGTTGAGCTTCAATATTAAAAGGAAGGTGTGCTGCAAATCACTGTCCTTTCTACTAACAATGGTAGTCATTTAAAAAACGTTTGCTGCGTCGCACGCCTACGTGTAAAGTCTTAACTACAAGTGGAACAGCGGACACTGCGTTTATTTACGATAGGAAATCCTCATTTAATAATTCGATTCAAATACAGAGGGATATTTCCCCAGCTTCGATCAGAAGATCGTTAGTTGGGCTAGAGAATATCTCTCCCATAGGCAACATTATTACACGGAATTATAGAGCTACAAGCTACCTGAGAACAAAAAGGGATGTGCTTTCGATCACAGTGTAATCGTATTCAATGTTCCAGTTATTCAACTGTGTCTATGAAATAAGTTGGAGCAGCATCACATCACACCCTTGTGACTACTTGAGTTGGGTTAAGCAATGTAGTGATCTGTTTTCTATATACATGGATACTCTGCAGATCAGGCTTAAATGTCTGGTGTCAACATCCAACACCATCAATATTGGAGAAGCAGAGGAGTGAAACCAGAAACGCGAAGTGACTACATAACCCAGTAGTCTTCTAGAGTCGAGAGCGCTAAAGAAAGGCATTCTACGAGTAGTAGGGGATTTTCTCTCCGCGAATGGAGAAGTTACAGCAGTCGGCCCCGGTCCCACCAAACACCGCATAGGCGTCGGTTGCTAATAATATTTATACCAGAAATGGCAAAGAACGCCCCATCGCGACGACACACTAAGGGAAATTAGCGCACTTCATATATCCCGTTACGCCTCCGAAATCTATCGCAAAGGATTCGCCGCCTAGCCCAAACTCAGAGAAAGCTGGAGAAAAGGGATCCTAGCTTGTAAAACCCCTTGCCATTTTTTTCCGAAACGATTGTTTTCTCGGCGTCAGTCATAGGTGCACCGAACCAGTGATGGCACGTATCAGGCCAGTTAGGTAGAATTTTGCATTTTCGGGTCTCGTCTCCCAGCACTTAGTACCTCTTGTAGGAATTAAGATTTTTGTGCAAACCATCTGCACCAACTACTCGCTTTTTAGTACAAATGCTTAAACACAAAGACTGAAATCACGTAACTGCTGAACTTCAATGTTGCTTCCCTGGAATTTCGCTTTTTCCAAAGATTTCCTCCAACAGACAATACAATACTGGCATCCCTACCATAGGACACATAGCCACCCCGGTTTTCTGAGTTAACCTCACAGCAACCTTCCGGTCACAACAGAAACTTTCCTTTATATTTCCTGTTGGTCTAAGTCAGTGGTAATGCCACATAAACGTCAGCTGCCAGTCTAAATAAAGGCTAGAAAAAATTCTAACGACTGAAATGTTAGTTGAAACATTCCAAGTTATATTGGTATTGATTTGAAACTTATTTATTGTGTGCAAATACTAAAACAGGAAAAAAGGACGCACCATTAAGGAATTATCCGAATGGGAAGGAAGTCGATAGATGTGACGTTCATGGTGTACAGTCAAATAACTGATTATAGTTTCAGAAAAATTGGATGTTTTATTTCAAAGAAAGAGCTTCAAAAATCGATCAACTCAATAAAGCTTTGGTCCGCACCCGGCCGTTGTGCATGCAATCACTCTGCTTGGCACTGATTGGTAGAGTTGTTGGAAGTCTCCTGAGGGATATTGTGTCATATTCACTCCAACTGGACCGTTAGATAGTCAAAATCTGTGGGCCCTACCAATAAGGCTCCAAACGTTCTCAAACGGGGAGAGATCCAGCGGCCTCTGGCCAAGATAGGGTTTGGCTAGCACAAAGACATGCGGTACAAAATGCTCGTCGTACGCGGGCGGGCACTATCTTGCTGAAATGTCAGCCCTGGATGGGTTGCCACGAAGGATAACCAAATACGGCGTAGAACATCGTCAACGTACCGCTGTCCTGGAGGCCGCATTCTGCTGCACCTAGAGGAACAGTCGTTCTGATAAAAACAAGCCGCTGCGAGCTCTTACGTAGGATTGTTTTTGGAAGTTTTGCTATTACTGGCAAGCTAGAAAAGAAAGGAAATTATCTCCGTTGTTCCATCAGGCTAATGATCTTATCAGACGAAATGTGGCTTGAAAAGTAAGGGAAGCCTTGGACTCGAACTCTCCAGTTATTTCAATGTAAGGCAAACATCGAGATGTCTCTGTTTCTCCACGTCATTTTTGTGAGGTAGGTGGCCCGATGGACTGGTTGTTCCACAGTATTCAGAAGGCCTTGGGGCCGATTCTCACTTGCATCAAAACTTTAACATGCCTCAAAAGATATCCTTCTCTAGAACGCAAGTGAAGAAGGCCAAGTTACACGTTTGTTCGGAATTAAATTTGAACATATCACCTCCTGCTTCTATTGTTGTTGTTGTGGTCTTCAGTCCAGAGACTGGTTTGATGCAGCTCTCCATGCTACTCTATCCTGTGCAAGCTTCATTTTCAAGTAACTACTGCACCCTACATCCTTTTGGACCTGCTTAGTGTATTTATGTCTTGGTCTCCCTCTACGATTTTTACCCTCCACGCTACCCTCCAGTACTAAACTGCTCATCCCTTGATGCCTCAGAACGTGCCCTACCAACCGACCCCTCCTTCTAGACAAGTTGTGCCACAAATTCCTCTTCTCCCCACTTCTGTTCAGTATCTCCTCATTAGTTACATGATCTACCTATCTATTCTTTAACATTCTTCTGTAGCACCACATTTCGAAAGCTTCTATCCTCTTCTTGTCTAAATTATTTATCGTCCATGTTTCACATCCATAAATGGCTAACTTCGTACAAATACTTTGAGAAAATACTCCCTGACACTTAAATCTATACTCGATGTTAACAAATTTCTCTTCTTCAGAAACTCTTCTCTTGCAACTGGCAGTCTACATTTTATATCCTCCCTACTACGACCATCATCAGTTGGTTTGCTCCTGAATAGCACAAACATATCTGCTACTTTAAGTGCCTCATTTCCTAATCTAGTTTCCTCAGCATCAACTCATTTAGTTAGACTGCGTTCCATTACCCTCGTTTTGCTTTTGTTGATGTTTATCTTATAGCATCCTTTCGAGACACTGTCCATTCCACTCAACTGCTCTTCCAGGTCCTTTCTGTCTCTGACAGAACTACAATGTCATCGGCAAACAACAAAGTTTTATTTCTTCTGCATGTATTATAATTCCTACTCCAAATTTTCTTTTGTTTCCTTTACTGCTAGCTCAGTGTGTAGATTGAATAACATCGGGGATAGGCTACAAACCTGTCTCACTCCCTTTCCAGCCACTGCTTCCATGTGTCTTCCTGACTGTTATGCTGTGTAACAGACAACAGAGTTTTGCAGTTCAACATAACGAAAAGATGAGCTGTCTCGCGAATTCTGTACCCGACTGTACATGCAGGGGTTGGACAAAAACATGGAAACACAAAAAAACTAGCACATACAGTGTAGGAAACCGTTGGCATTCGAAAATAACTTCCAGTAGTCTCGAAATGGACACGTTTAGGTCATATATGAGTTTCAACGGAATCTTATATTATTCTCTCCGCAAAACATGTAACGATGATAGCGATCACGCATCTTTCTCTCCAAAGTAGACCTCAAAGGCTCTCTAATATTCAGGTCTGCTGACTGTGGTGGATAGGAGAGATGTCACAACTCATCCTCGAGCTCACAGATCCGTTGCGGACAATGTGAACTGTTTGAACTGGTGGCCTGTCGTCTTGGAACACAGCATCACCATTGGGGAAGAAACTTTGTACCATTGGATGCACCTGGTCAGCCAAAAGCTGCCAGTAACGCAGTCTTGCAGAGTAACCATGGGGCCCAAGGAATACCACGAAAGGGGTGACCACATCATCACCGAACCCTTGCAATGCTCCACTCTCGGGATATACATTCGTCCCAGAAGTTGGAAACTGTGTGAAACAAGGCTCACCCGACCAAATGACTTTTTTCCATTTCTCCATAGTCCAGGTCTTATGGCTTCGCCCCATGTTTTCCTGTTGTGGGCATTTGCATCACTGATGAGTGGTTTTGGGATTCCAGCCCGTCCAGCAGCTGCCTGCTTATGGAACTCCCTTTGCGTTATTTTGGCCCTGACAGGGTTCGCGTGTACTTCATTTAGTTCTGTGGTGTCTTCTGCAGCTGTCGTCCTCTTACTTTTTGTCCCAAACTCTTCAGTGACCGACTGTGACGATCACTCAAAAGACACTCTCCTCTGTTGTGAGTTAGCGGATGGTGTTTTTCCACTTCCACTATATGGAGTATATATGTTCGATATGGTGCCTCTTGAATCACCAAACATTTCCTCTACCTCGGTACAGAAGTACCCACCATACAAGTACCAATGATTTCCCGAAGTTCGAGTTAGGGTAGCTCCAACGCATTGCACTGTATTGAGGACATTGCACAGATGCCGTTCCTGGACAACTACAACAGCCCAGTCAGCAGACTTGGCTAACATCTGCATTTACAATGATGAGCCAAAGCATTATCACCACTGCGCACCGCGAGGTTGTGTTTTGCCTGGTGGCGCTGAGGGCGTGTGATGCGATAAAAGAAGTACGAGGGTCCTATTTCTATCCGCGGCAGCGCTACGATCGCAGTTCCGAGCATGCGCAGCAGTTAATCTGACTCAAGGAGGAGACATGTACGCCATTTTCAGTTCGCTGCTGCCGACGTCTGCTTTGAGTGCTTATTTATAATGTCATCCGTAATTCAAAATGTCCTCTCGTGTGAAATCAGATCTGTGATTCGTTTCCTAGATGCGAAGAAAGTTAAACTAAAGGAAATTCATCGGCAAATCTGCGAGATATACGGACAAAATGCAATGAGTGATTCAACGGTTAGAAGATGGGTCAGACTATTCAATGAAGGACGTGATCAAGTGCACGATGAAGAACAATGTGGACGCTCGTCTGTGATTACTGATGAATTGGTTCACACAGTTGAAGAGAAGAATAAGCACAACCGTAAGTTTACACTTAGTGCCCTTGCTATGGAAGTTCCGCAAATCGCACGATCACTAATTCATGAAATTGTTAAAATTGTTACTGAAAAACTGAATTTTCGAAAACTTTGAGCACGTCAAGTACCCAAAATTCTTAATGAAAAATGAAAAAAACGGATGAGTTTTTGACACGCTACAATGAGGAAGGCGATCGTTTTCTTTCTTGGGTAGTCATGGAGATGAAACTTAGGTACGACACCCCTGAAACAAAATGAAAATCAATGGAATGGAGGCACACTTAATCCCCAACGTAGGTTAAGCTTAAGCAAATCTTTAAACCTCGAAAAGTCATGTGTACCGTCTTTTGGGACAGAAAAGGAAGTTTGCTGATTTATTTATTACCACGAGGCCAAACAGTCAATGCACATGGTTACTGCCAGACCATTAAGAAATTGCTCCGCACAATACAGAACAAGCGCCGAGTATTACTGTCTAAAGGTGGTTTTTTCCACAATAATGCCCGACCTCACAAGGCGAATGTGACCAAACAACTCTTACGGGAATTTCACTGGGACGCGTTTGATCACCCTCCGTACAGCCCGGACCTCGCTCCTAGCAACTTTCATTTCTTCTTACACCTAAAATCTGTCCTTGTTGGTCAACACTCCAACGGTGATGACGAGCTGAAAGAAAATGTTACCGTATGGTTGAATACACAGGCGGCAACCTTCTATGAATAAGGCACACAAAAACTGGTGCCACGCTATGGCAAAGCCTACAAAATTTCCGGAACTATGTAGAGAAGTACTTTACCAGTTTTATATTTTTGTACGATAAATATTTTTCTGTATCTGTACACGTTTGTTTTATATAACCAAACGGAACTTACTTTGTGAACATAACTGGTTTATGAGCGGAGCAGATACGAATGGGGAATCGTTCTAGCAAATGCGGAAATCCTCCGACTTAAACGACTTTGAAAAATCCAGTGCCAGGGTTGTGCACCTCCGAAACGGCGAAGCTGGTCAGCTGTCCGTGTGTCTTGTCGTGAGCGTCTGTGGGAAGTGGTTGAAGAATTCTGAAACCATGAATAGGGGACAGGAAGTTGGACGTCCATCCCTCATCACAGAACTCAGGGCTCGGAGGCCTATCCGCTCTCTAAAGCAGGACAGGCGGCGATCTGTGACAGATCTGACGACAGAGTACAGTGCTGGCGCAGGCACAAGCATTTTGGAGCACACCGTTCAGCGCATAGTGTTCCCATGTTGACCCAACAACATCACCAATTATGATTACAGTGGGCTTGGGATCATCGAGATTGGACCCTGGATGAATGGAATCGCGTGGCCTCGTCGGATGAATCCCGTTTGTTGTTAAACGGGGTCGATTGTCGAGTTCAGATACGCTGTCATCTAGTCAAACGGCTGCTCGAAACGTGCAGTGCGCCGTGGATGGAGGCCAGTGGGAGCAGTATTATGTTATTGGCGACATTCACCTGGGCTCCCATGGGTCTTGCGGTAGTAACTGAAGGTGCCATGACAGTTGTGGACTACGTGAACGTTATTACAGACCACCTGTAACCCTTTATGCTTGATATCTTCCTCAACAGAGATGGCATCTTCCAGCAGGATAACTGTCCGTGTCACAAGACCAGGATCGTGCTGCAGTGTTTTGAGGAGCATGACAATGAACTCACGCTAATGCTTGACCAACAAATTCGGCTTATCTGAATCCGATAAAACCCAATTTGGACGCTATTGGACCCCGCTCCGCTTTTAAGTAGATGGTCATACTGTTTTGGCTCATTATTGTATAATGAACCACGCATTTCTCGACGTGTTTCCATATCTTTATCCAGCCCCTGTATGTACGTTACGTGCAAAAGATCTACACTGATCAAAATAATTAGAAGATAAAACTGGTTATTATCCATAGTGCAACCTTAAGTATCTATACAGCTCAAATATCAAAACTCCTATTTCTCCTATAACCTTGTAGTAGTTTACAATCCCTGCATGTGAAAGGCAAGTCGCAAAAGGATTATGCCAGAAGATAATACGTGCACCAATATACGAGGGTCAGTCAAAAAGTAATGCCTCCTATTTTTTTTTCTACGTTTAATTGTCAGGAAATTTAAATGCAATTACATAGGTTGAAAACCACAACATTGAGGATCATTTTGTCATTTTTCAATGTAATCTCCGCCCATCTCTACAGTTTTGGTCCATCTTTGAACAAGGGCATGTATCCCAGCACGGTATAAATCACAGCTCTGCTTCCTAAGCCATTGACGCACGGATGTTTTGACGGCCTCCTCATCTTCAAAATGAATCCCACGATGAGCTTCTTTTAGTGGCCCGAACAGATGGAAGTCTGATGCTGCCAGGTCAGGGCTGTATGGGGGATGAGGCAAAACTTCCCATCCAATTTTGACAATCTCGTCACAGGTGTGACGACTGGTGTGTGGTCTTGCATTGTCATCCAAAAGAAGAACATCTGCCATTGATTTTGTTGGGCGAACTCGCTGAAGACGTGCTTTAAGTTTTTTGAGGGTTGTGACGTATTGAACAGAATTTATTGTGCATCCCTGCTCCAAAAAATCAACCAGAATCACACCCTCTGTATCCCAGAAAACTGTTGCCATAACTTTCCCTGCCGATCGCACAGTTTTGAATTTTTTCTTCCTCGGCGAGCTTGTGTGACGCCACTCCATTGACTGCCTCTTTGATTCGGGTTCAAAAAAATGCACCCATGTTTCGTCCCCGGTCACAATTTTTTTCAAAAACTCATCTCCCTCCAAACGGAAGCGCTGCAAGTGTTGGGAGGCTATTGTTTTCCTTGCCTCTTTATTCTGATCGGTTAACATTCTTGGAACCCACCGTGCACAAACTTTTGAGTACCCCAATTGTTTAATAATCGTGATCACACTGCCTTTACTAAGAGAAATAATGCGACACACTTCATCTGCAGTCACCCGACGGTCACCACGAATGATGTCATCAACTTGCTGAATGTTGTGTGGAGTCACTGCACTCACCGGCCTGCCGCTCCGCTTTTCGTCAGTCAACGGTGTTTGCCCTTCAGCTTCCTTACAACGACGAACCCATCGTCTAACAGTGCTGACATCCACTGTCACAACACCATACACCTTCTTCAGTCTTTCATGAATGCGTATGGGCGTTTCACCTTCTGCATTCAAGAATTCAATCACACAACGCTGTCTCAAACGAACATCGATGTCGGCCATCTTACAAACTTCTGCTGTGCTGCCACCTGTTGACACAGAAAGTTACTACTGCAGTGGATTGCAGAAGAAGGTTTGAGGAATGGCGCCAAATTCAAATTTTTCACTTAACTTAATTTTTTTAAGTAGAAAAAAAATGGGAGGCATTACTTTTTGACCGACCCTCGTAACAACAGTGTCGTACTGTAGGGTGCATAATGTGTATTTAACAATTCGGATTTACGTGATAATGGTTCCCCTGAATAGTGGACCATTCTTCCAGGCTAACTTGTCACTCATTGAGATGAACATTCTCCAACTGTTAGAGGACCAAGTAAGGTGGAGATCTGGTTGGAACACGAATTAAAGCGCTACTCATTAGTAGTTTAGTGTAATTAGTTGGTCACACGGGATTAGAGGATTAGTGTGACGTTCTGACGTTTCATCCTGTCGATCTGTCATCGAGGAAAGTGATCAGTTACCCACGACATCCTCCTACGATGCAAAATATGTACTGATGCTGTCGGTTCTGTTCCACAAACTTGTTAAATTCTGTTCCAGAGCACTGGGAGTTCTGTACGTCAGCCAGTAGGCGTTTCTGATAACGGCGTCTCATTCTGTGTACTGCCACGTTACAGTATTATCTATGCAATGGTTCTAGCAGTGAATATCTCGCCTGTGGACATTCAGATAATTTCAGTAATGTACCGTATGGATTATAACCCGCTTAAGTGAATACGAGATGGTGTATCACATAGTCTCTACGTGATATAGGATAAAGCTTTGTGCTCGAAACTTACCGCTGCACTTTAGCACTGCCTACTCCAGACTAAGCTTGCTACATAATCATGTGTACAGGAAAACGGCAGTTTTTCCTCTTATCAATTGTATTCAAGGCTGTACGAAAAAAACTGTAATTTATCGCTGCTGATTTCGTAATTTTTTTACCAAAGAATCTCAGACATATCTCCTGTAATTCGTGGTTGATAGTAAACACCGCTCCGAGTTTAAAGAAAGGCAAATAAAGTACATTATACATTTCCACTATCTATAGTGCCAGTGTTAACGATAACACAATAGGTTTATAATACTTAATGCTTGTGTGGACGAAGGAGTGTGACATTAAAGTTTCGCAGCAAATGAGAACTTGTTCATTAGTCAAGAAGATTATTATTGACGATTACAAGGAAGCCAATCATTGCTCAAGCAGGGGACAAAAAGGTACTGGGAGAGCAAGAGAGAGATTATGACGAGAGATGAAAAGTCCTAGCTGCTGTGACTTTTTCCGCATGTATCTACACCTTGATGTATGAAGCGCCGTCGAGCCCGAGGCTAACAACGTAGGACACCACACTTTTCATCATTACGGAGAAAGGTTGTATTCGTCTTTGAGCAAAATCTCAAAGTTATGCGTCGCAGTGGGAGGCAATTATAGGGTTCCGAAAAAGTGATACTTTAATCCTGTCGCGTAATGTACACTTAAACGCCAAAGAAACTGGTATAGGCATGCGTATTCAAATACAGAGATATGTAAATAGACGCAATATGGGCACTGCGGTCTGTAACGCCTATGTAAGACATCAAGTATCTGGCGCAGTTGTTAGATCTGTTACTGTTGCTACAATGGCATCTTGTCAAGATTTAATTGAGTTTGAAAGTGGTGTTACAGTCGGCGCACCAGCGATGGGACTCAGAGTCTCCGAGGTAGCGATAAAGTGGGGATTTTTCCGGAAGACCATTTCACGAATGTAACACGAGTATCAGGAATCCAGTAAAACATCAAATCTCCGACATTGCTGCAGCCGGAAAAAAATCGTGCAAGAACGAGACCAACGACGACTGAAGAGAATCGTTCAACGTGACAGAAAGACAACCCTTCCGCATATTGCTGCAGATTTCAATACTTGACTATTAACAAGTGTCAGCGTGCGATCTATTCAAGGTAACATCATCGACATGGGCTTTCGGATCCGAAGGCCCATTCGTGTACACTTGACACAAAACTTTACGCCTCGCCTGGGCCCTTCAACATCGACATTGGACTGTTGATGACTGGAAACATGTTGCCTGATCGCACGAGTCTGGTTTCAAATTGTATCGAGAGGATGGACGTGTACAGGTACCGAGACAGCCTCATGAATCCATGGGACCTGCACGTCAGCAGGCGTCTGTTCAAGTTGGTGGAGGCTCTGTAATGGTGTGGGTCTTGTGCAGTTAAAGTAACATGGGACCCCTGATACGTCTAGATACGGCTGTGACAGGTGCCACATACTTAAGCATCCATTCATGTCCATTGTGCCTTCTGACGGACTAGTACAATTTCAGCAGGACAATGCTCCAGGAAGACTCTTCTGAGTTTAAACACTTCCGCTGGCCATCCAACTCCCCAGACATGAACGTAATTGAGTATACCTGGGATGCCTTGCAACGTATTGTTCAGAAGAGATTTCCACCCCCGCCCCTCCCCTGCATTCTTACGGATTTATGGACAGCCCTGCAGAATTCATGGTGTCAATTTGCTGCAGCACTACTCCAGTCATTAGTGCAGCCCATGCCATGTCGTGTTGGGACACTTCTGCGTGCTTGCGGGGACCCCACACGATATTAGGCAGGTGTACCAGTTTCTCTGGCTCTTCTGTGTGAATGATATGGCACAAACTAAACAATCGTAGGATTGTTTGCTAGATTAGAGATGCCAGTAAATTATGTTTCAAGGGAAGGTGGTATACTTAAAAAAATACGAAGTGAGGAAGGAAAAGCTCTGTAGAGAAGTGCTCTGTACTTTTAGCTTTGGCGATGCTTTACTGCTCGTTGTGCATGGGACAACAAATACTGCTGCATAGAACTGTAAAAGTCTGGAGAAACAAATTCAAAGACATAATATCGAATAACGAATGCGTTTTAGAGGGCTGTGTCGTAGAAGATGTGACTGTCTAGTTTCATTTTAGAATTTTAAAGATTCACCTTACTCTTACTGTAGCATCACGATATTATTAAAGTGCTCAGTGCGCTTGATAAGAAGAAGATACCGAAATGATCATACACACTGAAGAGCCAAAGAAACTAGTACACCTGCCTAATATCGGATTGAGCTGTCCAACCAGATTCTACAGTTCTACAGATGGCACTAAAATACTAATCTTGCGTTGTTGTTCATTGTTATCCTTGCGGCCTTGACTTAGGGAAGAAGTACCACTTAATGAAAACGCATCCCGGACGCGCCGTTGGAGAACGATCGACCGTAAAAAGAAATATTAGTGACTGATACATACACCGTATGCCTGTTCATGATGTAGTCAAGACATGGAGTCGTAAACAGAATGGATAAGACGGTACAGTACCCAGTCAGAGCTCCACCGACGTTGTTTGTGTAGCGTCAGTTGTATTTGTGATAGCATCAACATTAGAGGACTGAGGAGTATGCAATAATGCTTTCCATGTATGATAGGGCTAAGAGCAGTACACAGGAAGCTCAACGCTTGTATCAAGAAGCATATCCTGGAGGAAGGCACCCCTGAGAGTAGAACGTTTACAAGAGTGCATCAACGCCTCCGAGAAATTGAGAGCTTTTCACTTGCTGCGGCAATGGATAGGCCTACACGAATTGCACCTATACACCTGTGCTTGAAGATATTATGCTGGAAACAGCCGAACGCTCACTAAGAATCCCGATGAGACTTTCCACACAAATTGCTAGAGAATAATACACCACCGTGCAATGTACTCATATCACCTCCAACGAGTTCATTGACTTAATGACGCTGACTTCTGTCCTAGACTAACTTTCTGTCAGCGGATGCAACAAAAAGCTGTAGGCAACTCTACGTTTGAACTCAACATTTTATTTACAGATGAAGCAAGGGTCATTCGTGATGTGCGTTTGTCTCAGTTCTCATGTTTCGAGTCATCGAGGACCCAACCCACATGCTGTGCATGAGTCTCATCAGCTACGTTTCTCATTGTATGTGTGGTTGGGGGTACTAGGTGATCGTCATATTGGGTCGTAAATGTTCTCAAACGAACTCTATGGACGGAATTACGTTTCTGCGGAATCATCCTACAGGACTGCTTGAGGATGTGTCGTTAGAGCAACGCCATTGGATGTGACATATTTGTGACGGAGCACCAACGCATTTGCTCCTATGGGGAGTCGATCTAACGTCCTGATATGGCTAAAGCTGGACTGGGCTAAAAGTAACTGTATAGTGGCCTCCAGGATCACCTCATCTGAATCTCTACGCCACTCCGGAACACGGGTGAAGAGTTGGAGCAGAGAATTGCCAATGCTTCTCGAGAATTTGGAAGTGATATAGGTGTGTTTGAAAGAATTCGAAATTCACTGTACCGACGGGTACTAGTATGCATCCGCGTACAAGAACGTCGCTTTCAACGACTCCTTTAACTACGAGTACAGTTTTGTAACTGCTCTCCTCGTGATCATTAAAAACACCTGCACTTCCACCAAAGTATTTCTAGTAACTTCTGTTAATGCTGAATATCCCCTAACTGGGATGACGATACACAGCATCTATTGAGTGGTGGTGGTAAACACAAATTCGCAATTATTTCGCAAACGGTTCGTTTGTGAACCTAATTTTACTGAAACTCTTTTGCTTCTAGTATCATGTATTTTCAACTATAAGTGTTTATGCCATTAATTATGACACTGCTTGCAGACTGCGCAAAGTCTGTACACTGCAAGGTGCAGGATACTTCATAGCAACACGAGCATCTTCCCCTCCTACACAATCAGAGTACGGAGCCTCAGACTCAGTATACACCCAAATCTCTCCTATCTTGTTCTCACAATCCCGACGCCGTCCACAACTCTCCTCCGATTCTGGCAGCGTTCCTCCGCGATATGAACGCCTGGATAACTCTATTGCTCAGTACGGAGTTTGGAGTGAAGCCATCTGTGACAGTGCACAATTATCAACTGCTTCTGTAATGGACACCTAGTATAGTTCCACGGGTATCTTATCTTCTGGCTGGAAGGATATTAATTATCTTAATGACTATTGATTTAACATCAACTGAAAATACAAACTGATACAACCAGTCACATTTATTATGCTACACTTTCCACTACACGATTCGGAACAGCATACGTCCATGAAGAGGTGAATTTGTGTCATTTGGGCCCGTATATATGGCTTTTGAGTACCCTGTATGGTAGAAAAAGACGAACTATTTTAGTACAAAGCTCAAAGTTACGTGGTGGAAGTTTTTATTACATTGGTGTACGATGATATTAATATAAATACCTTTCCAGTCATTACAGGCTTCTTTTTCATTCATATTAACGTTATCAAGTTCATTTGCCCTCGTACCTACGCCGTAATAACATTCCCTACTAATTTTTTGGATGGGGGTTTGGAAGAGGGCTGGGTGTGTGGGGGGGGGGGGGGGGCATCAGTCTTCTAACTGGTTGTGTTTGATGTAGCTCATTGCGAATTCCTCTCTTGCACCAAGCTCTTCGTTTCAGTGTAGCGCTAGCGCCCAACATCCTCAATTATTTGTTGGATATATTCCAGTCTCTGTCTCCCACTACAATTTCTACTCTATACAGCTCTCTCCAGCAACGTGGAAGTTATTTGTTGATGATATGGGGGTATCATCCTGTCTCTTCTTCCTCTTGTCGGTTTTCCCACGCTTGTATCTCCCCACCAGGTCTGTAGAGAACCTCATTTCATATCTTATCAGCCCCTCTAATTTTCAATAGCCTTCTTTAGTATTACGGCTCAAATGAATCGATTTTCTTTTCGTCAGTTTTTCTCCCAGGTGCTTCCGTGCGAGGCGCCTCAATTCGCCTGAATTCGTAGCCATTCACAAAACACTACGTTAGGGCATGACCAGCGGCTGACCATCTTGTCATACTCACGGACTCGCTCTCCGCGGTGAAAGAACGTATTTTACTTGGTATGGACGAAATGAGGTGTTACATACCGAAGAGCTCATGCTGTATCAGAGTTGTACAGAAGTGGTAAGGGGGTCTCATTTGCGTGGGTCAAGGGCCTGCTGGGGATGTGGAGAAAGAAAAGAAGACTATTTGGCTAAAGACATGATGACGAACGGCACACAACGGCGATGCTTTCCCGCGGAAGATCTCTTTGCTGTGATAGAGGTTTGATCAAAAGAGACTAGAATGAGGCATGGGAGACTGAAGATCTACACAAGAGCCACTTGGTACAGGCGAATCCAAGTGATTGTGGCGAGCTCCTGAATATTAATCACATCTTCTTCGACTGCCCTCGATAGAGAAGGGAATTCGAAAGGCTGGTTATGGGGCTTGTCCATAAGCATCAAGCATTTCTTCCCTCATGTTAATTTCAATATTTATAAAGTATAAAGGGCATTTGCCAAAAGACAGGAAGCTGGGATCTGGAAGTAGTAAGGTACTGAGCATTAAGAAGACATTTGTTTTCAACAATTTACGTGTATTTGCTGCAGAGGCCAAATTTAACATAAACAATGACAAGCAACATTTATATGCCACGGAGGCCAAATTCAAGAGAAACAATGACGACCAATATTTATTTGACGCATAGGCCACATTTAAAGCAAACAATTACGAACAATTAAGCTCGAGACATTACCACAGTTCACCACGATAAGTTAGTGAAAATTTAAATTACTGTTCTCTCGAATACTCAGAGACTTCCCTTTTTTAATTTATAACAAAACTCAACTTTTTACACTGGAAAATATTATAAAATCACCTCAAACGCACTCATTGGATTTTACAATTATTTGGACTACTTGAAAATCATTATTACAACAACCAAAATCTGAATAACACTTCAAACATTTAAAAAATGTTTCAGGTTAGCAGGCTATTTAACTCGAAATTTCCTTTAATATAGGAAAGGGAGCGTTGGCAAATCAACAAGCATAAGCAGTTATTTAGAAGAACTACCAAGGAAAAATTCAATGCAAATACAGGGGCTGAAAGATATCGGTTAGGAACGCACACTAAATGGGTTGAAGTTGGTCCACACCGCAAACGACTGCTCAGTTCAGAACAGATTCTAAAACATTCACATAGAATATACATTAAATTTACATAACAGAGAAGTGGTAAATTGCGCAGGTGCCTCCAGCTATGGCAACGAAAATTATGAGAGACTACTGAGCCCATTTGGCCTGAATGTACTTAACATTAACAAAGTAAAATTTACACAACATAATAAACAAGAACATGGACATGGGACGTTTAATATTGACTGATGAACACAAAGCAAGTACTTAATGTTAGCTGATAATGAAAAATATTAAAATTACATAAAAGTAGAAAGTACACGCACAAATAAAGCGGATAAAAACAAATGTTTCTAGATCATATACTAACGTACCAGACCTATGTAAAATGCAAGTCCTCTTACAGCAGAATCAGTGTTCAACTGAAGCACTTCCTTATTATTGGGACGCTGATCCACGTTAAGGGCGTCAGGCAAAATAACAAAATGGCTCTGAGCACTAAGGGACTTAACATCTGAGGTCATCAGTCCCCTATAACTTAGAACTACTTAAACCTAACTAACCTAAGGACATCACACACACCAATGCCCAAGGCAGGATTCGAACCTGCGGCAATAGCGGTCGCGCGCTTCCAGACTGTTGCGCCTAGAAACGCTCGGCCACCATGGCCGGCTCAGTTTTGTGAGGGTCTTTGCAATACACCAACATAATTACGTTATCCACCACAAAGTTACACAGAACGATTTGGAACCTTCTATTGGCAGAGCGTAGCAGCTTGCGTCAGCGAAGTGGGAAAGGCAATCGAGTAATACGCATGACATGTAATACCTTAACCGACGTCAAGAACAGAATAAAAAATTCGGAGGTATCACTTCTCATCACATCCCCCTGAGCCATAATGTTGCTACCTTTTTGTTCTGGGAATTTAGGAGGTTTTGGTTTAATAATTCGATTTCTCACGTCATGACTGCCCTCTATTACTCACAGCCGCCGTTCTTGCTAGGATTTAATCGTAACTTGAAATCGGCTCTGATTATTTTCCGCGCCCGTCTCAGGTGAATTGGAACCAGTATATCAACTGCCTTAATTTTGAATTTAATACAGCTTTACATAAAACCCTCCAAACTACATCCGCTAAGTTGATGTTCTCGCCTACATTAAACCTGTGGTCAATAAATGGTTACCTTTCTTGGGATATTAATCCAAAGGTCATCAGGGAAAATCTGAAAGCTGTTAGGAACAATATGCACCTTGCACACCGGAGGGAGGTTGGCTGGTACAACAGCACTGCCTCACTAAACGTTTTCATAAAGAATTTCTGGGCTTAGAGTAAGGCTGTCCACAGGATTACTGGTAAGATACTCCCTCGCCTTGTGGAGCCATAGAACATCAGGGTGTTCTCCCTAGTCAGCTTCCTTGTTTAGAACTAAGTGACAGTTCAGGGCACATTTAAGTAAGCTCAAAGTTAGGCTTGTAAAAGGCATATCTAGGGCAAAATTACGAAAACAACGAATTTTTTTATTGTGTAATTTATTAGAATTATTCTTTAAGAATAACACTGGAAAATTTTTCTACTCTAAATCTGGCTGAAAATATGTTTTTAAAACCTTTGTTTGGGCCCCTGCGCCTGCCACGCCCTTTCTTTCTATACTTTGACCCACACCTTCTCTACACTAGAAATTTTTTGTGCGTTAATTTTTCGTCCACACAACAGAGACGAACTGCAGATTTGTGTAGAAGGCGGTGAGAAAGATTATCTGTGCTTATTCCTTTCTTTACAATGTGGCTTTTTTGAATAGTACGTACTAAAAACTTGTTTCAGTTTTTGGTTTTGCATAAATCAACCTGCTTTTCTCGAAATGGGCCGTAATAGTGGACCCATATTCAAAAAAAGTGAGAAGAGGTATAGGAAATTTAAATAAGTGTTACAGATGCTGCTACCGAGTGTGAAGAACAATTTTTGACAAAGTCACTGAGTTCATCGAAGAAGGAAATTAGTTAAGTAACTGATGACGCTGTGCACAGTGGCAAAGACGAGTTTTCCAGGGATTTAATTTAACTGACTTAAATGTGTGTGAACCCCTAAGGGACCAAACTGCTGAGGTCATCGGTCCCTAGACTTACACACTACTTAAACTAACTTATGCTAAGGACAAAACACACACCCATACCCGCGGGAGGACTCGAACCTCCAGCGGGAGGCAACTGACTTAGAAATACTTACTCATATGATTAATATTTAATGTGCATGTGGTAATTGTGGGTCAAAGGCCCTTGGACTTGGACAACGAATGATAAACGTTACGTAATTTAAATAAAATAATCTTCTTCGAACGTAACCGATCGTCCTCTAAAAATGTAATAATAAATAAAAATTATGATTCTTCGTCAATAGTCACTTCCCATATTCTGGCAGACACTATGTGACCGTACCACTACAGCAAAAGTCTGAATATACACTTAGTATTTTTCTTCTAACTCAGATCGATTTATCTTGTTCATTTTCTTATGTCATTTGGTGTATCGGTAAGTTCTGAAACCATTGTTAGTATTTGTATAATTTCTTTAATTTATATTTTTCTGCTTCCACATAAATCGTATATTCTTCGAGCGTTGCAACTGTGTTTTTAATTACACGATTCGCGAAATTTCCAAGTAACCGGCCATAGCCGTATTGTTTTATGCTAGGGTGTAAACTGCAGTCTGGATGGAGTACCTCGTTTGCAGATATTTGGGCGACGTTCCGTTGATAACTGCTAGTTTTTTTTTTCTTGTCTAATTCCAAATCTTAGTGCGATCTCTACATGCAGAGGCATGTCCTAGCGTATCTAACAGTAAGCAGTGATCACATGAGTCAGATTTCAGTTGAATATTATAGAATTTTTCTCCCCTTAGACCTTCTCATTGACAATATTGTACCACGCAAATTTTATGTCTGACCTGAGATTATTGTTGTTTACGCCCTTTCAAATACGTTTCCAATTTTTGGTTGCATGTTTAGGATCTCTAGGGTTTTGAATTTGTCCCTTAGTCAGTGAGATGTGTATCTTGGAAGTGGCATACTGGTGAAGTGCTTCTTGCAGGTAGCTCAATTCCGTATAATATTTACGTTCATATTAGTGTGTCCTACGTGTAACTACGTGTAAATGGCACCAAGTAGTTTTGTTTCGTTGGGAATCTCGAAGGCGTTTAACTGTTGGCTTCTTTTGGCTGCCATTATCATGTGGTATATCGAAATATTTCCTTGATTGATATCAGTTGTGTGACGCGCTCGCCTTTGTTGTCTTCTTACAACTGCCGTTCCGAGAGAGTAATTTTTTCTTTGGTGCCTTTCATTTGGAGAAATCTGCGACTAAATTATACAAGTGGCGCAAGAAATCCAGCGTCTGTTTCTGCCGGAAGCTCTTCGTTCAGGCAAGATGTATAAGACATTTCCTTATTGCTGTTTTTGCAGCTTGACACCATCAGATAATGCACCTCGAGTACCTTAACTGACTCTGAAGGCAGCGCGCTCAAGTCTCTGTGACAATTTGGAGCGTTTCTTGTCACCCAGGAGCGACAGTTTTAGCTGCCAGATCCCTCGCTCCTGGAAGCATTCCTATATGATGTACTGAGCTGTGATTTGGCAGTCCCGTCGGTCCAAAAACTTCATTGGTCATATCTCAATTAAGTATATTATGCATAAAATCTTATAGAATAAAAACTTATAGCACGGGCGAACGTGTATCTATGAGACTATTAAGTATAATCCGGTCGTTAAAACACTCAACTCTTCACATAAGTTAAAATTCGGGCTTTGATCTTCCTGACACAAAACCAAATTAAAACCTCAGACTAAAATTACATTAACTCGAATGACCGTTAGTAAAATCGTTATGTCATAATGAAAGAAACCGCTTCTGCCATGGTTATCTGTGGAGCCAGTGGGGCATGTACAGACTCCTCCAAAAACAGAAAAATAGGTATACAAAATTTCAGGGACGAAAACTTTTTATTACGCCTGGTCACACAAGTAATACTGTATTCAGTTAAGAACATGTTTAGGTCAGATGTTCAAAATGTCCGCGGTCGGTAGCCAGATACATAATGCAACGCCTAGCCGTCGCCATACCTACATCAATGTTGCTCAAATGGTTCAAATGGCTCTGAGCACTATGGGACTTAACATCTGAGGTTATCATTCCCCTAGAACGTAGAGCTACTAAACCTAACTAACCTAAGGACATCCCACACATCCATGCTCGAGGCAGGATTCGAACCTGCGACCGTAGCGGTCGCGTGGTTCCAGACTGAAGCGTCTAGAACCGCTCGGCCACAACGGCAGGCATCAATGTTGCAATGGAGATCGCTGCACACGCATTGCTTACGTCGATAGACTTGATCTTTCACAGTCCTATTCAATCAAAAGGTCCATAGAGGTTATATCAGGAGACCGTGGGGAAGGGGGTGGGGGGCTCAAAGGGCCCACTTTGTCCATTACAGTACGTCTGCAGACTGCCGTCCAGGAGAGCTAGAACGGCTAGGTCGTATTGTGGTGGCGCCCCTTTCTGTTGGTGGAAGATCTCATCATCAGCTCTATGAAGCGCACGTACACCTGCTAAAATTAAATCGAGTAGCATTTCCTGCAACATTTCTCCAGTGAGAGTATTGTCAAAGAAGAAGAGTCCTACTAAGGCACACAGGAACCCCTGTAAATGGACCGCCTTAACCACATGAACTTGCGGATTTTCCGGTGCCCAGTAAATTCAGCTGTGACAATTAACTGTTCCATTAAGTTTAAACTGGGCCTCATTAGACCGCCCTACCTAAGTTAAAATTATTCATCTTCTGTCACAATTTGCTGATACCATTTGCTAAATTATATTCGACAGTCAGAATCTTCGTCATTGCGCATTGCATAGCAGACTTCTGTGGAGAAGTTACGAACTTCTCCAAGACGAGTGGACGAAGCAGAACGTGTGGGCAGTTTTCCAGATCTACCTTTCTGAATATTATAGATCGTTCCATGCGCATCAAACATAACAGTAATGCATCTAATTATTAGTTGGGTTGCGGGTTCTGTTACAAACCCCCACATCCAGTGACGCGGCACTGCAGTGGCATTATCAAGTTTCATAAACCACAATGCAATTTCGCTGCGCTCAATCGTGCTCCAGCCATGATGATGAACGTAGTGACATCTGTTGAGCGAAAGACCATACTACAACATACTCGTAGTTCATTTCACTGGCATTATCGATATCCCCATACAGTCTGAAAAAGAGTGTGTACATTTTTCGGCAGACTTTGTGTATTTTCTAAAAGCAGGTCGTGCAATTTTGTCGTAAGTCCTACTACCACTAGCGGTGATAGATTGTGTTTGGCACGTTATGTCCACCTTATATGTTCTTACTATCCCATAATTCTTTTCCATGTGCATGATATCATATCCAGAAATTTCAGCGACTTTAGTTGTGACCACTTCTTGAAGAATACATGCGTTCACGTCAGTTGTGTGTAAAAACTCCCGTAGACGTTTCGTCTTGAGATCTGATTCAGTTCTGTTGATATTGATAGCGCATGTCGATAGTCGATTGTTGGTTTGTTATGAAAGCTGGTGATCGCCTGTTGGCGTTAGTCAGCTAGTCAGGCAGCAGCAACCGGTCGCAAAGCAAGTAGCAATAGGAAAGTAACCGATTTGTGATATTTTACGAGTTCCTAACCAGGAGCGAATTGTATTATTTCATCGTGTGCTTTGGTAGTTTCTTGAGTTTCTGCGTGTTAATTTAATATTGAATAGCGACAGTTCTCGCGTTTTCGTTTTCGTCGGACTATAAACTGATTTGTGACATACTACCACTTCCTTATCAGGAGCGAATTAATTAATGTCACTTGAGTGATTCGGTAGTTCAGTCTTTGAATCTCTGCGAGTTTATCTAAATTTTTGGACACAGTTCTTACGTTTCCCTCCGTGTCCACAGTAGAGTTTGGTAGTGCGTGTCGATTTTACTTGTATGTGTGTTTAGCGTAGTTTTCCACGGTCTTTAGTATGGATAGGGACTGTGACTACTGTTTGCGTATGCGAGCCGAGTGGCTGACACTTCACTCTCAGATCCAGACTGTGATACCTTCGGTTGCACAGCTTGAGGCTGCAGTGGATGGGCATCACTGCTGTGGGCTGGCAGTGTGGATCCAACCGACGTCCAGTACGTCTGAATTCGCCGATCGGTGCGCACATGTGGCCAGCCAGTACTATTTGCATTGAGGAGACAACTTACCCGTGGTAGACTGGGAGGTCGCCCCGGGTCGTGGCAGGTGGCAAAAGACTTCCCAGGGGGCCGCACTTACGGCCTCTCCCGTTAGTCTAATAAACAGTTTCCAGATGCTGTCTATGGCTGACACTGTCCCTCAGCCAGATGCAGTCACTTGTCTTGTTTCAGAGGGAACCTCTCAGCCTCCAAGATCCGGGCAATCAAAAAGGGTTGGAGTTCCAATGTTAGGCACGTTATGGGGCCCATAGGGACACGGGTGCCAAAGCGGGGAAGAAAACCAATGTGAACACCATGTGCATATCGGGTGGAGTCATTCCAGACGTGAAGAGCACAGCGTGCAACCAACTGCAGGTGGTTGCTCATGTCGGTAGCCATAATGTGTGTCACTTTCGATTAGAAGAGATTCATCCTGGTTTCGAGCGGCTAACAGAATTGGTTGCCAGTCTTGCTTGCGAGATGAAAGCAAAGCTCATCATTTGCAACATAGTAGACAAAACCGGTTGCAGACCTTTTGTACAGAGCCGAGTGGAGGGTCTGAATCAGAGGCTCAGACGGTTCTGCGACCATGTACGGTGCAGGTTCCTCGACTTGCGCCATAGAATGGTTTGGTGTCGGATTTCGCTGAATAGGTCAGCAGTCCACTACACAGAGGGGGCGATTACAAGGGTGGTTGGGGTTTTGTGGCGTGGACTGGGCCGTTTTTTATGGTAGAGGATCTCGAGAAAACGTTGAAAGCACTTTTGTCTCAAAGGGTCCAGGCCGAACACAGGAAGAACGTAGATGGAGGAATCATCAATGTAACAGTTGTGACTTGTCGTATCTGTGTTGGGAAAGTACTGGAGGTCCAAGGGCTAGTACAAAACGCTTATACTCAAATCATTATAGGCTCTGAAAGGTGGTTAAAGCCGGCGGTAAGTTCAGCCGAATTTTTGTGAGGGACGTAACGGTGTTCAGTAATGATAGGCTAAACACAGTTGGCAGTGGCGTGTTTGTTACTGCTAGAAGTAGTTTATCTTGTAGTGAAATTGAAGGAGATAGTTCCTGTGAGTTAGTATGTGTAGAGGTTATTCTTGGCAACCGGAATAAAATAGTAATTGGATCCTTTTACCGACCTCCCAATTAAGATGATACAGTTGCTGATAGGTTAAAAGAAAACTTGATTTTAATTTCAAACATGTATCCAACACATACAGTTATATTTGGTGATGACTTTAATTTACCCTCAATATGTTGTCGAAAATAGATTTTTAAATCCGGAGGTACGCTAAAACATCATCAGAAATAGTGTTAAACACATTCTCTGAAAATGATTTCAAGTAATTACTTCATGAGTGCACACGAATAGTAAACGGTTGTTAAAACACGCTTGACCTCTTAGCAACAAATAATTGTGAACCAATAACGAGCATCAAAACCGATACGAGGATTAGTGAAGGCAGGGTTGACGTATCAAGACTGAATATTCTAACACCCAAATCCTTCTAAACTAAACGGAAAATATACGTATTCAAAAAAGCAGATACAAATCACTTGACGCCTTCTTGAGAGACAACCTCCACTCATTCCAAATTAACAATGTAAATATAGAACAGATATGGCTTGCTTCAAAGAAATATTGTGGGCAGCAATTGAGAGATTTATACCAAATAAATTAACAAAGGACGGAGCTGATCCCCCTTGGAACACAAAACAGGTCAAACACTGCTGCAGAAACAACGAAAAGAGCATGCCAAATATAAACGTACGGTAAATATCTTAGATTGGCTATCGTTTACAGAAGTTTGAAATTTAGTGCAGACGCCAAAGCGAGATGCTTATAATAGTTTCCACATCGAAACTTTGTCACGAAGCCTAAAGAAAATCCAAAGAGATTCTGGTCGAATGTAAAGTACGCTAGTGGCTAGACACAATCAACGCCTTCATTGCGTGATAGCAATGGAAATACAATCGGCGACAGTGCTGCGAAAGTAGAGTTACTAAACACAGCCTTCCGACATTCCTTCACCAGAGGAGACGAAGTAAATATTCCATAATTCGAACGAAGAGCAGCTTCCAACATGAGTTACTTAGAAGTAGATATCCTCGGAGTATTCAAGCAACTTTAATCAGTTAATAAAAGCAAGTTTTTCGGTACAGACTGTATACCAGTTAGGTTCCTTTCGGAGTATGCTGGTGCAATAGTTCCATACTTATCAATCATATATAACTGCTCGCTTACTAATGATCCGTACCCAAAGACTAGAAAGTTACCCAGGTCACACCAATATTCAAGAAAGGTAGTAGGAGTAAACCACTAAATTACAGGCCCATATTATTAACGCCAATATACAGCAGGATATGGATCATGGATTACCTAGAAGAGAACCATCTATTGACACACAATAAACACGCATTTAGAAAACATCGTTCTTGTGAAGCACAACTATCTCTTTACACACACCAAATGTTGAGAGCTATTTCAATTGATTCCGTATCTAAAGATTTCCAAAATGCTTTTGACTCTCTACCACAGAAGCAGCTTGTAGTGAAATTGTTTGCTTATGAAATATCGTCTCAGTTATGTTACTGGATTCGTGATTTCCTATCAGAGAAGTCATAGTTCGTAGAAAAACAGTCGTGTAAAACAGAAGTGAATTCTGACGTTCGAGAAGATAATTTTATTCGCCCTCTGCTGCTTCTTATCAATATAAACGATTTTCGAAAAATCGGAGCAATCTTCTTAGGTTGTTTGCGGTTGATGCCGTCGTTTATCGTCTAGTAAACTCATCTGAAGATCAAAACAAGTTGCAAAACGATTTAAAAAATATATCTGAATGGTGTGAAAATTGGCAGTTGACCCTATATAATGAAAATGAGAGGTCATCCACATGACTGCTAAAAGGAATCAATTAAATTTCGGTTACATGGTAAATCAATCAAATCTAGAGGCCGTAAATTCAGCTAAAAGCCTGGGAATTAAAATTACGAGCAATTTAAATTGGAAAGAGGAAATATAAAATGTTTTGTGGAAACCAAAGACTGCGTTTTATTGGCAAAACACTTACAAAATGTAACAGATCTCGCACAACGCCTGTCCGTCCTCTTTCGGAGTACTGCTGCCCGGTCTGGAATCCTTGCTAGTAGCATTGACGGAATACATCGAGAACGTTCAAAGAAAAGCAGCACGACTTGTATTACCGCGAAATAGGGGCAACAGTGTCACTGATATAATACAGGATTTTGGGTGGGCACCATTAAAACAAAGGCTGTTTTCTTTGGGGCGGAATCTTCTCGAGAAATTTCAATCAGCAGCATTCTCCTCCGAATGCGAAAATATTTTGTTGACGCCGACCTACATTGGGAGTAACGTTGATCATAATAAAATAATGACAATCAGAGCTCGAACGGAAATATATTGATGTTCGTTTTCACGCGAGCTAATCGAAATTGGAATAATAAAGAATTATAATGAAGATGGTTCGATGAACCCTCTGCCAGGCACTAAACTGTGATTTGCAGTGTAGCCTTGTACATTTAGATGTAGATTTAAAAGTAGTTCTCTTAGGTGCTTACACGAACGCGGGGGTTCTGTTCTTGATCGGCGTCGTCGGACTAAGTAGTTATACTGTCAGGAAAGTTGCTGTCTGTTGTGTCCATAAGTTCCTCTGTCTTGTCTTCCACGCTCATATTAACATCCTGTGGTGCTGTGTTTTTCTGATACTTTCGAGGCTGAAGCTTCCTGCTTCCACGCTGAAACTTTCTGCTTTCGCGCCATCCGTTTGGATTTCGCAGACTGCTGTCTACGATGATCTTTGTCAGTGATCAATGTGTTGTTGTTTTCTTGTCACTTTCTTGTCACTGCTGCACCCATTTTCGTGTGAGCATTGAATGTGTCAAAATTGGTAGGGCTCAGATTACGATTAACTTCTTAAGCTAGAACGTCTGCGAACGGCGTAACATAGGCCTGTCCTCTAAGTGTTCATTCTGAAGTTGCTGTTTGTCGGATTCGTCCCTCTGTGTAGCTGCATTTTCGCCAGAGACACCCAGATCGCGATTTCCTGTTATGTACTCGACTCCGGAAACTCTCCGCTTGGCGATGGCGGATCTATTCGCATTTGCGCGTACGCTGTTCTTCCTGGTTCCTGGAGTACGTTTTGACGTTGCTGTTTGATACGCAGGCATCCGCTAGTAAGACGTCCTGTGGAGCCACAAATGACGCACGTCCGCGGCTGCTGTCCATATACCACGAGGCTCTTGGAGCAATGGATCACAATAAAAGAAGCCACATATTTCTTAAACTCTGTTTTCTCACTCGTAATATCATTGTTCACATTCAAGTGTTTGTATGCTGTTATTTCCCGGTTTGTATAACCGTGCAGAAAGGCGATAGGGCCTATCGAATACACTCGAATTCCATTTAATATGGGAGATTAAATACTCGAACTGATCAGAGACTCAACCCAGGATAATGGATTGCAACTTTGACAACTTGACGTTTACAATTCTGAAATTCCGCGGAACTGACTACCTGTGTCGTTACTAGAATGAAATTTTCACTCTACAGCGGAGTGTGCGGTAATATGAAACTTCCTGGCAGATTAAAACTGTGTGCCGGACCGAGAGTCGGATTCGGTAGGTTCGCAGGAGAGCTGCTGTGAAGTTTGGAAGGTAGGAGACGAGGTGCTGGAGGAATTAAAGCTGTGAGGACGGGGCGTGAGTCGTGCTTGGGTAGCTCAGTTGGTGGAGCAATTGCCCTCGTAAGACAAAGGTCCCGAGTTCGAGTCTCGGTCCGGCACACAGTTTTAATCTGCCTGGAAGTTTCAACCTGTGTCGTTTTTCGAATAAAAATTTCATTGTCTATCAGCTCTGCATGCAGCATTTCCGATATAACCATATATGTAACAGCCGGCCGCGGTGGTCTAGCGGTTCTAGGTGCTCAGTCCGGAACCGCGCGACCGCTACGGTCGCAGGTTCGAATCCTGTCTCGGGCATGGATGTGTGTGATGTCCTTAGGTTAGTTAGGTTTAAGTAGTTCTAAGTTCTAGGGGACTAATGACCACAGATGTTTGAGTCCCATAGTGCTCAGAGCCATTTGAACCATCTGAAACCATCTATATATGTAACAAACAACTTTCTCATTTGTCAAACCCAGTTCGAGGTAAACTTCCTAAACTTCGTACCCATAGAGTGACTGTGAAGTTTGTACTGTACCCACAAGTTCGACTCGTCAGCAAGCGCCAGGTACGCGCGGAATAACCACAGCGATGCGACGGCACACCACCACTGCCGTAGGCGAACTGATCGCCGAGATCACGCTGAACTACAGCGTTGTAGTCAATTATGGTTATTAGATTTTCATCATCTACATCTTCCTCTGCTTGTGACCTCGGCATATATACCTAAAATGTTATTCTTGGCTTTAGTCTGCTACCGATTTTGATTGAAATAGCCCAATCATTGAACTGTTTACAGTACCTCATTGCTTCCCTTAGTCATAACGGAACACTTCCGTTATGCCATTTCCCGCTGTTATTGATATGAGCCTTTCTTTTTGTGACCAGAAATCCTGATACTCTTTCCGTTTGACTTCGCTGAATCCTGTTATACCTAGACTGGTGCTACACACTTAAATTTCGAGATTTTTCCAGCTTCCTAGCTTACACGTCTGACTTTCAGTGCTTCTACTTGTAGAATGTTACGGTTTGATTGATTATTCAGTGTGTTTCCCTCCCGGAGATCTGAATACAGAATTACTGTGGAATATTTAATCAGTGCATGCCACGTTTCGTATAGCTACACATTGTTTCTTAGATGAAGTGGTTTCCATTGCCCTCTGCATCATACGTCGTTTATAACTGTTGATTCTCCCACTCTTAGGAGCAGTTTCCCAACGTAATGGTACCCTGACCTCTATCCGCCTCTCTGCCCTCCTCGAAACCGCCGTTGGCAAACTGAAGGTGATTGCTTATACTGGAAGTATTTGACTTCCATTGCTGTTCATTATCTAAACAGTAGTTGGGAATGAACAAGGAACCCGGGACGGTTGAACTGGTAGTCAAAGACGATATCATTAGACCATGGTGACCATGTATCCTCGTGGACAGTAAAGATTTCACAGCAACTCGTCACCTGAGAATTTTGACGGGATGTGGCGCGGAAAGGTCACAAGTCGGCAAGCACTGACTGACCGCCATTGAATTCGCCTGTGTAGGGCGACCTGAATACTTCATGAAAATTCTTATTTGATCAACTGCCGGGTTAGATGCTTTGACCCCATAAATTACAGTGTCCTCCTCTCCCCAGTACGACGTCGCTTCTGGTGCCTCTCCCGCTCCATAATGCAAGTTTATCAAAATTTTGGCAGAGATAGGCCACTCGTCCAAAATTAAAGTAGCCTGAACTCTGAACATCAATTTTTTGAAAGAAAATAAAAGACAGGGAGCTGTAAATCAGTTGGGTCAAGCTGGAAAAGTGCACTGCTCAGTTGCCCCAAATTAAAATGGCGCAAAAATACTCCACGCTCCCACTCCCCCCCCCCCCCCCCCCCCCCCATCGCCCCTCTCTCTGCCTCCTGCGGGGAAGAGGTGCCACCCAAGAGATGGTATGTTAAGAGTCCAGGAGACGCTATGTTTATACAATTTTTGCTGATTTCTCCCTCTGTCGCAATTTTTGAAGTTACCACAAATGTCTAAGTGTACCACTCCACAACTGCATATCATATTACACATGCCCAACGGTTTAAAAACTCTCAGTTTCATTTCCAAATGAGGATTTTTACCTCATTTCACGTAAATTCGGAACATTTATTAGGTAACACTTTTGTGCCTCAGCCCTATTATGAGCTCACGACGTTGATATTTCACTCTAATTTTCACATAAGTGAACATGGTTGAGAATAAGCGCCTAAACCCGCGATTTACAAATGACGGGCAATCGTGTCTTAATTCGTACGATATATAATTTTTTGTTCAGAAAAAAAAAATGGTTCAAATGGCTCTGAGCACTATGGGACTCAAGTGCTATGGTCATTAGTCCCCTAGAACTTAGAACTACTTAAACCTAACTAACCTAAGGACATCACACACATCCATGCCCGAGGCAGGATTCGAACCTGCGACCGTAGCAGTCACACGGTTCCGGACTGCGCGCCTAGAACCGCGAGACCACCGCGGCCGGCGTTTTTGTTGAGAACTCATTTGACTAAATAGTCGCCATTGCTGATGTTGATCGTAGCATTGTTGTTATCATAGTTCCGTGCCACAAACAAATCACAACACATTCACACCTTAGCGTTTTGACAAAGATAATTTTCTCTAAATTGAATTTTCTAAGTTTTGTACAGCGGCCTTCGATAATTTCACATTCGCAATCGTTAAACGCAAGGATTCGTGTCAGGCTGACGGCAATGTAACTGTTTTAATTACTGTCGCTTAAATCTGGTCGACTCGAATACTCCCGCAGTGGGAGATGCCATACCGTTTTCGTAGTCAAACGTATTCAGTCAGTTTCGTTCATGTGGCCAGGAGAAAATAAATATTCGTTTTACAAACTGAAAGCCTTTTTCTTGTCGAGCTCTATATTTGTTATGTTCCCTATATTTGTTATGTTCCAGATGCGTTGTGTCTATTACATTATGCCGTGTTCAGGTGATTTCATCAGGAATAACACAGTTAGCTTTTATATGCGGTACTTATAGATTAGACAACTGTTTACTCCATAATTTTTAAATTAATAAAATTTCCTTTCGGTTATTCGTTTTTCTGAGCAAAATCTGCGTTTCATCTCATTTGGGCATAGGTCAGAGGTCACATTGTTACTTTTATTATAAAACATCACCACATTTTCACGTCACACACTATATGTTTTGTTGTTATCATGTTTCATAAGCTAATTCCTGTGCAGTGTGCATTCGTGTCTGCTCTTTTTTCTCAATTTCTTTAAAAAAAATAATACCACAGAGATGAGCACATTACATTAATACGCTGGGAAGATGACGGGTTTTCAGAAAATTGAATGTGGGTATAATGGCTATTAGGGAGTGCTTAAGGAGATCCAGGTATTCAGAGAATTCCATATTTGGTTTAGAGTGTATCTAGAGTAGATTAGAGAAGAATGAGGGGAATGGGGTTGTATTGCATTCTGATGATACTTTGTTGAGGTATTAATTTACTATTTCATCTACTACTGTGAATAGTGAGTTGTCTATGATGTGCACTGGTTTATTCAAAAAGGCTTCCTTTTAAGTTTTGGTTTTTTGTACTTGCCACTTTTTTTGCAAGGTAAGAAGATGTCTTTTACTATTTATTCTCATTATTTTCATGTCTTCTTCTCTAGAGATTTGCTGGTGATTGTGCTCTCTGAGCTTTTGATAATACAGATTGGGACTACACCAAAAATCAGAAGCATCTAATCTAGCACAAAGGTTGAAAATGATTTAACCGTTTGAGCAGATCTTTCTGTATAGAAAAAAATTGGGAATGGTTTCCGCATTTTAACCAATATTTACTGAATCTACTTCGAGGAGATCCAGACAACTATTAACTGTCTTATTTCTTTGGTTTTCATACACATCTATATTCTAGATGACTATGAAGCGCTGTATAGTCGGTACTCTTTATTGTGTGACATGTAAGATTTCTTTCTGGGCTAAACACGGATGAAGCGTTGAAAGACTGGTGACTTACAAGCTGTTGTAGAAGCTCTTATATGTCTAATATTATCTACCCTGTCTCCAGTGGAACATTGCATAGAGGATGAAGCATATTTATAGAGACCACCGAGAATTTTTGAGTAAGTTTTCGCAAGATATTGTAAGCCTTTTTTCGAGTTTCTGACTGTGGAGATTTCTCAACGTTTCCGTTACCCTACTTTGTAAATGCTCTACGTCCGCCATTAGGCTAACGTATCTGTCGCACATCATGGAGTAATGAACAGCTAAGAGGGCAACAAACTGTACTGCCAACGCACATTCTTCATGAATTTAGATTGAATATATATCATTTCCGAATAACGACTCTTCAGAGTTTACGTAATACGAATGTGCTTGACCTCTTGTCTGGAGCCAAAACATTTTCCTACCATGAGTTTCTTTATATAATCAAAATCAATAACTGCAACAAAATGTTATGAAACAGGATATAACACATAATCGGTCATATAAAAGTCAACAATAGTATGTCACCGCTTGATGTGGACAATGTAATCACTAATAATGTAACACCTCTGACTGTATCCAAACATCTTGTGAAGCTATACTGTCGTAATATCTTTGTACCATTATCTGATTTCACAAACAAACAGTGTATGTGATGATTGGCGTGTGTGTGGATTTCTGCGTAATGAAGGAGCCACAGCACCTGCAAGCACACAGCCAAATACACTATATTTTCTAACATGAGCACCTAAAAACAAGTTTTGTTTTCTCCGTTTTTTCCGGTTACAGTAAAATTACAAAAAGACTACAGCAGAGCAACAGAGGCAGGAGAGCACACGCGCAAACATAACGTTAAATATCATCGTAAATGTTTGTAATTGAGATAGTGTTTCATTATTTAAATCATGACAAAACTCATTTACGAAGAATAGCATAACAATTCTACCGATAACTGTTTAAAAATTATGATAATTTTATAGGAGTTGTTCTTGTGTATTTGCTTATATGCGTGGAGTTTAATTTGCCACCGAAGTAAAGTAGCTCAGATCATTAGTAAGAAAGAAAAGTAAAACGAAGTAAAATAACTGTTATCAATCAGAAGTTTTACAAATACAGCTTATGAGCTTATTAAAGTAGAGGAAGGAACTTCTATAAAAAGAAACGATGATGAGTTTCTGACAGAGTGGTGTGCCGCAGAAAGTATAGTGGTTATCAGTAAAACAACTGATTTTCGATTACACCGCTTCTTTTCGTCTCCAGTTTAACCTGAGCGTTAAACCCGACCAAAATAACCGGTTTCTGAAAGAACCAATTTCGTTTTTTGTTGTTATTACTTCTAGGTGAAATATGGACTTCGAAGGAACATTGAAAAATTCTAATCAAGGTGAAGGAGTAGGAAATCATGATCAATAGGAGGTCGAGGCTGCAGCAGAAATTTCTCTAATTGTCCCCAGAAAAGATTGCGAAGATGAAGGAGAGGGGTGAGGCGACAGTGAGAGCGAAAGGTCACAAGTTGATGACTTCCCTGCATCGTCACTTTTGGATGGTATCAGTATTTCAGCCTGAAGTAACCACAAAAGTAAGGGTTCAGTTATTATCTCGAGTTTATAGTACGTTAGTAAAATTATAGGTATATCAACAATATTAACCTTATCTTCCAAGGAGCATCGTGGACGTTTCCTCCTTATATGATGTTACAAGTTTGTTGTGCTTCGTCCCGTTTATAATTTTTTAAAGAAAGTGGAACATTGTATTTCACTGCTACTGTACGTTGTGAAATACAGACTAGGAAGGGTACCATTATGTAATACAACTGACGTCCGAGGACCGACAGCGCGAAATCACACAACAGACAGGTGAGGGCAAGTCTTGCTCACAGCATATGCATGTGTAATATCTAACGGGCCATGCCACAAGGAAAGTGGTACATTGTTGTTTCTGCACAGCTGTAGCGATTCTTACGTCAAGTGTTTGTTTTTAGTTTCTAGCTTAGGCGTTGTTATTAAAAATGCTTATGGCTTATCCCATTTTTATAACAATCCAACATTTCAAAACAATGGAAATTTTACGAATAAACATTACTCGTTTTCAAAAACAAGTTTTATGAAGAAACCAAACATTTTAGCACTGCTGCTAAACAAAATTGATATCCGTGTTCTTTTACCCAGTTATTATAAAAATGAAAAGAAGCCTGTAATAACCACAACAAACAAATGCCGAAAGGTACCGGTTTTAATTGGTCCGTTTTTTCCATCCTTAATCTTCAGTAGTATCCTAAAATAACTTCTTAGCAGCGCTCGGACAGCAGGATAGATGTCTTGTTGGCCGAATAACGCTGCAGAACGAGAGTTCGATTAAAATTATTTGATAGTTGACACTTCTAGCGCTGCAGCTTGTTTCCTCCAGTCGGAGGTCTCAACGTCGCACCCGAACCGTTCGCCGTTGCCAAACTGACACGTCAGTAAGTCCAATTCCAGTTTCTTGTCCGGGATTCATTCTTTCTTGATTTTGGATCCTGAAACCTGTGTCTGGCCATTTTATTTCGTATTTGATAAGACTCTCTCTCTCTCTCTCTCTCTCTCTCTCTCTCTCTCTCTCTCACACACACACACACACACACACACACACACAACGATGCTAAACAAAGACACACGCTTCATTCACACCACTAACCAAACACTGTGGATCCTTTCGCTCAAGGCGCGACTCAGTGGCACTTATAAAGTTATTATAATCACAGAAATCAGCTTACATTAGGTAAGCATCGCCCGACATTGCATGGAGCCGAATTTTTTAAGGCTGTCAATCGTTGCGACTGGGACACCAGTCATATAAAATAAGAGGATTTTGCAGCCTAATGGCGTAGCGTAATGGTTAGCGTATGAACCTGACTTCCAAAGGGTCGAAAATTCGAATCTCCTGAAACACAGCGGTATCTTTTATTTTTATAAATGTAATCAAAAGAATATGATTATCATTTTTAATCAATTAATTGGTTCAAATGTACTCTTTTGTTTCTAATACTTCGCCGCGTCATTTTCCTCATTGTATCGACTTTCCCATTTGCTCTTGTTTTTCTTCCTATCATTATTTCTTCGTTTGGAGTCTGTGTCGCCTATAATCTGCAAACAAGTGCCAGCCAGTGCTGCTCATCGGTTGGTAACGCAGCAGCCCGTGTAGCCAGTGTGAGGATAGATTCTGGTTACCAATGACATCGAGAAACAACAGCGCTAAGACTGAAATTTTGATGCGGAAAATGACTATGCAAACAAAGAAATTATGAAATTTTTCTGTCCCGAGTTTGTGCTTAAAAGCCGTGAACAAAGTGATGGTGATTTTAGTTCTGCCGTAGCCTCTAAATAGCCGTTTTCTCGGATACATTGCGCATGACGAGGTTGTGGTTAGGTTGGGAAACGAGTTTAAATTCAAGGCTATAGAAACCATATTCTGCCACAGCTCACTCATTTGTCAGTTACAAACAGTTTCATCAGATACAAGGCTATCATCAAGAGTGCCCCAGGGAAGTGTGATACAACCGCTGTTGTCCATATATATATATTATTTTGGGGACAGTGTGGGCAGCAATCTACGGTTGTTTGCTGATGATTCAGTCGTGTACGGTAAGGTGCAGAAGTTGAGTTACTGTAGGAGGATACAAGACGACTTAGAAAAAATTTCCAGTTGGTGTGATGAATGGCAGCTAGCCCTAAATCTGGGGAATCGTAAGTTAATTGAATGAGTAGGAATAACAAACCTGTAATGTTCTGATACATTATTACTAGTGTCCAGCTTGACGCGATCAAGTCATTGAAATATCTGGGCTTAACGTATCAAAGGGACATGAAGTGGAACGAGCATGTCAAAACTGTGGTAGGGAAGGCAAATGGTCGACTTCGGTTTTATGGAAAATTGTAGGAATGAGTGGCTCACTTGTAAAGGAACCGCATATAGGACGCTGGTGCGACGTACTCTTGAGTACTGCTAGATGTTTTGGAGTCCATATCTGGTCGGATTGAAGGCAGACATCGAAGCAATTCAGAGGAGGGATCCTAGATTTGTTTACGGTACGCTGGAACAGAACGTTAGTGTTACGGGCATGCTTCGAGAACTCAAATGGGAACAACTGGAGGGAAGGCAGCGTTCCTTTCGGGAAGTACACACATCAAAAAAAGTTTTGCATCACGCCGGTTCCCAGAACTCCTGAAGATAGACGTTGACTGTGGATATTGTATAACAAAGTCTCTTTGATTGTTCAGAGATATCACTAATGCCGCCCAAATTTGTAAATAACCACGCATGAGCAGCGTCTATTAGACGGAGGGGATCCGACAGCCGATCAGCTCCAGTCATTCCACCAAGAAGAAGGTACATGGCTCATGTTGTCTGTAGTTCAACCATGCCTAGACGGTCAATACCACGGTTCGATTGCTTCCGCATTGTTAGTTTGTGCCAGGAAGTGTCCAGGCGACTGGGAGTGAAGCAAAGCAATTTTGTTCGGACATGGAGGGGATACAGAAAGGCAGAAACTGTCGATGATATGCCTGGCTCAGGCCCCACAAGGGCCTGGACTAACACCACTGAAGGTCTCTCTGTATGGTGGTACAACATGCAATGTATGGTTTTCATGAGCAATAAAAAGACCGCAAATGATGTTTGTGTTGATATCTATTCCTATTTTCTGTACAGTTTCCGAAACTCTCTGAACTGAGGCGGTGCAAAACTTTTTTTGATGTGTGTGGTATTGAGAAAATTTAGAGAAGCGGCATTTGAAGCTGACGGCGGAACGATTCTGCTGTTGCCAACATACATCGTGTGTAAGGATCACAAAGGTAAGATACAAGATATTACGGCTGATACGAAGGCGTGTAGACAGTTGTTTTACCATCACTCTGACTGCGAGTGGAACAGGAAGAAAATGACAAGTAGTGGTACAGGGTAGCATCCGCCACTGATACTACGGTGGCTTGCGGAGTATTTGTGTGGATGTAGAAAGTCAGCTGTCGACAGAGCATTTCCAATTCCCGTCATACCACGCGGCGGCCGGTTCCAACACTGCACCGTAGTACACATTAAGAGCATTTGTGAAGTGACACCCCTTGTTGGTGAGTCGCCTATAACCGAACGGAGGCTGTCAGCAGGTGTGGCAGTACTGTAGTGACAACTGACAGACTTCAGCTATCGAGTAATCGTAACCGGACTTTAGGTAGCCAACGCGTAGACGAGCGAACTGCGGTGCGGCGCTGCACGCTGCACCGCGCTGTCAGCCGAGTGAAATGTCAGCAGTGTGCGTCGCGGTGTCCCGGGGCCGACACGCGAGGCGCGCTGCGCGTGCGCCGGTGCGCGCGCATCCGCTCGATACGATGCATCCCCCACTTCCGCGAAGCCAACAGTGTCGCGGCCGACGGACGTGGCAGCGCGTCCTCGGCGGGCAGTGTGACCGCGACTGCGAGCGCGCCACGGAACCCGCGCCTCGCTGCCCCGCAACGCCGACTCGCGTACTTCCGGCCACGCCGCCGCGCAGTGGCGGGCTTGTCGGCTGCACACTGATGGGAGCCCCACGACGCCTCATGGCCCGCCGTCTGCCGCCTCGCGTCTAGGACACAGCACGCACAAGTACGCCACGTCACGTGTCGCTGCCTAGTCTCTAGCGCGCACGCCGCAGCTAATTGTGTATAACTTGGGCAGTGCTTCAGCCGCGGGGCACCACATCCTCTGGCTGCTTGCGGATCTTACAGTGAAGCAAAAATGAAAAATCTGAATGCGGCAAAAATACGCAAATACGTAACACTCTGCAATGTTGAAATTGCTTACCTACTTTTCTTCGCCGTAATTACACCACGGTCGCTGTTGTCAGGTCCTCAGATTTATTGGTATCAGCGTAAACATCTAAAGCGTGAATATGAATACTGATCAGAACTTCTTTTGCATCTTGAGCGCACTTCGTCAGTAATGGATAGGATCCTGTAGAACGCTGCGGACAAAATTCATGTGTGAATCACACCACCAGTCATTTATCACGTAACCACAGAGAAATTATTTTTTGTGCGTTTGTCAACAATTACCTCGAATGTGTGGACTTTAGTCAGGCAGTAGAGTCGCAAGGCTCTCTGTAGAGGTACTTGAGTAATTCAAGATCAGAAAAGTAGATTTGCTTGGATTTCTCAGCGGCTGTATGTTAGATCAGACGGAAAGTGTGCGTATTTCTCGCCACTGTGTCCTTTAGTACAGAGTGACGCAAGGCCGCGGCACGCCCCCTTTTCAGAGTGTACCGCGCGGCCGGACTGCAATCTGCGGTCCTCGCTCTTCTATACAGCTAGACAACCCTGTTTTCTTGTCTCTTCTCTCTCTCTCTCTCTCTCTCTCTCTCTCTCTCTCTCTCTCACACACACACACACACACACACACACACACACACACACACACACACACACTCTGAAGATTACAGTGTAAGCTTAATAGTTTTTACGTCGGGCCGCTGCGTGCTATTAAAATGCCATTGCAAAACGAAGCGTTCAAATCCATGTCCTTCACTACTGGAAAAAATTCCCATCCTAGAAATTATTTAACATCAGTCACTAAAGGACTGTTACCAGTGGCTGTCATTGGCTACGTATCACGGTCAGATAATACTTTACGTTTTGGTCAGCGCTATTTCAGTGCGTGGTGTAGTTGCGAATATTGTCGTTGTGTAACAGACTGTGATACAGACAACAATTACGAATAGGCCCACGTTTACTACTGTTGCTTATAACGTCTTGTACTAGGAGAGATGTCACTACTGTGTCTGTTCATTGGGAATTTTATTTCTGTAGCTCTATGCGACTCCTTTCCATTTGATTTACGCCACTTGCTTTTTGTGGATCGACAACAACAATAACGACAGCAATAATAATACGAAAACACTTTTTTGTTGGCTGTCATATGACATTTATTGCTATTTTCAGATATATTTTATTTTTTCCTGTGAACAGAAATGTAAATTTAGTACATGGAGTTAATTCATCCGCGGGTACAACGAGTGTGAAACCAAATGGCATTATTCATATCGCTCAATACGTGAATGGAACAAAAAGCACTTCTAATAAGTGGTATAGTTGTTGTACCCTCTGACATGAACTTACAGTGCAGAGTATGTATATGTGAATGTAGAACTAGCGAGGTAGAGATAAACACAAATGGAATAACAATAATAGTGAAAATTATTTTCTAAATAAGCGAAATCTAAATATTTTTCTTTGCTTTAAACATGTTACAATCTTCCATTGGCGTATAAAACTGAAGTCTTTACAGAAACAACATTTGTGTTCACGAAAGTCTGACACATTGTCAGCTGGAGAAGAACGGCGACAGCTGAATCATAACAACTTTAATGCGGTATGTTGTTGCACGTGTTTTTGCATTCATCACCCATTTCGTACATAAATGAATACCGTCAGAACAACTGATCTGAGGATGTTCTTTTAAGAAACAAAGCAGTGATTGCCGTAAAAATTCCACGCTAGTACCCACGTCCCGCCTCAGATACACGTTACGCGAACATTTCTAAGGCTTTCTCATACTTGCACATAGGATTAACTCTAGACGCAGACAAATGGGCACACAGATTTCGTCCAGGTGAGTGAAAAGGTCACTGATGACCATGTTTGTTTAGTCTCTTCAAATCATTAATCAGCAGCAGCACTGTAAAAATAAGTGCGACAACAGACTGCATTAGAAGACGTTATTTCTGTGTGTGTTCTCCCCGTCTATCGATCGCCACCTCACAGAAACTGCATTGAATAGAAAGCGTCTGTTGAATGTAATTCATTTAACTGGAATGAAATCAATGAAGATTCAGTGCCATAGACTGGTCAGTGTAAACCTATCAGAAATACGGAACCTACAGTAATGAATATGTCTTGACAAATGCAAATTTACACTAGATCAGTACTCGAACTCGCATCTTTTGGTTGTTGCGAGCCTTCTCATCACACCGCCAGTAATCCAGAGCCATAAAATTCATATCAAAGTCTTTAATTCAACTGATACCATTTCCAGTGCCAGGATAAGCATCGGATTTCCATCGAATCCGATCGCTCAGCAATGCTATTTCCGCGCTCTCGTGGGAGAATGTTTGGCTGCACTGTTCGTATGTAATAGGAGGAAATCTCGGTGACTATGGAAGTTTCAGGAAAGCGTGCTCAAATAGCCCAGTTTTTACGGCGACTACTCGCGAAATGCAGGAAGTAAGAGTTCGAGACCTGTTCTGGTAAACATGTTCGTTTGTCTCCAAGTGTTCATTCAGTCTTTAAATGAAGATGCCTGAAAATTCATACTTTCACAAACATGAAGCGTACCATTATTTTTAGTCATGCGTCAGCAAAACATCTTGCCGAGAAACCGAGAAAATTCTGGTTCTGCGTAAAAACACTAAGCGGGTATTAGTCTTCTATATACAGTAGTCACTCGTCGACAGAAAATGGCGAAAGGAGAACAGAAGATTTAAATTTCGCATATAAAAAATCATTCACGCAGAAGGATCGTACATGCAGACCATCGTCTGACCGTTATACAGACTTCCGTCAAGAAGTCATACAAATAGGCTTTCTTGGAGTTGAGGAGCAATTGAAAGAGCTGAAAACAAACAATACGCCATGTCCGTAGGAAATTCCAGTTCGGTTTGACACATTGTACTCTTTGACGCTGGCCCCTTAGCTTATATTTATCTCGAATCTCTCACTCAGCGCAAAGTTCCAAGGGACTGTAAAAATTCGTTGGTGACTTCTTTTTATACGAAGGGTAAAAGAACGGACCCGCAAAATTACAGACCAATATCCTTAACATCAGTTTGCTGCAGAATACTTAAAAAATTTTCAGGGTCGAGTATAATAAATGTCCTTGAGACACAAAGCTTCTGTCCACAAATCAGCAAGGAGTTGCCTCTACATCTACTTGGATACTCTACAAATTACACCCAAGTACCTGGCAAAAATTTCATAGAAATACCTTCATAATAATTCTGTATTATTCAAATGTCGAACAGAGCGCGGAAAAACGAACACCTACATCTTTCCGTACGAGCTCTGATTTCCTTTATTTTCTTACGATGATCGTTTCTCCCTATGTAGGTCGGCGCCAAAAAAATATTTTCGAATTCGGAGGAGGAAGTTGGTGATTGAAATTTCGTGAGGAACTCTGCTGTAACGAAGAACGCCTTTGTTTTAATGCAAATCCTGTATCATATAATACGAAATGTGCTGCTTTTCTTTGATGTATTCCGATAATCCTATCTGGTAAGGATCCCAGACCGCGCAGCAGTACTCCAAAAGAGGACGGACAAGCGTAGTACAGGCGGTCTCTTTAGTAGATGTTATATTTTCTAAGTGTTTTGCTAATAAAATGCAGTCTTTGATTTGCCTTCCCACCATTTTCTGTGTTTCTTTCCAATTTAAGTTTTTCGTAACTATAACTCCTAGGTATTTACATTCATACTCATAAATGAAGGATAATTACAGATTGTGATGCCACACAACGTGGCACTACACAAAACTGGCGCTAATAGCTTAGGCACATAGGGAACACACAGGGCACAGATATGTAAGTTCACAGTATTGGCGATAAGATGAGAAAACCGTCACGAAACACATGTGCTACAAAACGCCACTGTTTCCTGCGCATGTACACCGACGTTGATATGGGATATGATCACCACGCACAAGTACACAGGCCGCACAACGGGTTGGAATACTCGGGATCAGGTGGTCGAGCAGCTGCTGGGGTATATCCTCTCGTTCTTGCACCAGTGCTTGTCGGAGCTCCTGAAGTGTCGTAGGGGTTTGAAAACGTGCAGCGATAAGTCGACCGAGAGAATCCCAGATGTGATCGATGGGGTTTAGGTCTGGAGAACAGGCAGGCCCCTCCATTTGGCTGATATCTTCTGGTTCAAGGTACTCCTCCACGATGACAGATCTGCGGGGCCGTGCGTTATCATCCATCAGGAGGAAGGTGGGATCCACTGCACCCCTGAAAAGGCGGACATACTGGTGCAAAATCACCTCCCGATACAGCTGACCTGTTACAGTTCTTCTGTCGAAGACATGCAGGGGTGTACGTGCACCAATCATAATCCCACCCCACACCATCAAACCACGACCTCCATACAGGCCCATTTCAAGAACATTAAGGGGTTGGTATCTGGTTCCTGGTTCACTTCAAATGAAAAATCGGCGAGAATCACTGTTCAGACTATACCAGAACTCGTCCGTGAACATAACCTGGGACCATCGTTCCAATGACCATGTACTGTGTTCTTGACACAATGCTTTACGGGCTCTCCTGTGACCAGGGGACAGTGGAGTGTACCTTGCAGGTCTCCGAGAGATTAAACCATGTCTGTTCAGTCGTCTGTAGACTGTGTGTCTGGAGACAACTGTTAAAGTGGCTGCGGTAAGGTCCCGAGCCAGGCTACCTGCAGTACTTCGTGGCCGTCTGCGGGCAGTGATGGTGAGATATCGGTCTCCTTGTGGTGTTGTACACTGTGGACGTCCCGTACTGTAGCGTCTGGACTCGTTTCCTGTCTGCTGGAATCGTTGCCATAGTCTCGAGATCACACTTTGTGGCACACGGAGGGCCCGTGCTACGACCTTCTGTGTTTGACGTCGCGATAGTATTCTACCCCTCATAATGTCATCAATATGTGTTCTTTGAGCCATTTTCATCACCCAGTCACCATCAGCACGTCTGAAAATGTTTGCATACTTACTCACTGCACCGTATTCTGACATGCACCAACGCACCTCTGCGTATGTAGATTGCTGCCAGCGCCACTGTGCGACGACCGCAGATCAAATGCACCGCATGGTCATACCCCGAAGTGATTTAAACACGCAAACCGCCCATCAGACCGTTGTTTCACCATGTATCAGCATTATCCTTAATTTATGAGCATGAGTGTAGTTGAAATTATCGCCTTTAGATTTGTCTAATTTATCGTGTAACCGAAGTTTAACAGATTCCTTTTAGCACTCATGTGGGTGACCTCACGTTTTCACTGTTTAGCGTGAATTATCGATTTTTGCACCATACAGTTATCTTTTCTAAATAGTTTTGTAATTTGTTTTGAACTTCTGATGCATCTTACACAGCATCGCTCTTGCCAAACTTAGCTTGCGCTTTTCTGATACAATATCATGAGAACCATGGATGCAGGACATCAGGCAATTTCCGTATTCCTAGAATCCCAGGAAACTTTTGGCACAGTGGCCCACTACAGACCGTTGACGAAGGACCAAGTATACTGGATACGTTCCCAGACGAGAGTGGCGGAAAGGCTTCATCAGTAATAGAAGTCAATACGATGTCCTGTACGACTAGTGCTTTTCAGGTCAGAAGTATGTTCAGGAGTGCCCCAGGGAAGTGTGACGGATAGTGCGAGCAGCAACCTCAGGCTGTTTGCTGACGACGCAGTAGTGTACAGGAAAGTGTCATCGTTCAGTTACTTTTGAAGGATACAGTATTGGTGGAGTACTGATTCGCACAGTCACGTCAACTAAATATGTAGGCGCAACGTCGCAAAGCAATGTGAAATGGAACGAACACATACGGTCGGTATAAAGGGAAGTAAATGGTGGACTTTGCTTTATACAGTAAATTATAGGAAAGAGTAACTCATTTATAAGTGAGCCCGCTGACAAAACAATAGTGAGGCCCATTCTTGAGTACTGCTGGAGCGTTTGGGATCCCTACCTGGTCGAAAGCAATTCAGAGGGGCGCTACTAGATTTGGTACATGTAGGTTCTGCCAGCACTGAAGTATTACTGAAACGCTCCCTGAAGTCAAATTTGAATTCCTTGAGAGAAGGCGACGCTGTTTTCATGTATTACTGGCGAGAAGATTTGAAAACCCGTCGTTTCGTGGCTGACTGCAGAACGAGTCTGCAGCAACTAACGCACATTTCCCGTGACGACCGCGAAAGCAAGATGAGGGAGATCAGAGGTCCTACAGAAGGGTACTACAGATGTTTTTCCCTCACTGTGTTTGCGAGTGAAACAGCAGAGGGAATGACTGGTGTTGGTAAAATGTACCATCCTCTATACGTCGTATGGTGACTTTCCGAGCACGTATGTAGTTTTGGATGAAGAATCTAGCCGGCCGCTGTGGCCGAGTGGTTCTAGGCGCTTCAATCCGGAACCGCGCTGCTGCTATGGTCGAAAGTTCGAATCCTGCCTCGGGCATGGATGTGTGCGATGTCCTTAAGTTAGTTTGGTTTAAGTAGCTCTAAGTCGAGGGGACTGATGACCTCAGATGTTAAGTCCCATAGTGCTTTGAACCATGAAGAATCTAATAAAATAAATCTCACTATTACAAAAACTCTAATAACGTTACGTGTGTAATAACCTTACGATATTGTAAATGGATTAGCACAGTTTTTGATAACCTAATATCATAGACAAAAAAATTAATAAAATTCCAGATCTATTATGTCTAAGAGCAATCATGTTTTATATCTTATTTCTGTGACAACAATGAGTTTGTGATGAATTACGTCCCTAAGTTAAATTAAGTCCATCTTAATAAAGAACATTCGCATGAAAAATTCTTTCTCGTAACAGCAACGAATGATTTACTTTCTGAAAATCGTAGCAACTCGTTGTCTAAGGATGGTTCGACGAGTTATTATGTTATTATAAAAAAATGATATTAACATTCATTAAATAAACCTATTTCCTGGACTAGAAAATAAGTACGTTGGGGGTGTCCATTCACCTTTCCTAGTGCCCAGCTAAAGGCTACCTCGTAACTGGGTTATGTAAGGTCAGAGCATAATTGCGCAGCTTGCGTGGGCTGTGTTATGTAGATGAGGCACGCGAACTTCTTGCAGGCCAGCGTTCCGCTCTTGGCTTTTGTTGCTCGCGGCTCTCTGTTTCCAGACTGCACGACCAGCTCCGCGTCACTGCCGAGTAGTCTGCGTCCAGTGGCCTCTCCTGGAAAACAGGTGGCTCTCCATCCAGCTTGGAAGTGCTCGTTAGAAGACATGTTTAGCAATTACTGTGTGTGTGTGTGTGTGTGTGTGTGTGTGTGTGTGTGTGCGCGCGCGCGCGCAGGTACGTACAGCCCTCAAGCTACAAATGAACAGGAATAATATATGTCTGAAAACGTCATATTTTGCATTACGTGCGCAACTAAAAGAGCCTCAGAAAATATGTAATATTTAGCCAATTAATGCTAATCAATGAATTTCCCGATCGCAGCATACATTCATGCTGAAGACTACATGCCGAAGTATCAAATTATAAGTCTGCATCAGATGTAGATGGAAAGCAGAGATACAGTAATTTAAAAGACAATAAAACATGTGAATATTATACTGTATTGTTACTAACGAAGGATGCTTTAAATTGTACCCACTGTCTCTTAATATCAAGCATATTTCAAGGAATACAGAATCACACTAGCGACGCCAAAATATTCCAGAAAGATTCATAAATAATGTGAAATAAATATTTTAATTTAAAGCAGACGTGTTGGTGTTCCTAGCCGAAAAGTTATTTCCGATTTTTGTGTATTCTCCCTAGCAATTCTCCAGCTTCTTTGCATAGAGATTGTTAAACTACATTTCTGTAATTTTTCGCTTCTCACAGTACCGTATATGTTATAAAATCGCCTTTAACTATATATTCTTAACTCTTAATTATTTTCAATGGCCTAGCTGTGGCTTTGGAACACTGTCCTCGCCGTAATAGTTCACCCTACAACAAGCAGCCCCCCAGTTCTTTGAGGGAACATTGTACGTAATATGCCGTCAATGTGAAATTATCGAATTTTGTGATCCATTACCCTCAAAAAAAAAAAAAAAAATGGTGCAAATGCCTCTCAGCACTATGGGACTTAACATCTGAGGTCATCAGTCCCCTCGACATAGAGCTACTTAAATCTAACTAACCTAAGGACATCACACACATCCATGCCCCAGGCAGGATTCGAACTTGCGACCATAGCAGCAGCGCGGTTCCGGACTGAAGCGCCTAGAACCGCACGGCCACATCGGCCGGCTCCATTATCTTGGAAATATTTAAGACACCAACTTACAATATTCCATAATTATTGAATGCACCTTTCTAGATACACTGTACAAGAATTATTATTAAAATTGTATTTGGGGCATGTCATCTTTTTTTTTTCTAACACTCAATCTTTTTGACAAAATTTTGTAAATAAATGAACATAAAACCAAAACAACTCAGGATATTTTAATTATTCTAGTTCCATATGTGTTGAATATCACATTTGGCATGCTGTGAAAATGTTATGTCTCTACCATCAGTACTGTTTTAGAAAACGGGCCATTTACTGCAAAAAATGTAGTTCAGATATTTTGAGGTTTAAAACTTTTTTCTATTGCAGATTCTTATACAGACTTATATTTCTGCGTCTTTTGTGCACTATTATTGCCCTGGCCCGTAGTCTGTGTCTTCTTCTGGGTCACAACAGTCCAGTGCTTCCCTCCTCCTTTTCTTTCTTGCTTCTTTTGTCATTTGCTGTTCAGCTAACTGTGCTTCACGTACACGAAGCTCATCCAGTTCCCGCAGTCCTGTAGCTGTGTTCTGTCCAAATCTTACCCCGAACTTCTCCAGAATCTTAGGTCTTTCATAGTTCCCATCATTAAGAATTATTTCAGCATCAGACATTACTAACTTTAGTGTCATAAGGCCAACAAATACATTTTTAGGCACACGGCACCACACAACATTACGGAAGGATTCATTCATATTCTTCCCATGTAAACACTGCTTTAGTAGCTCAGGAATTGCCAAATCTCTGTAAATAGATTTGATTGCTTCCATTACTGGCAAACGAAGAGAATTTTTATGTGCAAATTCAAGCAGGGTGCCAGAAAATTCAGTTTACCTATATTTACACCAAGCTTTTGGTGGAGGTGGACACAAAGCATGACATGGCTTTTCATCGGTTGATATTCGATGAAAGAAGCACTTCAGAAGAAAATGCAGGTCTCACATATGTGTTACGCGCAAATTTGCGTTTCTTTAAGTTACTTTTACGCTTAGTCATTTTATTTACGTATAAAAAGCAATAGAATTTAGCTTACTTCAAAAATAGCCGATAATCACACTAATTTCCACGAAACCTAGTATCGGAAACAAAGGACTGATATGTTTATTCGTAATGCCAACTTCTGAGACGTAGCAGCAAACACAAAACAAAGCAATTCACAGTCTTCCAGACTCTGAAGTTCCCAAGGTATGACTGCTCAACTGTTCAACTGTTGCAGTATATGCGTAGTTGCGAAATTCGACAGTCACACGTCAACATTCAAAATATTATTTGAAGGTCTCACAGTTGTCTGATTTTAATGTATTATACAACAAAATGTTCCGGAAAGTACAAAGTACATTATGGAGTAGAAAACAGAAAATGTCAAATTTCAACGCATTTCACGTACAAAGAATCGAGCTCCCATTTACAGAACAGCTTCGAACCTATGATTACAAATGAGTTCATGTGTTAAAATATTTGACGTTAAGTATTTAAGCGAGAAAAGGTTTGGAAAAGGTTTCAAATTACGCTTAAAGTTTGCTGGAAGTCGCTAAATGTTCATTATAAAATACTGGATGAATACTGTCTGGTAATTTGCTCTCTATTAAAAAAAAAGTTACTTTTTCACGCATTTCAATGTTTACGTTGTCATGTCTCCTCGAACGTGTGTCGTACAGTGATATAATTCTGCAGGTACTTTCAGTAATACATATAGATACTGTCTGTAAACTGTATTGCGAATAGTCCATAGTAAACAAGTAACAAAATAAAATGCCCTTTCTGATGCTGATGTTTTACTACAAGAACAACGAAAGGTAGTAAGCGATGAAGTTTTTTTCCTTTAATCATTTCGCTGGCGGTGTTAGCGAGAAAAGGTTTCGTAAAGCTTTGAAATTATGTGTGAAGCTTGTTGGAAGACCTTGAGTGCTCTCTTTCTCAAATGCTGGTCGAATAAAATCAGGTTACTGGCGCACCGTCAGCTGTACTGCCCCAAGACAAACACACAGTTTCTATCCTTAATACCTATCTTACTAAATTAAATTTTTAATGCAAGAATATATCTCTTAGTGAGTAGATTATTGTAGAATATTTAAAATTTTTAATTCGGTCAGTAACTACGCGAAATATTGAAAATCAAATATTTCTTACCCTGGAAAACGTTAGATAGGCAACCTGTAACTGTCGTCTGATTTTGGGGCAGTCACTTACTAATGCACACATTTATTTGACTAACGTGAAGGAAGGAGTGTGTGAAAGCTGTACATCGAGTTGACGTAGGTCTGCTTAGAGACGAGACATGAGCTTTCGGTAGTCAGGGTTGGGAAGGAGGAAGAACTGACCTGATTTAGGATAACATCTCGAAATTCGTCTGAGGTGACTTAAGGAAACTACAGAAAACATAATACATCCTACATAATCACGCCATCGACGATGTGGTTTGTACTCAGCTCGTGAATAGGGCTCGTCGTGTGGTTTTTTATGCAGTTACGTGACATTGCGGTGAACCACTACTTACTGTGTGGTCTTAGACACACACACACACACACACACACACACACACACACACACACACACACACACACACACAAACGTGCCGGCCGGAGTGGCTGTGCGGTTCTAGGCGCTAGAGTCTGGAGCCGAGCGACCGCTACGGTCGCAGGTTCGAATCCTGCCTTGGGCATGGATGTGTGTGATGTCCTTAGGTTTGTTAGGTTTAATTAGTTCTAAGTTCTAGGGGACTGATGACCACAGAAGTTAAGTCGCATAGTGCTCAGAGCCATTTGAACAACAAACGTGCGCGCACGTAGCGGGCGACTCAGCTATTTCGCAATATTTCTGAGTGTCCTAGATATAGTGAATACTAGTCTAGCATCTGTTGTAGAGATGGGTCTTTGGCAAATTAACGGGTCCAAAGGAACGATTCATCAAGATAAAGAAACGAGCGAGGAACGAATTCTAAGGAACGGTCATTCATAGTTCACTTCGGTCTCGGCTTTCTACTTATCGTTCCCGGGAAAGGGAAACGGTCGGTCTCGTTCCCGCAACGGCACGTTGGCCGGTCTCGTTCCAGCCTCGGTCACGTTCCCGTCTGTCTCGGTCTGGTCCTTTTCTTATTCTATTCAGCGTCCGTGATCGCCAATTAAAATGTATTTTATAATTGCGTAAATGACATAAAAATTACGTGGTATGTAATACATATACAGGGTGTTTCAAAAATGACCGGTATATTTGAAACGGCAATACAAACTAAACGAGCAGGGATAGAAATACACCGTTTGTTGCAATATGCTTGGGACAACAGTACATTTTCAGGCAGACAAACTTTCGAAATTACAGTAGTTACAATTGTCAACAACAGATGGCGCTGCGGTCTGGGAAACTCTATAGAACGATATTTTCCACATATCCACCATGCGTAGCAATAATATGGCGTAGTCTCTGAATGAAATTACACGAAACCTTTGACAACGTGTCTGGCGGAATGGCTTCACATGCAGATGAGATGTACTGCTTCAGCTGTTCAATTGTTTCTGTATTCTGGCGGTACACCTGGTCTTTCAAGTGTCCCCACAGAAAGAAGTCACAGGGGCTCATATCTGCCGAATAGGGAGGTCAATCCGCGCCGCCTCCTGTATGTTTCGGATAGCCCAAAGCAATCACACGATCATCGAAATATTCATTCAGGAAATTAAAGACGTCGGCCGTGCGATGTGGCCGGGCACCATCTTGCATAAACCACGAGGTGTTCGCAGTGTCGTCTAAGGCAGTTTGTACCGCCACAAATTCACGAAGAATGTCCAGATAGCGTGATGTAGTAATCGTTTCGGATCTGAAAAATGGGCCAATGATTCCTTTGGAAGAAATGGCGGCCCAGACCAGTACTTTTTGAGGATGCAGGGACGATGGGACTGCAACATGGGGCTTTTCGGTTCCCCACATGTGCCAGTTCTGTTTACTGACGAAGCCGTTCAGGTAAAACTAAGCTTCGTCAGTAAACCAAATGCTGCCCACATGCATATCGCCGTCATCAATCCTGTGCACTATATCGTTAGTGAATGTCTCTCGTGCAGCAATGGTAGCGGCGCTTAGGGGTTGCCGCGTTTGAATTTTGTATGGATAGAGGTGTAAACTCTGGCGCATGAGACGATACGTGGATGTTGGCGTCATTTGGACCGCAGCTGCAACACGGCGAACGGAAACCCAAGGCCGGTGTTGGATCACCTGCTGCACTAGCTGCGTGTTGCCCTCTGTGGTTGCCGTACGCGGTCGCCCTACCTTTCCAGCACGTTCATCCGTCACGTTCCCAGTCCGTTGAAATTTTTCAAACAGATCCTTTATTGTATCGCTTTTCGGTCTTTTGGTTACATTAAACCTCCGTTGAAAACTTCATCTTGTTGCAACAACACTGTGTTCTAGGCGGTGGAATCCCAACACCAGAAAAATCCTCTGTTCTAAGGAATAAACCATGTTGTCCACAGCACACTTGCACGTTGTGAACAGCACACGCTTACAGCAGAAAGACGACATACAGAATGGCGCACCCACAGAATGGCGCACCCACAGACTGCGTTGTCTTCTATATCTTTCACATCACTTGCAGCGCCATCTGTTGTTGAAAATTGTAACTACTGTAATTTCGAAAGTTTGTCCGCCTGAAAATGTACTGTTGTCCCAAGCATATTGCAACAAACGGTGTATTTCTATCGCTGCTCGTTTAGTTTTTATTGCAGTTTCAAATATACCGGTCATTTTTGAAACACCCTGTATCTTTTCAGGTAACAAAACGGCACATCAGATTACTTGACTATTTCGATAAACAGCAGAAGAAATACTTGAAAAAAGTCAAGATTTTTTTTGTTTCACATATGCAAAGGAAGTCGGCACGCCACGCAGGAGTGGCCATTTTCCATCATTTTTTGATACAAGCAAAAAGAGCATGTTCATTGTTATGGAAGGCAGACCGACTTACAATCGAATGAAGCCAGCACCCCATAATCGAGTGTCTGCTGTCACATTTTGTAAAGAGAATATTACAACTTCTACAATACAATTTCGGTGGTACACGGTGGCGCATGAAAAATAGGCCCAGAGTGCTAGACTGCTTATTGTCGCTCTCCAATCGTCATCTATTGTATCGAAGTTGTTGTTTGCATTAGCTTATTGGTTATTTCTTTACTGCCTAATTATTACATGTTTATCTGTTCTGCTCGTAGAGGTCAACAAATCATGTGTAATTGGTGAAAAGTTGGTACTCGGGGCCGGTTTTTCGTGCGCCACCTTATATTATTTCACTGTGATCAGCCACAGAACGCTACATTTGGGTAAATGAGAGGTTTAACAGAATCATGAAAATTACAAGTGAGTGAGAATTCTGTTATGAATAAAAACTCGCTACTCGAGGGGGGAGGCAAATGCTCCCTATTGGCGCCTTCCATATTCAGTCAGCTATGCTACTAATTTTCAGTTTTTCGTAAGAACCATATTCCAAGCACAAATGAACGGTGAACGAGTAAAAATGACCGGTTCCCAAAAAAGAGCGATCATCAGTGAACGATTTTGCCCATCTCTAATCTGTAGAGCTCTTTTCTTTAATATTTCGACGAGACATCTCAATTTCATTCTTAGCAATTTTGAAGTCATACGTGTTTGAAGACTCGTTTCTGTTGTAGCCCCCTTCCTCCTTTCCCTCCTTCCCCTCAAATAGTCAATGGTATGGAACAGTAAATGGTTCCAGCCAGACGAGAGCAACAGCTTCTCTCTGTGTTGCAGTGATGAAATATAGTGTTTCTGTTAGAGCGGGACTGTGTGTTTCAAGTCGTGTTCGGAGAGCGGCAGGATATTAGCTGCGTGGTGTGACGCCTGTGATCTGCATAATTCGTGATGCTAGCTCTTGTTTAGTTTGACAGTCACCATAGCAGATGCAGTGAAGTGTTGGACCGAAGGCTAAGTCCTGGCCCAGTACTGTACGAAAAACATGACGTGAGTTAAAAAAAAACGGTTCATACGGAACTTCGGCGTCAAATGCTTTCATACATTTGAGACGAGTCGCGCAGACTTAGTTATAAATGTTCGTATTAACTATGTATCAAAGCATCAAAAAACTATCAACAACATGTAACGTCAATTCTGAAAGGAAAAAGTAAGATGAAGGTTTAACGTCCCGTCGATGACAAGGCGAACAGAGACGAAGCTCAAGTTCTCATTCAGGAATGATGCGGAAGAAATACACAGTGTCTTTTTTAAAGGAATCATCCGGGTATTTATCATAAGTTACTTAGGGAAATTATGTTGATACAAACAAAACAGAACGTTTTTGTGCACGCATTACTTTTTTATTGCGCCACTGTTGCGTTTCAATGATTCATACCATCATTTTCAGATGAAAACTACGAACATACATTGTTAGTATTGGGACTTGTAACATGAGGTTCTTTGAATTTAAATCTGTTCTGTGAACCTATGTTTTATAGCTGCCAAAAAGTTTCAGTTGATGAACAATATAAAAATAATTTTTTGCTTCTAATTGCTGACTGTCTTGTGCCACATATGCGTACTTCGTAGCAGTCCATACACTTTTTAATGTTACGAACAAAAATGTATACGATAATTTAATGTAATAAATTAGCTGTGATCTACACTAAATAAAAGAGCCAAATACCAGCTATTGCACCTATCACCTATCTTTCCAATCAATGTAAATATAATATTGACAATATTTTTTATAAAGTAACGTGTTGTAACACTTCATATACATAAACTATAGGCTTATATCTCTGACGTCAGTCTGTAGTAGAATTTTGGAACATGCTTTATGGTCGCGCGTTACGACATTTCTAAAGACCGAGAATCTGCTCTACAGGGACCAACTTGTATTCCGAAAACAACGATCGTGCACATGACCTAGAAAGCATTATATTCAAAAACCTAAGCAGATGCCCTGTTACTTGGCTTCCGTACAGGATTCCATACAGTTCCACGCTGCCGCCCAATGAACAATATGTGAGCGTATCAAAAATGAGACGAATCGTGTGACTGAACTGAACAGTTCCTGGCAAACAGAAAACAGCCTGTCACTGTGAACGGAGAGAAGTCTTCAGACGTAAAACTAACTTTGAGCCTTTCCCAGGTGAGTGTTTGAGAACCATTACTTTTTGCAATATATTTAAATGACCTAGTAGATAACGTAGGAAGTTCAACGACGCTTTTAGAATGCTGTTATGTACAGAGAAGTAAGGATGTTAGACAACAGTAGCAAAATGCAGGAAGACCTGCAGAGGATGGCCGCTTGGTGCAGGAAGTACCAACTGGCGATCAATATGAACAAACGTAACCCATGGACCTTTTATTGTAGGATTACAAAATTACAGAACAATCACTGGGGGTAAGCATACAGAGTGATTTAAAGTGGACGACTACATACCATTAATATCGAGTGAGGCAGAAATCAGAAAGAGATTTAGTGGAAGAAATGTTCAAATGTGTGTGAATTCCTAAGGGACCAAACTGCTGAGGTCATCGGTCCCTAGTCTTACACACTACTTAAACTATCTTATGCTAAGAACGACACATGCACCCATGTCCGAGAGAGGACTCGAATCTCCGGCGAGAGGGGCCGCGCAGTTCGCGGCATGACGCCTCAAACCGCGCGCCCAGGAAACGTAGTACATCAGCAACGGAAGTAGCAGGCAAAACACTCGTTTGGCCTATATTTGAATAATGATCGTCGTCCAGATAGGAGTGTCACAGGAAAATTCCAAATAAGAGTAGCGCGTTTCGTTACAGATTCACTTAGTAAGCGCGCAAGCGTCACGGAGATTTCGGGCAAATCCGGTGGCAGACGCTGCAAGAGAGGGTACTGCCTCACGGTATGGTCTACTGCTAAAGTTCCTACGGCGTACGTTCGTAGAAGAGTCAGTCAGTATATGGTTAATATTACTTATATCTCGCGAAAAGATACTCGAATCACATGGAGGCTTTCCAGCAATGGTTCTTCCCGTGAAGCAAATACGATAGGAATATAAAAAATAAGAAATGACACTGGTACACGAAGTACCCTCCGCTACACGCCGTTAGGTGGTTTGCGGACTACACTCCTGGAAATTGAAATAAGAACACCGTGAATTCATTGTCCCAGAAAGGGGAAACTTTATTGACACATTCCTGGGGTCAGATACATCACATGATCACACTGACAAAACCACAGGCACATAGACACAGGCAACAGAGCATGCACAATGTCGGCACTAGTACAGTGTATATCCACCTTTCGCAGCAATGCGGGCTGCTATTCTCCCATGGAGACGATCGTAGAGATGCTGGATGTAGTCCTGTGGAGCGGCTTGCCATACCATTTCCACCTGGCTCCTCAGTTGGACCAGCGTTCGTGCTGGACGTGCAGACCGCGTGAGACGACGCTTCATCCAGTCCCAAACATGCTCAATGGGGGACAGATCCGGAGATCTTGCTGGCCAGGGTAGTTGACTTACACATTCTAGAGCACGTTGGGTGGTACGGGATACATGCGGACGTGCATTGTCCTGTTGGAACAGCAAGTTCCCTTGCCGGTCTAGGAATGGTAGAACGATGGGTTCGATGACGGTTTGGATGCACCGTGCACTATTCAGTGTCCCCTCAACGATCACCAGAGGTGTACGGCCAGTGTAGGAGATCGCTCCCCACACCATGATGCCGGGTGTTGGCCCTGTATGCCTCGGTCGTATGCAGTCCTGATTGTGGCGCTCACCTGCACGGCGCCAAACACGCATACGACCAGCATTGGCACCAAGGCAGAAGCGACTCTCATCGCTGAAGACGACACGTCTCCATTCGTCCCTCCATTCACGCCTGTCGCGACACCACTGGAGGCGGGCTGCACGATGTTGGGGCGTGAGCGGAAGACGGCCTAACGGTGTGCGGGACCGTAGCCCAGCTTCATGGAGACGGTTGCGAATGGTCCTCGCCGATACCCCAGGAGAAACAGTGTCCATAATTTGCTGGGAAGTGGCGGTGCGGTCCCCTACGGCACTGCGTACGATCCTACGGTCGTGGAGTGCATCCGTGCGTCGCTGCGGTCCGGTCCCAGGTCGACGGGCACGTGCACCATCCGCCGACCACTGGCGACAACATCGATGTACTGTGGAGACCTCACGCCTCACGCGTTGAGCAATTCGGCGGTACGTCCACCCGGCCTCCCGCATGCCCACTATACGCCCTCGCTCAAAGTCCGTCAACTGCACATACGGTTCACGTCCACGCATGCTACCAGTGTTAAAGACTGCGATGGAGCTCCGTATGCCACGGCAAACTGGCTGACACTGACGGCGGCGGTGCACAAATGCTGCGCAGCTAGCGCCATTCGACGGCCAACACCGCGGTTCCTGGCGTGTCCGCTGTGCCGTGCGTGTGATCATTGCTTGTACAGCCCTCTCGCAGTGTCCGGAGCAAGTATGGTAGGTCTGACACACCGGTGTCAATGTGTTCTTTTTTCCATTTCCAGGAGTGTATAAGTGAAGATTTAGACGTACAGTGAAGAGCACATACAACAAATAGCACTATACATGATTATTTTTGAAACTTTCTGGTAGATTAAAACTGTGTGCTGGACCGAGACTCGAACTCGAGACCTTTGCCTTTCGCGGGGAAGTGCTCTACCAACTGAGCTACCCAAGCACGACTCACGCCCGTCCTCACAGCTTCATATCAGCGCAGACGCCGGTACAGAGGGAAAATCTCATTCAGGATTGTTTTTGTTACGGCGTAATGTCAGCGCCGACATGCCAGTCGTGAACGACAGAAAAGAGAAGGCCGTGAGATGTCAGCCAATCGCACGCTTTAAGAGATGGAGCCCCTCCACGCCCACACTGCCATGATGACCAACTCAAAAGGTCTACTGTCATCTCTGCTTAAGGGTTAGTGAGGTACCGCAAGTTGTGGGTACTGCTTAAGGTTGACCATTTATAGGCGCTCATCTGGAGATAGATTAGGTCGAAAGCCGAACGAAGTGTAGCAGTTTGAAGGGCAGAGGGAAAAAAGTGCCAAGGCAAGCGCCACGGGAAAAAAGCCTCTGCGATAGTTAGGTCGGGTAGTAAGAGAAGTAACGGCTGTTTTGCTGAGTGCGATAGGTAATGCAAGGATGGGTTGTGTTAGAAGCAGGTATCATGCAAACGGATGCCATGTCATGCCAAATTCAGTCATAAGGGATCAGTCCTAGACGGCGCTGCAGCACAGTGTGCTGCAGGTTGAGCTGTGATAGTCCCTGCGGCGCTGCCAGTGGTGACTTCGCGAGGTGGAGGGCCCAGGTCGTCCATCGGAGTCTGGTGGGCGTGCGTCGTGGCCAAGTGCACGGAGATGCGTGGTCGCGTAGCGGCACCACTGCTCGCTTGTTGGCTGCGCTGACAGGCTCAGTGAGAGCTGCGAATGAGTCTTCCCCGTGTAACGGACGACGTAGCCCATGCCCTTGAGCGTCCTTATCGCCCTGGTAGCCCACTCGTAGGAGCAGACCTGCTCGGAGCGGATGGACTTCGGCGTCGTTGCGGCGCACTCCGTCTTCTTCTTCGGTGTGTCCAGTGTGTCCAGCGCGGTGTGTCCTTCTGTCGGCTGCTCCGTCAGCGGACCGGCGGCTGGCGTCTTCTCTTCGCCTGCGGCGCCCGCACAGATCTGCGAGCGCAGTTGCCGCAGCTGGTTGCATGCCTGCTCCGTCTCTGCAGTCAGGGTTTCCTTGAAGGCTCCCCTGTCCGCGTCCATGGCGCGCCTTTGAAGGCCGCAGTCGCCTCCTCCTCCGCCGCCGCGGCCGCCAGCACTGCGCGCATCTCCTACACTTGCGGCGCCTGCGGCGCTACCACTCTCACTGGTGCGATATTCCGGCCGCCTGTGGGCAGTGGAAGCAGTCTTCTCTCCTTCCGGCGTCGTCTTCGTTTGGCGGCGCTTGCAGCGCCGTCGTCGTCGCCTCAATGTTTGCGCAATTTTTCCAGCGCAGTCGTCACTGGCCAAAGCCGGGCAGCCACGCCAATTCGCCACATGTGACCCGCCGCAGCGAGCACAGGTCGGAGGTTTTTCTCTTCTTCTGTTAAGGCGCGGCGAGTTGCGGCAGTATTTGGCCACGTGCCCTTCGGCTTAGCACCTAAAGCACTGTGGCTTAGGATCCACGCCTAGGCCAATCGCACGTTGACCGACCTCCCTCCAGGACGACAACGCGTCAGCAGCGGCCCCTAGGTTGAAGACGACATAAGCGCCGCGTTAGACTGCTGGCAGCCCACTTCGATAGCAGCTTCAACGCTAGCCACTTCGTTAGCCGACGCATCTTAGCCTCTATCATTAGATATTTCCACATAGCACAGACTTGTGTTTGTCTATTCTGAAGAAGACTGATTATTTTGCATGTCGTCCTTTGCTAGGGACGCATCTACCAGATATAAGTATTTGTACTGAAATGTTGTAATAAAACTCATTAATACGAGTTGTTCGATTGTTTATCTAGAGTACCGAGTATGCAGGATTTTTAGAGACAACAATTTTGGCTTTACTTTATCTGAAGTACACATTTCTCTTGAATAATTAATCAAAACTTATTGATTTAACGTAAGCAGCACTGTTTCTGAAGAAAAATAATAAAACAAAAAACGAGAAAAAGACGAAACGTAATCCGTTTTTCATTTCGCCTGCTGCTGTGAAAATATCTCTGTGCTACGTATGTCCACCAAGGATGTAATTACGTGGTTTACTTGTAGTGTTACAATAAACTATTGAGTAACGCAGAAGTCTGTTTTATTTATGTGCAATTATCGATCACAGTTCTCATGATGATCGGTGTGGACGAAATAATTAAAACACGGAAATCCAAAATCTGGATGGCCGGGAAGAGATATGAACCGCTGTCGTTTCAAATGAGAGGCCAGTTTAACTGCTGCACTATCTCTCTCAGTGGGTTGCATTTAACCTATATGAATTTCAGACCAATGGCTGTACCCTTAGACTACTACTTTCTTTTCCTGGTCTTATCATGTGTTGTCACGGGCCGGCTTGCTAATTTGGATTTGTATGAAGATGGATGGATGCCCTCCCTGTCGCCACTTGTTTTTAAAATTCTCTCGCCTAAACTGCTTCAGTCCTCGTTTAACCTCCGTACAGCAAAGATTCCCAAACTTTTCTTCTGACGGAATATTTTGAGAATCCTGATACTTTGATGAAACACCATGTTTCTTTCGATGATTAACAAAACTTTAAAAAATTAAAAAACTTGTTTTATTCGGTGATTACATCACTTTTGAATGGCACCTAATAATACAAATCATGATATTTTAAAAAATAATTAGCATCGTTAAAATGTTGAGAGAAGCCGTCACATTATTATTGGTTTCGCGGAACACTTAGGAATTTACCTCGGAACACCAGAGTTCCGCATAACACAGTTTGGAAAACCCTGTCGTACAGGGTTGTACTGCATACGAATACTGTCAGCAAAGACTTCTTCACACTTAAATTTATATTCAATGTTAACGAATTTCTGTTTTTCAGGAAAGCTGGTATACAGACGAAAAGAAAAGGAAATTGAGAATGTGTTAGATGACGGTTAGTTTGGCTTAGGAAAGGTAAAGGCACCATAGGTAGTTCTGAAACTGTGGTTGATAATGCAAGCAACACTGAAGAAAAATCAAGACACGGTCATAGGATTTGGGAAAAGCGTTCGACAATGTAAAATGGTTCAAGATGTTCAAAATTCTGAGGAGAATAGAGGTAAACTACAGGAAAAGACGGGTAATATACAATATGTACAAGAACCAAGAGGAAACAATAAGACGGAGAGACCAAGAACGAAGTGCTCGGATAGAAAAGAGTGCCCTTGCTGTTCAATTATACGTGGAAGAAGAAATGACGGAAGTAAAAGAATGACTGATGAGTGGGATTAAAATTCAAGATGAAAGGGTATCAGTCTTAAGATTCGCTATTGACATTGCCATCGTCAGTGAAAGTGAAGAAGAATTAGAGGACCTGCTGAATGGAATGAGCAGTCTAATTAGTACAGAATATGGAGTGAGAGTAAATCGAAGAAAGACGAAAGTAATGAGAAAAGTGAGAAACTAACCTCAGATTTGGTGAATACAAAGGAGATGAAGTTTAGGAATTCTGATACCCAGGCAGCAAAATAACCCATGACGGACGGAGCAAGGAGGGCATAAAAAGCAGACTAGCACTGGTAAAAAGGGCATTACTAGCCATGTCAAGTGTACTAGTATCAAATATAGGTCTTAATTTGAGGAAGAATTATCTGAGAATGTATGTCTCGAGGACAGCATTGCATGGCAGTGAAACAGGGACTGTGGGAAAATCGGAACAGAAGAGAATCGAAGCATTTGAGATGTGGTGCTATAGAAGAATGTTAAAAATTATATGGACTGATAAGGTAAGGAATGAGGTTCTCCGCAGAATCGGCGAGCAAAGAAATACATGGAAAACACTGACAAGAATAACGATTAGGACGATAGGACATCTCTTAAGATATCGCGTTATAACTTCCAGGGAACTGTAGACGTTAAAAAACGGTAGGGTAATACAGGGATTGACAACCAGCAAATACTTGAGGACGTATGTTGTAAGTGCAATTATGTGAGAAAAGGCTGGCTCAAGATAGAAATTCCTGGCGGATCGCATCAAAAATAAAAAAAAAAAAAGTTACATTATATTCTGTACTCGTCTTTTCAAGAACTTAATTCCGTTAAAAATGTGTATCCTTCTATTAAAAAAAACAATTGCTTTAATATCTCGAATGACATAAGAGATAAGAATATTTCCTGTCGAATAAAATTACTTTTCCCCGTGCCTGCTACCATTTACTGAAAACCTAGTTTCGAAGTCTTGAAATGTTAACAGAATAAAAGATCTAAAGTTTTTATGTGGTTCACAGTGTATAGACAGCACAGGTTTCTTGTTCAACTGGAACATCTTCTATGAGAGAGAATAGTTTTTCCAGCATTTCTGTCTTACGTTTCGACGCGTGTCTCACTTACCGCCGGCGGCGTGCTTTGTCACGCAGTCCGCGCTGAACTAGTCTCCCAGCAGCGCCTGCTTGCGGTGTTTATTCAGCTGTTGAGGGCGCGCATGTCTGCCCTGGCCCCCGAGAGCAATAACGCGACCCTCGCCCTCCAGAGCGCTGTAGCCAGCGAACCTGCTGCCGCTTTATTGGAGGCCACGACGCAGCGGGCTTCTGTCTGAGCACCAACGTGGGTGGCTATTCTGATGTCCTGCTGTCCTGAAAAAGGATCAACGACAGAAGATTTCTTTTGGATTAACAGCCACAGTAACGCAACACTTGCGAATGTTATTTGCGGTTGTTTTGGCGCATATCGTATCTGGAGGATGGGGAAGTTATGGTAGTCATGAGGTCACCATCCGCCGCAACAACATTTTTCTTAAAAAGCGCTTGTACCATGCATATCGGCACCGGACTGTTCAAACTGGTGGAGGCTCTGTAATGGTGTGGGGCGTGTGCAGTTGGAGAGAGAGAGAGAGAGAGAGAGAGAGAGAGAGAGAGAGAGAGAGAGAGAACCTCTAATAAGTCTACATACGACTCTGACAGGTAACACGTACGTAAGCATCGATTCACGTCCATTGTGGATTCCGACGGACTTGGACAATTCCAGCAGGACGATGCGACACTCCACACGTCCAGAATTGCTTCCGACTGGCCTCAGATACACTCTTCTGAGTTTAAACACTTCATCTGGCCACTAAACTTCCCAGAAATGAACATTATTGAGTATATCTGGGATGCGTTGCAGCGTGCTGTTCAGGAGAGTTCTCCATGCCCTCGTACTCTTACGGATTTATTGACAGCGCTGCAGGATCTATGCTGTCAGTTCTCTTCAGCACTATTTCAGATATTAGATGAGTCCATACCACGTCGTGATGTGGCACTTCTGCGTGCTCGCGGGGGCTCTACAAGATATTAGGCAGATGTACCAGAATCTTTGGCTCTTCGATTTATTTATAAAATTTTCAGATAACATTGTAAGACGTGTGTTTTCATTTTAGCAGTGGTTTATCTACTGTACAATGAATCTGCTTGACCTTATGTGGGGAAAATGTGTCCAGTACAGGTCCAGAAATGACCTAAGTAGCTCAATAAACGCAATCTGACTTCAGTATGTAAAAACAAATTTACCGCAAATCGCTCAGCAGAAATAATAAGGCACAGAATTAGAAAGCGAATTGCACTGAACACTAATATCACCCAGAGGATCTTAACAATACCAAAATCGTTGTGATGAGCAACTTATACTTGATGATGATGTGTACCACGTTCTGCAGTCAAAGTAGTAAAACATGAAAAAGTTAATAACAGCAGGTAATACGACTTACAGTCGGTTGAATGATGTTGCAGTTAGAACGATTTTAATATACATGGTTTGACAAAACGTGCCAGACGCTTCGACCCGAAAAATTACAGACAAACGTCTTTAACATCAGTTTGCTGCAACGCAGAATCCTTGAAGATATCCTCAGTTCGAATGCAATACATTTTGTTGAGAGGAAAAAGCTTCTGTCCACAAATCAGCACGGTTTTAAAAAACGTCGCACCTGCGAAGCTCATCTTGCGCTTTTCTCATATAATCTACTGCGTATTCTAGGCGAAGGTCAACAGGCGCATTCTATATTCTTGTATTTCCGTAAAGCGTTTGACACAATGCCACACTGCCGACTCTTAACGAAGGTACAAGCATACGGAATAGGTCCCCAGATGTGGAGGTGGCTCTAAGACAGCTTAGTAACAGAACACCGCGCGGGATTAGCCGACCGGACTAAGGCGCTGCAGTCATGGACTGTGCGGTTGATCCCGGCGGAGGTTCGAGTCCTCCCTCGGGCACGGGTGTGTGTGTTTGTCCTCAGGATAATTTAGGGTAAGTAGTGTGTAAGCTTAGGGACTGATGACCTTAGCAGTTAAGTCCCATAAGATTTCACACACATGTGAACATTTGATTAGTAACAGAACGCAGTAAGTTTTCCTCGACGGCGAGTGTTCATCAGAGATAAGCGTATCGTCAGGAGTGCACCAGGAAAATGTGGCACGACTCTTGTTATTTTCTACGTACATAAAAGATGTGGCGGACAGGATAAGCAGCTACCTGCGGCTGTTTGCTGATGATGCTGTTGTATATGGGAAGGTGTAGACGTTGAGGGATTATAGCAGGATACAAGATGATGGCTCTGAGCACTATGGGACTCAACTGCTGCGGTCATTAGTCCCCTAGAACTTAGAACTACTTAAACCTAACTAACCTAAGGACATCACACACATCCATGCCCAAGGCAGGATTCGAACCTGCGACCGTAGCAGTCGCACGGTTCCGGACTGCGCGCCTAGAACCGCGAGACCACCGCGGCCGGCCGATGCAAGATGACATAGACAAAATTTCTACTTGGTGCGATGCCGTCTGCTGTAGTCGTTGAGGGATTATAGCAGGATACAAGATGACTTAGACAAAATTTCAACTTGATGCGATGTCGTCTGCTGTGGACGAGCGGTTCTAGACGTTTCAGTCCGGAACCGCGCTGCTGCTAAGGTCGCAGGTTCGAGTCCTGCGTCGGGCATGGCTGTGTGTGATGTCCTTAAGTTAGTTAGGTTTAAGTAGTTCTAAGTTTAGGGGGCTTAAGTCACATAGTGCTTAGAGCCATTTGAACCATTTGAAATTGGTGTGATAAATGGCTGCTAGCTCTAAATGTACAAAACTGTAAGTTAATGGAGATGAGCAGGAAAAACAAACTCATAACTTTCGAATACAACATTAGTAGTAGGCCATATGACACAGTCATGTGTGTTAAATATCCAGGCGTAGAGTTGCAAAGCAATATGGAACGGAATAAACATGTAAGTTTTGTCGACTTCGGTTTACTGGTAGAAGTTCGGGAAAGTGTGGTTCATCTGTAAAACAGACCGCATACATACAGGACTCTAGTGCGACCCATTGTTGAGTACTGTTAAGGGTTTTTGGGATCCGAACCAGGTCGGATAAAAGGAGGACATCGACGTAACTCAGAGACCGGCTGCTAGATCTTTTACCAGAAGTTTCGAAAAAACAAGCGTTTATTAGGGAGATGCTTCGGGATTTCAAATGGGACCTATTCAGCACTACTGAGAAAATTTACAGAACTTGCATTTGAGGCTGACTGTGGAACGATTCTGCTGCCACCTACATTTCATTTAAGGACCACGAACATAAAATTAGAGATTACGGCTTGTCTGGAGGCATATAGATAGCCGTTTATCCCTCGCTCTGCCAGTGGAACAGGAAAGGAAATGTCTTGTAATGGTAGTTTATAGGGTTATAGGGTACACTTCGTCACGCACCGTACGTTGGCTTGCGGTGCATGTATGTAGGTTTAGATGTATGTACAGATGTAGAACGTTTTTTCCGAAACAGTTTATAAAATGTGAATCACCTTGCGTTTTCAGAATCATATACAGCGTCTCCCTGCAAACAGTCTTCGTTGCTAAGACCTAACTTCATTAGTTGAAAGTTGTACGTATCAGAACGGGGTACGGCTTATTTGAAATAGGAGATGCTATTTGTGAAGTTAAATGCTTGATGAAAGTCAACAAATGCAATAGTTAACTGAGGCGAAGGTACCGTCTTGTAACGTCTGATCACTAAATGCCGGCATGTAACCTCCCCCTCAATTATCGACCTTAATGACAGTGAAAAATTAAACCGCGTGTATCTAATGGAAATTTGCGAAAAGCAATCGTCACCGAAGTTAAACTGTCGGTAAAGAGGGAGGAAAGGGTTACATCTAAATGAAAGGAAAAATGCAAATGAAACTCGTGGAAATTAATTTTGAAAAGGGGTAAAGTTAATAAAGAAAGTAAATGTGCGGTCGTTACGTTACCAATCAATTGGCGTTAATTAGATATTTGAGATTTGGGGAAAATTACAGTCGCCAGTCCTATGGACAACTACTATAATAACTGAAAATGAAAGATTAATGCACATATAATTAGTACTAAAAGCCTAGCAACTGAAGGTTGACACGTGTTGTGTGAAAACTGAATGTTCGTCAGAAGTAATAAATTTCGCTACACTCTGACTTGATTTAGCAAAAGAATTAATAAAACTGGAAAATTGAAAGTTAATTTAGTGACTGAAATTAATAGTGAACTTTGTTTCTGAAGCAATACGAAATTCGATAAAACAAGGTTAGTCTTGGGCTACCTCAAGAATCATTTCAAAAGCTAGTTGGAGATACGCAATTTAGAAATAAGAGATTTAACTTTGAACTTGAATTAAATGATTCTGAACAATTAACAGTAGAAAAATTTAGTACATACCAAGCTGAGCTGCAGTCACAGGTAAGCTAAAATATGGTAACAAAACTCGCACTCTTAATTTGCGCTTGTGTAATCTAAATATTTCTAGCCAGCTATGAATACCGTAACTGAACTTTGAAATTAAAGCAGTGAACTCGAATGATGTTACTTTAATGCTGGCGTTTGAATTTCAACGACACTTGGTCTCATTCCGGAAAAGGAACGGACCCTGCTTAGTAATGCAATGGGGACAATGAGCAACAAAGGTTCACGCTAAGTTGCTGTAATTTTGTGAGGCAAATGGAACAATTTTAAAAGCTGAGGTGTGCCATACAGTTCTAAAACTGTACGTGCTTCCAGTATTCCTTGTTGGTTGATAGAAGGTTTGAAGTCGTCGGTCGAGTAGGTGGCGACAATCACTCATTGTCGGCCGTAGCTGTTGCAGAAGCTGGATGTTGGCGCGCCTTCTTCTCGACACGGTCTCCAGCCGAAACGGGCTCTTGATGTGTGCCAGCTAACGCTTCCCGTCCGCGACACCATGTCTGAAACTAACATGGCAAGTCGAACGCAATTACATGCTGCCAAACCCCGTAAGCGCGGCAACTCGCGGGAGCGTCACACAACGCACCTGCTCCACCGCCCTACTCCAGCCAGACTCTCTTTGCTCTGCCCGCGCTCCATGCGGTAGAGTTAACACTACCAAAGATCCTAAACACTTTGGTTCACCACACGACCTATCGATATATTCGTTCGATAGCATAGTTTTCCCTAGGCAAGACCCAGAATAAAAATACAAGTAATATTTGCAAAACAAACCGATTATACATCGACATAGTAAAAAATTACAGTATATAAAGACACAGAAATGTCATATCTTCAGGTAACAAAATAAGGAAAAAGTTTATAGTACAATAGAGGGAAATAGGAGGATATGCACTTCCGGCGTTACAGGCAGACAAAGATTGTGCCAGTATTGTGTACATCCACTAAATGACCAAGTAGGTTGAAATGAGAAACTGTCTGAATTTAAATTATATTATTGATCTAAAACCGAATAATCACAAGAAAACATGCCCCCCTGGGATGACACAGACACATCAAATTCACGTCGTATGTATCAGCATCATGTGAGCTTCATTTCATTCAAAATGCGAAGAAAATCGTTGAATCTACTAAGCCGAAAGGAAGAGTTCGCTGCATAAGGTTTAGCTGACTCCATAATGTTTCGGATTAAGTGATAAGAAATCGAGTCTGTAACCAGTCCCATGCCTACTGACTTCACAAAGATCCGAAATGTTTGCAACACAACGTGAATGAATGCATACATGTACGCTTCCGCGATTCATGGCAACTTTAGCAATACGAATTTAGTGAAAAATCTATCCTTGGTAGAGGAACACCTCACGGTCTTTTTTGATAGAACGGTCATACATGTAGAAAAATTTCTTCGGACTGATGAAATAAAAACAATCCTCTCACAAAGGCTGGAAGTCCGCGGCAGCCGCACTAAACGTTGCTCAGCCGTCTCCGCGAAGCGCCCTCGCCGGCGTGCACAGAAACCACCCGATCGCTGATTGGCCAGCAGCCGGAAATTCGTGACCAAGAACTTCCGCCGCACATTTGAGAGATCTATATTGTCGGTATCGATACAGAAATGTCCTTGGAAAGTACCATCAAAGACTAGCTCGCAAGTAACGAAAAAATATCATCGAAAAACTGAAAATGGCCGTCAAAAAGCCAGAATTCGTCTTATAATCACGAAAAGGAATGAATTCCAACATACAATCAACACTACTCAGCTGCTTGAGGGAGGCATTTCCCAGGTGTTTGGGATAGCTGCCTAATCGACAGGAGAAAACATTCCAGTCAATAAACCGGTACAACCGGCAGACCGGAGATAGCGAGTAAGACGAGACAGAGAGAGAAATACTCAGCGCTTAGATAAATAAAATAAAAATTAAAAAAAATACAAAAACTGATTTTCTCAAATGTAGACGGAACGAAACAGGCATTGCCGGCCGGATTGGCCAAGCGGTTCTAGGCGCTACAAACTGGAACCGCGCGACCGCCACCGCTGCGGGTTTGAATCCTGCCGCGGGCATTGTTGTGTGTGATGTCCTTAGGTTAGATAGGTTTAAGTAGTTCTCAGTTCTAGGGGACTGATGACCTCAGAAGTTAAGTCCCATAATGCTCAGAGCCATTTAAACCAAACAGACATTCTCGCACAGCCGTAGTCTGCAGGTCTGTGTTTACTCTCTTAGTTTTACCTGAAATACTGGTGGCGGTGAACGCATATTACAATTTTATATCATGTGAATTACGATTATGTCAATCTTGTGAGTGTATGTTGCCAATAGTTTTCTTAAATCAATCGCATAACAGAAGTAGTTAAATTTTCTAGATAAATTCTTCCGAAATGATGTATTTCTCTATTTCTCTTAACTGCAGATATTCTGATCCGATGCACTAAACGCTGATGCAACCAAATTATTATTGTTATTATTATTGTTATTATTATTAGTTTCTGCTACGTCAAGAAAGTGAGCTACACTACAGATCCAAGGAAAGACAGAACCTAGCTGTAAAGTAGAAGCTGAACGAAGCGAAAATGGGCGTAAAGAACGCAATGACAGAAGCGTTCAGTGACTTTGTAAAGTAAAATTTTGTCAAGTGATCCGAGTAAAAACCGTAACAGGGTTTGGTCTCGTGTAAAATCAGTTGTTGTTGTTGTGGTCTTCAGTCCTGAGACTGGTTTGATGCAGCTCTCCATGCTACTCTATCCTGTGCAAGCTTCTTCATCTCCCAGTACCTACTGCAACCTACATCCTTCTGAATCTGTTTAGTGTACCCATCTCTCGGTCTCCCTCTACGATTTTTACCCTCCACACTGCCCTCCAATGCTAAATTTGTGATCCCTTGATGCCTCAAAACATGTCCTACCAACCGATCCCTTCTTCTAGTCAAGTTGTGCCACAAACTTCTCTTCTCCCCAATCCTATTCAATACCTCCTCATTAGTTACGTGATCTATCCACCTTATCTTCAGTATTCTTCTGTAGCACCACATTTCGAAAGCTTCTATTCTCTTCTTGTCCAAACTAGTTATCGTCCATGTTTCACTTCCATACATGGCTACACTCCAAACAAATATTTTCAGAAATGACTTCCTGATACTTAAATCTATATTCGATGTTAACAAATTTCTCTTCTTCAGAAACGCTTTCCTTGCCATTGCCAGTCTACATTTTATATCCTCTCTACTTCGACCATCATCAGTTATTTTACTTCCTAAATAGCAAAACTCCTTTACTACTTTAAGTGTCTCATTTCCTAATCTAATTCCCTCAGCATCACCCGATTTAATTGGACTACATTCCATTATCCTCGTTTTGCTTTTGTTGATGTTCATCTTATATCCTCCTTTCAAGACACTGTCCATTCCGTTCAACTGCTCTTCCAAGTCCTTTGCCGTCTCTGACAGAATTACAATGTCATCGGCGAACCTCAAAGTTTTTACTTCGTCTCCATGAATTTTAATACCTACTCCAAATTTTTCTTTTGTTTCCTTTACTGCTTGCTCAATATACAGATTGAATAACATCGGGGAGAGGCTACAACCCTGTCTCACTCCTTTCCCAACCACTGCTTCCCTTTCATGCCCCTCGACTCTTATGACTGCCATCTGGTTTCTGTACAAATTGTAAATAGCCTTTCGCTCCCTGTATTTTACCCCTGCCACCTTTAGAATTTGAAAAAGAGTATTCCAGTCAACATTGTCAAAAGCTTTCTCTAAGTCTACAAATGCTAGAAACGTAGGTTTCCCTTTTCTTAATCTTTCTTCTAAGATAAGTCGTAAGGTCAGTATTGCCTCACGTGTTCCAACATTTCGACGGAATCCAAACTGATCCTCCCCGAGGTCCGCATCTACCAGTTTTTCCATTCGTCTGTAAAGAATTCGCGTTAGTATTTTGCAGCTGTGACTTATTAAACTTATTGTTCGGTAATTTTCACATCTGTCAGCACCTGCTTTCTTTGGGATTGGAATTATTATATTCTTCTTGAAGTCTGAGTGTATTTCGCCTGTCTCATACATCTTGCTCACCAGCTCGTAGAGTTTTGTCATGACTGGCTCTCCCAAGGCCGTCAGTAGTTCTAATGGAATGTTGTCTACTCCGGGGGCCGTGTTTCGACTCAGGTCTTTCAGTGCTCTGTCAAACTCTTCACGCAGTATCGTATCACCCATTTCGTCTTCATCTACATCCTCTTCCATTTCCATAATATTGTCCTCAAGTACATCACCCTTGTATAAACCTTCTATATACTCCTTCCACCTTTCTGCCTTCCCTTCTTTGGTTAGAACTGGGTTGCCATCTGAGCTCTTGATATTCATACACGTGGTTCTCTTCTCTCCAAAGGTCTCTTTAATTTTCCTGTAGGCAGTATCTATCTTACCCCTAGTGAGATAAGCCTCTACATCCTTACATTTGTCCTCTAGCCATCCCTGTTTAGCCATTTTGCACTTCCTGTCGATCTCATTTTTGAGACGTTTGTATTCCTTTTTGCCTGCTTCATTTACTGCATTTTTATATTTTCTCCTTTCATCAATTAAATTCAATATTTCTTCTGTTACCCAAGGATTTCTAGCAGCCCTCGTCTTTTTACCTACTTTATCCTCTGCTGCCTTCACTACTTCATCCCTCAGAGCTACCCATTCTTCTTCTACTGTATTTCTTTCCCCTATTCCTGTCAATTGTTCCCTCATGCTCTCCCTGAAACTCTGTACAACCTCTGGTTCTTTCAGTTTATCCAGGTCCCATCTCCTTAATTTCCCACATTTTTGCAGTTTATTCAGTTTTAATCTACAGGTCATAACCAATAGATTGTGGTCAGAGTCCCCATCTGCCCCTGGAAATGTCTTACAACTTAAAACCTGGTTCCTAAATCTCTGTCTTACCATTATATAATCTATCTGATACCGTGACCATACGGCACCGAAACTTAAGATAACAAAGAGAAAGCCGAAATACTGAATTCAGTCTTCCTAAATTGTTTCACCGCGGAAGATCGTAACACGGTTCCTTTTTTCAGTCATTGTGCGAACGTTGACAAGGCAGATATTGAGAACGCCCATCACGAAATAGAAAAGCAACTACAATCGCTTTTTAGTTAGTAGGCATCAAGACCAGATGAGGTGTCTAAAGATTATGCAAAATAACTTGCTCCCCTTCCAGCAGCAGTTTATTTCAGATTGCTGGAGCAACGAATGGTTCCTAGCGACTGGAAAAAGCGATGGTCATAGATGCGCTTAATTGTCTATAGACATCGCTGACGTCAGTGTTGTAGAATTATGGAATATGTCTTTTGGTCAAGAATTATGGAGTTTTTAGAGAAAGAAAATCTCCAATGTAAAAACTGACGTTGTTTTCGCAAACAGAGATTTTGTGAAAGTTCGCTCTTTTTCTCCATGAGATCCCTAGCGCTGTAGACAATGCCGTGTTTCTTGACTTCAGGAAGCCATTTGACGCCGTCCCGCTCTTTCGTCGTTTCGTGAAAAATAAACGAACTTACCGAGAATCAGATCAAATTAGCGATTTAATACTTTGCTGACAGATCTCAACACATCGTTGTAGAAAACGTCGGAAGCTCTGTAAGACTGTTCGCAGATGATGATGCTGTCAATAATAAAGTAGCAGCGGTAGGATACAGAGAAGGGCCGCGCGGAGTGGCCGCTCGGTTCGAGGCGCCATGTCACGAATTGCGCGCCCCCGTCCCGCCGGAGGTTCGAGTCCTCCCTCGGGCACGGGTGTGTGTGTGTGTTGTTCTTAGCATAAGTTCGTTTAAGTTAGCTTAAGTAGTGTGTAAGTCCAGGGACCGATGACCTCAACAGTTTGGTCCGTTAGCAATTCACACACATTGAAACGTCCCCTTGGAAAAATTATACATGACTGTGCTTAAACTGACACACAATATTTTTTTAGCGCAACGCAATCTGACTTTCAGTAATCCCTACAAGAGAATGGCCCTGACTAACATTAACCTATATGTTTCACGAATCACTTACCTCGCAAAAATCTTCGTTACTCGAACTACTACAATACAGCGAGCGCCACTACTGCCAGCTAACTAAAAGATTCAAACTACGGAAGGCACTAACTACTGATAGGCATAGTTAGCAAATGAAAGATTTTAATAGAGAACAAACAATGTATTTACCTTAATAGTCATAATATGTACATCAGTTCATGACATCCATTCTTACAAATTTCAAAACTCCGCCATCTCTCTCCCCACGTCCACCACTGCTGGCGGCTCACCTCCAACTGCGCAACGCTACGCGCTGTTAGAATCCGGCTGCCGCTGCCCAACACTACAATGGCAGACAACAATGCAAACCAGCCACAGACTGCACACGTCACAGCCAGTGATTTTCATACAGAGCGCTACGTGACGGCGGCGTTACCAATACAAAAATCTAAACAGCCTACTTACAACATTTGAACATTTAAACAGAGTAGATTTGCAGAAATACCTGCAGGGGCTAGAAGAACAGTGTAGGCTCTGGCAGTTGACCCTGAAGATAAGTAAATGCAACATATGATTCATACATAAGAAAACAAGTCCATTACTACGCTATTGATGACAAATTGCTGGAACCAGTATCTACTGTAAAATACACTCCTGGAAATGGGAAAAACAACACATTGACACCGGTGTGTCAGACCAACCATACTTGCTCCGGACACTGCGAGAGGGCTGTACAAGCAATGATCACACGCACGGCACAGCGGACACACCAGGAACCGCGGTGTTGGCCGTCGAATGGTGCTAGCTGCGCAGCATTTGTGCACCGCCGCCGTCAGTGTCAGCCAGTTTGCCGTGGCATACGGAGCTCCATCGCAGTCTTTAACACTGGTAGCATGCCGCGACAGCGTGGACGTGAACCGTATGTGCAGTTGACGGACTTTGAGCGAGGGCGTATAGTGGGCATGCTAGAGGCCGGGTGGACGTACCGCCGAATTGCTCAACACGTGGGGCGTGAGGTCTCCACAGTACATCGATGTTGTCGCCAATGGTCGGCGGAAGGTGCACGTGCCCGTCAACCTGGGACCGGACCGCAGCGACGCACGGATGCACGCCAAGACCGTAGGATCCTACGCAATGCCGTAGGGGACCGCACCGCCACTTCCCAGCCAATTAGGGACACTGTTGCTCCTGGGGTATCGGCGAGGACCATTCGCAACCGTTTCCAAGAAGCTGCGCTACGGTCCCGCACACCGTTGGGCGTCTTCCGCTCACGCCCCAACATAGTGCAGCCCGCCTCCAGTGGTGTCGCGACAGGCGTGAATGGAGGGACGAATGGAGACGTGTCGTCTTCAGCGATGAGAGTCGCTTCTGCCTTGGTGCCAATGCTGGTCGTATGCGTGTTTGGCGCCGTGCAGGTGAGCGCCACAATCGGGACTGCATACGACCGAGGCACACAGGGCCAACACCCGGCATCGTGGTGTGGGGAGCGATCTCCTACACTGGCCGTACACCTCTGGTGATCGTCGAGGGGACATTGAATAGTGCACGGTACATCCATACCGTCATCGAAGCCATAGTTTTACCATTCCTAGACCGGCAAGGGAACTTGCTGTTCCAACAGGACAATGCACGTCCGCATGTATCCCGTGCCACCCAACGTGCTCTAGAAAGTGTAAGTCAACTACCCTGGCCAGCAAGATCTCCGGATCTGTCCCCCATTTAGCATGTTTGGGACTGGATGAAGCGTCGTCTCACGCGGTCTGCACGTCCAGCATGAACGCTGGTCCAACTGAGGCGCCAGGTGGAAATGGCATGGCAAGCTGTTCCACAGGACTGCATCCAGCATCTCTACGATTGTCTCCATGGGAGAATAGCAGCCTGCATTGCTGCGAAAGGTGGATATACACTGTACTAGTGCCGACATTGTGCATGCTCTGTTGCCTGTGTCTATGTGCCTGTGGTTCTGTCAGTGTGATCATGTGATGTATCTGACCCCAGGAATGTGTCAATAAAGTTTCCCCTTCCTGGGACAATGAATTCACGGTGTTCTTATTTCAATTTCCAGGAGTGTACGTTACTATCGAGAGCAATCTTAAGTGGAAGGATCACATAAAATAAAAAGCAGGAAAAGCAGAGCAAGACTGAGATTCGTAGAAAGAATCTAATGGAAATGTTATTCATCGACGAAGAAGCGGCTTACGAGGCGCTTGTTTGACCAATTCTTGAGTATTTTTCATCGGTCTATGACCCTTACCATGTAGGGCAGATTGGAGAGGTAGGGAAGAATCAACGAAGAGCGGTGCGTTTCGTAGTAGGATCGTTCAGTTGGCGCGAGACCGTTACAGACATGGTCGACAAACTCCAGTGGCAGTCGTTACAAGAGAGGCGTTGTGCACCACGGAGAGGATAACTACTGAACCTGCGAAAAAGGACTTTCCGGGAAGAGTCGAACAACACAGTAGTTCTTTCCACATACATCTCACGAAATGATAACGACGAGAAACGTCGAAAAAATATAGAGAATACAGCGACTGGCCGACAATAATTCTTCCTTCACGCGATTCGCGAGTGGAACAGAGAAGACGGGATCAGTCAGCGGTACCAGAAGTATCCCCCATCACAGACCATCAGGTGACATGCGGAGTATAATGTACGAGGGTAATCCCAAAAGTAAGGTCTCCTATTATTTTATAAGTACAGAACTCTGTTCGTGTGGCAGTTGGTCACACTAGTATGAACAGTGCTTCACCCCCTGTGTGTAAACATGCGCACGCCGCGCTGAGGCGCTCAGACTTGGCTTGGCAGCTGTTGAGAATGGAGCTCCCGTCAGATGTTACCGCCAAGTGCGAATTGCACGCAATTAGCCGGTTTTTTGAACGCAAAGGGCACCGCGCCGATTGAAATCCATCGCCAATTGACGGAAGTGTATGATGAGTCGTGCATGGATGTCAAAAATGTTCGTAAGTGGTGAAGGTAGTTTGCAGTCTGCCGGTAAAGTCATGAAAACCGCTTTTGGGATCGGAAGGGGGTATTGCTGGTCAAATTTATGCCCACTGGGACCACAATTAACGCTGACAGGTACTGTGAGACTCTGAAAGAACTCAAACGGGCGAATCAGAACCTGAGAAGAGGAATGTTCGGCAGGGTCGTACACATTCTCCTTATCAAATCTCGCCCACACATCGCTCGGCAAACTGTTCCCCTCCTGCAGCAGTTTCAGTGGAACACACACACACACACACACACACACACACACACACACACACACACTATAGACCTGACTAGGCGCCTAGTGACTATCACCTGTTCCCTAGGTTAAAAGAACATTTCCCAGGAAAACGGTTCATCTGCGACGATAAGGTGAAAGAAGAGGCTCATAACTTTCTGAATAGCATGGCGGAGAGCTGGTATGAGATGGGCATACAGAAACTGCCACAGCGTCTACAAAAATGCATCGAAAGAAATGGTGATTATGTAGAAAAAAGCTAAATGTTCAAACTGTAAACTGATGTAAACCATTGTAAAAATAAACAGGTCTATGTACTTATAAAAAAATAGGAGACCTCACTTTTGGGATTACCCTCGTAAATATAGATATTATTATTATTATTATTATTATTATTATTATTATTATTGTTATTGTTATTATAGTTGTTGTTGTTATTACTGTATTGAAACATTTGGTATACAATAATCAGCGAAACATTACAACCACTGCCCTCCTCAAGACTTAATGCGGCCTGATAGTACTTGACACGGTAACGAAAAACAGACGAACAAGGAATGAATCTGTAAGGACGACATGGGCGGCAAATACAATAACAAGAGTGTGGGGAATATACTGACAGGCGACTTTGACAAAGAGCAGACTGTACTGTCCGGCGCCTGGGAAACGCAGAAGCAACTTGTGTTATTTACTTATTTTATTACTTCACTATCGATTGTATAATAAGTCGTTTGGCGTTAATGATGCCACAGCTTTGTGTAGCCACTGGTGTATGTTCCTTTCCAGTGTAAATGATTGTAGCTAATTTAACACAGCTCGGCTTTAATATTATTAACAGTATTCGATAACCTCTTGTTTGCCTGCTTTAGCTCTTTACATTTTCAAAGACAAAGCATATTTTGTAAATACGTTATTAGTGACTTATGATCGTTCTGTGGGATCAAAATTACCGTTCCTGTTGTATTCTACATCGTTATTTTGCAATCGTATTTTATGATTATCGCTTACTGTCACAGCTGTTAAACGAAAGACGGCGATAAAATTTGGCGTAAGCACCCTCACGTGCTCCATTGTTATTGTGCCTAATTGTGTTTTTAACTTTACTCGGTTCTATTTCTCAATTTTTTGGTTTGATTGTGTACTCTTCACTACCATTTCTGTTCTTATGGTTTTGTCATTTATTGTAACGATTGTGGTCGCACAGTCGACGGTTCGCACTCGGCACAGGCCAAGTACTGTGTTTGTACGTTAACTTCCGTCTTGGATCGGCCCTGTCTAACCAGTTAGCCGGGCGCAGCATGCCGTGTCCGCCCACCGTACTTCCGCTACGCGGTCTGCTCAATGTTTATGGTCAGGGTTTCTGAATTTGGTCGTTAACATTACGCACGACAACCAGACTTTACCACAACTGTCATCAGTGTAAGTTGCCTATTTTATTCGTTAAGATGCTATATCTTTAGCGTAATTTCCTCTTTTTTTTTAAACTATAGCCTGATGTTGTTCAACGAACGAAACCGTTCGAAACACAATATGTATGTGGTAATACAGCGAAGGCGGTTTTCATTGCCACTAACATTTAATTATTTATTTATTTGTTTACTTATTATTATTTAGAACTCTGACACACATCAAATGGAATATAATGCGGGTCGTATTTTCACTTATCTCCAGATAACCTTTCTCTTTTTTTATTTGGCTTTTGAGCAGGAATCGTACAGCCATTGTCAAACATATAACGGTGAATACGTTACAGAACAACGTAGGCATAGAATTTCGTACATTACACATCGTCGTCAATATAAAATTACGGGTGGAATCATGACAGTTGTCTTGCTATTTCAACAAAAACGGTGTATAAAAGGCGATATATATTCTCAAGTCTCACAAATGGAGCGTTACGGTGACAAATGCCAATCAAACAACCGCCGATGGTGACCATGATGTTGTAAGAGCTGACTTGCAGCGTTGTAACTATTTGTGCAGTCAAGAAATATATGATTCACATCTTCTTCTTTAACACATTCACCTAATGGGGAGGCGTCTACAGAAAGCAATATTCAACTGAAACAAAAATTCGCTGCAAGATTTGTAAAGTAGTTTAAGTATTTTCAATATATGAAATCAATACAGAATTAATAGAATATTAAATAAAAAGAAAAACCAACCAAAATCCTTAAACCATGGTACTACATTTGTTGATCGTCTACATTACCATCGCAGCGGACGGCTTACTGGCATTTTCTATTCTTTCCCTCTGGGTCAAAACAGTGCTAAGAAAGATGTATTCTGCAGAAGTCCCCCGTTGCCGAATTATATATGCATGGCCTATGCTAAAATTACGTACCTTTACGCAAGTGAGTCTGTCTGGGGACAGAGTTCCAGGAAACTCATAGCCTCTGCAAACAGTACCGAACCCACCACGCGTCAGCCCCGCGGTGAGGGCCCAGGGGAGCTGAAGCCGTCGTCCTCAGTCGCACTAATTTCACGCAGTGGGACCTACCGGATGCTCCACGCCCACCCCTCGCAGTCTGCACTTGACTGGAGTCCGGCATAGGTCACACACAAATTGCCATTCGTTTTGCTGATTCTGCCGTAGCTACCTCTTTGTCGAACACCCATTCACTGGTTCTGGTCATCCTCTGCGTAGGAATTACATCCGGCCTCGGTGACTCCTAAGTGATATTCACTGCAGTCATAGTGCTCACTTTAGCACTATCATGAGTAATCGGCTTTTCTCCTGCAGTCCCTTAATTTTTTAAATATTTTTAAGTTACTTCCCACATACATTACTTTCTACTTCGTTCACCATGTGTCATGCATCTTTTTCTGTTATAATGTCACCCTATGTATCAAAGACTGTTATTTGAGTCCGCAAATCTTCGTAGGAGGGTCACTGTAATACGGTATGGTCAGGTGTATCAGTGTCGTCAAAAGCATACATATTTGTCGGACGTTTCTTAATGCCATGTCGATATTCAGGGTATGGTCCAGAGTCTACCAGGCAGTAAATCACGCCTGTAGGCGGATTTACGCGGCTCATAAGCACCCTCCCCTTGATGTATGGAGTATGCCACGAATTCTATGACAAGTTGTGATGTTATCCCAGTCTCTTTGCCACTGACCTGCTTTCCATAATTTTAGCTCCAGTTTAATTGTTATTTCTTGACCAGTAATTTTTCTCACCCTGGGAAGATTGCCTTTGCGAAGCCAGTAAAGATAACGTCTGTAATTGACAGTAATACCTTTTAGTATTGCCGTTTGTTTGTTCATTCACCGATTTGTGACTAATAAACCCATTGACTGATTGCTCTCCTGAATAGTCCTACATCAGATTAGTTGTTACATGTCCGAAAAACATTGCGGTATGTTGTTCGTTTGCCTGTAAGGACATATGGTTTGATGGGAAAATATTGACCCTTTGGACATTGTGCACACCACAGTCATGTTTTAAATCGTACAGAGACCCTTGGTATACCTGATGATATTCAGAAGTCCACTGTCAGTCGTTATGGCATTTTACGTACCCCAATAGATGCTGGCGAGCTTCGTCAGAAGAAAAAGACCGTTACAGGATATAATTGTCACGCACAGACTGCAACAACCATTTGCAGCACTCACGTCCAGCAACAGTACCTAAATTTGTCAGTCATTGTACCACCATTCCTCTGTAAAGTTTTATTTTGTACACAGCTCTCTGAGCAGATCTGCATCCGCATGCATACTCCGCAAGCCACCTTAAGCTATGTGAAGTAGGGTGCTTCTGGTAACACTACATTCTCTTTCTATTGGCTGTCCATTCCTAATGGAAAGTGAGAAGAATGATTGCAGATAACGGTCCATTTGTGCTCTAATTTAATTGATTTTTCGACGTCGTCATTTAGAGAGACATTTGTGCGAGGAATTAACATATCACCAAACACTCCCGAAATTTCAACAGTAAACATTTCGGTGAGAGGCGTCCGTTGTAGCGTCCGCCACTGGAATATGACATCTCTATAACGCTCTCACGCCTACTAAACGATCACGCTCTTCGTTGGATATTCTCTACCTCTTCTATCAATCTTATATGGCAAGGGTCACAGAGTGAAGAACAGTACTCAGGAATCGGTCTAACAAGTTGTTTACTAAGCCACTTCTTTGGTGGATGAATTAATTCTCTTAAGATTCCCTCAGGGAATCTCAGGTTGGTATCTACTTTTCCTACAATTATTTGACGTGGTCATTCCACTTTAGATCCAATTTAGGATAGTTACACATAGGTATTTTAAGGTAGCTATTGCGATTTGTCGCCATTAATGGAATCGAACAGGCAGTGGGTCTCTTCGCTCATTTATGTCGTGTTATTTACACATCAGTCTGGAGTATTGTGTGAAGACTTCAGAAAGTAAGTTACACGTTTCTTACCACGCTAAGACTGTTGCTCAACGAGAGCGGAGCATTCTCAGAAGAGAATACACGTTCCACGTTTCCTGCAGACAAATCCTGCTGCGGTACGTGTAATAGGTGTACGTAGTGTGCAAGTGAAATGGAGAGGCATCCGTAAACTTGCTCCAAAGTTGAAATGCACGGGACATTACGACCCCTGTGGGGAAACCATCTAAATTGTACCCAGATTAGCCGTGGGATTTTGGCGGTGTTTGAACCAAATGAAACATCACGTCCAGAAGAAGTGAAATTGGGCCAATTTGTTTGTTTGTTTGATGCCGCCCGCCTCAAATACATCTCCTATGCCTACCTCTTCATCTCCGAGTAGCACTTGCACCCTACGTCCTCATTTATTTGCTGAATATATTCCACTCTCTGTATTGCTCTACAGTTTTTTCCTTCCACGGCTCCCTCTTTCACCAATGAAGTCATTCTCTCATGTCCTAAAAGGTGTCCTATCATCCTGGCTCTTTTCGTTATCAGTGTTTTCCATACATTCTTTTCCTCTCCGATTCTGCGCAGGACCTCCTCGTTCCTTACCTTATCGGCTCAACCAATTTTCAACATTCGTCTGTAACACCACATCTGAAATGCTTCGATTCTCTTCTGTTCCGGTTTTCCCACAGCCCCTGTTTCACTACTACACAATACTGTAATCCAGACATATATTCTCAAAAACTTCTTTCTCAAATTAAAGCCTATGTTTGATAATAGTAGACTTCTCTTGACCAGGAATGCCATTTTCTGCCATTGCTAGTCTGCTTTTGATGTCCTCGTTGCTCTGTCCGTCATTGGTTATTTTACTGCCTGGATAGCAGAACGCATTAACTTCATCTACTTCATGACCATTAATACTGATGTTAAGTTTCTCGCTGTTCTCATTTCTGATATTTTTCATTACATTTGTCTTTCTTCAAGTTACTCTCAATCCATCTTCCGTACTCATTAGATTGTTCATTCCATTCAGCGGATCATGTAATTCCCCTTCACTTTCACTCGAGATAGTAATGTCATCAGCGAATCGTATCATTGGTATCCTTTCACCTTGAATTTTAATTCCACTCCTCAACCTTTCTTTTATTTCTATCATTGCTTCTTCGATGTACTGATTGAACAGTAGGGGCGAAAGACTTCATCCATGTCTTACACCTTTTTGAATGCCAGCACTTCGTTCTTGGTCGTCCACTTTTATTATTCCCTCTGGGCTCTTGTACATATTGTATATTACCCGTCCCTCCCTATACCTTACCTCTGTTTTTCCCAGAATTTCGAACATCTTGCACCATTTTACATTGTCGAATGCTTTCTCCAGGTCGACAAATCCCATGAACGTGTCTTGATTTTGCTTTAGTCTTGCTTCCATTATCAACTGCAACGTCAGAATTGCTTCTCTCGTGCCGTAAGCTTTTCTAAAGCCAAACTGGTCATCTAGCATATCCTCAATTTTCTTCTCCATTCTTCCGTATATTATTCTTGTCAGCAACTTGGATGCATCAACCGTTGAGCTGATTGGCCTCCTACATTAATGTATGTATGTATAACTTACTTTTTGAAGTCGCTTGTAAATGACGCAACAGTTTTGTCGGACTTGAGCTAATATTGGTAAACCACCTACGAAAGTTCGAGGAAAGCGTTGGATCGCATGCATTAATCTGAGCCTGACTTCCAGATCTTACTTTCTGCGCAAAGCATGACGTGAAGCCTGCGTCTTACATGGAACGCTCTGTACTTTCCACATTTTTCTTTGAGGCGCTGACAGCTGGTGTTTTTAGCACTCCAATTCCTGGACTCCCACTTCCTCATTGTCTATATCACCGAGGACAGTTGCGTTGTGCTAAGACAATGAATTCAATTTTGGTTGAATGACGGTTGGAATCATCACTCGGCTATACTGATTTAACTTTTACTTGGTTTCCCTAAAATTAATCAAGGTAAATGCACCGTTGAAATGGACGCAGCGGTATACCTTCCCAGTTCCAAATTAGTGCCTAGCTTATGCTCTGTCTCTAATGGCCTCGTCGTTGACGGGACGTTAAACACCAATCTTCCTTTCTTCGATCTCAATTGAAGTAGTTGCTGCAAGTGCAAATTTCGTAATGTTCTTTTCGTCACAGTGATGGAGTATAAGATCATATGTGCTATACTTACATTCTGTTACCATACCAACCATGACAGTTCAAATTGTTACATAAATTATAATAATAAATTTCACCGTACCAGTAAGGGGAAAGTAGAAGAATTAGTATTAAAAGAAAACGTATATTTCCCAGTGATCGTCTAGCTAGCAAAGGGATACAACAGTCATAAAGATACCTTTTAAGTAAGTTACAAAAATTATCTGTATTAATAAATGGCTAATCCAAGATGCAGACCAGTTGCATGTTGCCCACCTAACTGCTTCTACGGGCGATACAAATTTTATTCTCGATATTTTATATAGTTATTGACCAAATTTAAAAATTTAAAATATGCTATAATCTTATGTTAAAGATTTAAATGTTGAGTCAGAAACTGTGTATATGTCTTGAGGGAGCGTAACTCGCTGAGTACAAATTACCCACAAGGAGAACACTGCAAGTATCGTAACCCGATTTCCCAGAAACTTCGCTCAATGGAAGAGCAGTCAAAATAAACAAACACACGTCTCGGATTATATGTAGATCTCGACCATTTCTGACAAAATGACTGTCAAAGTTTTCGAGATAGTTTACGTGAGTTTTAGCGATCAAACAGTTCTACCGAAGTGGTGGCGCAGAGGATAGCCTGAAAGCTTCACGATTTTGTGCCCCGTGTTTGAAATCTGAGTAATATTTTTTGTTATTTGTTATCTATTTATCTACCCATGTCCGTAGAACATAAGTATAGGAATGTTTTCCAATGTATACTGAAATAAGGTTGTCCTTATTCGTATGTATTGTGAGTAAATAAATAAAAAAATAAATGAATGAAAAAATAATTTGAAATTGTTTTCTATGAAATTCTTCCATTTTATCTTGATTCATCATATAGGGGAACGTATCAAATCTTCCTGAAGAATAAAAATGAGAATAAAATACAGAATTATGAATTGATATCAGAATGCAATATAAGAATTTGACAGTTTATAAAGATTGTAAACTTTGAAAATGGCATACACACATATATTATGCAATAAATATTTGACATTTATTGTGGAACAAAATCGTAATTTGAACATATAACATAACTCCTTCGTATACGTAGCTAGATAAGAAACAATCGTGTAGTAGCCTTCTACAGACATTGGTAGATGAATGAATGAATACATAAATAAATGAATAAATAAATAACATAAAACAATAATCGGGTTTCGAACACAGGTTGCAAACGTGGAAGACTGCGGCGCTAGGCACTGTGCCACCAGTTAGGCTGACCTTATTGACCGCTAAAAGGAATTTAAATTACGTCGAAACTTCTACGGTAGTTTTCCCAGTAACGTTCGACTGTCTACGGATTATCGGAGACACGTGTTCGATTATTTTGAACCCTCTTCCACTGTACAAAGTTTCTGGGAAATCTGGTTATGGCATTTGGCGTGTTCTCCTTGTCAGATTATCTTCAACCAGTATTTTAGAATGAGGGCACTCAGTGACTTCTAATGAACTTGAGACAAAGTTAAAATCCTTAAGAAACTTTTCTCGCCAATACCGGTGCAGAATGCTGAAAAGAAGAATAAAGTTTATCACTAACTGCGTTTTCACTATTCATGCAGTAAAACTGCAGCATCGGTCATTCAATTTCCATTTATTACTTCTTTACTACCAGCTCTATTCGGAACATATTTTGCAGACTATATCCACAGGTCCCTCTGAATGCACCTGCAAAATTATATCATTGTAGGACATATAGCATGCGAGATACGATGTTTTGTATACGGAGTTCGGTTCTTTAACGATTCAGGAGTTCGGTATTTACTGGTAGGTGACTGTTGTAGCGTTCTTGAGCTATGAAACGTTTTTAAACATATGTCGATATAAATCTGGTGAACGCAACAAGCTCCCGAATGTCTACATTCACAATACCTGAAAATACGCAGCTCTGTTTGCAACTACTTGTGTTGTTTGCGTTGCCGTTCGCTGTTTGGATGTGTTACTGATTTGACGGGTGACAGTTTATTAACCAAACGAAGTATGGACACTATATGTTTATTTTACAAAATAACCAAACATGCTTCTCTCTGCTCATTGTAAAATAAGTATGTGTCACTCCGCCCTCACATCACCGTTGAACAAACAAGACGGGATTCTTGCCAACCTAATATTTCTAAAAAAAATATCTGCGAGATGTGAAACGTGTCTGTCTCATGTGAGAAGAAAGCACCGAATAATTTCCTTTGTCGGAAACTGTTGGAATTAAAAACCCAGCTATCTACGTCAAAATTGACAAATCAAAAGGTATTTCAAATAACTTGCTTTTTCGTTGAAAGCCAGATTTGGACAATACATATATTACAGCCGCTCGCTGAGTACCAGATTTTTTTGGTATGGGATAAATAAGTATAATTTATTGGCTGGACTGAGTTCAGCAGAGGAAACAGTATGTGTGAAATTAAAAAGATATTATCCTTCCGAGAAATTTTACAACTGTGAGAAGATGTTGATTTATGTCACTCCTTTGAATTACAAATATATATATGTAAAAATTATTTCTTATGTTACAATATTCTTGCGAAGAATGTTCATAAAATAAATGATGTTTCATATTAACTCTAATGATTAGTTCCGCAGTTCAGAAAACAAACCGTTACTTACATCGTGTTGCGTATAAAGAAGGCTTTTTTTTATATAAAGGAAATTCCCCTACACGTTTGCGTTAGTAATTAATGTTTTGTTACAGACCTACTCGTGCCAACAGATTCATAAATAAAATAAAATCGCACAATGAGGAATTTTGACACTTTGCGCCAATGTGGTTGTAAAGCTTCGTAAAGTAACCTCTCACAGTGCCAATTATGCCACAATGAACAGTGATTACTCCTGTCTTTGAATTTGAAGTAGATACTCTGTTCACTGGCAGATACCCACACGAGTAAATATGTTTAGTTTAATGGTAGCCGGCCGTGGTGGCCGTGCGGTTCTAGGCGCTGCAGTCCGGAACCGCGGGACTGCTACGGTCGCAGGTTCGAATCCTGCCTCGGGCATGGATGTGTGTGATGTCCTTAGGTTAGTTAGGTTTACGTAGTAAGTTCTAGGGGACTGATGACCTAAGATGTTAAGTCCCATAGTGCTCAGAGCCATTTTTGTTTTTTGTTTAATGGTATCAAACAAGTAGCCTATTTATGATGTTGTCGGCACTATGTGTTATGTACAAGTACAATCGAAATAACTTGTACCAAACGAAATGCGTGGGTGTTTCAAAATCAAGAGAATACGATTTCTTTTCTCATGAGGAAAGCGAAAAAAAAAGTTACAACTCAGTCTTAGTCTCAGTTTACGTTTTCTTATTAAAGTGTGGTCCTATTGTTTTGTGAATTGCACTTTCGTTATTGTTAAAAAAATCCCTTGTCTTTGTTGTTTATCTTTCTGTTTTGTTATGCTGAGGCGAACGAAGTCTCAACAACCGTTGATTCAAATACAGTATTTTGATACTGATGAGTCAGAAAGCATTTTTTTTATGAAGTATGCAACATTGTAAACAGGATTTGTAACTATTTTGGGAGGTACCAATGTAACAGTATTTCCTGTGTGAAATACTTTCGACGTTGCCTCCTTGTATAAAGAATTTGAAAAGAAATTATACAAGTGGCCTTCAGATAATGCGGATAAAGTGTTAACATTATTTGGTAATTAAGTACTTTTAAATATGCGTATAAATATGTAACTGTGAAGGAAGAAGTCATGCATGGCTACATGGGAGTTAATGGAACTAGTAGACTAGTAGTACAAGGAATATTTTCAAGCTACGCTTCTTTCTTCAGTAATTTGGGTCGCTATTTCAAACAAACGACTTGGTATAGAGAGTTATTTTTGTGAGAAAGAGAAAGAGGGGGAAAGAGAGGGGGGGGGGAGAGGGAGAATGATTGGAAGAAATGGGAGCAAAGCGTGTAATTTGAGAGATAGAGAGATAGATCAGATGGTTCAAATGGCTGTGAGCACTATGGGACTTAACATCAGAGGCCATCAGTCTCCTAGATCTTTGAACTACTTGAACCTAACTAACCTAAGGACATCACACAAATACATGCCCGAGGCAGGATTCGAACCTGCGACGGAAGCGGGCGCGCGGTTCCAGACTGAAACGCCTAGAACCACTCGGCCACACCAGCCGGCTTGAGAGATAGAAGACCTTTTAAAACTTATAATCACTTAGAGAATGTGAGCCTCATATTTACAGCAGTCACAGGAGTAGTGCGTGTTATACAAAGAATGGCGAAGAGGTGGGTTAGAAAAACGCATAGCACACTTTTGAAATTACACAAACGCTTTGACAGTATTTCTTACACCTTGAAATAAGAGTGGCGAACGGCTGGTTGAGAGTATTTAATGGTTCAAAAAAGGTTCAAATGGCTCTGAGTGCTATGGGACTTAGCTTCTGAGGTCATCAGTCCCCTAGAACGTAGAACTACTTAAACCTAACTAACCTAAGGACATCACACACATCCATGCCCGAGGCAGGATTCGAACCTGCGACCGTAGCGGTCACGCGGTTCCAGACTGAAGCGCCTAGAACCGCTCGGCCACCCTGGCTCGCATTTAATGACTATGTGGGTTTCGTTTCAGTGTTACACGTTGCGTTATATAGATAGCTTGTACGGAAATTAGTTTTACGTGGAGCATAGTGAATGAAGTTCCACTTAGAGCGGTGTAAACGAAGTCTTGCTTCACGGGAGGAGACCCACTGAAATATTCAGACGGCAGACTATGAGGCAAGTTGATGCAATTAGACGGAGATGATGGAAATATGGATGAACACGCACCTGTCCATTAACATGATTATTTTATTTCTTGCGATACAATTTGCGCGAGATGACTAGGGACCAGAGAAGAGTTAATGAAATCGAGAGGAGTATCTAAAGAATTCACTCCCGTTTGTTAAGGTATTGGTATTGATAATTATACCATTTTCTTGACTGAACTGGTTTGACTCGACATTCTTCAACTGCTTAAGGAGCTGAAGTGAAGATGTGACGATTAGACTTTAAATTTTAGATGAACCCACTTCGTACGCCGTGTTCACAGTGCAGATACTTTAACTGTTCCAAGAAGGCCGGTTTTAACAGACTTGTGCTGCCATCATATGATCTTACGGAATTTGATATAAAATTGCCATGTTACATTCCATGAGGTCAAACCACACAAGGCACTCCCCTCGTATACATATTTTGATAAAAATCCAGTTATCAAGACATGTGTACGTGGGGAACGCCTGCCATGCTTTGACTTCATGTAATGTAACATGGCAGTTTTGTAGCAAGTTTCATAAGGTCAGATGATGGCAGCATAATACTGCTGAAACCGGTCATCTCGGAACAATAAAAGTGTCTACATTGCGATCGCGGCGAATGGAGAGTGTTAATTTTCAACCATACCGATCGCCCCATTGCACGGAATGTGTACATCGCTTAAATTTTAATTTGAATCTGGATGGAGAAAATATTTGTATCTATTTATCTTGTGTGACGATGTCCATTATGTCTTCGTCTTCTGGACGCAGTGTCTTTGGGTATGATTTATTCTACTTGGCTCTAAAGGATAGTGGATTCATTTAATCCGATGTGTCATTGTCAATGAAAAGTTGCAGGTGTTTATATTCATTTTTCAGCACCTTTATTCCACAATTCCAAGTGATGTAATTCAAACAAATAGTCACATTAACAACGCAATACACGCAAGTTCTCAGTAAGAGACAAGACCAGCTTCCATAACTGACTTACCGCTAATTTCCGACTAGCCGAGAACGACAATGGTAAATTGTACATCAAAGTCAACACTTTTTAAAATGAATACAAGACTTACTTGTCGATAACCTTCTCTGAAGTTAGATACAGTTCTTAATTAACAATTACAGCATCAAAAACATCTAGTGTAATAGTACCAAATAAAGAACTTTCTTTTTTAAATAATTTCACTGTATGAAAAATTCTCCGAGTTCTTTAAAAAATTAAGAAAATCAATATTACACATATTACAGTCATGTTTAAATATATATCCTGTACATAGAATCATTTTATTTGCAACATTCGAACTGTACGAAATGTGAAATTGCCACTTGAGCTTTATTGAATAATACCGTGATTTTATGAAACGTGTTTTTTATTGATTACGTGATTAAAGTGAGCCATTGACCAGTTCCATTATAAGCACAACTTCTTGTCATCTGAAGGAGCTGACGTCACGCAGTTGTAGTCATTTATTGCTGGTAGCAAATACAGGTGCACACAATATACTAAGATTTTGAATCTCAATGTGCAATTTTTAACAGATAATTCAGTTCTAGCGAAAATAAATGTATTATGTTCAATTTGTTTTCCTGTGAGCTACTACCTAATCCTACAGAATTCAAAATCGAAGCCAGTTTACATTTTGGATAAATAAATTTGGTCAAAGTTTCTGTAAAAAGAAATTATTACGTATACCCGACAAACATATTCTCCTGACGGATTTTAGCTTTACACATTTTTTTCCATTAACGTTTATCGGTTGATCAGCGTTCTGGAGAGATACAGGACGGCGCTCTAAGATTTATAGACCTGATCATAACTGCGCACTCAAATGTTATTGCCCATTTTTTGTGGGCGCATGTGGTATATATTGGAATACTCAGTGACACGTAGAATCTAGTGCTTATTTGTATCTCTTAAATCGTTAATGAATGCCAATGATATGCTTGTGATGCAGAGGGAAAAAGGGGGAACCCAGTGCCACATATAGTTCGCTCTCGAATAGCACCATTGTTTCCAGCGAGTTTTATCTACATTTGTATATACATTTCTCGATCAGACTTCGATGACACAGTAAGTCACTGCAAAAGTTTAGGATCTAACGCAAAAATTGTTCTCTGCTCCTGCCTGCATACAGAATTTAGTAGCACCCTGATAGTAAGTATCGGCTACCTTAATTCCTGAGAATGTTTCACGTTTTTAATGCGTTCATACCAGCGTATACCATGGGTGGCGCACACTAGATCCTCCCACTGGACGGCGTTTCCCACTGGCAGCCCACATTGGATTCTGCCATTGGGCGGCCTGCACCGCTGGTTGTCCATGCTAGATCCTACCATTGGAGCAGTGTACTGCTGGTGGCTCACGCTACACTCTACTAATCCCGCTATGGGCAATGCATTAACGAATGCCATATTACCTATCAGTCAGGAGCAACGAACATCTGTGTGACACTTCAACGAGGGAGATTTCTGAACAAATGAGATATCTGATCATTTGTGAATTATTTGGTGTAAAGTTATGAGGGGTGTTCAAAAGTAATGCAACACTTTTTTTTCTGAAAGCATTATGGTTTTATTCAAGATTCCAGTACATAACATCATTCTCCACTCTTCTGGCTAAAAACCTCTATTTTCAATCTCCGACCATTGAGACAGTCTTACGTCACCTTACTAGAAGGGGCTGTACGCCCACATGGTAAAACTCTACTGGTCTACGTCGGTGCCTCTGTCTTTTGCATCAATAACCTCCCCATCATCCATATACTGCTTCCCGCAAAGTGCATCCTTCATTGGTCCAAACAGATGAAAGTCCTAAGGTACGAGATCCTGGCTGTAGAGTGAAGAAGGAAGAACAGACCAGTGAAGTTTTGTGAGCTCCTCTCTGGTGCGCAGAATCGAGTGAGACCTAGCGTTGTCATGGAGAAGTTCGTTTACTTTTTTGTGACGACGAATACGCTGAAGTAATTTCTTCAATTTCCTGAGGGTATCGCAACGCAATTCCGAGTAGATCGTTGCTTATGAATGAAGACATCAAACAGTATAACCCTGTGAGGCCCTAGAAGACCCTCACTCTGAGTTTACTGGCTGAGGGTGCAGCTTTGCAGTTTTTCTTCGGAGGTGAGGTGGTGTGGCGCTACTCCACGGATTTCCGTTTTGTTTCAGGTTCGAAGTGATGAAAACATGTTTCAGTTGCCGATAATGGGCAAGCAATTCCACAAAAATGGTCCTTCTTTCCTCTTTATCATCCTCTGCTAGGCGACGATGAACGCAGTCACACACTTCTTCGAGTACCCTAACTGGTGGAAGAGTGTATCAGTAGTACCAACAGACAACCATTTGAGAAACGAGATGTTTAGTACTGATCCGTCGATCACCTCGAATAAGGGTGTCAGCACTTACGAGGTTTGTTGTGACAATTCTTTGTCGAACATGATCACAGCAATGAAACTTGTGTTCATACAATGAAGGCTTTCACGACCGGATGTTTCAGGTGACGAGAATTCTTTCAGGTTCTATGGCCGTGGTCCATGGAACTCTTCAGAAGTTTCGTCCAAAGCTACGTTGGACAACTTCAGAGATGCTCCTGGTTGTGCTGAGTCTTGCCGACTGACGAGTCGGACGTCGAAGAACGGCTAAAATACCGTGGAAAGTGGACGTGGTTTGGATTTCACGTGATAGTAGAGATGAACCTTGTCAATGATAAAATATAACTACCGATCATAGTACATCAAAGATAAAAACTTCACATCGATTTTCTAACGTCACTATCCGCATATCTCTGAGTTTCACAGCTTCTCTTTTTCTGTTAAAATTATCCCCATGTTTATGTATTTCGATGGCTTCTCTATATAACCGTGGACAATAGTTCGTCATAGTACATATAATTCAGTTTTCGAGAATTTCACAACGTGATCACCCGACTGAAGAGCATGTTCTACCACGGCTGATTTGCCTGTTTTCCCTAGCCGGCAAAGACTTTTATGTTCCTTCAACCGTGTATTCACACTTCTCTTTGTAGTTCCAGTGTAGACACTACCACATGTACACGGAATCTTGTATACACCGCTTGCAGACAGAGGGGGACGTTTATCCTTAACGGAACGAAGTGCTTGGCCTGGTTTCTTAGTTGGTCTGAAAACCGTTCTGACGTTATGTTTCCTTAAAATCTTGCCGATTTGATCCGTTACTTTTTTGATAAATGGTAGAGAAACCGTGTTCTTCAATCGCTGGGTGCTATCATTGTCCTTAGGCTTCCTGTTATTCGGTCGCAAAACTCTATTTCCTTACTAGAGTACCCATTCTTCTCAAAAGCTTGCTTTAGATATTTTAACTCCGCTTACAGGTATTCCGGCGCACAAATCCTTTTAGCTTTTTCCACTACACTTTTAATTACACCTCTTTTCAGTTATAGGTGATGATTTTAATCCTTATGCAAGTATCTGTCGGTATGTGTAACCTATATATTTCAAGCTGCCATCAGTCTGTCTCATAACGAAGTCATCCAAGAACGATATTGCATTCTTTTTCTCCTTTTCCATGGTAAACTGGATTTTGGGATTTATACTATTTAAATAATGAAAGAATTCCTCTAAAGCTTTTTCGCCATGTATCATCCACGTGTGGTTTAGTCACATGGCAAAAAAAGCTTTAGAGGAATTCTTTTGTCGGCAAGAGTCAGCACAACCAGGAGCCTCTCCGAAGATATCCAACGTAGCTTCGGACTAAACGCCAGGGATTGAAGAGTTCCATGGACCACGGTCATACAACCCGGAAGATTTCTCGGCAGCTGAATCATCCGGTCGTGAAAGCCGTCATTGTACGAAGACATGTTTCATTGCTGTGACCATGTTCGACAAAGAATTGTCACAACAAAAATGGTCCTCCGTTCCTCTTTATCATCCTCTGCTAGGCGACGATGAACGCAGCCGCACACTTCTTCGAATACGCCAACTGGTGGAAGAGTGTGTCAGTAGTACCAACAGACACCCATTTGAGAAACGAGATGTTTGATTGTGATCCGTCGATCACCTCGACTGAGGGTGTCCGCACGTACCGACAGGAGCCATAGCTGTGTGCGGGCGACCGGCACTCAGGCGATCGAACGCATTTGATTGAACTAGTTAGACGCCTCGCACGGCGACTCGCCCTGCTTTTGTTCACTGCCAGGTCTCCGTAGAGATTGTACAACCGCCTATGAATATCCCAAATGCTCTGCTTTTCCGTCAAAAGAAGCTCTATAGTTGGTTCAAATGGCTCTGAGCACTATGGGACTCAACTGTTGAGGTCATCAGTCCCCTAGAACGTAGAACTACTTAAACCTAACTAACCTAAGGACATCACACACATCCATGCCCGAGGCAGGATTCGAACCTGCGACCGTAGCGGTCGCGCGGTTCCGGACTGTAGCGCCTAGAACCGCTTGGCCACACTCTAGTTCGAACGCACTTCCGTGACAGACGGCATTTTGAAGGCTACGTATAGCGCTGCCATTTATTAGAAGTTCATGAGACTGTAGGGGCTGAACTGAGGATAATTCTATGATGCTCCACAACAATTCCGCATTTTTTCAACTGAAACTGGCCGAGAAAAAAATATGTTGCATTTCTTATTGAACGCCACTTATCTATTATGCGATCTCTCGTCGGTTTAAAAGAATTGACTTAATGCTACTTTCAAAATAAGACGGTGAGAATACTAAAATAGTAGCCCAGGGAGTTTGAACATAACCGCAGGCCCACGGCGTAAACAGGAAAAGCAGCGCCATCTGATTAAGGAAAGCATGAATAAGCACGCTGCACCTCAGCGGGAAACACAATTCTCACCGCCGACGTGAATATGTTAAAGATGAAAATTTCTGAATGTGTAAAGTGTGCTTTTTGTAAACCGTAAACGAGATTCATGATTTTTTTCCATGTGTTATCTGTATTGTAATGAACTGTTAAACCACGAGTTGGGCGATTCATTCACCAGTGATTTGTACACACATTTCTTAACAGCAGACAACAGCCAAGACGACTCGACTCATTTGCGTAGGCTACATTATCATACAGAACGGTAATGGGAGACTGTAAATGTAATTAAATGCAATACTAAGTTATGAAGGCACCAGGTCGTAACATTTTAACGAGCTGTGAACTTGCAATAGGCGCCGTTCGTAGCAAACGGAGCTTCTCGATGCGATACTGAGGCGACGCTAGAAGCTTAGCTCGTAATTGGAATGAATTGCCTAGGCCACGAAAATGACCTGTTTAGGTTAGGGAATAGCAGGAAGATGCTCGCTGAGTGCACGTCTGCCCATGGGAATCAGACTGCGTACAACTCAACCATCCCCTCGCATCACTTTGATCGCAGGGAATTGGCGAAGCTTTGTACATAAGATAACAGTACCAGACAGACTCAACTTCCACCACGCATTTTGAAGTGGCCTGAAGTGCGTACGTAGTGAATCGTCAAAAACTTGTACTGCTTTCATTTCGTGAAATGTTCAAGATACCGAAACTTGACTTTCGGTAATTGGTAGTAGCAAAGAGCACGTAATTTTGTTGTATCAACTGCGGTACTGAAGTAAAGTAAGTGTGATTTTTAAAACAATTAATTGATGTAGTATTCTTAACGGCGTCCGAAATCTCCTGAAAACAAGAGTAAAATAACGTTATAATGATCGCTGATGCTGCTGTTTAAACATTTCGCAACGTATAAGAGAAATATGCTAAAACTAAAAGGCAAGGCAGCCGGAATTGGCTGTTGCCGTGTTAACTCCACCAAATTACCCTCTCATACGATCTCTACTGTTGTTTCAAGCCTCTTTGTTGTTTGCTTGTTCTCAATAGAGCTGTTCACTTAATCATTGCTATACTGTCTGTTGAAACGTATCCCGACACTCCTGCATAATACAAACTTGACTGCATAGTTGTCAGAAGAGGCGGACCTGAGGATGGCGGGTTTGGGTTTGCCAAATACTTGAAGAACGTTACCTGCGATCATATGTAGTATAAAAAGTCAAGTAGGAGAAGATCGTTTCAGCATATGAAAGTCATTTTTTTGATTAGAACGTGGTCCCCATATTGTGCTTAGAAAATGCTGCATGAAACAGCATAAGGGATTTTTGATCGGGAGAACCTGGTTAGGGGTAATTTGACAGCCTGGTTGATGTCTTTCTATTTGACGTCGCTTCCCCGATAATGATAAGATGAAATGATTAGGACAACACAAACACCACCCTCCTCCTCCCTTCCCCAATCTCTCCTCCCTTCTGTTCTTTTCTCTGTAACTGTTCTACTAGACTATAAAAATGTTTCAAATGGCTCTACGCACTATGGGACTTAACGTCTGAGGTAAACAGTCTCCTAAACTTAGAACTACTTAAACCTAACTAACTAACCCGAGGCAGGATTCGAACCTGCGACTGTAGCAGCCGCATGGTTCCGGACAAGTGCCTAGAACCGCTCGGCCACAGCGTTCGGCTACTAGACTATAAACGTACTGAGTACACTAGGCAAACAGTTGGAGACTATGATTGTATCAACATGACAATGCACCCTGTCATAAAACAGCACCTATGAGACAATGATCTGTGGACAATAACACTTCTTAAAGAAATTGTCGTGCCAAGTCTCACCCTAAACCCGGTGGAACGCCCTTCGGGTGGGTTGCAAAGTCGACTTTGCCTCAGACCAGAGCATCTAACGTTACTGCCTTGTCTGGTTCCGGCTCTTCAGATAGAACTGAGACGTCATTACTCCACAGGCATTCAGACACCTCCTGAGCAGAGTTCAAGTCTTCATAAATACGAAGGACGGATACTACATGTGTATCTATGTTGCACTCGCAGTGCAAATATCGACAATATGCGCTGTGTGAGTCTTGGTTTGAAGCAACTTGCTCCATTCACTCTCTGAACTTGTTACTGGGAAGAGTATGTTCACTTTACTCTTCACTCTTATTCTTGCATTCAGTACTGCTCGGTTTTGTCTCGTGTCTGTTTTTCCGACACTGTTCCTTTTGCATTAACAGTAATACGCAGCTCGTCCGATAGGGCTGCTGATGACCAGTTTGTCGATGTGCGCCTCCTGTACGGTTTAAATCCTGAGCTGCTTCCGAAGCAATGCAAACACATTTTATGGGCATACTCACCGTTGTGGAAGTATTTGCACAGAAACAAAGGTAACTGGAGTAACAAACGGTGTAAATCATAATTACATTATTACTCGGCAATTAACTACTGGAATTCACGGGTCTCTGACACCCAAGTACCCATAAAATATCCCTGAATAACCTCCGATGTTTTGTCGATGAATTGAAGATTTACACAACATAAGCAACGCCGAATGAGGTGACAAAAGTCATGGGATAATATCGCTTACATAAGATATAAAAGAGCTGTGAATTGGCAGAGCTCTCATATGTCCTCGGGTGATTCATGTGAAAAGATGAACGACATGATTTTTGACTGCACGACGGAGATTAACAGACTTTGAATGCGGAATAGTAGTGGGAGCTAGACGCACGGGACATTCCATTTTCGAAATCGTTAAGGAATTCTGCACAAATCAAAAAAAAGTTTTGCATCACTCCGGTTCCTAGAACTCCTGAAAATAGGTGTTGATTGCGGATATCGTATCACAGAAAAAGTCCATGTGAATGTTCTGAGATGCCATTAAACCCGCCGAAAGATGAAAACAACCATGCGTGAGCAGCGCCTGTTAGACGGAGGGGGTCAGATCAGTTCCAGTCATTCTACCAGGAAGGAGGTACACGGGTAGTGTTGTCTGTAGTTCGCCCATGCCTAGACGGTCAATACCGTGGTCCGATCGCGTCCGCATTGTTATTTTCAGCCAGGAAGGGCTCTCGACAAGGGAAGTGTCCAGGCGTTTGGGAGTGAACCAAAGCGATGTGGTTCGGACATGGAGGAGATACAGAGAGACAGGAACCGTCAATGACATGCCTCGCTCACCTCGCCCAAGGGCTCCTACTGCAGTGGATGACAGCTACGTACTAATTACGGCTCGGAGGAGCCCTGATAGCAATGCCGCCATGTTTAACAATGCTTTTCGTGCAACCACAGGGCGTCTTGTTACGACTCAAAATGTGCATAATAGACTGCATGATGCGCAACTTCACTCCCGACGTCCATGGCGAAGTCCATCTCTACAACCACGACACCATGCAGCGCGGTACAGATGGGCCCAACAACGTGGTGAATGGACAGTTCAGGACTGGCATCACGTTCTCTTCACCGATGAGTGTCGCATATGTCTTTAACCAGACAATTGTTGGAGACGTCTTTGGAGGCAACCCGGTCAAGCTGATTGCCTCACACTGACCATTGAGTGCAGCAAGGCGGAGGTTCGCTGCTGTTTTGGTTCAAAATTGTTCAAATGGCTCTGAGCACTATGGGACTTAAATTCTGAGGTCATCAGTTCCCTTGAATTTAGATCTACTTAAACCTAACTAACCCAAGGACAGCACACACATCCATACCCGAGGCAGGATTCGATACTGCGACAGTAGCGGTCTTGCGGTTCAAGACTGTAGCCCCTAGAACCGCTCGGCCACTCTGGCCGGCGCTGCTGTTTTGTGGTGGCATTATGTGGGGCCGACGTACGCCGCTGGTGGTCATGGAAGGCGCCGTAACGGCTGTACAATACGTGTTTTCCATCCTCCGACCGATAGTGCAACCATATCGGCAGCGTATTGACGAGGCAGTCGTCTTCATGGACGACGATTCGCGCCCCCGTCGTCCACATCATATGTATGACTTCCTTCATTATAACGACATTGCTCGACTATAGTGGCCAGCATGTTCTCCAGCCATGAAATCGAACTTGCATGGGATAGATTCAAAAGGGCAGCTTATGGACGACGTGACCCACCAACCACTCTGAGGGATCTACGCCGAATCGCGGTTGAGTAGTGGGACAATCTGGACCAACAGTGCCTTGATGAACTTGTAGATAGTATGCCACGACGAATACAGGCAAGCATCAATGCAAGAGGTCGTGCTACTGGGTAATAGAGATACCTGTGTGCACAACAATCTGAACCAACTCATTCGAAGGTCTCGCTGCATAGTGGTACAACATGCAGTGTGGGGTTTTCGTGAGCAATAAAGAGGGCGGAAACGATATTTTTGTTGATCTCTACTTCAATTTTCTGTACAGGTTCCGTAACTCTCGAAACCGAAGTGATCCAAAACTGTGTTTGGTGTGTGTATATTTCTAGATGCACTGAGACGAGAGTTTGCAGAGAATACCAAATTTCGAGCAGTACCTTTCACCACGAACAACACAGTGCCCAATAGTCGTCACTTAATGACCGAGGGCAGCGGCGTTTGCGTAGAGTTGTCGGCACTAAGAAACAAGCAACTGCGTGAAATGACTGCAGAAATCAATGTGGCATATACGACGAACGTATCCATTAGGACAGTGCTGCGAAATGTTGCGTTAATTGGATATGGTAGCAGACGACCGATGCGAGTGCCTTTGCTAGTAGCACTACCTCGGGTGCGACGCCTGTCCTGGTCTCGTGACCATATCTGTTGGACCCTAGACGACTAGCAAACTATGGCGTGGTCAAGTGAGTCCCTATTTCAATTGATAAGAGCTGATGGTAGAGTTCGAGTATGGCTCAGACCCCACGAATCCATCGACCCAAGTTGTTAACAATGCACTATGCAAAATGGGGGTGGCTAAGCTTACATGGAATGGTCTGGGTCTTCTGGTCCTACTGAACCGGTCGTTGATTGGTGGTTATGTTCGGGTACTTTGAGACCATATGTAGCCATTCACGGACTTCATGTTCCCAAACAGCGATAGAGTTTTTATAGTTGCCGGTGCATTTCACCTGACCACAGTCATTCGCGATTGGTTTGAAAATAATTTGAGCGAAAGATTTGCTTATCCAGGTTCCCGACATGAATCTCGTAAAACATTTATGAAACAGTCGAGAGATCAGTTCGCCCACAAAATCCTACATCTGCAACACTTTCGGAATTATGGAAGGCTATAGAGATAGCAAGAGATTTCGAACAACTTTTCGAATCCATGCCACGTCGAGTTGCGCACTACTCTGGCAAGAGGGGGTCCAGCATGATTTTAGGAGGAATCCCTCTCAGATGGGGTATGTCCTGTGGGGATAAGTACGAGTTCGTGATAAAAAGTAATACCTCCGAGTTTTTCATGTGAATATTTTTAGGTCTTTTTAAATAAAAAAAACGTTATGAACATTCTACACCTCTATTCTTAATGTTGCCAATGGGCGTACCATCTGTGGTCGGTATAGCGCAATGAGTAGTGTCACAGCATGGTAAGGAAGCAGATCTCGTAATGTTGATTCGCACCTCACTCCATGTAAGTATATTACGTGCTTGGGTAGCTCAGTTGGTAGAGCGTTTGCCCCCGAAAGGCAAAGGTCCTGAGTTCGAGTCTCGGTCCGGCACACAAAGTTTGCCAGCACAGTAACTCAGCGAGTTCGGTCAGAAGGTTAGCTGACCTCTACAATGAAAAACTGAGTGAACGGATAAACGATGAACTTCAACGGGTATCAGAAGACGTCCATCCCGAACAAAAAGAACGATCAGTAATTAACAAAGTGAGCTCAACAAAAAAAAGGGTAGCGTCTATGATAAGTAATCAAAACGTTCTCGGTCCGGGGTTCGAAACGTGCCATCGCTTAAATTTTGATTAATGCCCAGCATTGGCGGCCGAAGACTTCCGGCATAAGAAGTCAACTTCATTTTGGCAACGGACTTGTCAAACAGGGCAGAGGAACTGACAGAGGTATAGGGCACACTGCTGTCCTTGCGATGGGAAACTGCCCCTAAAGGCGGAAGACCAGCAATGACCAACGGCATGAGGATGCAGAAGGCAATGGAAACCACTGCATTAAAAATACATATCGTCTATCGGCGGGACGTGTGGCTTTTAATTGAAAAAGTGTCGTGATAGTCTCTCCATTGTCAAAAGATTCCGGAATAGTCCGTCGTTCGGACCTCCGGGAGCGGATTGACAAGGGGGAGGTGACCAAGAGGAAAAGATAGAACAACCGACTAAAGGATAATGTTGTACGAGTCGGTGCGTCGAATGTCAGGAGCTCGAATGCGGTAGGGAAGCTAGAAAATCTGAAAAAGAAAATGCAAAAGCTCAATGTAGACATAGTAGTGAATTGAAATGGAAAGAAGACAAGTATTTATGCTTAGATGAGTATAGCGTAATATCAACAGCAGCAGAAATTGGAATAAGGGGAGTACGATTCGTTATGAATATAAAGGTGTGTTACAGTGAACATATCAGTGATAGCGTTGTCCTTGTCAGAATCGAATGCAAACCAGCACCGACAACGATAGTTGAGCTATACATGCCGACGTCGCAACTGAAGTGGAAGAGATAGAGAAGGTATACGAGAATATTGAAAGTGTGATACAGTACGTACAAAAGAAAGCTACAGGAGAATATGGGCTTGCGACAAGGAATGAGGGAGGAGAAACATTGAGTTCTGTAATACATTTCAGCTAGTAATAGCGAATACTCTGTTCAAGAATCACAAGAGGAGGTATACTTGGAATTGGCCAGGTAATGCGGGAAGATTTCAGTTAGATTACATCATGGTCAGACAGAGATTCCGAAATCAGATTTTGGATTGTAAGGCGTACCCAGGAGCAGATATACACTCAGAGCACAATGTACTAGTGATGAAAGTGGGCTAAATTTTAAGAGATTAGTTAGGAAAAGGCAATATGCAAAGCAGTGGGATACGGAAGTACTACCGAATGGCGAGATACGCCTAAAGTTCTTTAAGGTTATAGATGCAGCAACAGGAAATAGCTCAGTAGGCAGTACAGTTGAAGAAGAATGGACATCTCTAAAGAAAAGCAGTCACAGAATATGATACAAAGAAGGTAACAGCGAAGAAACCATGGGCAACCGAAGAAATACTTCAGTTCATTGATGAAAGAAGGAAGTACAAAAATACTTAAGTAAATTCAAGAATACGGAAATAAAAGTCGCTGTGAAACGAAGTAGGGAAACTAAAATGAAATGGTTGCATGAAAAATGTGAAGAAAACGAAAAAGAAATGATTGTCGGAAGGACTGACTCAGCATACGGGAAAGACAAAACAACTTTCGGTAACATTAAAAGTAAAGGTCGTAACATTAAGAGCTCAATGGGAATTCCACTGTTAAATGCTAAGCAGAGAGCACATAGGTGGAAAGAGTACACTGAAGGCCTCTATGAGGGGGAAGATTTGTCTGATGTGATAAAAAAAGAAAAAGGAGTCGATTTAAAAGAGATAGGGGATCCAGTATTAGAATCAGATTTTAAGAGACCTGTGGAAGACTTAAGATCAAATAAGGCAGAAGTGATATATAACATTCCATCAGAATTTCTAAAATCATTGGAGGAAAAGGCAACAAAACGACTATTCACGTTAGTGTATACAATGGATGAGTCTGGTGACATACCATCTGACTTTCAGAAAAAAAAACATCCACACAATTCCGAATACTGCAAGAGCTGACAAGTGCGAGAATTATCACTCAATCAGCTTAAAGGCTCATGCATCCAAGTTGTTGACAAGAATAATATGCAGAAGAATGGAAAAGTAAATTGAATATTTGCTAGATGACGATCAGTTTGACTTTAGAAAAGGTAAAGGCACCAGAGAGGCATTTCTGACGTTGCGGTTGATAATGGAAACAAGACTAAAGAAAAATCAGGATACGTTCATAGGATCTGTCGACCTGGAAAAGCGTTCGACAATGTAAAATGGTGTAAGATGTTCGAAACTCAGAAAACAAACGACACAAGCTATAGGGAGAGACGGATCATATACAATACTCGTATGTACAACAGCCAAGAGGGATTAATAAGAGTAGACGACCAAGAACGAAGTGCTCGTATGAAAAAGAGTGTGAGACATGGCTGTAGTCTTTCGCCTCTGCTGTACAATCTATGCGTGGAAGAAGCGATGACAGAAATAAAAAAAAAACGGCTGACGAGTGGGATTAAAATTCAAGATGAAAGAATATCAGTCCTAAGATTCGCTGATGACATTGCTATCCCGAGTGAAAGTGAAGAAGAATATGTTGAATGCAATGAGAGTAAATCGAAGAAAAACTAAAGTAATGAGAAGATGAAAAGCAGACTAGCAAAGGCAGAAAAGACATTCCTGACCAAGAGAAGTCTGCTTGTATAAAACATAGGCCTTAATTTGAGGAAGAAATTTCTGAGAATGTATCTGAAGCACAGCATTGTATGGTAGTGAAACACTGACTGTGGGGAAACCGGAACAGAAGATAATCGAAGTATTTGAGATGTGGTGCTACGGGCAAATGTTGAAAATTACGTGGATTGGTAAGGTAAGGAATGAATAGGTTCTGTGCTGAATCGGAGAGGAAAGGAAAATGTGGAAAACAGGGCAAGGAGAAGGGACAGGACGATATGACATCGATTAAGATATCAGGGAATAACTTCGATGGAACTAGAGGAAGCTGTAGAGGACATAAACTGTAGAGAAAGACAGAGATTGGAATGCATACAGCAATTAATTGGGGACATACGTTTCAGGTGCTATTCTGAGATGAAGAGGTTGGCATAGGAGAGGAGTCAGACCGGTCAGAAAGCTAATGACCCAGGAAAAAAATTAAAAAAAAAGAAAATTTAACGTCTATAGGTTATGCAGCCGTCTGCTGCTATCACTGGTAGAGTGTAACTTGGCGATGTGTAATGTAACTATGTCGGTGCATGAGTAACAGCGTGCTGCAATCTAGTTTCGAATTCGGTGAGTTTGCCAAACACGGAGAACCCTCTATTTCAGCATGACAATACCAGACCACACACGAGCGCTGCTACTTCTTCAACACTCTGATGCTTTGTGTTCCCTGTCGCCGATCGTCTTCCATACAGGCCCGACTTGACCTTATCCATTTCCACCTATTTCCAGAACTTAAAGAACACTTTGAGAACTTCAGTTTAATGTTGGTAAAGCGGTGCAATCAGAAATGAGGCTGTTGCGCCGCCAACAAAGTCAAACATTCTACAGCGACGGTAGCAACAAACTGCACTCTCGTTGGGAGAAATGTGTTCGTCGCCAGGGCGACTGTGTTGAGAAACACATATTTGGATGTGAAGAATAAGAACGTTAATAACGTTTCCAGAATGATATTTTCACTCTGCAGCGGAGTGTGCGCTGATATGAAACTTCCTGACAGATTAAAACTGTGTGCCGGACCAAGACTCGAACTCGGGACCTTTGCCTTTCGCGGGCAAGTGCTCTACCAACTGAGCTACCCAAGCACGACTCACGCCGCGTCCTCACAGCTTTACTTCTGCCAGTACCTCGTCTCATATCAGCGCACACTCCGCTGCAGAGTGAAAATCTCATTCTGGAAACATCCCCCAGGCTCTGGCCAAGCCATGTCCCCGCAATATCCTTTCTTTCAGGAGTGCTAGTTCTGTACGGTTAGCAGGAGAGCTTCTGTAAAGTTTGGAAGGAAGGAGACGAGGTACTGGCAGAAGTAAAGCTGTGAGGACGGGCTCTGAGCCGTGCTTGGGTAGCTCAGATGGTAGAGCACTTGCCCGCGAAAGCCAAAGGCCCCGAGTTCGAGTCTCGGTCCGGCACACAGTTTTAAATTGCCAGAAAGTTTCGTTAATAACGTTTGTTTCATTTAAGAAGCTTTAAAGGTTTTCACATAGAAAATTCGAATGCATTACTTGTCAGCACGCCCTCGTAATTTGAACTGAATTTCTTTCCCTAGCGACGTCTTTCTGCGATCTTCTCCTGGTAGTTAAAACAGCATTGGTTGGCTGTTGGAAAGACGTAGTGATAAATGGGCTCTGCAGCACACCACGTGGGTGGCACATGGGCACAAGGGTTGCAAGAGGAGTCCCGCGGTGTGACATGCCGCGCCAATCGGATCCTTATGTAAGCCGGTTACGGCGTCATCCAGTATCAGCCAACGGCGAAAAGCCCGCGTCGGCTCTCACATGGTAGTTACTTGCCGCAATAACACGCTGTTAGTTGCCAAATCCAGTTACCCTTTCGTTCCAACACTGACAAGGGTGGTCGTTTTTGTTCCCTTCGTACATTTTGTATCCTATGTGTGCTGCGGCATGTATGACGTTGACAACTGTTTGTTTTATCGTATTTTTATTACAGCCTTGTTTATGTATATACAAACGACGTCATTCATCATCTTCCGGAACATCCTTGAAGGGTTGAAAAAGCAGTATATCAATCATATTCGAGGGATGATGCAGCTTTTGATAGGACACGGTGCTTATGCCATTCGTTTTGGAAGACTCCGTCTCAGCCAGAGGCGGCTGCGAATATAGTGACTCAGGAACTCCACAACACATTGTCTCCCACTGAGCATTATTCAAAACCTCTAGATGAAACTTTCCTCATAAATCCGATCTTTGCATGGCTGTTAAATCCGGATGAGTGGTGTATGATTAATGACCTAGTCTACAAAATCTCAGACTGCCAGTGCAAAAAAAGAAAAGCTGTCATCGCGAACTTCTCTATGTCGCATATGCCAAACAGGGGGTAGGAACCTACAGTGAGTGTGAGTAAAGAGAGAACGTCAGTTATTGGAAGTTATGTTTCAGTGAAGACGTTGTGCGTGTGGAGAACCTGATTAGGTGTTCACATCTTCGTAAATACACCTACAGAGCTATCTGAACTATAGGCAAAAGTGCTGTGCCCACATCTGACACAGGTAAAATAATTTGGTATATATAACTAATAAGAATAAATTAGTCTTTTACTTATATTAACATAACCTATAGGATATTTTAAATATATAATGTACCAATAACGACGGCTCTGTAATGAGAGCAAAGGCTCTAGATCTTTGGATCCTGAGACACACGCGCAGGGCCACATAAAAATGGTACAGCAATAGGCTGTAGAGGAGTAGCCGCCAGCCGTGGGGTACGTATGCAGTTTCCTATACCACAACCGTCATCACAGGTCGTTGTACTCACTACTGACAAGGGAACCTCCCCATCGCATCCCCCTTAGATTTAGTTCAGTGGATAGGCCCTGAAAAACAGAACACAGATCAATCGAGGAAACAGGAACAAAATAAGCAAAATATACAAACTGAGTAGTCCACGCGCAAGATAGGCAACATCAAGAAGAACATGAGCTGAGGAGCACCGTGGTCCCGTGGTTTGCGTAAGCAGATGCGGAATGAGAGGTCCTTGGTTCAGGTCTTCCCTCGAGTGAAAATTTTTTTTTTTATTTTCGCGAAGTTATGATCTGTCCGTTAGTTCATTGACGTCTCTGTTCACTGTAATAAGTTTAGTGTCTGTTTTTTGCGACAGCACCGCAAAACAGTGCGATTAGTAGACGAAAGGACGTGCCTTTCCAATGGGAACCGAAAACGTTTGATCGCAAGGTCATAGGTCAACCGATTCCTTCACGGGAAAATCCGTCTGATATATTATATACGATACTGGTGACGGCATGTGCGTGACATGACAGCAATATGTTGTCGACCCACCTAACCTGTACACTTAATGAATGGGTAAAAAGATTTTTCTACCTTGCCCGATTTAGGTGGATGTGGTAATCACTCCCAAAAAAGTGATGAAAACATGAGAGTTCGTGACATAAACTGCAGCAAATGAATGCAACAGTTTCACAGTCGCACCGTTTTCCCCTGTGCTCTGTCAAATCATATGTTTTTAACGTTTTCAAAGTTTTCCATCTGTAGACCGTCAATCCTGCATATGTCCAAGCAAATCTGAACATGTCCTGGAATTTTGGAAAGGGAAGTTGATTATGTGTGATTGCCTGATGTTTGATAATTGTCTGAAAATAAAAAATTAAACTTTTTACTCGATGGAAGACTTGAACCAAGGACCCCTCGTTCCGCAGATGCTCACGCTAACCACGGGACCACGGCGCTCTTGAGCTCACAATCTCGTTGATGTTGCCTATTTTACGCATGGAGTACTCAATGTATATTTTGCTTATTTTTTTCATAGTTCCACACAACTTCTTCCTGTTTTCTCGATTGATCTGTGTTCAGTTTTTCAGGGCTTATCCATTGTGCCAACTTACAACTAAATCTGAGGGGGATGCGATGGGGAGGTTCCCTTGTGAGCGACATGACTATGAACTAACTGTCGCTATCCAGTAGGGTTAACAGCTTCTCCAAGTTGATTTCTCAGTTGACTTCGTAGCAGCTGAGGAGAGCTCCGCCTACCATCCTAAGGAAGCCATGGGTCTGATGATGGTTATGTAAAAATAACCGAAACCGGTTACCTATGTCATTGAGACATAAATGGTGTGATCAAGAATGAACTTTAGTCCAAATATAAGCTTTTCTAAGCGCTTGCTGAAGAGGAAGATTCCAGATCATCTTGATTTGGTCTGTCTACCTGCTTGCTGCTCTCTCCCTTGGGGTCGTGTCCTCGATCTTTCCTTCAGTGATCATATTATCTAGTTCTTCTTCGTCTCTTCTTACAAGGTGCCCAAAAAACAGAAATTTTTTTTGGTTGCCAACATGACAAAGTTGCTTAATAATGGATACATCCAAGGGTGCTTATCGTTTGTAGGGGGGATTTGCTTTATTGCTCATTTAGAGACCTGTTGTCATACATTTTATAACAGGTCGTTCATTGTACAGCTTTTCATGTAGATTACGGAACATATTCCATATTGCAAACAGCAGTTATTGTTTTCAGCAGTTAAATGGACGTAATAACAAATTAAAAATACATTAGAAATTGAAAGGAAAAACACAAAAATATTCGAATTTTAAGAAGATATGATGGTAGATAACAGGAAAGACTTGGAAAGAGAGACAGAAATGCTAATCTATCTTAGCCAGCCTCATCTGAAAGCCTCGGAACTACTTCCAATCCTGCAGGACCGGTTCACTACAGCTTAATCTGCGGATTAATGTTTCTAAACACTATTTATAAAAACACTATATCTATTATATACACTGGGTACTGGTGTACCTTGAATTTTACCTATTATGTTGCTTATCTACTAATTACTCACTTACAAATGTTACATCCCAACAACCGTATAATAATCGCAGGATGGATATACCTCCTGTTTGTATTTAAACTAGAACAAGTTTAAAGGGTTGATTGCATTACACTGTCTATTCTAATATAGTTTAATTATTCTAGATGTCGTGTGAGGTTGTCTGCGGTCCTGTTGGTGAACGAGTTCGCTCTTTGAGTGAGTGTGTGTTTCGGCTCAAATGGTTCAAATGGCTATGAGCATTATGGGACTTATCATCTGAGGTCATCAGTCCCCTAGAACATAGAACTAGGTAAACATAACTAACATGAGGACATCACACACATCCATGCCCAAGGCAGGATTCGAACCTGCGACTGTAGCGGTCGCGCGGTTCCAGACTGAAGATCCTAGAACCGCTCGGTCACTCGGGCCGGCCCATTGCGTTTCGGTACTGCTATCTTTGTTAGTGTATGAATGGAACTGCTCTCTTACGTACTTCGTGTGTGTTGCAGTGTTCTGTTATGCTATCGTGTCTGTCTGTATTCGTCATGCTATGTCCTTGAGACATCATCAGCGGTTTTATTTATTATCTCCGACCGACCGCAGTGGTCTAGCGGTTCTAGTCGCTCAGTCCGGAACCGCGCGACTGCTATGGTCGCAATTTCGAATCCTGCCTCGGGCATGGATGTGTGTCATGTCCTTAGGTTACTTAGGTTCAAATAGTTCTAAGTTCTAGGGGACTGATGACCACAGATATTGTCCCATAGTGCTCAGAGCTTTTTGAACCATTTATTATCTCCCACTCGTGTTTGTCTCCTCTTGTCCGTATCATGTCACTGTCCTACTGCCTTGATGTCTCGTATGCTGCTCTGTATCGGCGTTTGGAGGGGTGGAGAGGGAAACGTGACCTAGAGTGTGGAGTATTTTTAATATGTTGGAAGACGACTAGCGACTGGTAAGTAGCCATGAAGGAGTTCCCGTTCCAACACTGTTAAAAACTTGCATAATTCAGACTTTTAAATAATTTTCTTGAAAAAATACTTTTGAGTACACTATATCTTTTCTTTTCATTGAGAGTTTGGGGAATAGGGCGTGGGAGGAGGTAAGGGTGTGGCCCCGTTTGCCCCTGGGTATTTGCGCAATTCGACACGTTAGTTTTTCTTTCGATCCGTTTTAGGCGCAGCACCCTGCACCAGCACCACATTTTAAATTGAAACGTCCCCTTAAAAAAATTTATACATGACTGTGTTTAAACTGACACACAATATTTTTTAGCGCAATCTGACTTTCAATAATCCATACAAGAGAATGGCCCTGACTAAATTAACCTATACCTTTCAGAAATCACTTATCTCACAAAAATCTTCGTTATTCGAACTACTGCAATACAGGGAGCGCCACTACTGCCAGCTAAATAAAAGATTCGAACTACGGAAGGCACTAACTACTGATAGGCATAGTTAGCAAATGAAAGATCTAAATAGAGAACAAACAATGTATTTACCTTAATAGTCATAATATATATAGCAGTTCATGACATCCATTCTTATAAATGTACTGTTTCTGATGGACACACCTCCAGATTATCCATTCTCAAAAATCCGCCATCGCTCTTCCCCACATCCACCACTGCTGGCGGCTCACCTCCAACTGCACAACGCTACGCGCTGTTAACAGCCAAATACCCAACACTACAATGGCAAATATTGCAACAATGCCGACCAGCCTCAGACTGCACACAGCACAGTCAGTGATTTTCATACAGAGCGCGACGTGGTGTTACCAATAAGAAAAACTAAAGAGCCTACTTACAAAATGCGCCAGTACGCTGCTTGTTTCTGGCCTTCAGAGTTGACTGAGTAAAAGAAGACGGAAAACACTATTGTTCCAGCGAGCCAGATCTTTGTTTTGCTTTAGTTGACAACCTTGACACATTCCAGCTTCTGCCTCTGTCGCTGCGCTGCGAGAGCTTCCTTGTTCGTTCTCACTATCGTGAGAGTCGTTGTGAGCGTCACATCGTTGTTTGTCCTTCGGCGTCTCGTGTTCGTGATTCCATTTTGATGTGGCGTTTTCTTGTGCCGTGATGTCGTCCGTGGCTCGTAGCAACATTCCACGCACAGTTACCGTCAGTTTTAGTTTTAACAAGTCCACCCGTCATGTGTAGCCGAGTTGGTTAGATATTCATGACTGGCTGGTAGATACAATCAAAGTCATACGGCGGCCCGCCGCATAGCACCGACCCGCGGGCTTGCCCTGCATAGCCCGCGGGCTCACCTCCTCCCGCGGTGCGGCCGCACTGGGCTGCTCAGCTCGCCGCAGTCCACCGCACTGGGGGGGGGGGGGGGGGGCTTGGCCCCCTACCAGATATACATCCCGCACTGCATACTAGATTCTACCACTCAAGGCGTGCCTTGACCACCTCTCTGTGAGGAATTTCCATATATACCGTGAAAAGTGTTTAACACGGGACTGATGCGGCCAAAATATTTTTCTTTCTTAAAAGAAATTCATTTTATCTGTGCATATGAAATAAATGCTTGACAAGATACAAGACGTAATTTTTTTAAATGCTATTTGTTGCTAAAATGTACAAATGCGGTTGCTAATACAGCTGATTAGATGCAATTTCCTTACTCTTTGAACAACCTCATTGTAAGGTAAAAGATGAATTGTATTCGCATAGATTTCTCAGTCATTCGACACGTAAATTAGGTTTCGACACTTGCAAAACCGAATTCGAAAACTGACTAGTATAATGAAATGTGCTGACACTGGCAGTACACGAACCTGCCCAAAGTCAGCTTTATTTATTCTGTTCGGTGTAAGAAATAAACAAAAATAAGAACAAAACTTTTGAGTGTTGGTGTGACTGCCTAAAGTATGTACCGTATAATTAATTTTAGTGAGAAGCGAATTATTGTCATGTCAAACAATTTTCTTTCGTGCTAAAGAAAAGTTGAGCATATCATTGCGCCGGGCCACAGTGCTAGTTCATGTCAACGGATTATTTAAATTAAGCGTTTTCATGTTGAACTATTGTCTCTGCAGCAAAACATGATGATTTTGAATGCGATAAAACTGCCACTATAATGTCTACAATGCAACAGTAATTAACAAAGAAACAGATTTCTTTATTTGGTTGCAATAAACCAACACTAATTGGAAAACAGTTTGCATGAATGAAAGCTACAAGTCAAACAGATACAATAATCGATAACCGATTTAGAGCGTACATAAAACAAAACGTGAAGTGAAAAACATTTACAACATAGTCCTTCATTCACGTTCTCTGGTATTGGAGTTGTTATGAAGAAAGAGAAGACATCAACATTGTCCTGATCCAGAAGTTGCCGTTGTGTACTAAGAATGAAACTTGCAGAATTAAAATTTCTCTCTGATGCAAAGTTGGATGACAGAACACAACAAATTTTTCTAGCTGTCTTCTGGAGAGTCGCAAACATTTGTGTGTTTTCATTCCAATCATGAGCTACATTTTCGACTAATTTAAGATTCCGGTTTAAGAGCCTATCCGGATTGTCGCCAATAGCTACCCACAAAGCAAATTTCTGTATTTTTGTTCATGATGGTGAAACAAAGACTTTTAATACATCGCTAGGCACAACATCAGAATGTAAAAATACTACTGAAAGAAAGTTCCGTTCTTAAAAATATTTGAATTATTTTCCAGCATTTGGGGACTAGATCAAAGTTGCTCTGAGATTGTACCTGGACAGTTTGAGAAACAGTTTGACTACTATTTAGATGAGAATATACCTGAGATGACCATCTGTACCGTGGTCGAATTTAGTTTTATGTGGCAGACAGCGTTTCACGGTGGAGCTTCCTTTTGTGAATGGTTACTGGAAATTACTGATGTCGGAGCTACCGAATTGCATGCTTTACCTCTCCCATAATTTCACACCTCTGAGATTCAGACACAATTTTCAAATAGCGAAATGCTGTCTGCAGGGAAGTAGTAGCTCGAGGTGCCTTTCCCTCTGCATAATTTTGCTGGCGAATTCTGAATTTTTTTTTCAGAGGCTTCATTAATAGTTTCAGGAGCTTCATCGTCCATGGAAAAAGGAGATGCAGTGAAGATAATTGTTCCGTTTCCAGTTGAGGTCTCCGTGAGGGGAAGTAAGAAAAATCCCTCTTTTGCAATTCCTCAAATAATTCACGTGCTAATGAATACAAGTTTAATATAGAAAAACTACACAACAGCGTACATACCGTCAGAACAGAAATCTGGTCGCCCATCGTCGTGATGTCAATCCTGTTCTCTCTGTTTTTCATTTCTCAGAGACCTTCTTCCACAGTACCGAATATTGCTTTTTGACCGATTCAAGCATGGTCAATCGTATGTTCCAGCGAGTATCGTTCGACTGATCCAGTGTTCTCCCTAGGCTATGAATAAGGCCTCTTTGCTTTGAAAGTGTGACAAGTTTCTTCACTGGATTTGGAACAAAATAAAGTTGCAGGAAACTGGATGACACCTTCCGCGCATTAAACGCATCCATTAGCACTGTGTTCAGCGTATGGCACGAAGAACAACGATAGTGTTGGCACCTTGGTCAGTCGTAAAGGGCAAATCGTTTCAAAAATTCCTATCTCACATTTTCATCTGTTTTGGACTCGTCTGATATCCGAGCCATATACAAGAAGCGTGACATAAGGTCCCCATTAACGAAATAAGGTATTGTACGTGTCGGGTAATGAATACTCTTTGCCCTGCATATTCACATATGTGTGTCTCCCAATATTCACGTCCGTTCACATAGTAAATTACTTCAGTCATAATTTCCTTTTCTAACATTTTTCACTCTTTCTGTGATGTGTTGTGAGACAGTTGTGGGGAGAGGCATAATAGGTTCAGCGGATATTTTTCTTTAGGTCACTGCAGTGTCGATTAATCTCTGAGCCAGATCCAAAAATCCTTCACCTCCAATAGCTTCATAAGATCTCAAATCTCGTGCACACATAGCGACACATTTGTCAGTAATATTGCTCAGAGTACATTGGGGAAGGCGTTTTTGGTCAACACATGCCACTTGTTTGTTAGACACAAAAAAAAAATGGTTCAGATGGCTCTAAGCACTATGGGACTTAACATCTGAGGTCAGCAGTCCCCTAGACTTAAACTACTTAAACCCAACTAACCTAAGGACATCGCACACGCGAGGCAGGATTCGAGCCTGCGACCGTAGCTGCAGCGCGGTTCTGGACTGAAGCTCCTAGAACCGCTCGTCTACAGCGGCCGGCTCGTTAGACACAGGCGAATAGCTTGAAATATGCGAGGTGCCACATGACCATTAAGCATGCAAGTAATGTTTATTGCACTCCACACAGCAATTATAGTTAATAGAGTTGCCATCACCATCTGCTACAGCCTTAAACAGTGACCAAATTCCGGAGGACGACGTTTCAAGCTCGCGACGACCATTCCGATTTAGGTTTTCCGCCGTTTTCCTATATCGCTTCAGGAAAAAGCCGGGATGGTTCCTTTGAAACAGCACAGCCGACTTCCTTCTCCATCCTTCCCTAATCCGATGGGACTGATGATCTCGTTGTTTGGAGCCCTTCCCCAAATCAACCAACCAACCAACTGACCAAATTGTACTTCTGACATTTTTATCAGAGTCTGTCGTTCTGTACTCACCGGCCATTAGTTTCTGTTTTATGTCCCGTTATATTGATAAGCTTTCCTTTCTTTTCGATGTTCTTACAATTTCCGTACTCATCTTCTATATAGTAAGAAAACCATAAAAATCTCTTTTACTATCACTTCTTTTTGATACATTATAAGACAAAATGTCTTCGCAGAAGATTAAATAAGGACTTTTGTAAACAATTTACTAGAATTTATTAACGATTCGCGCCTCATTTATTTGTGTCCATCGCAACAAGACTGCTACTAACTGTGTTGGAGCAGCTGTGATTCAAAGCATCTGTTTTAGAAGTATGAAGACATCATAGCGTCGCACAACCTCCACCATCCTAGTCATGAAAATTAAAACGGCTTCAACAACATGCATGAAAATAGTCGAGGCGATTAGTGTCATTAGGTAAGACAATAAAGTGGCCGATACGAGGAAAGACGATAACGAACTAAGAAGCAGTATGTTGCAAAATACAGAATGCCAGTGTTCCTACGAGTGCTTCTGCAAAGTCGTGTGATCCTTTGGATTAACTCTAAAGTGAGAGTGCAAGATTTCAGACATAATACGTGTGTGTGTGCGGGTAAGAATGCAAAATTCGCAATACGGTGAGAGAGAAAGACAGCCTCTGTCCAATAACGATCTAGATAGCACGTGAAAACATATGAATAGGCCTGTAGGAGGAAGGGAAACAGCCTCAGAGAAAGATAAAGAAAATCGACAAAAGACAGGGAACGTATTATTGAATGACTATGTACCATACATCGAAGCAATGAAAGCAGTTAATTTATAGTTGAATGACGGCTGCAAATGCATCTAATGAAATTAACAATAGCTCTGCGCTATACTAGTAAGATACAAAACATATATCCGAATATCTTTGTCGGCGTTTTGATGTAGAGTCAATAAAAATAAACCGGCCGGGGTGGACTAGCGGTTCTAGGCGCTACAGTTTGGCACCGCGCGATCGCTACGGTCGCAAGTTCGAATCCTGCCTCTGGCATGGATGTGTGTGATGTCCTTAGGTTAGTTAGGTTTAAGTAGTTCTAAGTGCTAGGGGACTGATGACCTTAGAAGTTAAGTCCCAAAGTGCTCACAGCCTTTTGAACCATTTTGAACCATCAATAAAAATAATTTCCTTTGATAAATACCGACACAAATCTCATGCAGGCACACTGAGTTCATAAGTGAAGTCAAAATAATTTCTTTGATTCTTTGTCTCCAGTGACGAATTTCTCGAGGTGTTTTTCTGACCGAACGCATTTGCCTCTAGTTTTTTAAAAAAGAATTTACTCAGTGTATACTGATTCGACTTCCTTTCAAGATAACATTGGCAAACGCTCACTCTCGAATTGCGGCCAAATTACCTTTCTTTCATGTTCCCTGCCATCCTCCGTATGTTACATATTAGATTACGTATTAACACTTGTCATATACCATTTTTCTCTTTTTTCGTAATGCATACAGCATTGAAAAATGATCGTTATTTGAAGTGATATGTTCAAATGGGACCAAAGCTACAACTTTTGCCAACAGAATCAAATATTTGCAAATGCACATCGATTTACACCAGCAATGGGAAAGTAGACTACTGTTTTCTTTCTTTTTTTTTCAATCTAGATGTACGTTAGACGTAACATTAGGATTTCTCACAATCGACTTCGTCGTATTATAGCTTCAGACATTACAAAAACTGTAATATAATTTCAGAAACCGTCGTACGCTAATATGAATAAAAAATCTAGTAGATGAGCCTTACAACGTGACAGCTGCGAGATTGAATTCATGTGTTGACTGATACGTTCTCCCCAGCATAGCTCTAATTATACTACATGAGGCATCGTCCACGACACGTAGTTTTGATTACATTGCTAGACTAAAATTTCATTTGTGAAACAGAATTAAATAAATTAACGATAAAATTAGGTATTGGTTCCCAATTATGGGAATAAAATTAAAATACTGTGCGGAGCAGCCTGGACTGTGCAGTGACGTCACGGTCTCGTTTCGTCCGGCAGTTTATTGCCCAGCGCGGAGCAGTGCGGTGTCGACCCGGTCCACGGGCCGATTCGAAAGGCTGAGAGGGCAACGCTGGCCCGCCGCACTCTGGTCACAAGATAGCGGCCCAACCCGGCCCTTGCGCTGACGTCACGGGCTCGTTTCGTCCGAGAGTGTTGAAGCCCAGTGCGGAGCAGGTGTCGCCTGCCCGTGAGGCGGGCCACTTTGCACGACTCTGGTTCACACGGCTATCTTCGATTGTGGATCGTGTTCTATGTCAAGTCCACAGACCCGCTACAGGTTGACAGGCTCCTCTTGCGGCACGGACAAGTCCCTTTCACTCATCGCTATACCTCTAATAGCACGGTTATTCTGACGAACGCGGAGGTAGAATATGCGAATGTTAGGGTGTTTAACCTTCCGCCCGAAGTAGACGACAATTTCCTCAAGATCGCCCTGCTTCCGTTTGGGGATATACGGAACATACGGTGGGAACGCATATCCGTTCGACATCTATTACAAATTTATAGCGGAGTTCGATCCGTGCACATGGTGATCAAGCGGAATATTCCCTCTCTTTTCGAGGTGTGTGTATAACGGGTACATACAATTTACATAAGACAAGAAGGGACTTTATAAAGATGGTTAGTGTTCTTTCGGGCCAGCTGGCGTGGCCGAGCGGTTTTAGGCACTACAATCTGGAACCGCGCGACCGCTACGGTCGCAGGTTCGAATCCTGCCTCGGGCGTGGATGTGTGTGATGCCCTTAGGTTAGTTAGGTTTAAGTAGTTCTAAGTTCTAGGGGATTGATGACCTTAGAAGTTAAGTCCCATAGTGCTCAGAGCCATTTGAACCATTTGTTCTTTCGGATATGTCCGAAAGAACAGATACCATCTTAATATAGCTAAGGCTAACCGGTCATTGACCTTCTTCTTCTGTGCGGATGCACGCATTGCCTGAACTCTGACGGGACTCGGAAAGATTGTCTGCCGCGAGTAATGAGTGTAATTGGCAGGGGCACTACGAATTTAGTGTGTGGACTTAAGTTGGGAATGTGTGTCTCACGAGGAGCGTGCAAGGGATAAGAACCTGCAGTCACGCTATGCTCTGTGCCCTCGGTGGCTCAGATGGATAGACCGTCTGTCATGTAAGCAGGAGATCCCGGATTCGAGTCCCGGGCGGGGCACACATCGTCATCTGTCCCCGATGGTCTATATCAACGCCTATCGACAGCTTAATGTCTTGATTTAATTATCATTTCAAGAAGGTACTTGTTTTATATGTAATGAGAGTGGACAGCTGCGTACAAATCGCCCGCGTCGTGTCACAATCTTAAAATCCAATTATGAACAACGTAAAAGGCTAACCTTAGCGCGTCTGGTTCCCCAAGTCACAGCCATTGTGCGTAATCACGTTTCTGAAGGGCAAGGCGAGCCATTACGTGATGGTCTTAGCGCATTTCCGTCGTTAGCCTCGCGCCGGGACTTCTCCACTGTAGCTTCCGCGCTGCAACCACCTTCACTTCAAAACAAGTGTGGACGGACGTAAAATGGTGAGGAGTCAGATGATTCCTCTTCGCTTCTCCGCTCTACTGAAAAGATTTAGGTGGACGAGGCCTCTTCCCTCTTGAGTTTAGACCGGATGATTACATGTCGGCTGCTATTCAAGATTCGAAAGCGTCGAGCACTCCCGAGACCGTGACCGCCTCTTCGGAATCGCATGAGGATAGACTTGTTCCGGAGCTCCGTGCTATTATCTACGGACTTACCAGACATCCCTAAGTCTGTGACGTATTCCCCACCCTTCTTCTGCGACCGCGGAAGGGGAGAGCATGCCACAAGCCGCTGCTGATCGAACTCCGATCGGCCCAAGTGTGCCAGTGGCACACGCTGTGACGGTATAAGACGTACCGTCAATTTCCGATTCCCAGGAGCCGTACCGCCTACCTGGATTTCCGCTGGAACCCCCACGTTGCCCCATGCGGCAGTCGCCTTCCCTCACAACCGCAATAAACAACTTTTTCAAATGGAGTTCGCGGCATCGCGAGAAGAGATCAAAACAGATAGAGGGTGGAAGAGAGGGATCTACCTCTTTACATTCAGATTCATCAGTTGACTCTGCCATGGACTGTTAACGGTCATTTGCAAGTAATCAACTGCATATTTTTTTAATCGATAGATGCAAGCCTATACCTTTATTACTTTGAATGTGAACAGAATCATTTCCGAGCTTAGACTTGAGGCGCTGCGACAGTTCATTTACGATTCTGCTGCAGACATGATATTTCTGCAAGAAAATTTTCTACTCCCGGCTTTTCTACTTTCTTCAATGTGGCTCCTGAGCTGTCTAATGGTACTGCATTATTTTACACAAAGGGAATTAATGTGTGTGAAATCTTACGGGACTTAACTGCTAAGGTCATCAGTCTCTAAGCTTACACACTACTTAACCTAAATTATCGTAAGGACAAACACACACGCACCTATGCCCGAGGGAGGACTCGAACATCCGTCGGGACCAGCCGCAAAGGGAATTACACTGACTGATTTCGAAATTCTTGATAACGGCCAAGTAGTAGGCTGCACTTACGGTGACCTTACTGTGATTATTCTTTATGCACGTTCAGGATCTGATCGTTCCACAGTGTACGTTTTTATGAAGTTGGTATAATTTATTTATTGAATAAGAAACTATCAGCCTCGATTGCGGTAGTAAAACCAACGTTTACCTAGGTTTCAGCCCAAATAACTGAGCCTTCTTCAGAAGGTGGCCGGGTGGAGTGGCCGAGCGGTTCTAGGCGCTTTAATCCGGAACCGCGCGTCCGCTACGGTCGCAGGTTCGAATCCTGCCACGGGAGTGGATGTGTGTGATGTCCTTAGGTTAGTTAGGTTTAAATAGTTCTAAGTTCTAGGGGACTGATGACCTCAGAAGTTAAGTCGCATAGTGGTTCAAATGGCTCTGAGCACTATGGGATTTAACATCTGGGGTCATCAGTGCCCTAGACGTTAGAACTACTTAAACCTAACTAACCTAAGGATATTACAAACATCCATGCCCGAGGCAGGATTCGAACCTGCGACCGTAGCAGTCGCGCGGTTCCAGACTGAAGTGCCTAGAACCGCAAGGCCACACTGGCCGGCGTCCGATAGTGCTCAGAACCATTTCTTCAGATGATATGCCTGCATCTATAATTTGTCTAAGAGGGCATGGTCTAGAAATAAAATAAAGACATTCTGACCATGCCCTCTTAGACAAATTATAGATTTAGGTACATCTTCTTAAGAAGGCTCAATTATTTGGGCTGAATCCTAGGTAAAGATTGGTTTCATTACCGCAGTCGAGGCTGATTGGTTCTTATATATTAGATTATCACGATTGCTGACTGTGCTGCAATGTTGAAAGTACAAAAATTTATTTATTTCGTAAGACTCCGCATAAACTTCTGATGGGCGGAGATTTGAATTGTGTCTTGCATCCTGTGGATCAGACCCTAAATTTTAATTTCAGTAAGGAACTAGACGATTTGGTGCGTTCTTCGAACCTACGAGATGCGTAGATCTGTCAGTATTCCACTCTTGCTAGGTATACACATTTTACAGCTACTTCCAGCAGCCAAATCTATCATCTTTCTGATTCTTTATGTGGACAGCTATTAACGATAGACGTGATACCCGCTTCTTTCACTGATCACTGTGTCGTAGCTGTACTTTGTATCATGTGCCGCAAACAGTAAAACTGTATCGCCTCTCCTGGACGTTGAACGCACCCCTCTTAAAGAATCGTTCCCTCGAGATTATCGTTCGAGAGGTTTGGGCCCGTGGCTTAACAGGACCGTTATGATTTTGTTACGGAATGGTGGTCAGGGCTTTGCTCCGGAAAGCGTTAATCAATTGCGTCGCTGAGAGGCGAGAGGTCTCCGTCGGACCCAGGAATTTTACTATTCCGTCTTGCGTCAACTTTATAAAGGTACGAGGCAAGCTCCCTTATGGAGTATGAACGTCCGCCACGTTAGGGCGATACTTCTTCAGTTAGAGAGGCAACAACTGGAAGGACTCAGAGCGTGATCAAAATCCCACTCCTTCCCACAAGATGAACTGACCACCTTGTATCACATTACCCGGTTGCGGAAGCGTTGCAAACGAGCATGTATCACGTCCCTTACACCGATGGTCACATACTGACATAAAAAATGGTTCAAATGGCTCTGAGCACTATGGGACTTAACATCTGAAGTCATCAATCCCATAGAACTTAGAACTACTTAAATTTAACTAACCAAAGAACATCACACACATCCATGCGCCAGGCAGGATTCGAACCTGCGACCGTAACGGTCGCGCGGTTCCAGACTGAAGCGCCTAGAACCGCTCAGCCACACCGGCCGGCCATACTGGCATCCCAAAGTGACATTTCCACAGCGATCTATAATTACTTTACCCAACTTTATGACGACCCTGTCATTGATCCGATTGTCCCTGATGGGTTTACTCCTCTCATCGATTGCGTCGTTACTTCCGCATTAAACGGTGACTTTCTATGTGACTTTACTTGCTATTATATATATTGCTTTATTGTTGATTCACCAGAGCAAAAGTCGCCAGGACTCGACGGTATTCCCATGGAATTATATGTAAATTTTTGGCTTCTTATAGGTGATCCCATTACGTCAGTGGTAAATGAGGTGTCCGGGGGGTTTGATTTCTGACCCCTTGAAAATTGGTAAAATCACTCTAATTCCGAAGACCAGCGGGCGTCCAGGCATTGATAAATTCCGTTCCGTTAGTCTTTTTCACAAAGTGTGGATCTTAGACTGCAACATTTTCAGCAAAGTGTACTATGGTGCACAAATGCTTCAGCTTCCCGCAATGATGGGTCGTAAATTGATGCAAATGACCGGTCGTTTCCTTTGGAAAAGCCATATTTTTCGACTGAGTATAACAGATTAGTATTTCCTCTAATTATTGGACACAATACGCAAGTAGTTAACAGAGACTAAAGTTTTCTAAAAATCTGGATTAAATTCAGAGAAAATGATGCTAACATGCTGGTGAGCCACCAAATTATATGGCAATATGGAAGACTGAATGGAGAAAACGGCACAGTTATCCTCATAAGGGCGGCTCGTTGATTCAGTGTGTTATTGAGACAAAATCACAAATTATGATGAAATAGATAGCTGAAGTTGCACAACAAGTAGGTAGCGAGCTGCTCAGTGCATGAATCATGCTATTACAAATTGAAAAACTTACATTTCCCGAAATCATCGGATTGTTTACTCATCAGCATCAGACTCACAGGAAGACCAATCGCACGATGGCCGAAACACGAACTCCATGAAATTTACTTCTCTCTTCTCAATTCTCTACCCTCAAAAAACTTTTCATGGAGGGGACGACTCAAGGCTGTTGCCAATATGAGGGATAAGAATATCGCTTATGTCGCAGAAAAACGGGGAAATACAGAGGAAACGTCCTACTCGTGGCATGCAATACGCACATTAATAAACGTGAGATGGGTTATGGTCTAGAGAAGTGTCGATTGGTCGGTCTACTCGCGCGTAGAATAACCGCGGGCCTATTCAATTCGACAGGACGACCAAAATCCTGAAGCGAAAGCAAGTGTCTTCCTCAAGTGGGTGGGATGGCGTTACTGCCTCTCGACCTTTGATTGTGCCTACAGAAAGTACATAAATTTATACTCACTCATTCTCTGGGGACAGCAGTGGCAGCACAACGTCACCGGCGCTCAGTTAGGACAAGCGCCGGATCTGCCTACAACAGCTTGAATCAGCCAGCAGCCTCACTTCTGCGAAAACAGCTCGTCTCCCTGGGGATACTCGCCTCTTATAATAAGATTTACTGACTATATTCTGCTGACAACAGAGATCCTGAGACCACACTGGGAGTGCACCTTCTCGGGGCAACAAATGTAAAGCCTTCGTTTTAAGTCTACATGTCTACTATTCAGAATAAACAAAAACAACCAAACAGTGGCAGAAGATGAAACGATATAGCTTAGTGATATGTGACAATAATATCACATTGTGTCTCGCATACAAAAGGTGTTAACTGCATACATTTCTTTTCCTTTCTGATGTTCGTTCCTTTGGAAAATAACCAAATATACCATAAACCAGATTCCAGAGACTTCATCTTATATTTTGGACTTCCCAGATCCATGTTCCACACCCATAACACTGTTATTATTTTAGGACTTCGTAGGGTAAGTTTACATTTATTCAAAGGTTTGATAATTATTTTAATATTATTACGTCATTTTAATGAAAGAGACATGCCGAATTAGTGGCTAATGGTTACTAATATGTGGGTAACTTTTGTGTGTAGTCTGTTTGCTAATCTGCATACGGCCTATACTAGGGTTGCCCAGAAGGCAATGCATCGCATTTTTTTAATCTTCGGCGGTTCGTTATTGAACACGAAAGAATAGTGTTTCATTTACATACCCTGTTTTTTCACTTAATCTTCATCCCATTCTATGGCCTTCCCCCAGCGTCAAACAGTGGCGTGTAACCCTTGTCGGTAGCAATGCTTGTCGTGGTGCTACCTATGACAAATGTTGCGAATGTATTATTTGAAGTCTCCTGAGTGAACGCGCCAAGTTTCCGTCGCTTCACTGTGTGAATCACCTCCTCATCGTCCTCAAAATGACTTCCACGAATAGCGTCCTTTAAAGATGAATACAACATCAGTTCGCTGCAACATGTCCGGTGTGACAAATGTGGATGGTCTCCCCGACCGCTACAAATCGTGGAGCTTCTCCGAACGGCCTTCTAATGACCTCACGCTCTGTTTATTGGCTGTATTTAATGTTATATCCTTCTCTCGCTGCAACGTCATGTTCACCTGCCGCACTTAACAACGCGGGCGCCTCAGTCCGTTACAACCTGTGGCTGTACGGGTATGAGCAGCCCTTAGAGGCGCGCTTTCACACATTTATTTTAAATATATTGTGACTAAAGCCCTTTTGCCCTATTATTTATTTTATACATCACCTGTGACTACAGTCTCTGTCTTATATTGTTAGTCAGTACGTACACTTTATATATAAATAATTTTTCCCATAAATTTGTAGTTATATTACAGATCACTTTAAATGTCTCAATTCTGATGGAGGCACTCTTAGAAGTGTTGAAACCTGGTTAATAACACTAAAAAAAATTGTGACCGAGGGCTCATTTGTTTCAATTTCGACTAAACATAATTTATTTCTGGTTTTGAAAAAGTTTTCTTGTTCCTTCTACTGAATAACATTCAACCACAGGCGATGCAGGATCATATTAGATTTCTGCACATTACCTGTACAATATTAAATTTCGCTCCCGGCGTAAACGTAAGACTTGGTAGTACGTTGTCTATGAGATATGTAATGGGCATGAGTGTGAGTCAATTATAATTCCAGAAAATTTAGAGTGGCACTTCACTGGAATTCTCATATGTATTATTGTGGGATCCTTCTCCTACCGAAGTTTAGAATAGTCGTTTTGAAAGCTGTTATGCTTCATGCAGCAACCAGGTTTGTTGGTAAGACGCCGCCGGAGTTATTACTTTCCATGTTCCTGCAAAACTGAAGACAAAAATACAAATACTGTAAAAGGGGCAGTCAATTGAAAATGAGCCAGTTGGAAAGCAGAAAATGAACTGTTTACTGCTTACAGAACAGTGATTGTGCCCAGACGCGCACCTTTTCACTTGGAAAGAGATTGAGCCTGCCCGCATCTTCCCTGAGTTGTTTCAAGTACGCTGAAGAAGTTTCGCGTAGAAGGCCTTACACATCCTCTATACAGTCAAGATTCCCCCAAATGCGATTTCCTCATTTTTGGAGACCTGAAGAAAGACATTCCGGTCGTCGATATGTTTCGGACAAAATGGTGCACGCCTGCGTTCTGTAGGCAAGAACCTACATTTCAGTTTATAAATGGAGGTGGACTTTTTACTTAAATTCTGTTAGAGATGTATGTCAATGCGTTTTTCTTAAATTCCGCTTGATCAAACAAAACAGGTACCATGCTATTCACTCCATGGTAATCAATATTCACTACGGATAACTTCTGACGCTGGTCATGTTTGTTTAACGCGCACGCGCTTGTGTGTGTGTGTGTGTGTGTGTGTGTGTGTGTGTGTGTGTGTGTGTGTGTGTGTCTGAGAGAGAGAGAGAGAGAGAGAGAGAGAGAGAGAGAGACAGAGAGGGAGCGTGCGCGCTCTTGTAGCATTTGTGGTTTGAAAATAACAGATCATGTACCTATCGAAATATTGTAGTTCTTCGAAGACGTTATGGAGCTGCACTCCCGTGAGTTATCCGAACATCTATCTGATACTCCTACTGCGCCCCTGTACGATTATAACCATACTGAGCACGGGCTATATTGTCTAACAATGTGTGCTCTCCCATTGTGTGTATTATTTACACTGTTGAACTAATGTATGAGCTGTAACTTCTGAAATTTTCCCCGTGTATTTCTTCTTCCAGCAATTTTCGGATTTGCAGCCTGATCCCATCAACATTCTGCAACGATATTTGGAATACTCTCTTTCAAATTCTAAAGGTGGCAGGGGTAAAATACAGGGAGCGAAAGGCTATTTACAATTTGTACAGAAACCAGATGGCAGTTATAAGAGTCGAGGGACATGAAAGGGAAGCAGTGGTTGGGAAAGGAGTAAGACAGGGTTGCAGCCTCTCCCCGATGTTATTCAATCTGTATATTGAACAAGCAGTAAAGGAAACAAAAGAAAAATTCGGAGTAGGTATTAAAATTCATGGAGAAGAAATAAAAAATTTGAGGCTCGCTGATGACATTGTAATTCTGTCAGAGACAGCAAAGGACTTGGAAGAGCAGTTGAACGGAATGGACAGTGTCTTGAAAGGAGGATATAAGATGAACATCAACAAAAGCAAAACGAGAATAATGGAATGTAGTCGAATTAAGTCGGGTGATGCTAAGGGAATTAGGTTAGGAAATGAGACACTTAAAGTAGTAAAGGAGTTTTGCTATTTGGGGAGCAAAATAACTGATGATGGTCGAAGTAGAGAGGATGTAAAATGTAGACTGGCAATGGCAAGGAAAGCGTTTCTGAAGAAGAGAAATTTGTTAACATCGAGTATAGATTTAAGTGTCAGGAAGTCATTTCTGAAAGTATTTGTATGGAGTGTAGCCATGTATGGAAGTGAAACATGGACGATAAATAGTTTGGACAAGAAGAGAATAGAAGCTTTCGAAATGTGCTACAGAAGAATGCTGAAGATTAGATGGGTAGATCACATAACTAATGAGGAAGTATTGAATAGGATTGGGGAGAAGAGAAGTTTGTGGCACAACTTGACCAGAAGAAGGGATCGGTTGGCAGGACATGTTCTGAGGCATCAAGGGATCACCAATTTAGTATTGGAGGGCAGCGTGAAGGGTAAAAATCGTAGAGGGAGACCAAGAGATAAATACACTAAGCAAATTCGGAAGGATGTAAGTTGCAGTAGGTACTGGGAGATGAAGAAGCTTGCACAGGATAGAGTAGCATGGAGAGCTGCATCAAACCAGTCTCAGGACTGAAGACAACAAGAATAACAACAGCAACATTTGGGCCCAACAGACGTCCGGCCATCCTCATGTGAGTACTGAAGAGACCCGATACAGTCATGGTATTTATAGCGAATTCCGCGCATGCGAATCGTACTGGCGAGTTATATATAGGTCAGGTGACACGAACGGTCCAGGAACACTGTGTAGAACAGGAAAGACACACCCGTCTGCGGCAACCTTTAAAATCAGTAGTGGCGGAACATTGCATTACCATGAGACATTCAGTGAAATACAATAATACTAAAATTTGAGCACTGGTTTGAAGATTCTGGGACTCTGTAATTAAAGAATCAGTGGAAACACGTCTTGCTGATAATTTAACGACTTGTGATAACGGCTTTCATCTGGATAAAAATTGGAAAAGTTATTAAAATTATGCGGTCACAACGGAATCGTTGTGTGTGGCGGAGGGTACCATGAGTACCTCTATCGGACCTCCCCTGTATTTCAGTGTCGTATTGTTCGTGGAAAGAAGGATTGTCGGTATGCCTCTGTGTGGGCTCTAATCTCTCTGATCATAACTGCATGGCCTCTTCGCGAGATATACGTAGGAGGGAACAATATGGTGCTTGACTCCTCTCGTGTCGAGCTACTGAGCGTCTCTCCTGCAGAGTCTTCCACTGGAGTTTATTTATCACCTCCGTAACGCTTTCGCGATTACTAAATGATCCTGTAACGAAGCGCCGGCCTGAGTGGCCGAGAGGTTCTAGGCGCTACAGTCTGGAACCTCGCGACCGCTACGGTCGCAGGTTCGAATGCTGCCTCGGGCATGTATGTGTGTGGTGTCCTTAGGTTAGTTAGGTTTAAGTAGTTCTAAGTTCTAGGGGCTGATGCCCTTAGAAGTTTGTAAGTAGGCTGTTTACATTTTCTTATTGGTAACGCCACGTAGCGCTCTGTATGAAAAATCACTGGCTGTGCTGTGCGCAGTCTGTGGCTAGTTTGCATTGTTGTCTGTCATTGTAGTGTCGGGCAGAAGCAGCTGGATGCTAACAGCGCGTAGCGTTGCGCAGTTGGAGGTGAGCCGCCAGCAGTGGTGGACGTGGGTAGAGAGATGGCGGAGTTTTGAAATTTGTAATAATTGGTGTCATGAAGTGATATATATATTATGACTACTAAGGTAAATACATTGTTTGTTCTCTATTAAAATCTTTCATTTGCTAACTATGCCTATCAGTAGTTAGGGCCTTCAGTAGTTTGAATCTTTTATTTAGCTGGTAGTAGTGGCGCTCGCTGTATTGCAGTAGCTTGACTAACGAAGATTTTTGTGAGGTAAGTGATTTGTGAAACGTATAGGTTAATGTTAATCAGGGCCATTCTTACGTAGGGATTTTTGGAAGTCAGATTGCGTTGCGCTAAAAAATATTGTGTGTCAGTTTAAGCACAGTCTTGTACAATTTTTCTAAGGGGCGTTTCATATGCCGACCCTTAGCCGAGGATACCTCACTGGAATCTTCTGATTTTTTCTTGTAGTTTCAAGTTAAGTCCCATAGTGCTCAGAGCCATTTGAACCATTTTTATAACGAAGCGCGCTGCTCTCCACTGGATCTTCTCCATCTCTTCTATCAACCTTATCTGGTACGGATCCCACACTGGTGAACAGTATTCTAGCAGTAGATGAACAAGTGTACTGTAACCTAGTTCCTTTGTTTTCGGATTGCATTTCCTTAGGATTCTTCCAAAGAATCTCCGTATGGCATCTGCTTTGGCGACGATCAACTTTATATGATCATTCCATTTTAAATGATCAGTCCATATTAGCAACTAGTTTATTCTTACTCCACCACTGAGGGCAGCACACACGGCTGCGTCGCGCGTGTCACCTCCTAACGCACGCGCCGTAAACCCGCCAGTACGGTTCGCATGCGCGGAATTCGCTATAAATACTATGACTGCATCAGGTCTCTTCATCCCCTCCCTCCCTTCTACCCTACTCCCTCGTCTGTATGCCCCTGGCAGATCCTCTCTGTTTGCTCATCGTCATTAGTGTACTATGTCATGGTTGTGCTTCTTGCTGTGATTTTAATTGTGTGCTGGACTTGTACATAGTGATATCGTCAGTGATTGTTATGTGCCGGCCGGTGTGGCCTTGCGGTTCTAGGCGCTGCAGTTTGGAACAGCGTGACTGCTACGGTCGCAGGTTCGAATCCTGCCTCGGGCATGGATGTGTGTGATGTCCTTAGGCTAGTTAGGTTTAAGTAGTTCTAAGTTCTAGGGGACTAATGACCACAGCAGTTGAGTCCCATAGTGCTCAGAGCCATTTGAACCATTTGATTGTTATGTGCTACGCCGTCCGTCGATACTTTTATGATCCAGTGTGTGGTTCTGTTTTGTGTGCCCTAATTTTTTACGGTTTTTATCATCACTTTCCAGTCACCTCCTTTTTGTCTGTTCTTTTCCGTACTATTCCCCCTTTTTTATGTATATGTACACCATATTTTGTCCTTTCTGTTCTTTCAAATGTCTTCCTTTGTATAATTCATGTCTATTGGCTGAAGAGCAGCGCTTATGCTGCTGCCAGCCCGCCCCAGACAGGGCATTGAAATACAATAAAGAAGGGAAAAAACGAGGTCTCTTCAGTACTTCGTCTACTCACCTGAGATTGGCCGGACGTCTCTGGGCCGAAATATCGTGGCAGAATGCTAACGGGAACCGGCTGCAAACCCGGAAATTACTGGATGAATGTATGAGTTGCTATCTCAGAGTTTGGTAAGTGATGTTTTCACATATCTAATTGTATAGTTTGAAAGGATGATGAATAAAAAAATTCAAAAAGCAATTGCGGAACCGTGTTTCCAATTCATATAAAGACCTTCCAAGAAACAGGTGGAGAGATCAAATAGGAACTAGCCACTGACAACAGAGGCAGCGAACAAGAGGACCTATGAGGGATGTGCATAACATTTGATGGGAAAAGGCGAAGCCTTCGAAAACGTTGCACAAACGAATTAATGGACTGCTTTTATCTGGTACTTGTCACTTCTTTCACCTTTGTCAATATCTGTCCATGAAAAAATGTTGCGTTTCTCTGTACCTCGGAGTTCACGTTAATCTATAGGTCACGCTCTAGTAAAATAAAAAAAAAAGTTAATTAAAAAAATTGAAGCCACAGTACACACTCCACTTTTCCAGAACATCTCATACAAGAAAACCACCACCCAAACAGCACTGATCTTCAGATCTTCAGAGAAAGCAAGTCTCTATCGAAAATTCGTAAAGATCTTCAGAGAAAGCTATAGTCCCTACCAAAAACTCACAATAGAAGAAAACTACCACATACTAGACGCAATGATAAAACGAAAGAAAGCCATGAATCAAAATACAACACTGTGCAACAAAACACTGTTTGGAGCACTCAGTGAACTATACAAAGACAGTTCGCAACATAAAACATAGTAATCAGTCACTCTCAAATATCCAAAAGCGTCGGTTACTCAATCCACTTCCTCCCCTCCCCCCTTTCCAGTTCTCTCTCTCTCTCTCTCTCTCTCTCTCTCTCTCTCTCTCTCTCTCTCTCTCTCTCTCTCTCTCTGTCTCTCTCTCTCTCTCTCTCTCTCTCTCTCTCTCTCTCTCTGTCTCTCTCTTTCTCTCTCACGATCACGCATCCTCCCCCCCCCCCCCTCACTCACACACACATGCTCGCACATCACATGTCATCAGATCTCTCCCAGCAGACGTACCACAATAGTTTTCACAAGATGTAAGATAAAAGATGAACAAGTGAGTAGCGACAATAACGTAGCACCTCTCAATGAGTGTGGAGACAAGTGTATGCTCAAATCACTTTTCGTGGAAAGTAATGTGAAAACCGTGTGCACAGTGGCAATAGAAACAGACACGCATTAGCAGGAAGATGTGATTACAATAACGTACATAACCACCAACTACGAAAAGTATTTAAAAAGGCATAAATGTCTTCATGAGCGCTTTGCAGATGAAATGTTGCCAAAATGACAAAAAAATCATGGGAAAAGACAGTCTTTTATATAAGGTGGAGTGAAAAAAGCAGAAGTGACCAGTCTTTTACTAGTGACCTATTCACCATTGACGTGAGTCCTCTCAGGTCCTTTATAGTGGATTGGGTTAGTCTGTTCTGAGCTCTGAAGAAGACAACGCTATACCATCTGCAACAGAACAACGCTTAGTAAAGCACAGCGGTTTTCAAACCAACGAGCGAGTTGGTAATAGGTTAACCTTTTAATGACGTTAAACATTGAGATGAATAAACGTCACGAATCCGTTTTATTGGTATTTCAGACTAATGAGTGAGATGGTAACAGGTTTACCTTTTAATGAGTTTAAAAATTGATATAAATAAGCCTCACGAATCCGTTTTATTTCTATTTTTTCCTGTAGTGTTGACCACTTCACGGTACACGCACCAGGCTTGACGTCTGACTTACTGTCTAAAGCTCGTACTCGGCCGTGTTCAGGCACAGCCGTTGTCATTCACGCCACGACCATGGCGGTAGTGGCGCCCACGCTTTCTCACGCGTCTGTTGTTGGAATGCGTCGCTGGAATTCCGCGTAACGGCTGATCACAAAAGTCTGTTGTGAGCCAATGCCGTCGCTGCTTCAGGTACGTAAACCGTCGCCCACTAGCCTTCCGTGGATGCTGCACACACCTCAGGTTCCGACCCTTTCAGTCGCCTGATTATCTAGTGCATAGTGGTGAGTTCATCACACAAATGTTACTATTATCTTCCTTATTTCTTTCGTGTATTGAGCGAGGGAAAAAATGTCAGTATGGCGCTGCAGGAGCCCTAATTTGTTTTACCTTATTCTCATTATACCTAAGCGAGCCATACGATAGTGGCATCTTAATGGCACCACAGTCTTATTAGATTGCAGTTTTCTTAATTTTACCCATTAGGGTTTCACAAGAACTACTACGTCCAACGAGTCCCTGTTAAGTTCCCTAAGCATTTACACTTTCGTTTAGGATGTACCGAACTGTTCCCATAGTAGCCATCCGTCTCTGAATTCGCTGTTTGCTGTTATGCGTTGCTGATAAGGTCTCTAAACACTGGTGCCGATTGGCGTCTTGCACGCGGTTTTATTCATAGGTGCAGTGCAGTCTCTCAGTATCTTTCAGACATTAAATTCACCTTTCCAAACACTGATTTTACGCGATAGCCCCACTTCATATCGTCTTTTTCCTACTTTTCGCAACTTCACAGAAGCTCTTCTGGGTACAATGCTGGGCGAGAACTCTGAAAGAAAGGAATCTACCAAGAAGTATAACAGTAGCGAACAGTCCGCTCCAAACAGAGAGAGAGCATTTACGAAATGTGATTTGTATTTCACTTGCCTTTACGGAGTCGCACACATGACTGGAAAGTTTCGCTATGTAAAACGTCAGTTTGTTTGTTGGTTGTGTTTAAATCAGGAAAAATAATTAATCTGCTGTCACCACTGATATAAAGGGGCGTTCATAAGTAGTGCAACACATTTTCTTCTCGGCCAGTCTCGGTTGAAAAGTGCGGAATTTATTGCGTGACATCTTGGGATATTCCCGCTTTAGCCAACATAGTTTCAAGCACTTCCGATAGGTGGCAGCGCTATAGTTAGCTTTCAACATGGCGTCTCTTGCGGAGGTGCGTTCTAAGCAGAGAGCTATCATTCAAATTATTTCGGGGAAAAACTAGAGCATCATAAACACTTGCAGAATGTCTAGGCAGACCTGGAAATGCCAATAGCTTGGTGAATGGGTGGGCGAGGAAACTGTTACCATCTCAACAAGTTCGCGCAATCCTGTCCGATCTCCCGCGTGCTGGCCGCCCGCACACTGCTGTCACTTCTACAATGTGCTACACTCAAGAAGTTGAAGAAACGACATCAGCGTGTTCGTCGCCATAAAAATTCAAATGGTCTTCTCCTTCTCCATGACAATGACAGACCTCACGCAAGCTTGCACACGCAAGAGCTCACAAGACTTCATTGGAGTGTTCCTCCTCATTTTTCCCACAGCCTTGATCTCATACCTCCCGACTTCCACCTGTTTGGCTCAATGAAGGAGGCCCGCCGCAGGAAGCAGTACGTGGACGATGGGGAGGTTACTGACGCATCAAGACGTTGGCTGCGACGTCGGCTAGTATAGTGGTACATGCGAGCTTACATCCCCTCCCAGCAAGTTAGCGTAAAGTTGTCGGATTCACCGGGGATTGTATTGAAAAATCGCGTTTTGTAGCTTTGAGAATGGGGAATAATATGATGTACTGGAATACGAAATAAAACCAACCTGTTTTAGAAAAAAAGTGTTGCATTACTTGTTCAAAGAGATTTCGTGCTTGCAGCTGGCTGTCGTAAACTTCAATGCAGGATATTTCCGCTGGAGAACTACCAGCTATCTTCAGGTGAGCCGAACGAGGACTGAAGAAGACTTTTTTTCCATTTTTTTCTTTATTGTGTTTCAATTCCCCATCGCGCGGGCTGGCAGCAGCATATGCGCTGCTCTTCAGCCAAAAGACATAGAACAAACAATAGAAGACATTTAAAAATAACAAAGGAGAAAATATGGTGAACATAGAAAAAAAGGGGAACATCATGGAAGGCAATAGACAAAAAACGGGATGACTGTAAATGGAGATAAAAAACTGTTTAAAAGTTGCACACACAAAAAGCCACACACTGCGACAATTAAAAGAACACAAGGCACAGTATGACTGGAGTATAAAAGGTATCGATGGATGGCGTAGCACATAACAAACACTGACGGCGAACTGCAAGGCACTACACAATTAAAATCACACCTCTTGATGCACAGGAGAAACAGCACTAAACACAACACTGATGTGGCACACTCATGGTGATCAAAACAGAGGATCTGCCAGGCGCAAGAAGATGAGGGAGACCGGAAGAAGGGAGAGAGGGAGGGAGGGTAAGAGAGGGGGGAGATGAGCAGGGGGGGGGCGCTGAAGAGGGCCAGGTAGGGAGGGATGTGGGAAGGAAAGAGGCAAGTATGGGGTGCAGGGTCACAGGAGGGGGGGGGGGAGGAGAAGGATAATCCGCTCTGGGAGTAGGAGGGGAGAGGAAAAAGGGAGCCCTGGGGAGGGTGGGGAACAAGACCAGGTTATAGTTGGAAGGAAGGGTAGATGTCATGGCGAAGTCCGTCAGTTCGTCGTCCAGGAGGGGGAGGCGTTGGAAATTGCCCTGATGAAGGAGATGGAGGGCGTGGAGGTAAGAAGACTTTTTTTTTTTTTCCTTTATTGTCATTTTATACCTACAAAGGTAGGCCGGCAGCGGCCTAATATGCCGCTCTTCGGCCACAAGAAACATACAAGAGATAAAAACAGGAAGACATAATCTCAAAACACAGACATGGAGGACAAAAATCAGAAGACAACAGAGAATAAAAAGAATTGAAGTCGTTCACCGACGCAGCACTGTTTCAGTTTAAAAAAAAAAAAAAAAACAAAAAAAACGGGCAGCACAGCACGGAACAGAGAACACTAGCACAGGTGAACGGTGGAGCAGAAAACGAAGAAACACTCGAGGCACAGACGGGACGAAAGACACGGACACTGCGGAGATGGGCTTCGGCGCTTGCAGGGGCACTGTCCACACCGAAGAGCTGGGGGCCTGCCAAGGGAAAAAACAGGGGGAGGGAAGGGGGGAGGGGGAGATAGGATGCCAGGGAGGAGGAGGGGAGAAAACGAAAAGAGGGGGGTGGAAGCCCAGGGAGAGGGGGAGGGGAGGTAAGGATGGAAGGAGGGAGAGAGGGAGGGAGAGAAGGGAGAGAGGGTGCCCACAGGAAAATGAGAGGAGAGGGGAAGGCAATGCTCAAAGTTGGTAGGAGGGGTAGATGGAGGGGAGGAGGGCATCATCCGGGAGGGGGAGTCGGCGGAAGCCACCTTGGGAGAGGGTGTGGAGAGTGTGAAGATGGAGAGCAGGTGGGATACAGGAGTATAAGAAGACGTTCTCCTCTCCATCTTATATAGTGCGCTGATGGTACTGCCGCGCATGCGTTGAAGTCGCGGAGACAGAGGAACCACACCGCCCAGCGACAGCGCCCTCGCTGGTGGAACTGCAAGACTCAGGTGCCGTAGGTATCGTCGCTGGCCGCAGCTATCGAAGTCTTCTGCCGTCTTCGTCTCGAGAAAATTTCGGAGATGAGGGGATTCCACGCGTTATTCAACTGGTAACCACTGTCACGGTTCATTAGATATCCCATGATGTGTATTTCAAACGATTCTTTGATATTGGAGTCCAAAAAGGTTGTTGCTGTGGCCAAAATCGAAGTTTTGACGTACTCCATTGAATTTCCGTTGGAAATAAAATGTTCCGCAACTGCAGACTTACTGGGTTGCAGTTGGCCATTGCAACGTTGATGTTCCGTACAATGCTCTTCCATTGTACGCATTGTCTGTCCTATATATGCCACATCACAATGACACAGTATTTTGTAAAATCCCGCCTTCCACAGTAACAAATCATACCTCACTGATCCCAGCAAACCCGAAATCTTAGAAGGTGGACGAAAAACCACTTTCATATGAAAATTATTAAGAATCCTCGCTATTTTGAAGGAGTATTTCCAACGAAGGGAAGAAAAGCTAGCGACTTGGCTGGTGCGTTCTCCTATTTATCAACTTCCCGGTTCCTGGCTCTAGTTGAGAAGACCCTGTTAATTTACTGGGTCGAGTATCCATTGTCTCTGAACACCGTCCTTAAACGTGCAAGCTCCTTAAGAAAACTCTCTGCATCCGACCCCGCATGTTCCCAGTGCACAAGGGTTTTCAGCAAACTCATGGTCAGGGACGGGTGATGGCAACTTGAAGAATGCAAGTACAAATCGGTGTGAGTGGGCTTACGACAAACAGAATGTCCCACCGAGCCGTCACTCTTCCGTTTAACCAAAACATCCAGGAATGGAAGGCAACCATGTTTCTCTAGTTCCATAGTAAATCGAATATTTTCATGGATGCAGTTAACATGATGAAAAAACTACATTACCTTTTCTTCTCTGTGGGGCCACACTATGAAAGTATCATCGACGTATCTCCAAAAAACAGTTGGTTTACAAACCGCTGATTCAAGTGCTCTTTCCTCAAAATCCTGCACAAAAAGGTTAGCCACCAGAGGAGACAGAAGGCTGTCCATGGTGATACCGTCAGACTGCTCAAAATATTCCTGGTCAAACAAAAAATAAGTGTCGAAACAAAGTAGTGATGCCAGATTCCAACTGTTGACCAATTAGTGTCAAGGAATCCACAAGAGGTACTTTTGTGAAAAGGGAAACTACATCAAAACTCACTAGAATATCCGAACTACTTAAGTGGAGAGCCCCCAGTCTGTTGATAAAATCAGCAGAGTTCCTTATATGATGAGGGCATTTGCCAATAAATGGTCTCAGCAAAGAAGCTAGATGTTTGGCTAAATCATTTGTGGGTGCGTCAATATTACTCACTATAAGCCGTAAAGGCAGACCTTTATGTATCTTAGGAAGGCCATACAGTCTCGGTGGTACGCTGCCATGTGGTCTTAGCCGTTTGATGGTCTCTGGAGCTAACGAGGAAGAGTTCAAAAGTGCACACGTCTTTCATTGCACAAGTGCTGTTGGGTCTTGGTCAATCCTCCTATACGTAGTATCACTAAGTAGACTATACATCTTCTCCAAATACAACCCACGGGGTAACAAAACGGTAGAATTACCTTTATTAGCCTTCAGCACCACTTTTTCCGGATCTTCTCGAAGGTTCTATAGTTCAGCCCTTTCTTCAGCGGTTATATTACTGCATTGGGGAGGAGCTTTCAGGAGAACCCGACCAGTTTCCCTTCGTCTTTCTTCATCAGCGTCCATAGGAAGGCGACGTACAGCTTGTTCAACACCACTTACTAAACTTATAAGAGATACTGCACTTGGTTTAGGTGCAAATTTAAAACATTTGCGTGAAACTGACAGCGTCACATCATCTAAAATCTTCTCCGTGAAATTAACAACGGAACGTCGTGCAGTTATTTCCTGTGGCGTCGGCTGTTGTGGGACCAAGCGATCAAATTTCGACATCTGCCAGGAACTAGCAGCCTTATATACCCAATCGAACTTGGCTGAAGTCACTCCATCCACCGAGTCCCATGATATAGGAGAAAGAAATGCTGAAATGTTCAAGTGTAGATGGAACAATTCTTCTGAGATGGTATCCAACCATTGTCTCGTATAAGAAATTCTCTCCTTCACAATAGCACGTCTCCCCTTCTCCATTATTTTCCATCTGGTCCTCGTTCGGCTCAAATGATTCAAATGGCTCTGAGCACTATGGGACTTAACAGCTATGGTCATCAGTCCCCTAGAACTTAGAACTACTTAAACCTAACTAACCTAAGGACATCACACAACACGTTCGGCTCACATGAAGATGGCTGGCAGTTGTCCAACTGAAATATCGTGCAGTGACGTTTACGACGACCAGCTGCAAGCCCGAAATCTCTTTGAACAGTTGATTCGCTGGGAAGTTTTCAAATTTTACGTGTTGCGTTACTTACTGAACGACCCTCGTATATGGCGCTTGTGGCTGGGAACTGTTGCCTCTGCTTGACGACCATCTCTGCAGCTAAAAACGTGCATGGAATGGGAAACTTGAGTAGGGGTAAAAAACTGATTTTTGGTGTTTAGAGGATCTACATTTGACCATTCTTGTTTTTACAGTTGACAAGGAGTACCGTAACCTTTGTCTTTGCTTGATGCTACGTGAGTGCCGCCTAATTAGACAGCACGAACTTCTACGTCTGATGTCATGCACAGTGGGTCTTGGATGAAATTTCGAAGGCTGCTCCTCATTCAAAGCAGGGCTAGTGGATTTAAAGACGCGAAAGACTCTCTGTGGTTCAACAACGAAATTCGAAAAATACTGAGGAAGAAAAGGCTATTGTACTTTCGATTCAAAAGAGAACGTGCAAGTTAATAAAAATTCTGGCGTCTGTAAAAAGTTGGATGCACGATGCTTAAATTACCACCGTCATTCTTTAGCAAAATATCTTATCGAGAACTGGAGAAAATTCTAGTCCTATGTAAAATCGGTAAGTGGGTTTTAAGGTTCTATCCATCACTCTGTGACCAGTCTAGTGTAGCGGGATCATCGCACAGACTCTCGTATGGAGGACATACGACGTAGTAATAAGTGTCCCTAGCGTACAGGAGCAACTGAAAGAATTGCAAGCCAATAAGCCGCCGGGTCCTGACGGAATCCCTTTTCGCTTCTACAAAGAGTACTCTACGGCATTGGCCCCTTACTTAGCTTCAAATTATCGCGAATTTCTCGCGCAGCACAAAGTCATATGTGACTGGGAAAAAGTGTAGGTTACTCCTGTACATGAGAAGGGTAAAAGAACGGACCCACAAAATTGATCTAACATTCTTCACATCGGTTTTCTGCAAAATTCTTTAACATACTCCCATTGCGAATATAGTAAATTTCCTTGGGAGTGACGAGCTTCGGTCTACAAATCAGCGCGGTTTTAAAAATCATCGCTCGTGCGAAACTCAGCTTGTCGTTTTCTCGCATGATGTCCTGCGAACTATGGATGAAGGCTAACAGGTGGATTCTATATTCCTAGATTTCCGTAAAGCATTTGACACGGTGCACCACTGCCGGCTGTTAACGTAGATAGAAACATATGAAATAAGTCCCCAGATATGTGAGTAACTCGGAAACTTCTTAAGTAATAGAACCCAGTATGTCGTTCTCGGTGGCGTGCGTTCATCAGAAGTGCCCCATGGAAATGTGATACGACATCTGTTATTTTCTCTACGCTGTAAACGACCTGGTGGACTGGGTAATCGGCAGTCCGCAGCTGTCTTCTGGTGATGCTGTGGTGTACGGGAATCTGTCCTCGCTGAGTAACTGTAGCGAGATACAAGACAGAAAAAAGTTCTATTCGGTATGATGAACGGCAGCTGGTTCTAAATTTAGAAAAAGGTAAGTTAAATGAGATGAGTAGGAAAAATAAACGCGTAATATCAGAGTGCAGTTTAGTACTGTGCTGCTTGAAACAGAGATGACGAGTAAGTACCAGGCGTATGGTTGCAAATATGAAGTGGAATGGGCGTGTTAGGATTGTAGCGAGGAAGGCGAATTGTTGATTTCGGTTTGTTAGGAGAATGTTAGGAAAGTGTGGTTCATATGTAAAGGAGACCGCGAATGCGACACTAGAGCGACTCATTGTTGAGTACTGTTTGAGTGTTTTGTGTCCGGAACAAGTCGCTTTGAAGGAAGACATCGAAGACATTCATAGGAGGGCTGGTAGATTAGTTACCGATAAGCTCAAACAAAACGCAAGTGTTACGGACATGCTTCGGGAATTCCAATGTGTGTAACTTTAGAGAAGCAACATTCTTTTCGAGGAGCACCACAAAATGGTTCAAATGGCTCTGAGCACTATAGAGCTTAACATCTAAGGTCATCAGTCTCCTAGAACTTAGAACTACTTAAACGTAACTAATCTGAGGACATCACACTCATCCATGCCCGAAGCAGGATTCGAACCTGCGACTGTAGCAGTCGCGCGGTTCCGAGGAGCATTACCGAGAAAATTTAGAGAACAGGCATTTAAGGCTGACTGAGAACGATTTTACTGCCGGCAACGTACATTTCGCCTAACGAGCACGAAGATTAGAGAGATTAGGGCTCGTACAGAGGCATACAGACAGTTGTTCTTCCGTTGCTCTATTTGCGAGTTGGGTAGGAAAGGAAATGATTAGCAGTGGTACAGAGTACTCTCCGCCAAGCCCTATAAGGTAGCTTGCGGATTATGTATGTAGATGTCGATGTAGTAATTCATACATATTTTCAATTTTACTCGACGTTACATAGTTTTTAAGAAGATCTATGTTGTGCCCGTATTCGATACGAAGTAGTGTGGCTTACTATGAACACGCCAAACATTCAGTTACTGTTTGAAACGTCAACACGTTTATTCACAACATGTACAGAACACTGAAAGGTGTACGTAACTTTGGAATCACTCTCCTCTCTCAAAGTATCTAATAGTAATCAATGTCTGGACTTTGTGTAGTAATAAAGACGTGCGATAATCTGAGTTTCCTGTCTGCTAGTCTTTCGCGATCTGGTGGTGGAGCCCGGTATGCGACGTTTTAAAAAGGCGCGCGGACGAATGCATCTGCATGCAATGATTAGATGAGTGGCGTGATTAGCGCCGCCCATCAGAATATGTAGAGCGGGCCTTGTGTGTAGTGTGCTTCGCGGTGCCGCCTGCTGGTGGCGTGTTTAAGTTCCGTGTCTTCTGCCGAGACGTGGGTGGCTCTAGGCGCCGTGTGCGGTAGACATAGACCCCCATGTGACGTTAATCTACCTAGAACTGTCCGGTGTCCTAGCGTTGCAATGACTATGAGCACCAGTTGGCGTGGCGTTTCTGTGGACCAATGACGTAATCAAATGTTTCTTTTTATTCTAGTCTTTGATCATAATATCAATTCTTTTGACGATGACCGGTTTCAGTCAGTAATGACCATCCTCATATCTTTTTTACTCCATGTCCTAAAGTGTCATTAGTGACTGACACCGGTCATCGTCAGAAGAATTGATATTGTGATCAAAGACTGGAATAAAAAACAATTGACAGTATAGGATCGCTGTTCAAATACGCGACTATGTCGCAGCTGGTGAATGATGTAATCGTCGCATTCCCAACTTTGCGGTCTTGAGTTCTCACCCAGATTTTGAGAACATTTTTCCTAATTTGAAATACAGATTTTTGAGAGCTATTAACGTTTCAATATCATAAATAAGTTTTTTTCTGAAGCAGATCATAAATATTAAAAGAATTTACATTCTCCTTTAATTGACATTTAAAATCTATTAGATTTCATTTAATAATGAACATTGGTATCCATATAATAATGAACCAAAACTACATTATTTGATAACATAAGATAAATTCTAGCTCATGGAAGCTTTCGGGTATATTTTGATCTAAAAAGAACTGCACCTATTGCAGCGATCAGCACCAGCAGTTCTTCCGCTATATTATTGAAATGCTAATTATTTGGTGTAAAACCTCGAGATCTTATTGATTTCAAATAGCGAATGAAGAAAGATAAGAGTTAAGGATGAGATTATTAGACATGAATAGAGTTGCGTTCTACCAAAACTACGGTTCGGTGGTTTCGGTACGCTACATAATTGACGTAGTAAATGATAGGATTACCGGCAGTGTTAGTAGCGTTGGTGGGGAAAGAAACAAAAACGAATCTGTATGAGAGAAACTAGGAGCCGACGACTTCTCTTTCTTTTATTTGTTTTGCACTGAATTAGAACAGCACATATGTCAGTTTTAGTTCCCTATTTATTTTATATTCTTAAAACATGTAATGTTCATTCCATAAGTAATAAAAATTAGGTGATCACGTAACGCCTGCAGTTTTATGCAACCGAAGCAATTAAGTTTCATGCACGAACAGTTTACATGCACAAACCTAAAAAAATCTGTATACTTATTGTTGACACTTTGTACTCAATAGAACATTCTTCGTCATGATGAAAGGCAAGAGTTTCTTGTTAGTATTGATAAATGCGAAAGCTGCTTAAGAAAAACAGAAATATATGAAGATGGTATCTGTTCCCGAAAGAACAGATACCATTGATGACTGTGCAGCTTCTCTAGAATGAAATGATAATTAAATAGAAAACGTTAGCTGCCGACAAGTGTTGTTGATCTACATGAATGGGGACAGCTGAAAATGTGTGCCCCGACCTGGACGCGAATCCGGGATCTTCTGCTTACATGGCAGACGCTCTATTCAACTGAGCCACCGAGAGCACAGAGGATAGTGCGACTGCAGGGATTTATCCCTTGCACGCTTCCCAGGAGATCCCGAGTTCGAGTCGCGGTCGGGGCACACATTTTCAGCTTTCACCATTCATGTATAGTAACAACACCTGTCGGCAGCTAAGGGTTGTCGATTTAATTATCATTTCTTAAGAGAAACATGTTTTAGATAAGCTCGATGAAGGATTGAAGCGATGTTAGATAAGGTTTTGTTTTGTGTTTCTTCTAAATTTTACACTTTTTGTGAAACTGTGTTTATTTTCACAACAACATCCCACTGTTTCACTTATAGATCAATTTTCGAATAAAACGTGAATTAAACAAGAACAAGTTCCATTTTTCTATAAATAAGGATAATCTATAAATAACAGACAGTTGGACAACTGAGTAGAACAGAAATGTTCCGTAGGTGAGGCGGCCATTTATATGCCCTCAGTCAGTTTACAGACGGTACATCGCTTCGCTTTTTTTAAGGGAAAACTAGTAATACGCTGATCGCGTACATAAATAAAAGAGGCGTTAAGAGGCAACACACGAAATGCAACACACCTAACGTACCACTTCAACAAACCAAAACTACTAAAAAAACCAGCGTAGTCTACACTTCCTAATGATAGTCCACGATAGCCTGCAGTAGTTTTGTAACTCTAGACATGAAGAACCGCAGTGGTTAGGACACTGGACTCGCATTCGGGAGGACGGCGGGTAAACCTGCTTCCAGACATCCTGATTTAGGTTTTCTTTAAATCGCTTCAGGAAAATGACGGAATGGTTCCTTCAAAAGGCCACGGAAGGTTTGCTTCCCTAATCGGATGGGGCCGATGACCTCGCTGCTTGGTTCCCTCTCCCAAGCCAACCAACCAATATGAAGAACAAGCTCAGATTTCGGAAGTCTGCGAAAAAAAAACATCCTGGCGTTTTTCCTGAAAAGTCTTACTGAAATAATCGGAAAACTAAATCCGGATGACCAGACTGAGGTGGCAGCCGCCTTCATCCCGAATACCATTCCGAGTGTCTTACCACTGCTCAGTCTCGCTCTGTAACTCAACTGAGCCCGAGAATGGAGATACGTAGTGTGATGCCTTCACTGACTGGGCAAAACAAAACTCATACATCGATTTTCTTAGTGTGACATGTCGAATTATACAGTTGAAATTGGCATCCATTTTGTTTAGAAGATGATCATCTGTGCGATATTTCATCCATTCCTGTGATCCACAATCACCCGCCGCCCCTGTTGAAATAACATTGAAAATAGTGCAAGTCTATGATCTAAATATTTTATTTTCTTTGAAAATATTTATCAGGGTGGGGATACGGGGGTGTAGTAGAGTTCATCTCTCTGTTTGCTTGATTGCTGATGCGAGTGAGCAGTAGAGTTCATCTCTTTTAAACAGACGGTGCTACCAACAATATTTGAAATTTTTCTGAATTGCATTGAATTACCAAGAGCTGTGAGAAGGCACTGGAAGTGATATCAGTCGTCTGCTTCTGAAGCCTGTGAGGTACTATGTCTCCTATATTACCGACAGGGCAGTGTTCCTGACATTCAGATCGGCAATGATCTGACTCACGGTAGAGCGTGGGTCGCCCCATATGGCTGGGCGGACGCGACGTGAGGAGTGATGATCGTAAAACGCCTGTTGTAGTCCTGTACGGCGGTTTCCGCTTGTGGAGACATACATCAAGGCACTGTGACTTCGGAAACTCGTGGTTTTGTGAAATGAGCAATACACTATGATTCCAGCGTCTTCAACTGATTAACATCCCACATTCAAATTTGGTTAAATAGCAACGCGCTGTCTGTAAAAGATAGCTGATGCATCGTGTCTCCACTCGCACCATACAGCGGAACATCCATTCCCATCGCCTACCTGGAGAGTGTATAGCTCCTGAAGACAACGTGAGCACTTGACGCCGTAAGGAAAGTATAGTAGTGGAGCACAGACGAAAGGGGAATCATTCTAGTGGCGACAGAGGCTGCTAATGGGGAAACGCGTTGCTATAAGCGACATTCAGAAACGCCGGCTTCCGAAGGTCCTCCACTTAGGATCGAGCATCTTGGAAACGGTGAAGCTGGTGAGTTGTTCGCGTGCTGACGTGAGCATCTACGGAAAATGAAGGATGATAACTCAAGAATATGACTCCTTATACTGGACGTCCACACCTAGCCATCGAACCTGGAGGTCAGAGATTTGCCAGTTCTCTAAAATAGGACTGACAGTGATGCGTGGAAGAACTGACTACAGAGAGCAATGCTGCTGTGCGCGCAAGTGTTCCGCAGCACACTGTTCAGCACACATTGTTGAAAACGGTCGTGTGTAGCAGATGACCTGCTGTGTCCCCATATTGTATCCAACGACGTCGTCAATTAAGACTGCAGTGGGCACAGTATCTTCGACATTGGACTTTTGGTCAACAGAAAATTGTCACCTGATTGGATAGGTCCCGTTTCTTGTAGCACCAGGACGATGGGAGTGCCCGGATATGCCGTCATCCAGGTGCACAACTGCTCCAAACGTCAACCGAGGCACGATGTGGTTAGTCTTATGCTATGGCGTACGTTGGACTGCCCTTGCTTGAGACATATGGAAGTAATCGGAAGGGCATTGGCAGTTATGGACTGTTGTTGTGGTCTTCAGTCCTGAGACTGGTTTGATGCAGCTCTCCATGCTACTCTATCCTGTGCATGTTACTTCATCTCCCAGTACCTACTGCAACCTACATCCTTCTCAATCTGCTTAGTGTAGTCATCTCTTGGTCTCCCTTTACAATTTTTACCCTCCACGCTGCCCTCCAATATTAAATTGGTGATCCCTTGATGCCTCAGAACATGTCCTACCAACCGATCCCTTCTTCTGGTCAAGTTGTGCCACAAACTTCTCTTCTCCCCAATCCTATTCAATACTTCCTCATTAGTTATGTGATCTACCCATCTAATCTTCAGCATTCTTCTGTAGCACCACATTTCGAAAGCTTCTATTCTCTTCTTGTCCAAACTATTTATCGTCCATGTTTCACTTCCATACATGGCTACACTCCATACAAATACTTTCAGAAACGACTTCCTGATACATAAATCTATATTCGATGTTAACAAATTTCTCTTCTTCAGAAACGCTTTCCTTGCCATTGCCAGTCTACATTTTATATCCTCTCTACTTCGACCATCATCAGTTATTTTGCTCCCCAAATAGCAAAACTCCTTTACTACTTTAAGTGTCTCATTTCCTAATCTAATTCCCTCAGCATCACCCGACTTAATTCGACTACATTCCATTATCCACGTTTTGCTTTTGTTGATGTTCATCTTATATCCTCCTTTCAAGACTCTATCCATTCCGTTCAAGTGCTCTTCCAAGTCCTTTGCTGTTTCTGACAGAATTACAATGTTTTCGGCGAACCTCAAAGTTTTTATTTCTTCTCCATGGATTTTAATACCTACTGCGAACTTTTCTTTTGTTTTCTTCACTGCTTGCTCAATATAAAGATTGAATAACATCGGGACTATGCCAACATTATTGCAGACGACTTTCATAGCCGCGCGGGGCAGCCGTGCGGTCTCAGGCGTCTTGCCACGGTTCGCGCGGCTCCCCCCCGTCAGTGGTTGGAGTCCTCCCTCGGGCATGTGTGTCTGTTGTCCTTAGCGTAAGTTAGTTTAAGTTCGATTAAGCAGTGCGCAAGCCTAGGGGCTGATGACCACAGCAGTTTGGTTCAATAGTCCTTACCATAAATTTCCAATTTTCCGCTTTCATACCTTCGTGGTTGATGTCTACCCCTACAACGATGGCGTCATCCAGTAGGATAATTATCCGGATCACAGGGCCGGAGGCGTCCCTCAGTAGTCTGAGTAGCATAATAATGAACTCATACCGATGTCTTGGCGACCCCAGTGTCGCCTGATCTCAAACTGACAGAATATTTCTGTCAGTATAACGTGACCCAGTGGAGGCCCACAGAAAACCGGCCCATGATTTGCGGAAGTTGGGTGACGTGTGCGTAGACGTCCGGCGCCACATATATCCAGAAACCTGCCTGGGGCGCTCAAATCCACATCACGTATAATCGCTCCTTTATTGTATTCCAAAAGTGCACCAACACGCTAATAAGTAGGTTGTCATAATGCTTTGGCCATCAGTGCACATCTTTACAACGATTCATGTCACCTGAGTGATTAGGAGATTAAGTTGCCCATTCTGTATAGTTCCCTTTCTATCTGATAACTGCTGTGCATTTCATTTCTTGATATAAAGTATTTTAAGATATACTGTTATACTATCAGAGGCGTTCAATTAGCAATGAAACACTCTCCTTTAGGGGTCTGTTTCGGCTGGAAAAAATGATAAAATTTGGGCGCTATGCGCAGCCTTCAAAATGGCGTCCGTATCGGAGGTGCGTTCCTAGTAGAGAGCTGTCATTGAGTTTGTCATGGCGTGAAACCAGAGCATCACAATGGCACGGAGACGTGATAGTGAACAAAAGCATGGTGTTCCTTTCGACAAAGCGTCTGTCGTCATCACAACGGAGTCGCGCAAACTGTCCGATCTCCCCCATGCCGGCCGGCATACACATTTGTGACTCATGCAATGGGAACGTGCGAACACTCTCATTCGAGGCGATATATGGATCACAATCAAACACCTCGCTGCTCAGTTTGACGTCTCTGTTGGTAGTGCTGACACACTCGTCCATTTGTTGGGGTACTCAGTGGTGAGTGCCTTCCTGGGTTCCTCACGAGTAACAGATCAAAAGAGCGACTGTGCAGAATTGCTTGTGTGCTACGAGGCTGATAGTGACAATTTTTTTGTCGAACATCGTCACAGTTCACGAAACATCGGCCCATCACTTCTAACCAGAAACAGAACGGCAATCCAGGGAGAGTTACCACACCACTCTTGGCCTCAGTAGAAACGATTGAAAGCCACACCCTAAGCCAGTAAAGTCATGGCGACGATCTTCTGCGATTCTGAAGGAGTTATTCTGTTTTATGTGCTACCTCATGGTGAAACGATCAACTATGGGATGTATTGTGCTACCCTCATGAAACTGAAGAAACTTCACTCTGTTCGTTCCCACAAAATTGCAAACGAACTTCTCTTTCTTCATAAGTATGCAAGTTCTCACACAAATCTGTGCACCCGAGACGAGCTCACAAAACTACACTGGTCTGGTCTTCCTTATCCACCCCACAGCCCGGATCTGGCACCTTTCGATTTCCACCTTTCTGGCCCAATAAAGGATGCAGTCAACGGGAAGCAGTTAGTGGATGTTGCGGAGGTTACTGATGAAGCAACACGTTGGCCAGTAGAGTGGTACCCAAATATTTCAAATGGCTCTCAGCACTATGGGACTTAACATCTGAGTTCATGAGTCCCCTACTTAAACCTAACTAGCATAAGGACATCACACACATCCATGCCCGAGGCAGGATTCGAACCTGAGACCGTAGTAGTCGCGCGGTACCGCGCCTAGAACCGCTCGGCCACCGCGGGTGGCTACAGTTCTTCCCAGTAAGGTGGTATAATGCCTGCAAGTTGAACGGAGATTACGTTGAAAAATCGGGTTTTGTAGCCAAAAGACTGGCGAAAAATATGGTGTTCTTGAATCCTACTTTCAGAAAAAAATGTATTGGTCTACTTATTGAACGCTGTTCGTATTTACAGTCTACAGAATGTAACTTATGGAAGACCTTCGTAGCGGTAAGGGGTGTACTGGATCCTAGTAGTCATAACTCCAGTAATTTAACAGTGACAGATAAATTACTGCTCAAGAATTTACGTCGACACTGTGAGTACAGCTATGACTAAGGCACAGTGACAGTTCATAAAAAAGAGCTATTCCATGACCTAGGCTGCTCTCCGAAGAGAATATGTAGCGTTAGTTGGCTAGGATCCGCACGCGTATCCCGTATTGCTTTCGTTTTTGGCAAGACCAGGACGTAAGACGGCTGCAGCGACGGGCATACTGCCATAGCTATGCGGTACAACGTCTGCAGAGGACCGCGTTGCGGACAACGGCTCTCGGGGAATTAGCGACTAGTGTTTAGTGGCAGCTCACCTACCGTCCGGCGCCACGGCTCGTTAGTGAAGGGCAGCTGGCATTAACCCCAGTGGAGGCCGTCATTAAACGGGGAAGGGCTTAGTCCCCCCTCCAATAGAGGGGAGGGAGTGCGTGACGCACCGCCACGCATTGAGCTGTCGCTGTCCGCAGCGGTTGCCAGAACAGCCAGCAGCATTCGACGGCATCGCCAGTCTCACTCTCTGGCCTCTGCGATATTGATCCTCCGCTCAAACTTTACGGATTTCCTTGAAAGTAAACAGACTCTAAGCATTCGGCAGCGGCTGCTGTTTGTGCACAGCGGTGGGAACTACAAATGGAAAAACAGATGCGGATTTAGTGCAGCAAGTTCTGGGCTTCGCTTTATTGTCAGCTTCGTAAACATACTAGTCTATAAACCGTCTCGTGTTGTTCGCGTACGCAGCGTCACATTTCTCATATAGCATCATGTTAAAGCAACTTATGAAACTGGAGGGGAGCCACTGAAACTTGTCGTGATTTATATGTATAAAATGTTGTCACATGTTACGTAGAGTTGTCGTTGATACAATTATTATGAAGGCTGCCATTTCAGATTGGTTGTCCTGTATCAGATCTAGTTACTTGTCACACTTCGACTGAACAGATGTCACGTATCTTTACTTAACGATTAAGGTTAGCACGACAAGGTTATATACAGAAATAAAGCCACCGAGCTTCGAATACATATAGGCCCTTCAGCAGCACTAAACAAACAAGACGAGGAACGATACGAGAAAAAATACTTATAAATTTATAGTGGTATGGTCTGATACGTGTGAGTGACACGAACGTCCCCATGATGAGGAACTCGAACAATACCCAAATAGCGGAAATGGGATTTCTAAGAAAAGTGAAACGGTTCTCTGAGCTGGGTGGAATATTGGAGGGATATACAAAATAAATGGAAAGCTCTACATCCATATCTACATGCATACTAAACAAACCACTGTTAGGTGCGTATTAGAGGGAGTATCCCATTCCGTGGCAAGCGGGAAGGAGGATTACATGAATTCCTCTGTGGATGTTGTAATTAGCCTAGTCTTGCATTTAAGGTCCTTATGTGAGCTATACACTGACACAACAAGTCATGGGATAGCGATATATGCGCACAAACATGGCGACACGGAACTAAAGGCAGTGCTTTGGCGGGACTGTCATTTGTACACAGGTGATTCATGTGCGAAGGTTTCCGACGTGGTTATGGCCGCATAACGGGAACTAAGAGACTCTGAATGGTAGTAGGGGCTAGATGCATGGGACACTTCATTTCGGAAATCGTTAGCAGATTCGATATTTCGAAATCCAGTGTTAAGAGCTTGCCGAGAGTACCAAATTTCAGGCATTGCCTCTCACGACGGACAACGCAGTCGCCGACGGTCTCCACTTAACGACCGAGAGCAGCAGTGTTTGCTTAGAAGTTTCAGTGCTAAACTACAAGAAACACTGCTTGAAATAACCACAGAAATCAATATTGGGCGTACGACTAATGCATCCATTAGGACAGTGCGGCGAAAACTGGCGTTAACCGGTTACGGCAGCAGACGACCGACGCGAGTGCCTTTGCTGACAGCACGACATGGCCTGGAGCGCTTCTCCTTGGCTCGTAACCTTGTCAGATGGACCCTAAACGACTGGAAAACCAGGGTCAAATAAGCCCCGATTTCAGTTGGTATGAGCTGATTGATTCGAGTGTGGCGTAGACGCCACGGAACCAAGTTGTCAACAAGGCACGGTGGCTCTGTAATGACGTGGGTTGTGTTTACATGGAATGTTCAAAAAAATGTGTGTGAAATCTTATGGGACTTAACTGCTAAGGTCATCAGTCCCTAAGCTTACACACTACTTAACCTAAATTATCCTAAGGACAAACACACACACACACACACACCCATGCCTGAGGGAGGACTCGAACCTCCGCCGGGACCAGCCGCACAGTCCATGACTGCAGCGCCTCGGCCGCTCGGCTAATCCCGCGGGGCTTACGTGGAATGTACTGGGTCCTCTGCTCCAACTGAACCGGCCATTGTCGGGAATTATGTTCATGTACTTGGAGATCATATGCAGCCAGTTAAGAACTTCGTGTTCCCAAACGACGCTGGAATTTTGTGAGTCGAAATGCGCCATGTCACCGTGCCACAGTTGTTCGTGATTGGTTTGAAGAACATTCTAGACAGTTCGAGCGAATAATTTGGCCATTCAGATCGCCAGAAATGAATCCCATAGAACATGTATGGGAAATAATGCAGAGCTCAATTAGTGCACAAATTCCTGCAGGTATGGACTGCTATAGAGGCAGAATGACTCAGCATTTCTGCAAGGGACTTCGACGACTTGTTGAATCCATGCCACGTCGACCTGCTACACTATTCCGGGCAAAAGGAGGCCCACCACGATGTTAGGAGGTGTCCTATGACTTTTGTCTCCTCAGTATATTTTCAGTGTTATAATATATTCCTTGATTTCTCACTAAAAGCTGGTTATTAAATTAGTATACTTTGTCAGGATATTTGGCATCTGCCAGCTCAGGGTTTTCATCATTCCTGTGGCGCCCTCCGGTGAGTCAAAAAACCTGTATCTATTCGTGCTTCCTTTCATTCTATACGTTCAATATCCGTTGTTATGTCTCTCTGACGTGGGCCCCATACACTTGAGTATTATTAGATGTATGCGAAGGCTGTATGATCAAAAAATCACTTTTGTAGATCGCTTGTACAAACAAAACAAAGTGAAACATCCACAAGCACAGGAAAAAATGAAAGTTAAAGGTCTGGGGTGGAATGTATTGTTGTTTCAGTGACTACAAAATCGAGTTATATTTGTCAGTACGGCATTTCACCCCTTGTAGCATGGGTTGATGCATTAATTATATTTTTAAGGGTGTTTTCTGAGGCCAGATGACCCACAGCAGCTCCTTGGTATCCTCCATAGTGTCACTGGGACGGAGCAGACATCCGAGCTGATCCCTCACACCTTCTGTTGGGTACAGATCTGGGGATCGTCCTGGCCACAGGAGCACCTCAACATTGCGGAAACACGTGCCACATGTGGATAAGCATTTTCCTACTGAAAAATGACACCATGATCCTGTCGCGCGAAAGGCAGCGCGCTAGGATGCAGGATGTCAATGAAGTACTGTATTCCCATCAGAATTCCCTGAGTTCTCTGAAGTCATACTCAATATCTCCCCACAGGAGTAATCCAAATGTGAGTCTGTAACACATCGGAGGAATGGAACCTCTCCCCAGGTCCCCGCCACACTTGTTGGCGGTGGTTGTCAGGTGTACTGCAGAACCGTGTTTCATCGCTGAACAGCCGCCCTCTTTGGCCGATCGGTTCTAGGCGCTTCAGTCCAGAACCGTGCTGCTGCTACAGTCGCAGGTTCGAATCCTTCCTCGGGCATGGATGTGTGTGATGTCCTTAGGTTAGTTAGGTTTAAGTAGTTGTAAGTCTAGGGGCCGATGACCACAGATGTTGTCCCATAGTGCTGTTAAAGTCAGCCTATGCATGGGACGGTTATTCTCTAGTCCTCCGCCTTCTGCTAGTCTCCAACCAATGGTGTAGGACGACAGAGAATGTTGCTGGTTCATGCTTGTTCTTGGACTGTAGGCAAAGGTGAGAAGGGGTTTCAATGTGTCTGTGGCACAATGTGTCTGTCCTCAGTAGGGGTGGTCGGTTATGTCTGGCCACCGAAACTTTGATGACGAGCAGTCCCGCCTTCACATTATCTTGCGGTCGAAAATCGGGCTATTGTTACATCCGACCGCCCCATAAATTAGGATCGTGCACGATTCGAGCAGCGACAAATTGGAAGCTCAGAGCGAGTCCCCTTTTTAAACTCTGATAAGGCAGTCTCAAACGGGTACGAGTCATCTCCTTCTTAATTTCTTCGTCTGGCACTATTCACTACCCTTATTTACCGTACCGGGCTTCATAACATCACTACAAATGAACAACGCTAATGCACTCTGGTGGCCATTCTAGCTGTCACAGGGAGTCGCAGTTCTAACCATTTACATAAATGCCGGTGGTGTGTACGTGTACGAAGTTACATTGACTTCCGACCATGTTTTTCTGTGTGTTGTACTTTTTTTGCCAGGCACTGTATTTTGACAGTATCCTGCCAATGAACCAACGTCCGCCAGGATCATACGAACAGAATAGACGCGAAAAAACTTTCGAAGATAATACAAGAGTACAGACCTAAAGAGCGAAAACACGTGGACGATTTTGGGCATTCGGAATTGAAAGTTTGCCATTTCTATGAGACTGTACTGTGTTTAAACTTTTTATTCTGAGTGACTTTAAAAAAAGCGCAGCTCAGTGACGAATTATTTCTGATGACAGGAACCAACAGCATGAGAGTGACTATACCCATATGTTTTATGAGTATGTTCGGCGTATGGCACATCAGACTCAAGTTTTATTATAAAATTACCATCCATTCCAAAATTTGAGATTGTATGCGATAGTTAGGGTTTATAGGTAAGTAATACTTACAAGCATGTACTATATGTGCAGGTATTCCACCCAACGTAGTAAAAATATATATCTGCAAGAACTAGCTAAACAACTGGGGCAACCTCCCTTACTCTTTCGGTACCGGTAGAAAATGTAACGAAGAATCTAACGCTGATATGGTCGTTTTCGTATAACGTACGACTTCTTCTTCTGTCGCTTGTGCTATTGGCCCGCATCGGCCATGAGTCCGCATTGGGATTTACGGATTTGGAAAAGTTAGTTCAGGGGTTGGACGGATGCCCGTCCTGTCCCCCCTCCCCCGTTCCCCCCCTCCTCTTTCCCCATATGACGGAATACATACGCATACCCAAACTGTTTGCATTCACTGTCATTCATGTGAAAGCGAGGAAAGTTTTCGAACTGTTTGCGAATCGTGTAACTGAAGGCGAGACTCGGGTACCAGCCCGGAATCCACTTAAAGGTATGTGGGAAATCAGCTAAAAATCTCATCCAGGGTGAGCGACGCACCTACCCTCCTCGTCAATCAACGGAGTGGTTTCAGGCGGAAGTAGGCACATCTCCCGGACCACTAAGCGGCGTCTTAACACGCATGGCTATCCGAGTTTGTGACAATTCACTTCTGAAGCTGATCTCTACTCATCACTTATAATATATGCAACTAAGCGTATGAAAATCGACATTTCTTTAAAGACATATTTGCGTAATTTCTCACGTCGAAATGTCGTCCATCAGTATTTATCAGAGAGTTTTGTGGCATCGGAATCCTGAAAATTTGACTGAGTATTGACCTTGAGGAAAAAAAGGCGAAGCGGTCTAAGGCGCAGCAGTCAGGGACTGTGCGGCTGGTCCCGGCAGAGGTTCGAGTCCTCCCTCGGGCATGGGTGTGTATGTTTGTCCTTAGGATAATTTAGGTTAAGTAGTGCGTAAGCTTAGGGACTGAGGACCTTAACCGTTAAGTCCCATAAGACTTCACACTCATTTGAACATGTTTTTTTTTAAAAAAAAGGTCTATTTTTACTTAAGTAGGTTAAAAATGGAGCACTTGTGCTTTTGAGAACAGCAACTTTCGTAGAATGGTGATCCTTGTCAAATCTGTTTTAAAACTATCTTGTGCACTAATGTGCGATAGCTGTTAGCTGTTTTCTTCGATTGGTGGAGTGGTGTGGTGGAAAGATTAGAAAGGGCGAGAGAGAGAGAGAGAGAGAGAGAGAGAGAGAGAGAGAGAGAGCGCTTTTTAGTTGCCTCGGACGAGCCGGTTTCTTTTTTCAATTGTCTGAACTACCGGAAAAGTGATATTCTTTGATGGGTACGGATTCCCACAAACTCTAAGCCCCCGCGATAAATTTATCGTATTCGATGTCGCTTTTATCGAGCCCCCATAAAGTGGATCCGCTTGAGGGGTCCCCAAGGAGCGATCGTTCTTGGTATTGAGGGCATCTTGGTAACGCTCTCAATGAGTTTCCAAAATTCATAACCCAGGCTTAAGTTTCGCTAGTGGTATGAAAACTTAACTTTTTCACTATGAAAAGTTAGCATCTACATCTACATCTACATGACTACTCTGCAATTCACATTTAAGTGCTTAGCAGAGGGTTCATCGAACCACAATCATACTATCTCTCTACTATTCCACTCCCGAACAGCGAGCGGGAAAAACGAACACCTAAACCTTACTGTTCGAGCTCTGATTTCTCTTATTTTATTTTGATGATCATTCCTACCTATGTAGGTTGGGCTCAACAAAATATTTTCGCATTCGGAAGAGAAAGTTGGTGGCTGAAATTTCGTAAAAAGGTCTCGCCGCGACGAAAAACGTCTATGCTGTAATGACTTCCATCCCAACTCGTGTATCATATCTGCCACACTCTCTCCCCTATAACGCGATAATACAAAACGAGCTGCCCTTTTTTGCACCCTTTCGATGTCCTCCGTCAATCCCACCTGGTAAGGATCCCACACCGCGCAGCAATATTCTAACAGATGACGAACGAGTGTAGCGTAAGCTGTCTCTTTAGTGGACTTGTTGCATCTTCTAAGTGTCCTGCCAATGAAACGCAACCTTTGGCTCGCCTTCCCGACAATATTATCTATGTGGTCCTTCCAACTGAAGTTGTTCGTAATTTTGACACCCAGGTACTTAGTTGAATTGACAGCCTTGAGAATTGTACTTTTTATCGAGTAATCGAATTCCAACGGATTTCTTTTGGAACTCATGTGGATCATCTCACACTTTTCGTTATTTAGCGTCAACTGCCACCTGACACACCATACAGCAATCTTTTCTAAATCGCTTCGCAGCTGATACTGGTCTTCGGATGACCTTACTATACGGTAAATTACAGCATCATCTGCGAACAGTCTAAGAGAACTGCTCAGATTGTCACCCAGGTCATTTATATAGATCAGGAACAGTAGAGGTTCCAGGACGCTCCCCTGGGGAACACCTGATATCACTTCAGTTTTACTCGATGATTTGCCGTCTATTACTACGAACTGCGACCTTCCTGACAGGAAATCACGAATCCAGTCGCACAACTGAGACGATACCCCATAGCTCCGCAGCTTGATTAGAAGTCGCTTGTGAGGAACGGTGTCAAAAGCTTTCCGGAAATCTAGAAATACGGAATCAACTTGAGATCCCCTGTCGATAGCGGCCATTACTTCGTGCGAATAAAGAGCTAGCTGCGTTGCACAAGAGCGATGTTTTCTGAAGCCATGCTGATTACGTGTCAATAGATCGTTCCCTTCGAGGTGATTCATAATGTTTGAATACAGTATATGCTCCAAAACCCTACTGCAAACCGACGTCAATGATATAGGTCTGTAGTTAAATGGATTACACCTACTACCCTTCTTGAACACTGGTGCGACCTGCGCAATTTTCCAATCTGTAGGTACAGATCTATCGGTGAGCGAGCGGTTGTATATGAGTGCTAAGTAGGGAGCTATAGTATCAGCGTAATCTGAAAGGAACCTAATCGGTATACAATCTGGACCTGAAGACTTGCCCGTATCAAGCGATTTGAGTTGCTTCGCAACCCCTAAGGTATCTACTTCTAAGAAACTCATGCTAGCAGATGTTCGTGTTTCAAATTCTGGAATATTCCATTCGTCTTCCCTGGTGAAGGAAGTTCGGAAAACTGCGTTCAATAACTCCGCTTTAGCGGCACAGTCGTCGATAACAGTACCATCGGCACTGCGTAGCGAAGGTATTGACTGCGTCTTGCCGCTTGTGTACTTTACATACGACCAGAATTTCTTCGGATTTTCTACCAAATTTCGAGACAATGTTTCGTTGTGGAACCTATTAAAGGCATCTCGCATCGAAGTACGTGCCAAATTTCGCGCGTCTGTAAATTTTAGCCCATCTTCGGGATTTCGCGTTCTTCTGAACTTCGCATGCTTTTTCCGTTGCCTCTGCAACAGCGTTCGGACCTTTTTTGTGTACCACGGGGGATCCGTTCCATCTCTTACCAATTTATGAGGTATGAATATCTCAATTACTGTTGCTACTATATCTTTGAATTTGAGCCACATCTCGTCTACATTCGCATAGTCAGTTCGGAAGGAATGGAAATTGTCTTTTAGGAAGGCTTCTAGTGGCACTTTATCCGCTTTTTTAAATAAAATTATTTTGCGTTTGTTTCTGATGGATTTGGAAGAAATGGTATTGAGCCTAGCTACACTCCTGGAAATGGAAAAAAGAACACATTGACACCGGTGTGTCAGACACACCATACTTGCTCCGGACACTGCGAGAGGGCTGTACAAGCAATGATCACACGCACGGCACAGCGGACACACCAGGAACCGCGGTGTTGGCCGTCAAATGGCGCTAGCTGTGCAGCATTTGGGCACCGCCGCCGTCAATGTCAGCCAGTTTGCCGTGGCATACGGAGCTCCATCGCAGTCTTTAACACTGGTAGCATGCCGCGACAGCGTGGACGTGAACCGTATGTGCAGTTGACGGACTTTGAGCGAGGGCGTATAGTGGGCATGCGGGAGGCCGGGTGGACGTACCGCCGAATTGCTCAACACGTGGGGCGTGAGGTCTCCACAGTACATCGATGTTGTCGCCAGTGGTCGGTAGAAGGTGCACGTGCCCGTCGACCTGGGACCGGACCGCAGCGACGCACGGATGCACGCCAAGACCGTAGGATCCTACGCAGTGCCGTAAGGGACCGCACCGCCACTTCCCAGCAAATTAGGGACACTGTTGCTCCTGGGTTATCGGCGAGGACCATTCGCAACCGTCTCCATGAAGCTGGGCTACGGTCCCGCACACCGTTAGGCCGTCTTCCGCTCACGCCCCAACATCGTGTAGCCCGCCTCCAGCGGTGTCGCGACAGGCGTGAATGGAGGGACGAATGGAGACGTGTCGTCTTCAGCGATGAGAGTCGCTTCTGCCTTGGTGCCAATGGTGGTCGTATGCGTGTTTGGCGCCGTGCAGGTGAGCGCCACAATCAGGACTGCATACGACCGAGGCACACAGGGCCAACACCTGGCATCATGGTGTGGGGAGCGATCTCCTACACTGGCCGTACACCTCTGGTGATCGTTGAGGGGACACTGAATAGTGCACGGTATATCCAAACCGTCATCGAACCCATCGTTCTACCATTCCTAGACCGGCAAGGGAACTTGCTGTTCCAACAGGACAATGCACGTCCGCATGTATCCCGTGCCACCCAACGTGCTCTAGAAGGTGTAAGTCAACTACCCTGGCCAGCAAGATCTCCGGATCTGTCCCCCATTGAGCATGTTTGGGACTGGATGAAGCGTCGTCTCACGCGGTCTGCACGTCCAGCACGAACGCTGGTCCAACTGAGGCGCCAGGTGGAAATGGCATGGCAAGCCGTTCCACAGGACTACATCCAGCATCTCTACTATCGTCTCCATGGGAGAATAGCAGCCTGCATTGCTGCGAAAGGTGGATATACACTGTACTAGTGCCGACATTGTGCATGCTCTGTTGCCTGTGTCTATGTGCCTGTGGTTCTGTCAGTGTGATTATGTGATGTATCTGACCCCAGGAATTTGTATATAAAGTTTCCCCTTCCTGGGACAATGAATTCACGGTGTTCTTATTTCAATTTCCAGGAGTGTACAATGACCTTGTGATCACTAATCCCTGTATCAGTCATGATGCTCTCTATCAGCTCTGGATTGTTTGTGGCCAAGAGGTCAAGTGTGTTTTCGCAACCATTTACAATTCGCGTGGGTTTGTCGACTAACTGCTCGAAATAATTTTCGGAGAATGCATTTAGGACAATCTCGGAAGACGTTTTCTGCCTACCACCGGTTTTGAACAAGTATTTTTGCCAACATACCGAGGGTAGGTTGAAGTCCCCACCAACTATAACCGTATGAGTGGGGTATTTATTTGTTACGAGACTCAAACTTTCTCTGAACTGTTCCGCAACTGTATCATCGGAGTCTGGGGGTCGGTAGAAGGAGCCAATTATTAACTTAATTCGGCTGTTAAGTATAACCTCCACCCACACCAATTCGCACGGAGTATCTACTTCGACTTCGCTACAAGATAAACCACTACTGACAGACACAAACACTCCACCACCAATTCTGCCTAATCTATCTTTCCTGAACACCGTCTGAGACTTCGTAAAAATTTCTGCAGAACTTATTTCAGGCTTTAGCCAGCTTTCTGTACCTATAACGATATCAGCTTCTGTGCTTTCTATTAGCGCTTGAAGCTCAGGGACTTTTCCAGCGCAACTACAACAATTTACAACTATAATTCCGACTGTTCCTTGATCCAAGCACGTCCTGTAATTGCCAAGCACCCTTTGACATTGCAGCCCATCCCGCACTTTCCCGAGGCCTTCTAACCTAAAAAACCGCCCAGTCCACGCCACACAGCCTCCGCTACCCGTGTAGCCGCCAGCTGAGTGTAGTGAACTCCTGACCTATTCAGCGGAACCCGAAACCCCACCACCCTATGGCGCAAGTCAAGGAATCTGCAGCCAATGCGGTCGCAAAACCGTCTGAGCCTCTGATTCAGACCCTCCACCCGGCTCTGCACCAAAGGTCCGCAGTCGGTTCTGTCAACGATGCTGCAGATGCTTAATTAAGCAATAAAATTAATGACTACTTTTATTGATTCATTTATCTCTGGTGCGTAGTAGGAAAGCTGAAGAAAGTGTATACCTCCATGAAAGAAAGAGATGGACATACAGAGGAACACCTTTGAAAGGAAAAAAACCGGAATTCCCACATGCCTTCAGCTGTTGTTTACATTTTGCGCTACGACCGAATTTTTAATCATACACTAATTTGCCTTGTTTTCATACCTTTAGTAATTATAAATAGCAATACGGATCCAAATCGAAATTCATCAAAGAAGGGGAAGTTTCTTTTCGTAGATAAGTATCTCGAAAGTTTACTTTATAGTTGTCTTGCTAGTATGAAGTCCTTTATATACAGAAAAAGCGAGACACCATGTTGTAACGAGTTAATATCATAGGACTAATTAAAGCGACTGTGTGGTCACAAACACTGATGAGCCAAAACATTATGATCACTTGCTTAATAGCTTGTTTGCGCGTCTTAGGAACGAAATACATAACTGATTCTGCGTGCCAGGGATCTGATAGTTTGTTAGCAGGTTTGTGGAGGTATGTGACATTATATGTATAAGCACAGGTCATCTAATTCGCGTAAATAACGGTCCGCTGATTTGCGTACGCGCTTATGACACCCGATAGTGACGCAGATGTGCTCCATAAGATTTACATCAGGCGAATTTCGTCGCCTAGACATCTACGTGAGTTCATTATAATGCTCCTCCAACCACTGTAACACGGTTCTGGTTCCGAGATACGGACAATTATACTGCTGAAAGATGACATCGCCATCGGGGAAGACATCAAACATAGAGGTATGCTGGTGGTTCGCAGCTGACAGCGTGTCTTCGTTTACTACCGCAGGTCCCATTGAAGCACAGGAGAATAACTCCCATAGAATAATAGTGCTCTCAACAGCCTACTTCCGTGAGGCTCTGCACGTTCCTAGCAGCATTCACTTTGATGATGGCGTTTGTGGAGACGACCATCGGCTAAGTGGAGCAAAAATGTCATTCACACGAAGAGCCAACATGTTTCCATTGATGGACGGTCAAATCCCGATGGTTCCGTGTCCACTGAAATCGTAATTGACGCTGTCGTGGAGTCAATATGTGAGCACATAGTGGTTGTCTGCTGCGGAGCTCCATATTCAACAATGTTCTATGAACGGTGTGCTCCGAAACACTTGTGTGCTCTTTCGGCAGAGATGCCACAGATTAGCATCTGAGTCGTGAACGTCCAACCACTTAACGCCTAGTGGTAGTTTCACTGTCCTTCTACCTCTTTTCGTAGATGCTCACGGCAGAATCAAGTGAACATTCGACCGGCTTTGCCGTTTTCAAGATACTCGTTCTCAGACTCTGCGTAATAATAATCAGACCTTTGTCAAAATCGCTTATCTCAATGGATTTCCCCATCTGCAGCGCCTGTATTCTCTGGGGTGATACCGCGTCAGTGTCTGCTCTGCTTACGTACTTTTGTTATCGCGTTACATGCCCGCAACGCCACCAGGTGGCGTCCGACTAGTTAGTTAGTTGGTTGGTTGGTTATGTGTTCCATTGATCAATCGCACGGTACGGTATTCGTTATGATGTGGACGTTTCAAGTGCACAAGAAATGCACATATGAAACAAGATTTTGTTAATATACCGGGTGATCAAAAAGTCAGTATAAATTTGAAAACTGAATAAGTGACGGAATAATGCCGATAGAGAGCTACAAATTGACACACATGCTTGGAATGACATGGGGTTTTATTAGAACCAAAAATATACAAAAGTTCAAAAAATTTTCTTCAGATGGCGCTTCATCTGATCAGAATAGCAATAATTGGCATAACAGAGTAAGAAAAGCAAAGATGATGTTCTTTTCAGGAAATGCTCAATATGTCCACCATCATTCCTCAACAATAGCTGTAGTCGAGGAATAATGTTGTGAACAGCACTGTAAAGCAAGTCCGGAATTATGGTGAGGCATTGGCGTCGGATGTTGTCTTTCAGCATCCCTAGAGATGTCGGTCGATCACGATACACTTGCAACTTCAGGTAACCCAAATCCAATAATCGCACGGACTTGGGTGGCCAAGCATGACTAAAGTGGCGGCTGAGCACACGATCATCACCAAACGACGCGCGCAACAGATCTTTCACGCGTCTAGCAATATGGGGTGGAGCGCCATTCTGCATAAACATCATACGTTCCAGCACGTGTTTATCAGCCAGGCTGGGGATGATGCGATTCTGTAACATATCGGCGTACCTCTCACCCGTCACGGTAGCAGTTACAAACCAGAATTACGCATTTCCTCGAAGAAAAAAGGGCCTATAATGATAGACGTGGTAAATCCAACCCATACCGTGACTTTCTCGTCGTGCAATGGAGTTTCCACGAAAGGGCTAGTATTTTCGGTAGCCCAAATTCTGCCAAAAAAAAAAAAAAGAAAATGGCTTCGAGCACTATGGGACTCAACTGCTGTGGTCATTAGTCCCCTAGAACTTAGAACTACTTAAACCTAAGTAACCTAAGGACATCACACACATCCATGCCCGAGGCAGCATTCGAACCTGCGACCGTAGCAGTCGCACGGGTCCGGACTGCGCTCCTAGAACCGCCAGACCACCGCGGCCGGCCCAAATTCTGCAGTTGTGGACGTTGACAGACCCCCGGAGCGTGAAATGAGCTTCGTAGGTCCACAACACTTTACTCAACCAATCGTCATCTTCCGCCATCTTTTGAAATGCCCACACCGCAAGTGCCCTCCGCTTCACTAAATCGCCAGGTAACAGTTCATGATGCCGGTGGATTTTTTACGGATGGCATCGGAGGATACGCCTCAGTGCCAACCAAACAGTAGTGTATGGAATGCCGGTGCGACGTGCGACTGCACGAGCGCTGACTTCTCCGTGCATAGACGAACCCGTTACAGTCTTCATTTCTTCTTGAACTATCTCAGCATCCTTACGCGTTGTGCTCGGTCGACCACTACGGGGTCTATCGTCTAAACAACCCGTGGCATCGAACTTCTCCCGGGTTCGATTCCCGGCGGGGTCAGGGATTTTCTCTGCCTCGTGATGGCTGGGTGTTGTGTGATGTCCTTAGGTTAGTTAGGTTTAAGTAGTTCTAAGTTCTAGGGGACTGATGACCATAGATGTTAAGTCCCATAGTGCTCAGAGCCATTTTTGAGCTTCGACTAGGCGCTCAGTCCGGAACCGCGCGACTGCTACGGTCGCAGGTTCGAATCCTGCCTCGGGCATGGATGTGTGTGACGTCCTTAGGTTAGTTAGGTTTAAGTAGTTCTAAGTTCTAGGGGACTGATGACCACAGTTGTTAAGTCGCATAGCGCTCAGAGCCATTTGAACCAATTTTTTTTTTTTTTTTTGAGCTTCGAACTTCGAAATCATTCTCGCCACAGCTGCATTTGTCAACGGACCTATACCCATTCGAATCCCCTTCATATGGCTATAGGATCGTAACGCTGAACTAACACATTCCCCATTCTGATAATACAGCTTCACTAAAAGCGCCATTTCAGGTAACGTCAACATGCTGTGACTGCTGGCGCATCTGATTCTCTCTCTCATTACAGCTCCTTTTATACACGATTATGCTCAGTCACTGACGTTTCGCTGTCCACCGCCATCTGTCGGACATTTTGTGAACTTTTTTTTTGATCTATTAAAACCCCATGTCATTCCAAGCATGGATGTCAATTTTTACCTCTCTATCTACATTATTCTGTGATTTATTAAGTTTTCCATTTTATACTGAATTTTTGAACACCCCATATATATTACAATACAGAGTTAAAGATTAATATCTATTATTTACCCCATTCCCTTAAATGGCACAAAATGCATATACTATATTTATAAATTTATTCTTATTCAAGAATTCATCTATGGTATATATGGAGTTGTCAAGGAGATATGATTTCAATTTATTTTTGAAGCTACTACTGGTGTCTGTCAGACAATTTTTATAGCAGCATATTTCACAACTTTCTGCGCCAAAGATCAGTTGAGTAAAGGATAGTGTAAGTCTTTCTTTTTTCTGGTGTCATAATCACAAATGTCACTCTTGTTTTTAAACTGGACAATGTTGTTGAGAACAAATTTCATTAGTTAGTAAATGTACTGTGAGGATGTTGTAAGAATTCCCAATCTCTTAAAAAGATGCCTACAAGATGTGCGACTATGAAACCCACACATTATTCTAACCACTTTCTTTTGGGCAGTGAATAATTTTTGTCTAAATGTTGAGTTACCCCAAAATATTATTCCGTGTGACATCAGAGAGTGAAAGTATGCAAAGTATGTTAGCTTACTAATTTCTATATCCTCAAAATTGGCAATAATTCTTATTGCAAAAGTTGCTGAACCTAGCCACTTTAGAAGATCCAAAGTTTGAATTTTCCAATTAAATTCTCAGCTATATGTACATCCATCAACTTAGTATCTAAGTCTACTGACTTCTGTTGATGTGTTGCATTTATTGAAGGAACTGTACTTTTTTCTGCAGAAAATTGGATGTACTGTGTTTTTTTCAAAGCTTAGAACAAGCCCATTTGCAGAAAACCAATTAATGACTTTTCCAAAGACCTTCCTTGTATCATTTTCAATTGAAGTTTATTTTACTGGATTAACAATGAAGCTTGTATTATCAGCAAACACTGTCAGCTCAGCTTCCTGTTTCAGATAGGAAGGGAGTTCTTCACATGTATGAAGAACAGAAGGGGAACCATGGTTGAACCCTGTGGAACACCTAGTGTGTTTATCAGACAAGTATGGGCTTGTGCTGCCCCACAATCCGGTGAATTTGTAAATACTACGATCTAGTATTACCTCCGATAAGATTCATGTATAACTTTCTGAGTCATTACTTCCGAGTTATTAATATCTCCCAACTATTGAGCTCAAAGTTTTCACATTAACAAACTATAGCACTGGTATGTGCGATTGACATTTTAGTTTCCATAAGGTTGGACGAAGATTAAAGGCATGTTATCACAATGGAAGAATTTTAACAATATTTCAGCCTGTGATAACTTGCTAGTTTTCTACATCTCGTAGACTCAAATTCGATGTTTTTGGGACATTTCCTCCATGGTGTACTGGACAGCCATTTTGGACATGTCTGTAAGAACATACAACAAATACATAATTAAAGTGAGGACGATCGATGATCATTTAAGTGCAGATGCACGCCAGGCTCGAACTCTTACGGGAATCGGCAAGATGTCACGAGTAATCAGGCCAAAGAGCATCGGTAGTATGTGGTATAAGTTGAGAATTTGGGTCTGACGAGAGACATGTTGGGATAGTCCATGCGGATGTGGTGGCCACTGTGGATGGCGTAGTGGTCAGCGCATCTGCCTAGTAAGCAGGAAAACCGGGTTCGAGTCCCAGTTCGGCAAACATTTCAGCTTGTCCCATTGATATCAATATTCACAGGCAGCTAATGTCTTTAATTTCTTTATGTCTTTAAGTCACATGATATGTTGATAAATATTCTGTTTTGCGCATCTGAATGCTCATTCCATACATATTCCCAATGTATGCATGGAGAGGCTGATGTCAGACTTAGAAGAAATTGAAACGTCCCCTCAAAAAAATTAATGAATTACTGTGCTGGTAAACTCCTTACGTTATTTGATTTTCAAACAGCTGAACAAAACTGAACGTACTCAGACATTTCTCTCTTTACTTATTCTGATCATTACTAAACTGACACACAATACTTTTAGCGCAACGCAATCTGACTTCCAATAATGTATACAAAAGAATGGCCCTGACTAACAAAAACCTATACCTTTCATGAATCACTTACCTCACAAAAATCTTCGTTACTCGAACTACTGCAATACAGCGCCAATACTGCCAGCTAAATAAAAGATTATAACTACTGAAGGCACTAACTACTGTTAGGTATAGTTAGCAAATGAAAGATTTTGATAGAGCACAAACAATGTATTTACCTTAATAGTGTTCAAAAGTCGTAATATGTCTTACAAATTTACTGTTTCTGATGGACACACGTCCAGATCATCCGTTCTTAAAACTCCGCCCGCATCTCGTGGTCGTGCGGTAGCGTTCTCGCTTCCCACGCTCGGGTTCCCGGGTTCGATTCCCGGCGGGCAGGGATTTTCTCTGTCTCGTGATGGCTGGGTGTTGTGTGATGTCCTTACGTTAGTTAGGTTTAAGTAGATCTAAGTTCTAGGGGACTGATGACCTAAGATGTTAAGTCCCATAGTGCTCAGAGCCATTTGAACCATTTTTTTCTTAAACTCCGCCATCTCACTCCTCACATCCACCACTGCTGGCGGCTCACCTCCAACTGCGCAACGCTACGTGCTGTCAACAGCCAACTGCCCAACGCTACAATGGCAAATTGCAATAATGCAAACCAGCCACAGATTGAACATAGCACAGTCAGTGATTTTCATACAGAGCGCTACGTGGCGTTACCAACATAAAAACCTAAACAGCGTACTTACAAAATTAGTAACATGAAATAACTCTTTCTATACTGGTAACGATAGTGTAACAATAACAGCTTCAAGAAAGATTGTAATGAGTCCTGGCTTCGTTAATTATGGGAAAGTGGATAATACAGTGTCTAATTGTAAGCAAAGTACTAACCGATTTGTTCTTATCCGACTGAAATAAGGCTAAGAACTATTATCGCTGTACAATTACAGGAATTAATGAAATACTTTGTGGGAGACTAGAGATCTGTAGCGGGAAAGACGAGTACAACAGAAAAAATAGGCAATATGAAAGTGGGGAAACAAGTACTTCCTTTCCCCTCAGTCGCATAGCACGAAATTACGTATAGTCATCCATCAGTAACTATAGGAAACTATCTTACTTGTTTGATATGTAAGAGCTGTACCACGCTGTATACGTGTACTCGCTTTCCGAGCTGCAGAAGACGGAATTCTGTTAAAAGTATGTGACGTAATCCATTAACTGACGTAAGACGATACAGCTGGGTCGCGGAAATTTTGCCATTTCTGTTGGGTTGTTTACAGTAGCTTGTCAGCGCAATCCTCGTTTAAATAACTCGTCTCGTGTGTTCCTTATCCGTTATTTTTTTGCGCGGATAGTTTAAGAACGGCCTTTCCCATTAATCGCTCACTAGAATTAATTATGACAGGGCTGAAAAACAAAAACTATACAGTTTAGCCCCTGCATAAGAATTAAAATAGTAAACATGTGCGGATATCTCGTCAACACACTTAAATTTTCTTTTATTTTCTGCCTGTGCAGTAACAAGGACCCAGTAGCCAACATTCCAGTAGACAACATTCCAATAGAACTACTGACGGCCTTCGGAGAGCCAGTCCTGACAAAACTCTACCATCTGGTGGGTAAGATGTATGAGACAGGCGAAATACCCTCAGACTTCAAGAAGAATATAATAATTCCAATCCCAAAGAGAGCAGGTGTTGACAGATTCGAAAATTACCGAATTATCAGTTTAAGTAGTCACGGCTGCAAAATACTAACACGAATTCTTTACAGACAAATGGAAAAACTAGTAGAAGCCGACCTTGGGGAAGATCAGTTTGGATTCCGTAGAAATTCTGAAGGTGGCGGGGGTAAAACATAGGGAGCGAAAGGCTATTTATAATTTGTATAGAAACCAAATGGCAGTTATCAGAGTCGAGGGACATGAAAGGGAAGCAGTGGTTGGGAAGGGAGTTAGACAGGTTTGTAGCCTCCCCCTGATGCTATTCAATCTGTATATTGAGCAAGCAGTAAAGGAAACAAAAGACAAGTTCGGAGTAGGTATTAAAATCCATAGAGAAGAAATAAAAGCTTTGAGGCTCGCCGATGACATTGTCATTCTGTCAGAGACAGCAAAGGACTTGGAAGAGCAGTTGAACGGAATGGATAGTGTGTTGAAAGGAGGGTGTAAGATGGACATCAACAAAAGCAAAACGAGGACAATGGAATGTAGTCGAATTAAGTCGGGTGATGTTGAGGGTATTAGATTAGGAAATGAGACACTTAAAGTAGTAAAGGAGTTTTGCTATTTGGGGTGCAAAATAACTGATGATGGTCAAGGTAGAGAGGATATAAAATGTAGGCTGGCAATGGGAAGGAAAGCGTTTCTGAAGAAGAGAAATTTGTTAACATCGGGTATAGATTTAAGTGTCAGGAAGTCGTTTCTGAAAGTATTTGTATGGAGTGTAGCCATGTATGGAAGTGAAACATGGACGATAAGTAGTTTAGACAAGAAGAGAACAGAAGCTTTCGAAATGTGGTGCTGCAGAAGAATGCTGAAGATTAGATGGGTAGATCACATAACTAATGAGGAGGTGTTGAATAGGATTGGGGAGAAGAGAAGCTTGTGGAACAACTTGACTAGAAGAAGGGATCGGTTGGTAGGACATGTTCTGAGGCATCAAGGGACCACCTATTTAGTATTGGAAGGCAGCGTGGAGGGTAAAAATCGTAGAGGGAGACCAAGAGATGAATACACTAAGCAGATTCAGAAGGATGTATGTTGCAGTAGGTACGGGGAGATGAAGATGCTTGCACAGGATAGAGTGACATGGAGAGCTGCATCAAACCAGTCTCAGGACTGAAGACCACAACAACAACAACATGAAGATTTATAGGGAGACACGGGTAATGTGAACTACCCCGAATTAAACGTCTATTTACTTTTTGTTAGCAACCACATTTTTTAAAACTAAAGTACATCTAATCGTGTTATGTTATAAACGCGAAATTTTATGAGGATGTCTGAATACTGGCCAGATTTTCATTAAACTTCACAGCAATAGAGCTTACACATCAGAATAACAGGAAGGACACTGCGATAAGATATCTCGTTCTCACGGAAATATGTAATAACGCGGGAGAAACTGCGGTACGGAAAGCTAATAATACCTACATGTATCTTGATCAAATGTTTATTCTCTAACCTATTTTTATTTCAGCATTTTTACTTATCAGTTTATTGTTTAAGTAGTTGGTTTCGAATACGTTGCTTTACTTCGAATATTGTGTTTCCAACACAAATCTGCCATATTTTTATTCCTTACTACCTACGTTATTTAATTATTAAAAAAAGTAGTTATTTTTTTAAATGTTGTGTTATTATATTCGATAACTGAAATTCAACAATAGATGGCCGAGATTTCAATTAATTACACCTATCTGGCCGAGGTGGCCGAGTGATTCTAGGCGCTGCAGTCTGGAACCGCGCGACCGCTACGGTCGCACGTTAGAATCCTGCCTCGTGCATAGATGTGTGTGATGTCCTTAGGTTAATTAGGTTTAACTAGTTCTAAGTTCTACGGGACTGATGACCTCAGTAGTTAAGTCCCATAGTGCTCAGAGCCATTTGAAACAATTACACCTACCTAATATTTTCACTGCTTCTGCGTCAAGAGAACTTACGCTGCCATCTGTATCTGGTGCACAGAATGAAATCTACTATCATAACGACGCAGGTCAATGGTTAAGTCGTTCAAATAAAATGACATAATCTCACAAAGTTGAAATTTTGAAAAAAAAGAATGTTGCATTCCACCTCCAAATTATGACTTTGTTAAGGGCGCTGTACAGTTAAAAAGAAAACGTGTAATTGCAGTTCAATGGCAGACTGTGCTCCTTTCCACCAACGATAACAAAAATGCAAGATTCGTGTATGGTGAGGCCTTTCAATCGCTATAAATATATGCATGAACTGCAAAAACTCATGCGGCATCTCAGAGCCACACGTCATCAGCTACAGATGAGAAATGTTTTGTTGAAGATATTCCAGTCTTCTTACAGTCGATTTCCGCCCACCAGAAACAACCAGAAGCCAAAAAGAGAGTCGTAGGATCAATTTCGGCTGAGATATTCTTTGGTACAATGACCTACCACCACAGAACACACAACAACATGTTGTTTTTGAAGATCTTATAAAACTTATGTTTGGATATGGTGACTAAAATACAAAAGAATACGCAGAAAACTGTGCAAAAATGCCACATACGCTTCACCAAAAATTCAGAATGAAATAATTAGTTTGCGAGGAGACGCCATTCGAGAGGATATCATTAATGTCGTAAAGAACGCATTTGCCTATAATATCTTGGTAGACGAGGGGTGTGACATATCAGGAAAAGAGCACCTTTGCATTGGTGTTAGGTTTTTTGAAGAGGGAAAGGTGGTGGTTCGCGAAGAGTTTCTTGGTTTTGCGGAAATGACTGCCATGGATGCGAAATCTATAGCCTCTGCCATTGACGATTTTATAGTTAACACAGGTCTTGATCCCGAAAGTTGCGTAGAGCAGGGGTATGACGGATTTTCAACTATGTCAGGAAGGAATGATGGTGTTCAGAAAATTATACGAGAGGAATATAAAAAAGGGCTGTTTTTTCACTGTGCTAACCACAAACTGAACTTAGTCCCGCGGGATTTAAACCAAATACCGGTAATACGAAATACAGTTACCAGAATGAAAGAAATAAATTTCTTTCGAGAGTCGGCCTTTCGTAAGAAATGCGTACCAAATATTCCAGTGCTCTGTGAAACCAGATGGTCTCATCAGTATTTTTAAAGAGAATTTTGTGAGGAAGAAGGTAACAGCGCAACCAGAAAACACGCTTTTCAGTTGCACTGAACTACTACAAATTCTGAATTTATTGTTAGTGTTTGTACAATATTCTGCACTGCTGCAACCAATAAAAAGGTTATTAGTAGCCAGCAAACAGTGGTCTGCAGCTGTGGTCTAATGCATGTGTGACTAGTGATGAGTTAACGAACATGTGCATTTACAGATTATGTTGTCGTACGATGTTTGAATACATGTGCTCGCACTGTGTAACAACGACACGAATGTATTTAACAGGACTGACGACTTACAAATGTGTCAGCTAATTTACGTTGACATCGCTTAAAGCCATAATATGAAAGTAACATGGCTACATAGTTGAAAAGTTTAGAGTAATCGTTATAACGTCGAGATACATAATGAATCTGTAAAATAATTCTCTTAAACATTCTGTATTTTTCAGCAGCAGCACTTGTTTATGGCCTAAGGCCGAAATTGCAATAGTGTAATAAAAACTTATAACAATCACTGGCGTAAAGATTATGTCCTTAAAAAAATTATAACTGTGGATCCCAGCTCCAACAAGTGTATTCATTGTTAACAAGTGTACTCAATAGTAAATGCTCTGCAGTCCAAAAGTATGGACATGCTTCAGTGCGAAAGCCATATCAGAAGAATAACTGACACATCATGAAAGTGTCGGTGTTCAAAGCCAGAGTTTAGTAGCCGAAGCAGAGACAATCGTTAACGATCTTGAGACTGATTTTAGAATGCCACGTATCACAAATAGGCAGACGCACCGTGCAAATCCTCCAGGACTGCTAGCGAGTTTTGGAAGAGATGATTCCCTACCAAGATTCTTTGATTATGTCTCTAAATCTGTGTTTTTCCGGAGATGCTTTACCTGCGTACTCATTGTTTACATTGTACGCTTACGTAATGCTTCAAATGTTGCATCAAACGTTTTGTGAAAAAGAGAACTTTCTAGCAGTTATTACAATTTGAGTGGTTTTCTTGGTGAGACAGAACTGTGGTAAAATATGTGGGAACAAAAAATATGAAGTAAATGGAGCTTGTTGCGCCAGTTAAAAAAAAACACTACTGTTTTATCCAACGCTAAAGCAGGCGCTTCACATTTCACTTGCGTAGCTCGGCACAAGAACCATCGAAAGATAGCTCAGTACGTTACTAGTAGTCAAGACTTTGTATCGAATGATAATGAGGAAAAACGTCCTATCCGCCTCTGTATGGTGAGTGTACTTAGAATGAGGGCTTAGAAGCACAGAATAAATTTTAAACTGAAACACTAACCAGATATTGCCAGAACCCTCGCAGGTTATCGTTGAAGTAAAATTAGTTAGTAACTTAAATGAATAAATATACTACTAATTGTCGAGTTTTTCTACTTTTGCTAAGCAAATGCAACGGACGCTCATGAACATGCGGCTTAAATAACATTTGTCATCTGGGAAATATGTAGAAATTGGATGTGGCAGATCATGGATAGTGTAATGATACAGTTAATTTGAGATATTAGGCAACATTCAAGACTAACGCTTTCAAAACATGAAGGCAGAGCATAGTTTGCGTCCTAAGGTTTTTTGGTTTTACTAATTCAGTTTGAGGTATTTCGATACACACTCAAATGTTCTCGAAATGTAGCCTGTAGTGCCATCTGTTATTGACGTGCGGGACTAGTTAGATAAAAGTTTTTGCATTTTTGTTTGCGCAAAATTGCGTACTTTCTTTCTTATTTATAGTATGAACCACTTAGAAAAGTTCATCGTACAAAAAAGCAGTATGTTGTGTGAATTAAAATATGCGTATAATAATTTCTGTGAACTTTTCAGAGATACCTGCGGTAGGTAGGTCAAACAAAGTGTCAGAAGAGTAGAACAAAATAATCTTTGGCTGACTGTCGTTGAGGGAAGCAGTGCGTAGGAATACGGCTGTTTGTGCTGGTAGCTCTCGGAAGAAAGCATGTCACTTAAATTCGTACACGTTGACAATGTATTGAAATGCCAGAGGAGAGTGTTTGCCAGTATGAATTATTTAATACCACCACGGAAGAACTTGTTTTTGGCTGATTATTTATTCTACAGCCTATCATCACAAAGCAGTACTAAATTTGGCTCTAAATACGAATACTATTTGTATAATATCTTAGATAAACGGTGCCATTTGTATTAATACTAATTTCTGGTGTGTTATTAATATAGTAATTTGATGTATGTGCGTTTGCGTGCTTATTCATTATCATTATGTTCTAGTGTCGTTACACATGTCAGTACTACAAATATTACATAACTAGCAGTACCTGCGTCAAACTTCCAACTATCGCCATTTTTTTTCTTTCTATTTGACTCAATTTTCTCAGTTTTGCTCATGTAAAAGTAAAATATTATTACAGTGTGTACTTAAAATTTTCTGTTTCAACTCGACGTTAGGTATCCGACGCTTACGACTATTTTTTCAATTGAAGATAGTAATTAAATGGTAAATCTCGTCGGTCGCGTTACTATTGTGGCCATAGAACCACCAAATTGTAAAAGAACTCCTCGCCAAGCCGTGAAGATGTCTACCGGCCGCCGTGTCATTCTTTCCCGGCCGTTTCGCAGACTTTCCAGACCGTGGGGCCGCTGCTACTCGGTCAAGTACAACCCAGTTGGTGTCACGAGGTTGAGAACACTCTGCACCAGTCCTCCCACCAAGGAAAACGTCCTTATTAGTACTGCGAATCGAACGCGGGTTCTCTGCATGGCAGCCATCTATGGTGACCATTAAGTTACGGAAACGGACCTTTAACAGAAAGGAAGGGTTGAAATTAAACAAGTCGTGGGCTCACTGCTACATCTAGCAAACAATGACAACTCTTGCACACTACAAGATGCGGAACCCATGTCGTCGCGATTCATATCTTATCAGGCGATTTGATGATGTAGAGACACGGCCATTTAATGGATTCGCATAAACAGTTTGTCTTACTGAACGTGTTGTACTTTGAAGCTGCCAGCATTAGGAGACGAAACTTTAGAGAAAGAAACATGCATTAGCCCACGGCCTAATGCTTACGGAGCAGGAGTGTATTACTGCCCATTGGAGTCACACCTCATACTGATGGTAGAGGTTGACATCAATCCAAATGGAATGAAACTAGTCATCTAATATACGTTATGCGATGAACATCACCACAAATCTTATTAAATGCCGAACTGATACTTCACGGGGCAACTCTTTCCATCTTGTTCAGCGCCATCACCTGTTACGAGCGGCTGTTTCACCGACAAGCCGAGACGGGCCTATCAATACAGAGGTTGAAGTATCGAGGCAGGGTGGCTTGTCCTAGGACGCCTATCAAACTAATATTTACTGTATTGAACGATGTGTTTGAACTAACAGGTTGCTGATTATTTTTATAGTCATAAGAAGAAGAAAAAAATTAGTTTTTAGATTTCTTTCATTCAGTTACTTGTGTTTGAAGTATCAAATCCTGCCCAGAGCAAGTACACGCAAAGGTTGATGGTTTACAAAAAGTTTTGCCCTAATCATTTTTTTTGCTCCGGATCTACTACATCTACAAGACCACCCTGCAGTTTACACTTAATGTGCCTGGCGGAGAGTTCTTCAAACCAATAATCAGTTTATTCTACCGTTCCACTCTCTAACGGAGTGCGAGAAAAGTGGGCACTTAATTATTTCTGTATGAGCTCTGATTTCTCTTATTTTATTATGTTTATCATTTTTCCATATATAGGCTGGCACCAGTAAAATATTTTCAAACTTTGAAGAGACCATTGGTGACGCAAATTTCGTGATAAGATCTTCCCGCAACGAAAAACGCCATTGATTTAATAATTGACACACCAACTCGCTTATCATATCCGTGACACTCTCTCCCCTGTTTCCCCGTAATACAAAACTGGCTGCTCTTCTTTGGAGTTTTTCTACGTCTTCTGTCAATGTTATCTAGTAAGGGTCCTATACCGCCCAGCAATACTCTAGCAGAGGACGAACAAACGTAGTGTGGGCAATCTCTCTAGTAGTCCTGTTGCATCTTGTAAGCAATAAAAGCACTCTTTGGTTTCCCTTACCCACAACATATCTATATGAGCATTCCAATTTAAGATGATCGTAATTACAGTTCGTAGGTATTTAGTCGAACTCACAATTTTTAAATTTGTGTGATCTGTCGTGTACTCGAAATTTAACGGATTTTTTTTCGTGATCATGTCGATGACTTTACATGTTTCCTTATTCAGAGGCAACTGTCACTTTTTGCACCATACAGAAATCATGTCTAAATCGTTTTACAATTCGGTTTCATCTTCTGATGACTTTACTAGACGGTAAATGACAGTGACATCTGCAACAATCTAAGATCGCTGTTCAGACTGTCTTCTAAATCGTTCATATAGATTAAAAGGAGAAGAGGGCCTGCAACACTTTCTTGGGAAAACCCGGATACATCCCTGTCTTATACAACGATTTTCCGTCGATTACTACGTACTGTGACCTTTCTGACAGGAAATCACGAATCCAGTCGCACAACTGAATGGATACTCGATACACACGCAATTTGATTATAAGTCTCTTGTGAGGAACGGTATCATAAACCTTCTGGATATCTAGAAATATAGAATCAACTTGACAGCACTCATTACTTGATGAGGCCGAAGAGCTAATTGTGTTGCACACGAACGATACTTTCTGAATCGGTGCTATTATCTTCGAGGCAGTTCATAATGTTCGAACGCAGTATATGTTCCAAAATATGCTGAAAATCGACTTCGGTAATGAGGGTCTGTACTTCATCGATTACTCCTGTTTACTTTCTTGATTATTGGTGTGAGCTGTGCAACGTTCCAGTCTTTTGGTACGGAGCTTTCGTCGACCGAGCCGTTGTATATGATTGTTAAGTCCAAATGTGTGTAAATTCCTAAGGGATCAAATTGCTCAGGTCATCGGTCCCTAGACTTACACACTACTTCAACTAACTTGACGCTATGGACACTCATGCGCGAGGGAGGACTCGAACCTCTGGCGGGAGGCGCCGCACGAATAGTGACACGGCGGCTCTAACCTCGCGGCCACTCCCCGTGGCGATTGTTAAATATGGGGATATTGTATCAGCAAACTCCGGAAAGAACGTGGTTGTTGCGGTATCTGGACCAAAAGACTTACTTTTAACTTACTCGTGTTGGCAGTCGTTCTTTATTCGCATTCTGGAATATTTACTTCGTCTTCTTCGGGGGAGGATTCGGAAAGCTGTGTTCAGTAACTTAACTTTAGTGCCCCTGACATCGGTAATACGACCATTGGTATCGCGCAGTGAAAGTCGTGCCCACTGGCGTACTTTGTATACGACCAGATAATGTTTCCTTTCGGTTTTTCTGCGCGTCTGCAATGAATGTTAAACTGGAACCGCTTGCTTTCCCAGAGACAATTGTGTGGACTCCGCCAAAAATATGTAAGTAGCCTGATTTCATGTACGGTGGCCGTGGTGGTCTAGTGGGTAGAGCACCCTCCAGAACGGCTCCAGGTCTACTCAGACTGGTATTAAATGAGTACCGGTGATCTTCCCGGGTATAGGAGGCACCGGAGTGGTGGTCCTGCCACCCTGCTACTGATTTGCCGCGGCGAGGAAGGGCTACACTCCACCTACAGTTAGACGAGTAGCCTGGGGGTGAGCTTTCACCACTTGTTTATAATTCTACTTCCACACCCAGAAACTTTAAGAGTGTGTGGCGGAGAGACTTCGGTATCACCATCATTTTTCTCTTTGCATTACCATTCGCAAACAGTGCGTGGAAAGAATGACTATGGGTGTAGGCAGCCGCAAAACGCGCGGTAATTCTGCGCTGTCTGACTCTTTCCAGAGTCGAAACGAATGCATGCACTCGTTGCAGAGGAAAGGCGGTTGAAAATGATAAAAGTGGGCTGTATTTAGACACTAGACTGCGAGACAGTTACAGATTCGTGCGCACTGCTTGGCGGTCACGGCCCGTCCCACTGTCCAGGCCAGTTCTCGCCGTGCCTTGTGTCGACGGCCGCGCAGAAAAAATTCTTACCTGCAGGGGGTGTCGGGTCGCTGCTGTGCCCTTGTGGCACGTTGCACCAGTAGAGAACAATGGGTAAGCCGGGTATTACACTATCAAATTTCTTTGACACAGGAATTTTGTCAAATATTCGTCATATTTCTTTGACAAGTATCTTTGAAATGGCGCAAAAAGTGTGTTACAATGTCATCAAATATTTCGTCGTAGTTCCTTCAGGACAGATGGAACATAGAAACAGAAGTACTGCATGATATCAATTGAGATATTGCTATTTTTAGTACTGCTAGTTTTATAGATCCCAGTCACCGAGCGAGGCAGTGATTTTTCAACATGAATACATTTTCATGTTAATATTGATATATAATAATAAAACCTGAGAGAAAGTAATATACACAGTTCACAGTAGCCGAGTCGTATTCGTGAAATCGACAATCCCTTAACATGAAAAGTAAATTGTGACTCTAGTTTAAAAAATGCATTATAACTACATCTGCATGCTTGCCGTGTACTTTCTGTGCTTTACGCAGAGTGTAGTTCGTTTCGCGAATTTCTTGGCATATTTCAGACTCATTTTAATACCTTCCAAAATAGGCACGATTTTTACATTCTTGAAAATTGTCTGCCATTGATTCTGGTAAAAGACATTTTGGCCTTGAACTTGCTTCTATGCCATGCGTGTACGTATCGAGGTTGTCTTTCCCGGCTGCAACATTTAGTCCTCTAGCAAGTCTGCTTGTGACACCTTTTTCTTAACCTATGGCACGAGAATTCAACTTCATTTACCATCAAACTCATTTCCTGATCAATTTAAGCTACTACTGCTTTGAGGAAAGGGAATGGATTTCCATCTCCCTGCCTAAAAAGGGAAAACATTTGACTTCACCCCAGATTATAAAACGCCTCTATAGCACCACAATAAGCTCTGTAATACGACCTCCTTTGCATTTTGAATGTGCTTTTCCACTTCATATAAACAAAACAGAATGGTTTCACAGTGTATTTCTACACGTCAGCTGCTTGCAGAAAAACAGAAGATGATCGCTTTCTTCAATCAAATCCAAGGCGAGGCGCTAGATCAGACCAAATAAATTTGACGAAAGCAAACATTTGACGGAAGTTCGCTATTACACTACGTCAAAATATTTACAAAAGTTATGTTGTCAAACTACTTTGATAATGTAATAGCTGCCTAAGTTCCTGTATGAGCACTGATTCCCAGGATTCTTCCCGTCACGGTCATTTCGCGAGATGTCACCTACATGAGAGAACATAATTTGTATCAGGATTATTCTTCGACGCTTGTTTTCAAAATCTGAGTACATCTGTCTGTGACACGTGTTTGACATCTGCAACTATTGTGAGTCAATCGATTCCGCAACGCTCTCGGTCTTCCTAAACGAACCCGCTACTCTTTGGGTAATTTTTCTTACTTTAATTCTTTATACACACATCAAAAAAAGTTTTCCATCACCACAGTTCCCAGCGCTCCTGAAGAGAGGCATTGACTGTGGATATTGTATCACAGACAAAGTCCCTTTGACTGTTCAGAGATGTCTCTAAACCCGCCAAAAGATGTAAACGCACCGCGGTTAGAGGCGCCATGTCACTGACTGTGCAGCTCCTCCCGACGAAGGTTCGAGTCCTCCCTCGGGCATGAGAGTGTGTGTTGTTCTTAGCATAGGTTAGGTTAAGTAAGTTACAGTAATGTTTAAGTCTAGGGACCGATGTCCTCTTCAGTTTGGCCCATTAAGAACTCACACACATATGACTTTTGAAAAGATGTAAACAACCACGCATGAGCAGCACCTATTAGACAGTCGATCAATTCCAGTCATTCCACCAGGAAAGAGGTACATACCTCGTGTTGTCTGTAGCTCATCCATGCCTAGACGGTGAGTACCGCGGTTTTATCATGTCCATATTGTTAATTTGTGCCACGAAGGGCTCTCAACAAGGGAAATTCAAAAAAAAAATTGTTGAAATGGCTCTGAGCACTATGGGACTTAACATCTATGGTCATCAGTCCCCTAGAACTTACAACTACATAAACCTAACTAACCTAAGGACATCACACAACACCCAGCCATCACGAGGCAGAGAAAATCCCTGACCCCAACAAGGGAAGTGCCCAGGCGTCTCGGAGTGAACCAAACCGATGTTGTTCGGATGTCGAAGAGATACAGAGAGACAGGAACCGTCAATTACATGCCTCGCTCAGGCGGCCTCAGAGCTACTACTGCAGTGTATGACCGCTACCTACGGATTATGGCTCGGAGGAATTCTGACAGCAACGCTGAATAATGCGTTTCGTGCAGCCACAAGACGTCGTGTTACGACTGAAACTGTGTGCAATAGTCAGCATGATGCGCAACTTCACTACATGGCGAGGTCTATCTTTGCAACGACGACACCATGCAGCCTGGTGAAGATGGGCCCAGCAACATGCCGAATGGACCGCTCAGGATTGGCATCACGTTCTCTTCACTGATGAGTGTCGCATATGCCTTCGACCAGACAATCGTCGGAGACGTGTTTGGAGGAAACTAGGTCAGGCTGAACGCCTTAGAAACAATGTCCAGCAAGTGCAGCAAGATGGAGGTTCCCTGCTGTTTTGGGGTGCATTATGTGCGGCTACGTACGCCACTGGTGGTCATGGAAGGGACCGTAACGGCTGTGCGATACGTGAATGCCATATTCCGACCGATAGTGCACCCGTTATGGCAGCATATTGGCGTCGCATTCGTCTTCATGGACGACAATTCGCGCCCACCATGGCCACATCTTGTGAATGTCCTTCAGGATAACGATATCGCTCGAGTACAGTGGCTAGCATGTTCTCCAAACATGAACCCTATCGACATGTCTGGGATAGATTGTAAAGGGCTGTTTGTGGACGAAGTGACGCACCAACCACTCTGAGGAGACTACACCGAATAGCCGTTGAGGAGTGGGACAATCTGGACCAATAATGCTTTGATAAACTTTTGAATAGTATGCTACGACGAATACAGGCATGCATCAATGCAAGAATACGTGCTACTGGGTATTAGGGGTACCTGTGTGTGTGCAACAATCTGGACCACCACTGAAGGTCTCACTGTATGGTGGTACAACATGCAATGTGTGGTTTTCATGAGCAATAAAAAGGGCGGAAATGATGCTTATGTTGATCTCTATTCCAATTTTCTGTACAGGTTCCGGAACTCTCGGAACCGCGGTGATGCAAAACTTTTTTTGATGAGTGTTTACGTTTTTCCGTTACTGACGTCATTAGGACAGATCTAAACATATGTGTCATTAGTTAGTTCGAAGAACAGTGTGCTTCACATATCCGGCAACTTAAATGGCATTAGTCATTTGTAAGTCATATTGACGATTGTATTCCTTAGAAGATAAATTTGATTAAAAGCGCACGAAGTCAACCTGGAAAAGGAGTGTATTAAAGTCGCAATTTTTTCCCTAAAATATTTGTACGAAACGCAAAGTCTAACCAGATATCAGAGTTGTGAAAGGCTGTTTCATGTTTCAGTTTCTGTGGTAAGTGACACAGTTACTTGTACTTTGGCCTTCACTGTGGTGAAAGTGATTTAGTTCAGCAGACGTAAACATGAATTATAAGTTGAGGTTACACGATAAATATTCGCAGATCTGCCACTGCAAGTAGAAAAACGTGATAATGGGTAAAACAATATAATTTGTCTGTCTATTAATCTTTCAGATCATTTAACAATATCGTTACAAAGTGGATTTGAAATGGCATTTTGTTAAATACACTTTCTTTGCAGACGAATGACATGTGTGATACTGTTGCTAGTTACTGACTTTCTAAGCCTAACGTTCCAATAAACGAATGTAATACACTACTGGAAATGGAAAAAAGAACACATTGACACCGGTGTGTCAGACCCACCATACTTGCTCCGGACACTGCGAGAGGGCTGTACAAGCAATGATCACACGCACGGCACAGCGGACACACCAGGAACCGCGGTGTTGGCCGTCGAATGGCGCTAGCTGCGCAGCATTTGTGCACCGCCGCCGTCAGTGTCAGCCAGTTTGCCGTGGCATACGGAGCTCCATCGCAGTCTTTAACACTAGTAGCATGCCGCGACAGCGTGGACGTGAACCGTATGTGCAGTTGACGAACTTTGAGCGAGGGCGTATAGTGGGCATGCGGGAGGCCGGGTGGACGTACCGCAGAATTGCTCAACACGTGGGGCGTGAGGTCTCCACAGTATATCGATGTTGTCGCCAGTGGTCGGCGGAAGGTGCACGTGCCCGTCGACCTGGGACCGGACCGCAGCGACGCACGGATGCACGCCAAGACCGTAGGATACTACGGAGTGCCGTAGGGGACCGCACCGCCACTTCCCAGCAAATTAGGGACACTGTTGCTCCTGGGGTATCGGCGAGGACCATTCGCAACCGTCTCCATGAAGCTGGGCTACGGTCCCGCACACCGTTAGGCCGTCTTCCGCTCACGCCCCAACATCGTGCAGCCCGCCTCCAGTGGTGTCGCGACAGGTGTGAATGGAGGGACGAATGGAGACGTGTCGTCTTCAGCGATGAGAGTCGCTTCTGCCTTGGTGCCAATGATGGTCGTATGCGTGTTTGGCGCCGTGCAGGTGAGTGCCACAATCAGGACTGCATACGACCGAGGCACACAGGGCCAACACCCGGCATCATGGTGTGGGGAGCGATCTCCTACACTGGCCGTACACCTCTGGTGATCGTCGAGGGGACACTGAATAGTGCACGGTACATCCAAACCGTCATCGAACCCATCGTTCTATCATTCCTAGACCGGCAAGGGAACTTGCTGTTCCAACAGGACAATGCACGTCCGCATGTATCCCGTGCCACCCAACGTGCTCTAGAAGGTGTAAGTCAACTACCCTGGCCAGCAAGATCTCCGGATCTGTCCCCCATTGAGCATGTTTGGGACTGGATGAAGCGTCGTCTCACGCGGTCTGCACGTCCACCACGAACGCTGGTCCAGCTGAGGCGCCAGGTGGAAATGGCATGGCAAGCCGTTCCACAGAACTACATCCAGCATCTCTACGATCGTCTCCATGGGAGAATAGCAGCCTGCATTGCTGCGAAAGGTGGATATACACTGTACTAGTGCCGAGATTGTGCATGCTCTGTTGCCTGCGTCTATGTGCCTGTGGTTCTGTCAGTGTGATCATGTGATGTATCTGACCCCAGGAATGTGTCAATAAAGTTTCCCCTTCCTGGGACAATGAATTCACGGTGTTCTTATTTCAATTTCCAGGAGTGTAGAAATAGCAAGATTTGTTGGCAAATATAAATAAAATATTCTCTGGCTACAGGATTTCTTTATAACTTTTCATCACATGTGCGATTCCAAGAATTCCATTTCCATGTAGCCACACTCGGACGATGTATTTCAGAGTTTTGGAATCCACCAGCATTTTGCAGTATCCAGGTTCAAGTGCGCTGTGAACTCTCGCTGCGAAAATTCAGCGCAACACATTTATAGAATCTTATGTTAGTACTGAGATACTGCCTATCTCAATGAGAACGCCATATTTCTCGGATCCCAGATGCCTAACATTGTGCTGATTAGATATCTCAAATATTCATTCTATTCAACAGCGACCGCGGAAGTCGCTTCTTTGCGGAACATTCTGATAGGGCTGCTATACGTCCGGGTTTTCCCGGATTTGTTCTAATATTAAGCGAGTCCGCGGTACCGTGGGGGGCTACTCAACTGTCCTGGGTGAACACGGACCATTTTTCTGTGACTGGAGAAATTAGGTTGATTGAAAATAAATAGATTTTAATGTAACTTAGTTAATTTTCATCTAATCAGTACTGGCGAGTAGGTACTTTCGTTTATTTCAAGAAATCGGGGGCAAGAACGGTTAGACGCCCACCTATACACACATTTTTCTTACTTCTTATCTGAGAACATTGAGAACCACAATCGACGATTACATGCACTGGGCCTCCACCCCGCCCACCAAACTGTTATGTATTGACAAGCCATTTATACGAGTGCGTTTCAGAACACACGTCTGTGACGCAAACGCAATATCTCGATGCTGCAGTGGGCCAACTAAAGTAAGTTCGTATCATAAATATTCATCAGCAGTTTTTAACACGTCACTGTTTTCTTTGTATCACAGCTGCTCATCGTTTCGAGGTGTTGTCAGCACTGACAGGCAAACAGGGAAACAAACAGTCATCGGTCAACTTATCGTCGATATACTGTGTGTCCGGAAAAATAATTCGAGTTTGTAAAATCTTTATCCGGTACCAGCAATTTAACTGGGGCAAGCCTACAATTTTGGCTGCAGTTGTGTACTACGTAAATGCAGTATTTCCGGTTGACGTTGGCTTCTACAAACTTATTGACTGACTGACCGCCTCTTATTCATGGTCCTGCGCAGACTAGACACCGGACTCACGATATATACCTGGTATGTTAAAAACGCCGGGAATCTTTTTTTTTTTTAAAAAAAAAGACTTTAATTTATTTATCTACATCCATGTGATCCCCTTCACAGTAGGCCCCGTTAGATATTATACAGTTGAACCTTCCGTCCAAAACGTTCCGAGACTGAGTTTACTCCTGGGATATAAGCGACTTAATTGCAGTAACTACGGTAGCAGTTTGAAATAACAGCTGTAAGCAACATAGTTATGTGCATTCGATCAGCCAGTTGCGGGCAGGCGGAATTAAGAAGTGGATATGGGGCCGTTGCCGATCAGTCAGTTGCGGGCAGGTGGTATTAAGAAGTGGATATGGGGCCGTTGTATATCGCCGTTGTTGTGTCACAAATCGCATTGAAATAACGAACTGAACGTCTCAAAACCAACTGTTCAATATATTCAAAGTAATGTTTCGAAGGAAGAGAAAAGTATGGGCAAAGTTCGTCCTGCACATTTTGAGTCCCTAACAAAAACAACAAAGAGCGGACACCTACTGTGACTTTATTGAAATACAGAACGAGGACACTTCTTTTCTAAAGGATATCATCAAGGGTGACGAGACTTGATTTTTTCAATACCACAAAACGAGAAAGTGTAGAATGGGTCTCTGACCAGATGCGGTGCAAATGTGATGCGAGAGTTGAATAACATTCCAAAGGACTTTTCTGACAGTCTCACATGGTAGTACGAACGTTCTGTGCCTTGTAATCAAGTGGGGGAGACTATGTAGTGGATATTTGGCATTAAAACCATCATCTTAACTTTTCTCCAGTCTCGAAACGCTTTAACTGACGGTAAATGCCAACGTGTTTTCCAATTTCAAAACACTTCTGGAACTCTTGGTTAACTTTCAGCCCTCACAGTGATGCGGTTTTAATCGCATCTATAATGGTGAAAGATGAGCTTGAAATGTTTTCGAAACAGAAAAAAGTTACATGGGGCCATATCTGCCGAATATGGAGGTTGGGGAGGTTATTACAGTACTAGTTTTGGCCAAAATTTCACGAATAACACACGAGTTTTTAATATTTTATTAAAAAATTGCTTCCACAAACGCCGTTGACGTTCAAAGCAGCAGTATTTATTGATAGTCCGACCTTGTCCCAAGAACATTTCAGTAGTCCTCCATCGTTGTTGACTTCATCTAGTGACCCCCTGAGCAACAAGGACTCGCCACTGTTTTTGCTTCCAGATTTAACAAACTTTCTTGTCACATATCTCATACTCAAATCGCTTAGAAAAAATTCTAGCATCATGAACCAGGTGGTATCTCAAAATCATCAGCGAATTCTCTAATAGTGATTCGACGATAGTCAGTTATTTTATTTTTTCCATGTTTTCACCGGTTAAGAATGAGTTCGTCATATTAGTCCTCCTGGCGTTCTCGGAAACTCATGAACCATTCACTAAATCGTGTTTTATTCACAGCAGACACACCAGAAACTAGTATTTCACATGTATAAAATTTCGCAGTATTTTATTCCGTTCCTCGTGCAAAATTTAATACAATTTCCTTCAGCCATTTGTATACTACATGTGTGTTCGTCGTTGTTGTTGTTGTGGTCTTCAGTCCTGAGACTGGTTTGATGCAGCTCTCCATGTCACTCTATCCTGTGCAAGCATCTTCATCTCCCCGTACCTACTGCAACCTACATCCTTCTGAATCTGCTTAGTGTATTCATCTCTTGGTCTCCCTCTACGATTTTTACCCTCCACGCTGCCCTCCAGTACTAAATTGGTGATCCCTTGATGCCTCAGAACATGTCCTACCAACCGATCCCTTCTTCTAGTCAAGTTGTGCCACAAACTTCTCTTCTCCCCTATTCGATTCAATACTTCCTCATTAGTTATGTGATCTACCCATCTAATCTTCAACATTCTTCTGTAGCACCACATTTCGAAAGCTTCTATTCTCTTCTTGTCCAAACTATTTATCGTCCATGATTCGCTTCCATACATGGCTACACTCCATACAAATACTTTCAGAAAAGACTTCCTGACACTTAAATCTAATTTCGATGTTAACAAATTTCTCTTCTTCAGAAACGCTTTCCTTGCCATTGCCAGTCTACATTTTATATCCTCTCTACTTCGACCATTATCAGTTATTTTGCTCCCCAAATAGCAAAACTCCTTTACTACTTTCAGTGTCTCATTTCCTAATCTAATTTCCTCAGCATCACTCGACTTAATTTGACTACATTCCATCATCCTCGTTTTGCTTTTGTTGATGTTCATATCATACACTCCTTTCAAGACACTGTCCATTCCGTTCAAGTGCTCTTCCATGTCTTTGCTGTCTCTGACAGAATTACAATGTCATCGGCGAACCTCAAAGTTTTTATTTCTTCTCCCTGGATTTTAATACCTACTCCGAATATTTCTTTTGTTTCCTTTACTGCTTGCTCAATATACAGATTGAATAACATCGGGGATAGGCTACAACCCTGTCTTACTCCCTTCCCAACCACTGCTTCCCTTTCATGTCCCTCGACTCTTATAACTGCCATCTGGTTTCTGTAGAAATTGTAAATAGCCTTTCGCTCCATGTATTTTAGCCCTGCCACCTTTAGCATTTGAAAGAGAGTATTCTAGTCAACACTGTCAAAAGCTTTCTCTAAGTCTACAAATGCTATAAACGTAGGTTTGATTTCCTTAATCTTTCTTCTAAGACAAGTCGTAAGGTCAGTATTGCCTCACGTGTTCCAGTATTTCTACGGAATCCAAACTGATCTTCCCCGAGGTCGGCTTCTACTAGTTTTTCCAATCGTCTATAAAGAATCCGTGTTAGTATTTTGCAGCTATGGCTTATTAAATTTATTGTTCGGTAATTTTCACATTTGTCAACACCTGCTTTCTTTGGGATTGGAATTATTATATTCTTCTTGAAGTCTGAGGGTATTTCGCCTGTTTCATTCATCTTGCTCACCAGATGGTAGAGTTTTGCCAGGATTGGCTCTCCGAAGGCCGTCAGTAGTTCCAATGGAATGTTGTTTACTCCGGGGGCCTTGTTTCGACTCAGGTCTTTCAGTGCTCTGTCAAACTCTTCACGCAGTATCGTATCTCCCATTTCATCTTCATCTACATCCTCTTCCATTTCCATAATATTGTCCTCAAGTACATCGCCCTTGTATAGACCCTCTATATACTCCTTCCTCCTTTCTGCTTTTCCTTCTTTGCTTAGAACTGGGTTTCCATCTGTGCTCTTGATGTTCGTACAAGTGGTTCTCTTATCTCCAAAGGCCTCTTTAATTTTCCTGTAGACAGTATCTATTTCACCCCTAGTGAGATAAGCCTCTACATCCTTACATTTGTCCTCTAGCCATCCCTGCTTAGCCATTTTGCACTTCCTGTCGATTCCTTTTTGCCTGCTTCATTTACTGCATTTTTATATTTCCTCCTTTCATCAATTAAATTTAATATTTCTTCTGTTACCCAAAGATTTCTACTAGCCCTCGTCTTTTTACCTACTTTATCCTCCGCTGCCTTCACTACTTCATCCCTCAAAGCTACCCATTCTTCTTCTACTGTATCTCTTTCCCCCATTCCTGTCAATTGTTCCCTTATGCTCTCCCAGAAACTCTGTACAACCTCTACTTCTTTCAGTTTATCCAGGTCATAACCAATAGATTGTGGTCAGAGTCCACATCTGCCCCTGGAAATGTCTTACAATTATAACCTGGTTCCTAAATCTCTGCCTTACCATTATATAATATATCTGATACATTTTAGTATCTCCAGGGTTCTTCCATGTACACAACCTTCTTTCATGATTCTTAAACCAAGTGTTACCTATGACTAAGTTGTGCTCTGTGCAAAATTCTACCAGGCGGCTTCCTCTTTCATTTCTTAGCCCCAATCCATATCCACCTACTAGGTTTCTTTCTCTCCCTTTTCCTACACTCGAATTCCAGTCACCCATGACTATTAAATTTTCATCTCCCTTCACTATCTGAATAATTTCTTTTATTTCATCATACATTTCTTCAATTTCTTCGTCATCTGTAGAGCTAGTTGGCATATAAACTTGTATTACTGTAGTAGGTGTGGGCTTCGTATCTATCTTGGCCACAATAATGCGTTCACTATGCTGTTTGTAGTAGCTTACCCGCATTCCTATTTTCCTATTCATTATTAAACCTACTCCTGCATTACACCTGTTTGATTTTGTGTTTATAACCCTGTAGTCACCTGACCAGAAGTCTTGTTCCTCCTTCCACCGAACTTCACTAATTCCCACTATATCTAACTTTAACCTGTCCATTTCCCTTTTTAAATTTTCTAACGTACCTGCCCAATTGAGTGATCTGACATTCCACGCTCCGATCCGTAGAACGCCAGTTTTCTTTCTCCTGATAACGACATCCTCTTGAGTAGTCCCCGCCCGGAGATCCGGATGGGGGACTATTTTACTTCCGGAATATTTTACCCAAGAGGACGCCATCATCATTTAATCATACAGTAAAGCTGCATGCCCTCGGGAAAAATTACGGCCGTAGTTTCCCCTTGTGTTCGTCGACGCTACCAAAACAAATGGAATATCTACAGGAACATGCAAAATACTAAATATTCGATATGGTCAAACACAGTATAGATACTTATCAGACGTGTTGACCAACACAGCAAAAAATAGCGCGAAACTACAAAATTCCAGTTATTTTTTTAACAGACTTTGTAGGTTTAGGTTTTCTGTGACTTCGCTAAATCACTTAAGATAAATGGTGGGATGGTTGCTTTGAAAGAATACTGCCGGCTTTCTTTCGCAGTCAGAGAGGTTGTACTCCATCTCTAATGACCTCATCATCAACGGGACACTGAACCCTAATTTCCCTTTCGTTCCTGCAGTTTACGCTGGAAACTGTCCTGCGTTTTGTCAGCTTTTAGAGCATCATACGCACTCGGTCCCCTGTTGTGTGCTTTTCCTTTATCACATACACATTCTATGTTGTGGAGCTGCGCATACTACATTCAGACTGATGTTAAAACCAGAGCACTACGTACGTGTTGCCGTGTAAAGCTCCGCATAATTGGGACAGTATTGTGTCTATTCAGATGTATTCAAATGCACACGACGGTCCGGAGCACCATTATGTTCTCCAGCAACAGCTTACCCTCTACCAGCTAGATGGATGTACAACGCAATGCCAGAAGCGAAAGTTTGAGATCTCTGGTAAAGATAGCATTTTGTTATCATGTCCAGTTTGGTTGAAAATGTTTAGTGCAGCACTCCAACAATTCGTAAGAGCACTGTGTTTTGTCGTTCTCTGAATCAGAGATATATCAATGTTCTACGTCTTGCAACACTTTGGTTGCTTTCGTATAAGAAACAAAACGAGCCACTCTGCAGCTTAGTGTATGATACGTTAAACAGATGTGTGCAATAATTTTCAGAGTGCCCGTTACAATTTCTCTGAAAGTTCAAAATATACTTAATTACTTTTTATCTTGATTTTTGTACTCACAAACAGTGACGCATAATAAAGAACTGAATTACACATATTCCCAGTAGTGTGCAACGTCTTATTTCGATGAGTCATAGTACGGACATTATCATGGCAGCCCACAATTCATGTCGAGCGATTGAAACTGGATGCAGCGAAATATCTCACTGGTTGCCAATGTGGCTGTGGTCAATACCAGTAAGATTAAATGCCTGGAAGAAGACGAAAGTATACCCATATCCGTGGTGCGTTCCTCAGATCGTTATGACTCATTTCAGGAGCAGTAGTGTGGTTCATTGTCTTTCTGACTGCTGCAATACGAAACCTTCGTTATTCGTAATTCCCGGGTTTGATTCCCGGCGGGGTCAGGGATTTTCTGTGCCTCGTGATGACTGGCTGTTGTGTGATGACCTTAGGTTAGTTAGGTTTAATTAGTTCTACGTTCTAGGGGACTGATGACCATAGATGTTAAGTCCCATAGTGCTCGGAGCCATTTGAACCATTATTCGTAATTTTTAATTGTTTATAAGTAATGTTGGAATGGACTCGACTAATGTTGGAAGTAGTACTGGAGGGAATTGTTACTATTAATCCTGCAGGGCTGTTCACAAATCTGTAAGAATACGAGGGGGTGGAGATCTCTTCTGAGCAGCATGCCTTTTGTGACCGAGTGGTTCTAGGCGCTTCAGTCCCGCGCCGTGCGGCTGCTACGGTCGCAAGTTCGAATCCTGCCTCGGGCATCGATGTGTGTGATGTCCTAAGGTTAGTTAGGTTTAAGTAGCTCTAAGTCTAGGGGACTGATGACAGATGTTAAGCCCCATAGCGCTCGGAGCCATTTGAATCTTCTGAGAAACACGTTGCCAGGCATCACAGATATGCTCAATAATGTTCATGTCTGGGAATTTTGGCGGTCAACGGAAGTGTTTAAAGTCAGAAGAATGTTCTTGGAGCCACTCTGTAGCAATTCTGCACGTGTGAGGCGTCGCGTTGTCCTGATGGAATTGCCCAAGTCCGTCAGAATGCACAATGGACAGAAATGGATTCAGGTCATCAGACAGGATGTTTACGTACGTGTCACCTCTGAGTCGTATCTAGACGTATTAGGGATCTGATATCTCTCCAACTGCACACGACCACACCATTACATAGCCGCCACCAGCTTGAAATATCTCTTGCTGATATTCAGGGTCTATGGATTCATGTGGTTGTCTCCATACCCGTACACGTCCATCCGCTCTATAGAATTCGAGAAGAGACTCGTCCGACTAGACAACATGTTTCCAGTCATCAACAGTGCAGTGTTGGTGTAGACAAGCCCAGGCGAGGCGTAAAGCTTTGTGTCGTGCAATCGCCAAGGGTACACGAGTGGGCCATTGACTACGAAAGCCCGTATCGCTGATATTTCGTTGAATGTTTGGCACGTTGACGCTTGTTGTAGCAATTTGCGGAAGGGCTGCACTTCTGTCACGATTAAGCATTCTCTTCATTGACGTTGGTCCCGTTCTTGCAGGATCTTTCTCCGACCGCAGCGATATTGGAGATTTAACGTTTTACCGTATTTATGATATCCACGGTGCACTCGTGAAATGGTCCCCAATTTATCGCTACCCCGGAGATGCTGTGTCCCATCGCTCGTGCGCCGACTATACCACCACATTCAAACTCACTTAAATCTTGATAACCTGCCATTCTAGCAGCAGTAACCGATCTAACAACTATGCCAGATACTTCTTGTCTTATATAGGCGTTGCCGGCCGCAGCGCCATGATCTGCCCGTTTACATATATCTGTATTTGAATACACCTAAATGCAAGACCTTGTCCCAGCTAAAAGGCGAGATAAATATTGATAGCCCGTCGGGATCTCATATCTCCACTCAGTATCAGGACGTGGGAAGGCATGAATGACGACTTTGCTAGCTGAGAGCCACTAACTACGATGGACCCTAGTGGTAACTGTTACCAAATGCGGCACTAATAAATGAACGATTTAGAAAATAAACAAAGAGACGTATTCTGAAATCAGTGTAGAACACTGTACCGAGGGCATCCTCCACTGACATAAAAACATGCAGAGTGACATACTGAAATAGCAATGACCTATAACTACACACCCTTAAATTTAGAACAGTTCGGACGGAGAATATTGAACCGTGAGAACTAGGTTTAGACAAAAAAAAGGGGGGAGGGGGCAGACTTTGGAGAACCTTAGCGGATGGCTGGCGCTGCAGCTCTCCCGTATATGACGAAATACTCGCAATCGCCAAACGACTGAAGTGGTTATCTATCCGTGAATCTCACACTAATGTGTCTGCGGATGAAGGAAGTAATTGTGGTTCTAACTTGCTGGATGGTCAAGCGGTTTGCTGACGCCATTTGGGCCATAGAACTGGCAGCTCTCTTTTTGCCCCAGAGCCTTCCTAACCTGGCGCTGCCTCGGCCGTTGGAACGGCACCATTTTCTGTTTTCTTGCGCGCCTCAAGACGAAGAAGACGCTTCGTTTAATCTTTTTAACACCTGCTGTCATGTTGAAGAATTTATTAATTTATCTCAAAATGATTTATCTTGGTGTACATCTAGAGTATCACAATTATAATGTTTCTTTCCTTTCTGTAATTATTTTGGCACTTTAATTAGCGACTGAGTTTTTGTATAAGTCGAAATAAAATCGATACGGGGACTATAGTTACAGGGTCCGGCCGGGGTGGCCGAGCGGTTCTAGGCGCTTCAGTCTGGAACCGCGTGACCGCTACGGTCGCAGGTTCGAATCCTGCCTCGGGCATGGATGTGTGTGATGTCCTTAGGTTAGTTAGGTTTAAGTAGTTGTAAGTTCTAGGGGACTGATGACCTCAGATGTTAAGTCCCATAGTGCTCAGAGCCATTTGAACTAGAGATAATGTTAAAATAAAAAGAGACCTTTGGAGAAAAGAGAACCACTTACACGAATATCGAGAGCTCAGATGGGAAACCAGTTCTAAGCAAAAAAGGGAAAGCAGAAAGGTGGAAGGAGTATATAGAGGATCTATACGAGAGTGATGTACTTGAGAATACTATTAAGGAAATGGAAGAGGACGTAGATGATCAGATGGGAGATATGATACAGTGGGAAGAATTTGACAGAGCACTGAAAGACCTAAGTCAAAGAAGGACCCGCAAGTAGACAATACCCCATTAGAACTACTGACAGCCTTGGTAGAGACAGAACCAACAAAACTCTATCACATGGCGAGCAAGATGTAAGAGATAGATGAAATACCGTCAGACTCCAAGAAGAATATAATAATTCCGATGCCAAAGTAAGCAGGTGTTTACATGTGTGAAAAAAAACGGAACTACCAGTTTAATAAATCATGGCTGTAAAATACTAACACGAATTCTTTATAGACGAATCGAAAAACTAGTAGACGCCGACCTCGGGGAGGTTCAGTTTGAATTCAATAGAAATATTGGAACACGTGAGGCAATACTGACCCTACGACTTATCTTAGAAGATAGTTTAAGAAATGGCAAACCCACGTTTATAGCATTTGTACGCGCACAGAAAGCTTTTAACAATGTTGACTGGAATACTTTTTCAAATTTTCGAGGTGACAAGGGTAAAATACAGGGAGTGATAGGCTATTTAGAATTTGTACAGAAAGCAGATAACAGTTAAAAGAGTCGAGGGACTTGAAAGGGAAGCAGTGGTTGGGAAGGGAGTGAGACAGGGTTGTAGCCTCTCCCCGACGCTATTCAATCAGTATATTGACAATGTCTTGAGAGGAGTATATAAGATAAACATCAACAAAAGCAAAACGAGGATAATGGAATGTAGTCGAATTAAGTCGGGTGATGCTGAGGGAATTAGATTAGGAAATGAGACACTTAAAGTTGTAAAGGAGTTTTGCTATTAGGGGAGCAAAATAACTGATGATGGTCGAAGTAGAGAAGATATAAAATGTAGACTATCAATGGCAAGGAAAGCGTTTCTGAAGAAGAGAAATTTGTTAACATTGAAATTAGATTTAAGTGTCAGGAAGTCGTTTCTGAAAGTATTTGTATGGAGTGTAGCCATGTATGGAAGTGAAACATGGACGATAAATAGTTTGGGAAAGAAGAGAATAGAAGCTTTCGAAATGTGGTGCTACAGAAGAATACTGAAGATTAGATGGGTAGATCACATAACTAATGAGGGAGTATTGAATAGGATTGGGGAGAAGAGAAGTTTGTGGCACAACTTGACAAGAAGAAGGGATTGGTTGGTAGGACATGTTCTGAGGCATCAAGGGATCACCAATTTAATATTGGAGGGCAGCGTGGAGGGTAAAAATCGTAGAGGGAGACCAAGAGATAAATACACTAAGCAGATTCAGAAGGATGTAGGTTGCAGTAGGTACTGAGAGATGAAGCAACTTGCACAGGATAGAGTAGCATGGAGAGCTGCATCAAACCAGCCTCAGGACTGAAGACCACAACAACAACATTGAGCAAGCAGTAAAGGAAACGAAAGAAAAATTTGGAATAGGTATTAAAATCAATGGAGAAGAAATAAAAACTTTGAGGTTTTCCTACGACATCGTAATTCTGTCAGAGACAGCAAACGACCTGGAAGGGCAGCTGAACGGAATGGACAGTGTCTTGAATGGAGAATGTAAGATGAACATCAACAAAAGCAAAAGGAGGATAATGGAATGTAGTCGAATTAAATCAGGTGATTCTGAGGGAATTAGATTAGGAAACGAGACACTTAGAGTAGAAAATGAGTTTTGCTATTTGGGCAGCAAAATAACTGATGACTGTCGACCTAGGGAGGATATAAAACGTAGACTGGCTATGTCAAGGAAAGGTCATCAATTCCTCAGACTTAGAACTACTTAAACCTAACTAACCTAAGGATATCACACACATCTATGCCCGAGGCAGGATTCGAACCTGCGACGTAGAAGCAGCGCGATTCCGGACTTAAGCGCCTAGAACCGCTCTGCCACAGCTGCCGGCTGTAAATTTAAGCCTCTCTTGGTGAAGGATTCTGAGGAGCGAACGATCAGAATTACGTCGATTTCGGAAGGAGGTTCCCAAGAGGGTATTAAAGCCTGATCTGCTCGAGGCGCAGCACATCTTGCTTCTCCTTCTGCATTGGGTTCTTGAGACCGCATACTCTTGATTGTTGGTCATTCTAGGGTATTCTGTAAGACTAGAGTGTTTTCTAGGCATTTTTATTCGTAAATGTAACAAAATTAAAATGTAGTGAGTAGGCAGTCGAATCACGAATCGAACTTAACAAATCCATTTTGTCTAGGAAAAAAAAATCGCTTTTGAAAGAAGCAAAGCAATGCCATTAAGTTTTTAATACACAAAGCGAAACCAGTAGATCCGTATATCCTAAAGCTAAAAAACAAGCTCTTCCTGAAAAGGCCGTGAAACCCCAACGGTACCGATCGGCCACCGTGTCATCCTCAGCCCAGAGGCGTCACTGGATGAGGTTATGGATGGGCATGTGGACAACACCCCGCTCTCCCAGCCTTACGTCAGTTGACGAGACCGGAGCCGCTACTTCTTTATAAAATAGCTCCTCAATTTGGCTCACAAGGGCTGACTGCACCCCACTTGCCATCAGCATTCGGCAGACCGGGTGGTCACCCATCCAAGTGGTAGCCCAGCCCGACAGCGCTTAAATTCAGTGATCTGAAGGGGACCGGTGTTACCACTGCGACAATACTGTTGGACAAAATCCGTATATTCAAGTCAAGTAAATTCAATGTTAGCTTGTAATTGTAAAAATAAAATTGTGGAGATAAATTCTGCCACTGTTGTAAACTTCCAATAATACATTTTTCAATGTTTTAAAGAAGTAACAGTGCCATATGCTGGTTGTTTTGTGTACTAAGAGACTAACATCGTCATCTGGGGTTCTTTGGTGTTCTGTAGTATAATGTTTAAACATCTGAACTACTGAGCTGAGCAGACGATTTTAGACAAAATTTTAAATCAGAATAGTTTTTTTTACAATATCTGATTTCGGTGAAATATCGCCTATACGTTGGCTCTAAGCTAAACCAATGTTGGCCTTGAAAACCCTATAAAAATTCGTCGAGTTTATTTTGGTGGTTAACGTGGTAAACAGACAGAAAGATACGATGGTTTTACATTTTTGTACTTGGTATAGATACAACAATAAAGAATAGCGCAGTAGGCAGTACAGTTGGAGGTATGGACATCTCTAAAAAGGGCCATCACAGAAGTTGGGAAGCAAAACATAGGTACAAAGAAAGTAGCTGCGAAGAAACCATGGGTAACAGAAGAAATACTTCAGTTGATTGATGAAAGGAGGAAGTACAATCATGTTCCGGGAAAATCAGGAATACAGAAATACAAGTCGCTGAGGAATGAAATAAATAAGAAGTGCAGGGAAGCTAAGACGAAATGGCTGCAGGAAAAATGTGAAGACATCGAAAAAGATATGATTGTCGGAAGGACAGACTCAGCATACAGGAAAGTCAAAACAATCTATGGTGACATTAAAAGCAACGGTAGTAACATTAAGAGTGCAACGGGAATTCCACTTTTAAATGCAGAGGAGAGAGCAGATAGGTGGAAAGAATACATTGAAAGCCTCTATGAGGGTGAAGATTTGTCTCATGTGATAGAAGAAGAAACAGGAGTCGATTTAGAAGAGATTGGGGATCCAGTATTAGAATCGGAATTCAAAAGAGCTTTGGAGGACTTACGGTCAAATAAGGCAGAAGGGATAGATAACATTCCATCAGAATTTCTAAAATCATTAGGGGAAGTGGCAACAAAACGACTATTCACATTGGTGTGTAGAATATATGAGTCTGGCGACATACCATCTGACTTTCGGAAAAGCATCATCCACACAATTCCGAAGACGGCAAGAGCTGACAAGTGCGAGAATTATCGCACAATCAGCTTAACAGCTCATGCTTCGAAGCTGCTTACAAGAATAATATACAGAAGAATGGAAAAGAAAATTGAGAATGCGCTATGTGACGATCAGTTTGGCTTTAGGAAAAGTAAAGGCACGAGAGAGGCAATTCTGACGTTACGGCTAATAATGGAAGCAAGGCTAAAGAAAAATCAAGACACGTTCATAGGATTTGTCGACCTGGAAAAAGCGTTCGACAATATAAAATGGTGCAAGCTGTTCCAGATACTGAAAAAAGTAGGGGTAAGCTATAGGGAGAGACGGGTCATATACAATATGTACAACAACCAAGAGGGAATAATAAGAGTGGACGATCAAGAACGAAGAGCTCGTATTAAGAAGGGTGTAAGACAAGGCTGTAGCCTTTCGCCCCTACTCTTCAACCTGCACATCGAGGAAGCAATGATGGAAATAAAAGAAATGTTCAGGAGTGGAATTAAAATACAAGGTGAAAGGATATCAATGATACGATTCGCTAATGACATTGCTATCCTGAGTGAAAGTGAAGAAGAATTAAATGATCTGCTGAACGGAATGAACAGTCTAATTAGTGCACATTATGGTTTGAGAGGAAATCGGAGAAAGACGAAGGTAATGAGAAGTAGTAGAAATGAGAACAGCGAGAAACTTAACATCAGGATTGATGGTCACGAAGTCAATGAAGTTAAGGAATTCTGCTAGCTAGGCAGTAAAATAACCAATGACGGACCGAGCAAGGAGGACATCAAAAGCAGACTCGCTATTGCAAAAAAGGCATTTCTGGCCAAGAGAAGTCTACTAATATCAAATACCGGCCTTAATTTGAGGAAGAAATTCCTGAGAATGTACGTCTGGAGTACAGCATTGTATGGTAGTGAAACATGGACTGTGGGAAAACCGGAACAGAAGAGAATCGAAGCATTTGAGACGTGGTGCTATAGACGAATGTTGAAAATTAGGTGGACTGATAAGGTAAGGAATGAGGAGGTTCTACGCAGAATCGGAGAGGAAAGGAATATGTGGAAAACACTGATAAGGAGAAGGGACAGGATGATAGGACATCTGCAAAGACATGAGGGAATGACTTCCATGGTACTAGAGGGAACTGTAGAGGGCAAAAATTGTAGTGGAAGACAGAGATTGGAATACGTCAAGCAAATAATTGAGGACGTAGGTTGCAAGTGCTGCTCTGAGATGAAGAGGTTAGCACAGGAAAGGAATTCGTGGCGGGCCGCATCAAACCAGTCAGTAGACTGATGACCAAAAAAAAAATGTTATAGATTATGGGAAAGAAAAACTGAGTGGATGAGATACTGCTATCACTCTTAGGGTGGGGATAGTACAGGCAAGAGATGACATGGAACAATAATTGGAAGAAATTAATACTTGCGTATAGTTAATAGTTGTTGGGGTCAGTATGATGATTTTTGTCAGTACCGATGATATCCAAACTAATCACGAACGTAGCTCTGTAGATCAGCTATTTTTTGTAGAAGCGAGTAGAATTGTATAGACTATACTGCAAGGAACTTAAAGTGCAAGATTCGACTTCATTGTCAGCGCACCAGCTTTTAATTAAAAAAGTAGGATCTCCAGCTGTTTTTCAGCTGATTGTGGATGCGCCAAAACTTTTGCAGTCCCTCGGGGCTGTGAGCCAAGAGCGTGCTGGGCAACGAAATTAAAGCGACTCTCTTAAATGAGAGTGGAGACTAAAACAGTTTTTATCTCACGGCTACAGCGGATTCCGACGGTCTTTTACTTTGAGGTGATTTAGATTTCTGAAGAAAATGGTTTTTAAGACTCCACTGCTCAGTCGATAAAATCGGGACCCTTATAGGATAAATTTGTTGTCCGTCTGTCTGTCTTACTGTTAAAAGCCCTTTTTCTCAGGAACGGTAGATGTAAAAAGTTGAAATTTCTGTCAGTTATTAAGATCTACGGTCGCATGGCGATATAAGAAACCTAAGCTTCTAAGTCAAAGCAGTGAAAAGATACGGCCATTTGTTTCACATATTTTGACACTCGCACACTCACTCATCAAAATCTCTAGGGTACTTCCCGTTGAGTTACAATTATGAATTTGGCAACTTGCAAGGTTTCACAGTACAAGTAAAAAAAAAAAATTCCGGAAGGTGTTAATTTGTAATTACATCACACAAAAAATTGTCATTTGTTACCTGACTGCCTGTCTGTCCGTCCTTCCGTCTCTTAAGGCCCCTTATTCTTATAAACGGGTAGACGTAACAAGTCCAAATTTGTCACATACTAAGGTTGAACGTCCCTCGGCGGTGTACTAAATGTAAGTTTATAAAATCAAAGGATACGGAGATTTATGTCACATATTTTGATATTCGCAAACTCATTCATCAGAGCCTATGGTGTACTTCCCGCTGATCCAGAATGATGAAATTTGACAAGTAGCATGGCTTCAGAGTATAAGTAAAGGAAAAGAGTCCAAAAATGGTTGATTTGCAATTATTTCACACGAAAAATATATTTTTTGTGACATTTGTAACCCGACTGTCTGTCTGACCTTCTGATAGGATCCTTTTTATCTCAGGAATGTGTAGACGTCCTTCTCGCCTGTATCGATATCGGTAACAGGCAAGAATCTTCGAGATTATCGATTCCCGGGATGGATGAACTGTCGATATACATACTTACGTATGTACGGAAACCTCGTTGCGTGAATCCTACTCGCACTTATGGGGATTTTTTAAAATAATCTAGTTTATGTGTAATAATTACAGTCAGCAGTCAAAAGATGCTGCTTTATAATTCGTCTATTGTATTTTCTGATACATGTAAATAAAAGTAATTTAGTTTATCTTGTAGACAGAGCTGAGAGGAGATTCGCATATATAGATAATGCACTAGTATACGTACTTTATTGTAGTAGTGAAAACTGACTCGAGTGAAGGTAAACGATAATGGAAGGTAAACGTTCCAATGTGTGTAGCATATCTTATAAATATAATACACAGTTTGAATAATTTACGAGAATTCGCAACCTGCGCGCCAGAGTGTGTATTTAATGGCTCCCGCCGGTAACAAAACAATGTTGTAGATGACGAAATTAAAATTCCGATCGTAGCCACAATCAGGGATTGAAATAAGTTCAGTGACAAGTGGAAATTTGTGTCCGACCGGTAGTCGAACCCGAATTTCCCGCTTTACGCGAGCGATTGCCTTAACCGCTTCGGCTATCGCAGCAGCATTTCCATCCAGCCCAAATTCCCAGCTTTACGGACACAAAAAATGTAGTGTTCCCTGTCTGTTACCTTCATTGCTCGCAGCCTGATGCTGAATCGCGCGAGTCCGGACAAATACTACATCTGCACCGAATGATCATTAATTCCTGTCAAGGCGCATATATTTATATGTATCGGAAAGGAGACGCCACACACATTAAAAAAAAAACAATGTTATATATGTTTTGTTGTCTACGACGAGGCTCTTTTTTGGAATGTTGACACAGTGAAAGGATTCTTGTCGGAGATACTGCTGAGAGAGGGGTCTGAATAGATAATTTACATTGCTGAGAGGCACCATTTGAGAAATTTTGTAGTTGTGGAGCTATGGTCCGAACTGTGGTGATTAATGTTACAATCAGCATTAGGGAAAGGTGTTTCCAATCTCTGAGAATAAATCTTACGCGTGTTAAAACGTAATTTCAAGTATTATTCTTCAATATTAATGGTTCTGTGTTCAGTCATATTATCGGCCGTTTTTGGATCGAAGGAATCAGTGGAAAGCGGACCTGTGAACGAATCTGCACTTCGGAACTAGCCCTGTTTGGAGAAATTTTCACTCTGCATAGAGTACACAGCTACGATCCATTAGCCACTGAGAGCTCTACTCTTGGCACGACGCGTAAACTTCCTTCCGCCCGTGAACTTGCAAAGAGCTTCCAAGAATAACTTGTACTTAACTAAAGAAGTGACGGCCGGCCGCAGTGGCCGACCTGTTCTAGCGCTTCAGTCCGGAACCACATGGTTACTACGGTCGCAGGTTCGAATCCTACCTCGGGCATGGGTGAGTGCGATGTCCTTAGGTTAGTTAGGTTTAAGTAGTCCTAAGTTCTAGGGGACTGATGACCTCAGATTTTAAGTCCCATAGTGCTTAGAGCCATTTGAACCATTTACTATGAGTTAGAGCTAAAGTTTTCGTCGATCGCATTCAGAGAGATTACATAAGGCAATAGTTATAATACGAGGGGCATACAATAAGTAATGACAAATTCAAGCCGGCCGCGGTGGTCTCGCGGTTCTAGGCGCGCAGTCCGGAACCGTGCTACTGCTACGGTCGCAGGTTCGAATCCTGCCTCGGGCATGGATGTTTGTGGTGTCCTTAGGTAAGTTAGGTTTAAGTAGTTCAAGTTCTAGGGGACTAATGACCACAGCAATTGAATCCCATAGTGCTCAGAGCCATTTGACAAATTCAAATGGTTCAAATGGCTCTGAGCACTATGGGACTTAATTTCTGAGGTCATCAGTCCCTTAGAACTTAAACCTAACTAACTTAAACCTAACTAACCTAAGGACATCACACACATCCGTGCCCGAGGCAGGATTCGAACCAAACTTATTTTTCAACATAATCTCCGGTCTGTGCAATGGCCTTAACCCACCTTACAGAGATGGCATGTATGCCCCCATGATTCCCCTCCACTGGGCGACATCGGAGCTAACGTCTTGCTGAATTAGCAGCCTCCCCATCATCCACGTACTGCTTCCGCAGAGCGCATTAGGACCGAACAGACGGAACACGAAAGGTGCGAGATCCGAGCTAAAGGGTGGATGAAGAAGAACGGTCATATGATCTTTTGTGCGCTCCTCTCGGATGTGCAGTCTTGTGTGAGGTCTTGCGTTGTCACGAAAAAGGAGATGTTCGTTTGCATTTTTGTGGCAATGGACACGCTGAAGACATTTACTCAATTTCATGAGGGTATCACAATACGATTCCGCCTTGATCGTTGCACCATGAAGCAGGACATCAAACAGAATAACCTCTTCGGAGTCCCAGTAGATCGTAGGCATGACTTTACCGACTACGTTTGCGGCTTTGAACTTTTTCTTTGGAGGAGACGTGGTGTGGTGCCTCTCAATTTATTCCCGTTATGTTTCTGGTTCCAAGTGACGAACCCATTTTTCATCGCCATGTTCAAGAAACTAATGTCACGAAGAGCCTCGTAACGCGCAAGAAATTCCGCACAGTTGTCTTTCGTTGTCCTTTATGCTCTTCTGTTAGGCGCCGAGGAACTCAGTGGTCACACAACTTTGAGTACCAAAACTGGTGGACGAGCCTGTCGGTACTAGCAACGGAGACTCCAGTTGCTCACTGAAGTGTTTGTGATCAGTCGATCACCTCGGATGAGGTGCGGCTGTCCGGCACGCGGAAGATGCTACAGGTTTGCGCAACCTTGTTGTGATGATGACAGATGCATTGGCCAACGACTCGCCGAGCTTTTGTTTACTACCTCCGTACCAGCCGATGCCACAGTGCAGATAATTAGTGCCAACCTACAAAAATACAAAAAAACTCCCTTAAATTCACGTTGTTGAACTAATGGAACTGCAAAAACTCAAACAGATATTTTAAAATCAACAATAAACTACAAACAGATGGGCTGGTTACGGGATCGAACCTTTCTGGATTGTTAGCTGAAATATTTACAGACTTTGAAAACAGAAATCTGAATTCCCTGAAAAACCTTATATACTACTACAGATATATAGACGATACCATTATTTTAAATGTTTAACAGCTTTCAAGACAAAATAAAGTTCGCAGCTGAGCACCAAACATGACAACATAAACTTTCTGCAGGTAACCAGTAGAATAACGAGTAAGAGAGAGCAATCTGAAATTTGTCAGAAACTAACCACAACTCTTGTCTCCCAAAGCCCACAAAATGGCAAAACTCCGTTTGGTCAACAGAGCAGTCCAACTATCATTCTTTGAAGTTAAACATGAGAGAAACGGAAATAATAAAACAAAGTTATTGAAAATGCTTTTAATATTTCCATAGTAGATACTCTGTAACACACAGTAATGGCAGAAAAATCACAGCACAAAATAACAAACAGGAAATAACTGTTAGAGATTAAAGCTGTGGAGCAGGCAAAAGTTGCATATAACTTTCCTGTACTGACACTCGACAGACGCGAGCAACTTCAGAACTGTGGCAAATATTGTGTTACACAACCACATAAATGAAATAAAATCACTGATCCAACTTACAATGTGATACATTTATTAGAAAATATATCTTTGCATGGAGCCGATATTGTACATAAAATGGACTAAGTTGGCTGTGTGCAGGACACGTAAATTCCCTGTCCAGGTATATTCTAACATTAAACAGCAAAACATATAATTTCCCGTTGAACGATTCAGAACCGTATGTACGTTTCGGAGGAAAGTTACCTCATTAAGCCTAATGAAATAAAAAAAATACAATATGAAAGGACGCAGGAAAATTACAAATTGAAAGTAGAAATGCAGATTTCGAAGGCGATAATAAATTTCAGTTTGTAATTTTGTTATGTCATTTTAAATCTATTTTAATAACAAGTTATGAATTTTAGATATACATGTGTCAATGTCCACGAAAGCGGCGGATATTTGCTGAAGTTGAATGATATTGTTTTTTGTGTTGCTTTTGATTTAATAGGCAGATTTCCACGAAAGCGAAATTCGATATGGCTGTGACTCACTCAAAAAGAAGTGCTATGTCTCGCTGTTTAATCTTATAATGATATTTGACCAGAGGCTGTACGTACCACGGCGGCTCCACACACAGCCATATATATTTAATATGAAGCTCTTGACTACTAAATGCTACGTTTGACGTTGAATCTGTGATTTTAGGCAATTTTGAGGTGGTGTAACTCACTGTATTTCCCACAATTGTGAAGAAGCTCGCGTCTTTCGAGTGAAACATGTCAATAAAAGTAATCTGTATGCGACTTACGGCTGCTTCATACTATTAGAAAAGTATTTTCTTTGAAAAATACCTTTGTAATCAAGTACACAGTCCAGTCTTGTTAATCTCACCACGGTCTATGTTGACGTCCACTCACAGATGGAAGGCGACAGCAGCAGCAACGGAGGGCACATAAAGCGTGTCAGGGGGACGCGGGACTCAGTGCAGTCATTGTTGTAATTCATTTGTTTATTGCCGAATTACAGACCTGTTACCTGATTTTTTAAAACAGGTCGTACATCTTACAATTTTAGTTTTTCATATTTTTGCAGTTTTCTTTTATTTCCTTATATTTATAACATTTACGAAGAATAATACTTTTCAAAATAACAATAATTTAAGGTTGAAGTATTTTGAGAAGAATGTAAAAAGATGATAGGGTAGAGGAGAGATTTGTTAGTACCATCAACGAATGTGACTGACGGTGAATACCTCGGAATGATTTCTTCGAGCTGTTGACCTCCAGTCACACACACACACACACACACACACACACACACACACACACACACACACTCACACGCAGATGGCTGTTAGTAGAGAAATAGTATTGTTGATCCTATTTATTACTAATCCTACATATTAACTTTGGGTGCTCATTCGTGTACAGAATTTGCTGCTTTCTTGGCTAGATCGCCAGCACCTTTGGCTTATTTCCTGCCGCATCTCGGCTTCCTCCTGCCGTTCCTCCTCATTGTCAATGTTTCGCTGTCACTGTGGTTATCGCTGTCCACCCTCTGGAGACTGTTGTTACGTTGCATATAGGCATGTCTATTATGTCTTGTCCGCATGTACTCTTGATGTGTTGTTTCTGAAATAATGTTTATCAATAGGTTTAATTGTGTCCATTGTTCTTCGTCTCTTATTGCTGTGTATGTATCTACGTCTGTATGTGTGTAGTCTAAGTGTAATATATGTTCATTGTTTGCGTATTGCCCGCAGAAAAAGACAGTGGTTTCTGGGGAACCTTCTTCCCCGCATGTGCATGTAACTGTCTGCCTCAGACTCACGCGGGTTTAAGTGCATGAGATAAGGTCCCTCTCCGGTACAGCAGCTGGGATCGATATGTTTCATTGTCAACCACTACCTTATGTCATGGAGGAAGTCGTGGAGTCTACGTCCCATATCACTTACATCCCACTCACCTTGTCATGTATCCAAACGCCAACTTTTAAGGAGGCGTATCGCCTCTATCGGCACACCTTATCTACTCTCCCCATCTTTAACCAGAACCTTGCAGCTCTGTATTTGATCGTGATATCTATGGGACATATTCCGAGCACCACACATAGTGCATCCGCTGAGGTGGTACCGAAGGCTCCGGATAGCTTAAGTAGGACACTTCTCTGCCCTCGTCTCACCGATGTTTTGTTGGTGAGCACGTTTAGTCTATGTGCCCACGTGCTAGCTGCGAAGCTGAAATGATTCGAAGGGCGCACAGTGGTACGTCCGTATGACTGGTAGAGATAATCTGTACTGTTTTGAATTTATCCTCAACAGTTTGTTTAGTATTTTTTCTGCTTTTTCTGTTGTTAGCCTTATGTATTCGTGGAAATTCAATTTTTCATCTATGTGTGCCCCAAGATAGCGCGTAACGTGTGCTCGTTTGATGTCGTAATGCTGAAACGGGGTAATTTATCTTACATCCAAACAAGAATGATCACTGGCTTTCGGGCCAAGTGTGGAAGCATTACTGTCTGCATGCCGCGTGGTTAAAGTATACCGCGCATGGGGAAATGGCGCTATCCTTTACTCACGCCGACGCTACTGTGGTGCATCACGGCCGTAGCTGACACGAGTGAACAACGGTTGCGGAGATGTGTGCCGGCGAATAGACGTCCAACTGTTGGACAACTGACCTCCCAGATTAACCAAGGGGCTACCAGTCGTGTATCCTCAACGACTGTTCAGCAAACGCTTCCGCGTCTGGGCCTGCTCCACAGCAGGCGCCCGATTCGTGCACCGACGCTGACTGCTGTTCTTCGGTAGCGAAGGACAGGAATTTACACGCTAGTACCGCAACTGAGCGGAGGCAGGCGGCCTTTTCATATGAATCACGTTTTGTTCTCCATCGGACAGTATGGCACTGCAACAGTCGTCATAAGAGACCAGGCCGGTAGAGGGATTCTTATGGTCTGAGGAATGTTTTCGTAGAATTATCTGGTTGATCTCGCCATTCTGGAAGACACAATGGAGCAACGCAGATATGCATCTATGCTTGGGGACCATATCCACCCACTACATGGCGTTTGTTCTTTCCTCAGCACAGGGCATCTACCAACAGGACAATGCAACGTGCCACACAGCTTGTAATTAATGTACGTGTGTCTTTCAAAGGGCACCAGGATTCAAATGTTCAAATGCGTGTGAAATCTTATGGGACTTAACTCCTAAGGTCATCAGTCCCTAAGCTTACACACTACTTAACCAAAATTATCCTAAGGACAAACACACACACCCATGCCCGAGGGAGGACTCGAACCTCTGCCGGGACCAGCCGCACAGTCCATGACTGCAGCGCCTAAGACCGCTCGGCTAATCCCGCGCGGAGGCACCAGGATTAAAAACTAATCGAGGATTTGGAGGAGCACCTCGTTCGGGCTGTTCGCGCCGTGCAGCCTCTGCCGAGAAACCTAGCCGGCTGGCCACGGCACTGGTTCCACATCCCTGTCGACGCCTTCCAGAACCTCACTGACACTCTACCTGCACGTCTCGCGCTGAGTAACGTGATTATTCAGACATTTGGCGGGTGGGCCTGTTAATGTGACTGGAAAGTGTACCTAGCTGCTAAAAGCAGAAAACAGAAATGCGCAGGAAAAATAAAGGATGCAGAAGCTTTAGTTTTTTTTCCCTTCAAATTAGCGTCTTTCTTACCGGTTTACTTGATGAAATGTCGATGGCATAAGCAGCATAATGATGGTCTACTGTTAATACAGTACATACACTTTTGCTCATAAATTAAGGACAGTGCTGATACATGGTGAAACAACGTTCTGGTGGGCGGTTTGCGGGTTTGAAATCACCTCGGGGTATGACCATGCGGTGCATTTGACCTGCGGTCGTCGCTCACGGTGGCGCTGGTAGCAGTCCACATACGCAGAGGTGTTTTGGTGCATGTCAGAGTACGGTGCTGCGAGCAAGTGTGCAGACGTTTTCAGACGTGCTAATGGTGACTGGGGATTGAAAATGGCTGAAAGAACACATATTGATGACGTTATCAGGGGTACAATACTAAGGCGACTGGAGGCTGGTCAAACACAGCAGGTGGTAGCACGAGCCCTCCGTGTGCCACAAAGTGTGATTTCCAGACTATGGCAACGATTCCAGCAGACAGGAAACGTGTCCAGGCGCTATAGTAAGGGACGCCCACAGTGTACAACACCACAAGAAGATCGATATGTTACCATCAGTGCCTGCAGACGGCTACGGAGTACTGCAGCTAACCTTTCTGGGGACCTTACCGCAGCCACTTTAACAGTTAACTCCAGACACACAGTCTACAGAAGACGGAACAGACATGGTTTATTCGCCCGGAGACCTGCAAAGTGGTGCGGTTCTAGGCACTACAGTCTGGAGCCGAGCGACTGCTACGTCGTAGGTTCGAATCCTGCCTCGAGCATGGCTGTATGTGATGTCCTTAGGTTAGTTAGGTTTAATTAGTTCTGAATTCTAGGCGACTGATGACCTAAGAAGTTAAGGCGCACAGTGCTCAGAGCCATTTGAAACATTTTGAACCTGCAAGGTGCATTCCACTTACCCCTGGTCGCAGGAGAGCCCGTAAAGCCAGGTGTCAAGAATACAGTACATGGTCATTGGAACAGTGGTCCCAGGTTATGTTCACGGACGAGTCCAGGTATAGTCTAAACAGTGATTCTCGCTCGGTTTTCCTCCGGCGTGAACCATGAACCAGATACCAACCCCCTTAACGTCGGACCTGTATGGAGGTCGTCGTTAGATGGTGTGGGGTGGGACTACGATTAGTGCACGTACACCCCCTGCGTGTCTTTTACAGAGAAACTGTAACAGGTCAGGTGCATTGGAACGTCATTTTGCACCTGTATGTCTGCCTTTTAAGGGGTGAAGTGGGTCCCACGGCCCCACCGAGCTGCCATCGTGGAGGAGTACCTTCAAACAGAAGAGATCAGGCGAATGGAGTGACCTGCCTGTTCTCCAGACCTATGCCCCATCGAGCACGTCTGGGATGCTCTCGGTCGACGTATCGCTGCACGTCTTCAAACTCCTACGACACTTCAGGAGCTCCGACAGGTAGTGGTGCAAGAATGGGAGGCTATACCCCAGCAGCTGCTCGTCCACCTGATCCAGAGTATGCCAACCCGTTTTGCGGCCTGTGTGCGTGTGCCTGGTGATCATATACCATGTTGATGTCTGGGTACATGCGCAGGAAACAGTGGCGTTTTGTAGCACATGTGTTTCGGGCGGTTTCCTCAACTTATCACCAGTACCGTGGACTTACAGATTTGCGTCATGCGTGTTCTCTTTGTGCCTATGCTATTAGCGCCAGTTTTTTGTAGTGCCACGTTTTGTGGCACCACATTCTGCTATTGTCCTTAATTTATGAGTGTGAGTGTAGATGAAGTTTCTATGATGTCTTCAGCCTACCTTAATGTAAACTTGAGCTCGTTCCACATCCCTGGTTTCTTTCTTGTTGGGGTCTACGGTACACTATTAAAGAATTAATGATGAACGAATGTCTTACCTGCGCACTGGTAGGTTACACACTTTTACGTATACGGTAAAATACTCCAGCAATCTTGGCAGCCTTTCACCCTGCTACTGCCGACATAACCTGTGGAGAACCAGGGCGTTACAGCAGTGTTTATTTTCCGATTGCACGCACCCTGACACACTGTACGCAGCGACCTTCATTAACTGACTGCTGCTACAGCAGCTTTTGTTCGCAAATTGCTGGGCCCGCTCTTCCCTAATGAGCGCACGCCCTCCGACGCCTTGCCAGTGTTTGGATTTTTAGCCCTGCCAGCTCCTCAATATAATCTCTGCTCCTCTAAGATCAGTCTTTATGGAAACTAATTGAGGCTCCAAACAAGAAAAATTCCGAGCAATGACTTACGTAGCAGGTAAATAAAAAGCTTTTTAATTTGTAGCAGTAGTGGCTTAATTTGTTTACGTAGATTTGTAAGCGTTGCACATTTACAGCTTTAGGTGTGCCCGGCTAGTTATCCAAATTTAATGAAGTTAACTGAAACACTATCCGTGGCAAACAAATTCTTGTATCTTAATCATTAGAACTGTCGTTTGTCAGTTTCTCAGTTTCGTATACTTCAGTCTTATGTTCAGTGCTGAAGTGCATGTTCCAGTGTCTTTGCTTTTTTCCAAAATGGTGGAGGGCTGAATGAATATTAACTGTAGGTACTTCTTCACTTGATCGTCACGTGTGTTGCTTGTCTGCAATAATATCTTAAGTATGAAGTCACGACGGCTTCGTAGTCTATCTACAACGTCAGCTCTTTTGTTTTTTGATTATTATATCTTGAAACAGACGCAACTAATTTACAGGAAGACTGGAAAATTGGTGAAAGACGACCTCTTGAGAGATCTGTTTGGGTTCCGGAGAAATATAGGAATACGCATGGCAATGACGACAATTCGAAATATCTGAGACGACAGTCTGTGGGAAGGAAACCCCCATTTTTTTATTTGTAGATTCAAACAAAGCCTTTGACAATGTGGACTGACATACGCTGTATGAAGCTGTATAGGTATCAAACTGCACTTATAAAAGTCGAAGAGCGTGAAAGAGAAGCCATGGTTAAGAAGACAGTGAGTCATGATTCCAGCCTTTTTCCGATATTTTCCAATCTGTACACTGAACAGATTTTGAAGGAAAGGTAGCGGAGGGGGTCCGACAGCCGATCGCTTCCAGTCATACCACCAGGAAGGAGGTACACGGCTCGTGTTCCCTGTAGTTCAACCATGCCCTGAGCGTCAATACCGCGGTTCGATTGCGCCCGCATTGTTACTCTGTGACAGGAAGGGCTCTCAACAAGGGAAGTGTCCAGGCGTCCGGGGTGAACGAAAGCGATGTTGTTCGGACATGGAGGGGATACAGAGAGACAGGAACCGTCGATGACATGCCCCGCTCAGGCTGCCCAAGGGTTACTACAGCAGTGGCTGACCGCCACCTATGGATTATGTTCTCGGGGAAACCCTGGTGGCAATGCCACCGTGTTGAATAATGCTTTTCGTGTTACTACTCAAACTGTGCGCAATAGGCTGCATGATGCGCAACTTCACTCCCGACGTCCATGGCGAGGTCCATCTTTGCAATCACGACACCATGTAGCGCGGTACAGATGGGCCCAACAACATGCCGAATTTACCGCTCGATCATTGGAGACGTGTTTGGAGGCAACACGGTCAGGCTAAACTCCTTAGAAACACTTCCCAGCGAGTGCAGGTGGAGGGTCCCTACCGTTTTGAGGTGGCACTATGTGGGGATGACGACGCCGCTGGTGTTCATAGAATGCGCCGTAATGACTGGACGATAATTGAATGTCATCCTTCGAATAATAGTGGAAACATATCGGCAGCATACTGGCGAGGCGTTCGTCATCATGGACTACAATTCGCGTCCCCATCGCGCACCTCTTGTGAATGACTTCCTTCAGAATAAAGACATCGCTCGACTAGGGTGGCCAGCATGTTCTCCAGACATGAACCATAACGAACGTGCCTGTGATGGATTGAAAAGGGCTGGTTATGGACGACGTGACTCAGCAACCACTCTGAAGGATCTACGTCCAATCGCCGTTGAGGAGTGCGACAGTATGGACCAACAGTGCCTTTATGAACTTGTGGATAGTAGGCCACGACGAATACAGGCATGCATCATTGCAAGAGGACGTGCCACTGGATATTAGAATTACTGGTGTGTACAGCAATCTGGACTACCACCTCTGAAGGTCTCGCACTGTGGTGGCACAACAAGCAAAGTGTGGTTTTCATGAGCATAAAAAGGGCTGAAATTATGTACCACTACTAGTCGTTTCTTTTCTTTTTCACTTCCAAGTAGAGCGAGGGAAAACGACTGCTAACATTCCTCCGTACGAGCTGTAGTTTGTCTTCGTGGTCCCTACGCGAAATGTACGTTGGCAGCAATAGAATCATTGCGCAGTCAGCTTCAAAGTCTGTCTTCTACATGTTCTTGACGGTGTTCCCCGAAAAAAACGTCCTATACCCTCCAGGGAGTTACATCAGAGTTTCGAAGCATCTCCTTAATACTCGTATGCTGATGGAACCTATCGGTAACAAGTCTAGCAGCACGCCTCTGTACTACTCCGATGTCTTACTTTAATCAAACCTGGTGTGGATCCCAAACACTCCAGCAGTACTCAATAATGGGTCGCACTAGTGTCATACATCCTCTGCACATAAACTACACTTTCCTAAAATTCTCCCATTAAACCGAAGTAGACCATTCGCCTTCCTCGCTACAATCCTTACATGCTCGTTCCATTTCATATCGCTTTGCAACTTAACGTAGAACTTTAATAGACGAGACCGTATCAAACAGCACACAACTAATTCTGTACTCGAATATTACGAGATTGTTTTTCCTACTCATCTGCATTAACTTATGTTTTTTCTACTTTCAGAGTTAGCTACGATTCATCATACGAACCAAAAATATTTGTCTAAGTCACCTTGTATCTTCCTACATCGCTCAGCGACGGCACCTTCCAGTACACCACAGTATCAGAAAAGAGCCGTGGATTTCTGCTCCGCCAAGATAATTTATGTACTCGCGTATAGAAAATAACAGCGGTCCTGTCACACTTCCCTGGTGCACTCTTGACGGTACCCTTGCCTCTGAAGAACACACGCTTACGAGGACAACGTACTGGGTTCTGCATATTGTTCTTCTATCCACTCACGTATCTGGGAATCCATTCCATATCCATCGTGCCGCTGTTAAGTCTGCAGTGGGGCATCGTGTCAAACGCTATTCGTAAATCTAGGAATACGGTATTTCCCTGTTGCCAGTGGTCCATTGTTCGCAGGATATTGTGCGGGATAAGGACAAGCAGAGTTTGGCGCGAGCGATGTCTTATAAAACCGTACTGACTCGTGGCCTGAAGCTATCCCGTCTCAACGAAACTGATTACATTCGGACTCAGAAAATGCAATTCTGCTGCAAACTGATGTTAATTATTTTGGCGGCATGTCTTCAAGAATAGAAAAAAATCCTCAGCAGATATGGCATTAAGTGCATTTCTCGTCCGCCAGCAAAACTGAAGAATTTGTTGTGTTCAGTGAAACGAACTGGGCCGTGGAAAACGCGGTGCATATAGGATGCCATGCCTGTGTGGGCAGGCATGTCTCACCGTGCAACGTTGTGTTGAACACCATCGGCATACATTCCTGGGCCAGGCCGGCCGAGCTGACAGAGCGGTTCTAGGTGCTTCAATTTGGAACCGCGCGACTACTACGGTCGCGGTTCGAATCCTGCCTCGGGCATGGATGTGTGTGATGTTCTTAGGTTAGTTAGGTTTAAGTAGTTCTAATTTCTAGGGGACTGATGACCTCAGATGTGAAGTCCTGTAGTGCTGAGAGCCATTTGAACCATTTCTGGGCCAATCTGATAAATCAGTCCTAGCTGAGCATTAACTGAACAAAGAGCATTGCGCGTTTTTCAACAAGACTGAAATATTATCCTAAGCATCATCGTACTCAGACTGTATTTTAAGATAGACATATACACTCCAAGGCAAAAAGAACGACCACCACAAAGATATTATCCGAATTGGACGGTACTCGGCAGTTGCGATGTCCATGTAAAGACAAACAAGTAATTGAAATTTCAGAAAACTGGATCGTTTATTCTATGCAAGCAATTATTCGTTTGGCATTAATTGATGGAAACGGCATAGCTCCTATTCAATTATCGAGCTATTCGCCGATTACCCCAGATGGCTTCCTTGAGCCCAACTGCACTCGCTCTCTCATATGCTTATGCCTGCGTATACTGTTCACACGCCTGCCTGCGACGACAGTTACTGTCCAACTGAGTACATGGAACGACATTCGCAAAACGACTTTATGCCCGGTAATGACATGTATCCCGTTTCTCCCTTTCGAGGTGCGTGGTGAAATTGTACTGCAGTGTCACACAGTCATCCATCGGCCAACATAGTGTACAGTTTTGCATCATCTTTTTTTTCTTAATTGTTATTTTAACACCTTACACAAAGGTGGCCGGCAGCGGCAATATTACGCCGCTCTTCGGCTACAGATAGTACAAATAGAAACCAGGAAGACACAGAAAAAACAAAACATAATGGTGGACAAAAAGCAGTAGACACATGAGTAAAAAACACAGAGCCGTTCACAGGGGTAGTAAAATAATAAAAAACCGTCAGCACTTGTACACGAACACTGATGACTGATACGACACACATGAACGATGGAGTGTGGGCAGTGAAACACTGAAGCACTACCATGACATCACACACAATGAACCGATGGTGATGATCTCCAGCGCGCTAATGTTCACTTGACGTGTATGAGTCCAGGGACCTGCCATAAGGGGAAAACGTGGGGCAGGAGGGTGAGGGGAGGGTGTAGAGGCCAGTGGCAGAGGAGATGGGACGGGGAGGAAAGAAGGTAGGGAGTTAGGGGGCCCGGGGGGAGGAGGGGCACAGGAAGGTGGGATGGAGAGAAGGGAGAGAGGGTGCCCTAAGGAAAAAAACACAGGTTGTGGAAGGGGAAGATCAGAGTTGGTAGATGGGGTAGATGGAGAGGATGAGGGCATCACCAGGGAGGGGGAGTTGGTGGAAGCCACCTTGGGGTAAGGTATGGAAAATGGAGAGATGGAGAGCAGGTGGGATGTGGGAATACAGGCGCGGCAGCAGATGGGGGTGGGAGAGGATGGGAGAGACAAGTGGGTGAGGGGATCATGTTTATGGGAGGTGTAGAAGATCCATATCCGTTCGAGGAAAAGGAGGAGGTGCGGGAACGGAATAAGGTCATACAGGATCCGAATGGGGGAGGGGAGATGGATGTGATAGGTGAGGTAGAGCGCATGGCGTTATAGGATTTAAAGAGATTTGTAAAAGGTAGGAGGGGCGGAGATCTATGCAAGGTGGGCGTAGCAAAGGATAGGGCGGATGAGGGGTTTATAGGTGTGGAGTATGGAGGAAGGGTCCAGACCCCACGTACGGCCAGAAAGGAGCTTGGGGAGATTGCATTACCCGTCTGTATCTGTATGAATATCAGTTTGTGACCAGTTTGCATAACACAGCAGGCAGTCTTATCAACAGGAATGAAGGATTTGACCTAAGCACTGCCTGGAATCCAGCATCGGCGGCCATTAAATTGAAACAGAAGAAACAAGATAGATTTGTGATCCGACGCCGTGAACTACAAAGAGTTAATTGACCTTTATACACAGCACACTGAAAGCCAACGGTGCACACGCGGGAAGCTTCTCTTCATCTACTGGTAGGTGGCACTGTGAGCGCCACTTCAGTCCAACAGTGAGCGCCTCCGCACACAGGCGTTAATTCTACTCCAAACCTGGTAAATAAGGACGCCTCCGCGCGATTATCACTAATCACGTCTTGCAGCTGTGACGGCAATAACTAGCACCACCTGAACACGTCGAACCGTTGTTTGGCTGAAATGCTTTGGGACATGCACAATGTTATCCGGTTGCTAACCCGAGAAGTGTGTTGCAATGATTTTCTTATTGGTGTACAGACATGTGCCAATAGGTTGTTCGTCCGTTGTGACCCTTAGTGAGAGAGTTTTCCTCTTGATATTTACGTATCATTTGAACACAGAACTTCCTCTAGCGCATCGAAAATATTTGCGGAAGTGATACATAGCATTACCGTTCTACACGAGTCGCTTCTGTTCGTAACAGAATTCTAGGTCAAGCTATCTGTTCAAATGTATGGAAGAAAATGGCTTTCGACATGACAACTGACATGGTTCCTGGAAAAAGGAGTATTGCGGAACACATCTTGGGCCTATCGGCCACTAATCCTGAGAGCCGTGATAGAGGAAATAAAGTGAATTTAGTATCCTAGAGTTTCGAAACGCTTCCGATTCTGTAAAAAATGAAACTCTATTAATGAAAAATACTTAAAAAGAAATATCCAGCCAGGTTTCCGCTTGATTAAGATCAAAGTAACGGACGGGAGACTATACTGAATTTCGGATAGAGTCTCACCCACTGAAGCAGAAATTATTTCGCATTTATTATGGGCAGTGGCAGGTTTCCGTTGACGCTCAATGTTTAAACAGTAGCAATATCGAATAGTGAGTTGTGCTTAATTCTTTGGCTGGACAATGGAGTATACCAGTACGGTGTTAACATAAAAACTGCCGATATAGCGGAAGTATATAAAGAAATTCATTCTTCGACGAAACTTGCCATTTAATTAACATAGGCCACAAAGCGATGTGCTAAAGTGTGTCCTATTTTCTTATCACAAAGAAGCAATTACTGTACCCATCAGCATGTTACTGACATGAACCCTAGAAGACCAATGGAGTGAAAATATTACGCTACTACTTAACCATCATAAAGTTTACTTTGCCTGATTTTATTCAAAGGCAGAGGTAATTTACAAGTTACGCATTAGTTAATTATAATTATTAGATATCCAATGGTACGTTACATATCAAATTAGGTACAGAGCGTCCTATTTCATACAATACTGTAATAGTAAATTTTACAAGGTTTAATAATCTAAAGTTGATATGTGCAGGGCATGGACAAAAATATAGAAACAACAAAAACGCAACACATTACAAAGCCGAATACGGTTGAGGAAACCATTTGACATTCAAAACATTTTCCATTAGTGTCGGAATGGATAAGTACATGTCCAGTATGGCTTTTAATGCAAGCTTAAACCATCCTTCCTGCAAAATAGTGGCAAGCCCAGGTAACAACGACGGAGATGAATAGCGATCATGCAGCCTTCTTTCCAACTTAGACCACAAAGGCTGGTGACTGGTAGCCAGGGGAGATGTGACAATTCATCCTCGTGTTCACAAAGCCAATTCTGAACGACGCGGCCTTCGTCAACAGGGGCTCCGTCGCTTTGCAACCAACAGCACCATTTGGGAACTAACATTGTACCACTGGATGGACATAATTAACCAAAATGGTCACGTTGTCCTTGGCAGTAAACCGACTTTGCATAGCAGCCATGAGGCCCATGGAATGCGCACGATATGGATGCCAAAATCGTCACTGAACCCCCGTCATATTTCATTCTTCGGACGTCAACCCGGACACGGGCTGAAAAAATTTAAAGCAAGACTCCTTACACCAAATGATTTTCTTCCATTGTTCCACAGTCTGTTTTATGACTTTGGCACCACGTTGTCCACTTATGGGCATTTTCATCTCTAATGAGTGGTTTTGGAATTCCAGCTCGCACTGCAATTCACCGCTTATGGAGCTCTGTTCCTATTAATTTGTTTCTCAGAAGATTCTGACAGTTCGGTAGTGAGTTTTACCACTATTGTCCCCTTATTTTTCGTTGCAATCCCCTTCAGTGACTGTTCGTCACGATCACTTAACACACACCTGCGTTGAGACTTTGCGGAAGTAGGGTAGCAAGGCGGGTACGACAGGCCATTTTCAAGGTCCACTGGTGATGTACTTGTGTTATGCAATTGATCCAGTATTCGGGGACAGTTTCAAGGTCACTGACGACGTCAATTCTGGTGTGTCATTACACTTGGCTTCTTATTCTGGACCAATTTGAAGTTCACTCCGCTCCTACCCACACACTTTGAGACGGTACATTAGGTTTCTCATGAGGCAATTGGGAATGCTAAATGACCTTGACCATGAATATTAGGTTACATATCCCGCCAATAAACCCCTCCCTCTACCTCCTCCCCTCATACCCACTTTCAACCAGAAAAAGGCCAATTTCAAGGTCACTTCCACTGTCAAGTTACAAAGGGTGTACGAGCACATACGCAAGATCACCTTCATCCCCCACCCACTCCCTCCCCAGTCCTTCTGACGCTCCACCTTTCCCCCTGGACCAATAAAATTCAAACACTCCTTCCCCTTCCTACTCTTATAACCAGTGCAGCTAAGTGGGTGGTTTCATTTTTGGGCTTTGCGGCATAGGAAGAGGATAAGTGTATGGTTATTTGTGGATAACAAATTAATTTTATATGATACGATACTGCAATGCCTGTGTCATTCTGAATTACAATGCCAAATTCCACTGGACATGCATGCATCTATATCTATGAATACAGGTTGTAGACACATGATTGACGACATATGGAAGCTTGGATCTGGCCGTGAGTCGTGCTTGGATAGCCAAATGTAAGGTGACAGTTCGCTACAAGCTGGAAATCCGGATTCGAGTCCCAGTCAGGCACAAATTTTCGATGTCGTCATTCCGTCAAACAGCTGATGGTTATACATATTGGCAATTGCAAATACACTTAATGTAATTAATTTTATTGTAATTAGGTTAAATTTCATAAATCTTATCTAGGGTATGGGTTTTTGTTTACAATAAATTGAATTTAATATTACGCGGTTGTCGCCATTCGAGGCACCAGCAAGTACAACATCCATGCAGACAGGTAAATACTATCATTTTCCATATTTCTGCAAATTTTAGGCACTTTTGCACATTTTTAATAATTATCACATTATTCCACATTCACGCGAGATATGCCCCACTGTTCTAGACATTACGCGGTCGTCGCGGCGTGTCACCTCAAGTCATGTCATGTTGACGTTATGATCCTCTCATCCAATCACAATACAGCACGTTCTTATCATTGATAAGCCATCGCTTCGTATATAGTGTGTATGTGATGGCATACTATATCTGTTGAAAAACGAACACATTGCCTTACTGGTAGAATTAATGACGCCAGTACAAATCCCACAAAATTAATGTCGTCATAATATATTATGTAAGAACTGCTGATTTACCACTTTGCAACCAAAGATACTGCATGTATAAGAAATAGCACATTGCCCAAAATATACACTTGTATCACCAGAACCTCGCCCTATAAATGAATGTGACGCCTGTGGCGCAGAGAACCCAATTTGCCGCTGCAACTGTCATCACCGCTGATGTGACTGAACGAACCAGAGTAGGCAGTGGTAAAGAAGTTCATTTTATTCAAACGGTCAATGAATGTCAAAATCTCCCACGTAGAGCCAAACCACCCACCGCAAACAGGTCTTGACATGCCGTCAGAAATACGTGGGCGGATTTGTAGATAAGCGTCATACTTTCTCTCTGGATAAAGAAGCGAGTTCTATAACTACATCTAAATCCACATACATACATACACCGCAACCCACCGTTTGGTGCGTGTCGGAGGATATCCTGTACCACTAACAGTCATCTCATTTCCTCTTGCATTCGCAAATAAAGCGTGGATCAAACGACTGTCTATGTGCCTGTGTATGAGCCCTGATCTCTCTAATTTTATCTTCGTGACCCTTATGTGAAATGTACGTTGGCGGCCGTAGAAACGTTATGCAGTGATCCCCAAATATGAGGTTGTCTAAACTTTGCCACTCGAAAAAAACGTCGCCTTCGCTATAGTGCGTAATACTTCTGTGTTGTTCGAACCTACCGGTAACAGATCTAGCAGCCGGCCTCTGAATTGCTTCGTCTTCTTTTAATCGGTCATGGTGTGGATTCTAAACACTCGAATAATATGCAACAAAGGGTCGCACCAGTGTCCTATATGCCGTCTCCTTTACAGATAAACCAAACTTTTCTAAAATTCTCCCAATAAATCAGAGCCGACCAATCACGTTCGCTACTACAAGCCGGCCTTTGTGGCCGAGCGGATCTAGGCGCTTCAGTCCGGAACCGTGCGGTTTCTACGTTCGCAGGCTATAATACAGCCTCGGGCATGGATGTGTGTGATGTCCTTAGGTCAGTTAGGTTTAAGTAGTTCTAAGTCTAGGGGACTGATGACCTCAGGTAGTAAGACCCATAGTGCTTAGAGCCATTTGAACCCTACTACAATCCTTACATACTCCATTTCATATTGTTTTCCATCGTTACGCCTAGATATTTAACCGGCATAACTGTCAAGCAGCACACTACAAAAACTGTACTCGAACGTTGTGGGTTTGCTTTTCCTACTCGTCAGCATTAACTTCCATTTTTCTACATCTGGAAATAGCTGCCGTTCGCCACACTGACTATAAATTTTGCCGATGTCATCTTGTATTCTCCTACAGTCATTTAACTTCGATACCTTCCGATACACCACAGAATCATCAGAAAACAGCCGCAGACTGCTGCTTCCCCAGTCCACCAGATCATTTACGCAGCCGTGCGGGGTAGCCGTGGGATCTAAGGCGCCGCCTTGCCGCCGTCAGAGGTTCGAGTCCTTCCTCCGGCATGGGTGTGTGTGTGTGTGTGTGTGTGTGTGTTGTCCTTTGCTTGCGTTAGTTTGTCAGATTAAGTAGCATGTAAGCCTAGGGACGGATGACCTCAGCAGTTTGGTCCCACAGAAACTTAAATTTCCAAATTTTTTTTTACGTGTATGGAAAATAACAGCGGCCCTGTCACACTTCCCTAACGATACTCTTGTCTCCGATGAACACTCGCCCTCGAGAACAATGTGCAGGGTACTGTTACTTGAGAAGTCTTCAAGTCACTCACATACCTGGGGACCTATTCCGTATGCTTGTACCTTCGTTAACAGTCGGCAGTGTGACTTCGTGTCAAATGCTTTACGAAAATCTAGAAATGAGAAAACCGCCTGTTACCCTTCGTCCATTGTTCGTATCATATCAAGTGGGAATAGGACAAGCTGAGTTCCGCGCGACTGGTATTTTCTAAAACCGTGCTGATCTGTGGTCAAAAACTTCTGCTCCTCAAAGAAATTTATTACATTCAAACTGAGAATATGTTCAAGGATTTTGCAGCAAATCGATATTAAAGATATTGGTCTGTTATTTTGCAGGTCCGTTCTTTAATCTTCCTATGTACAGGACTCACCTGAGCATTTTTCTAAACACTTGGGACTTTGCGTTGGGCGAGAGATTCGCGATAAATGCAAGGTAAGTAAGGGCCCAATGCCGTAGAATACTCTTTATAAAACCAAATTGAGATTCCATCAGGACCTTTTGTCTTATTTCTTTTCAACACTTTCAGTTGTTTCTTTATGCCAGAGATGCTTATAACAATGTCGTCCTTGTGGGAATCTGTGCGATGGTAAAAAGATGGTTAGGTGTACCGTTCTCCTGCATGAACGATGTCATAAATACAAAATTTAAAACTTCGGCTTCACTTTTGCTGTGTTCTGTTGCCACATGAAACAGCTCAATGAGCGACTGGACAGAAGCCTTAGACCCACTTAGAAATTTTACGCAGGGCATGAGTTTTCTCGGGTTCTCTGCATAAACTACAGCTAAGGTATGATGGTGATTATTGTTGTAAACATCGCGCATCTATCTTTTTACAGTCACAAGAAATTCTATTAACTTTTGCCTGTCGTCATTTGCACGTTGTCTCTCAGAGCGAGAGTGCAACAGCCTTCGCTTCCTCAACATGTTTCGAATTTCACTGTTAAAGCACGGTAGATCTTCTCTGTTATTAATCCCAAACCAACCTTCTTTTATCACTAGAGAAACTACGTGGACGACGTCACTCTTGGTGCGCCATCACTCCCACGTGGGAAGATGACTCGTAATTATAGTTACGATGTTTAAACGAATAAACCCTGCATTATTATTAGCATATGCGACGTTACTATTAGACTCATAAATGTCTCCGAAATAAATACACGCTCCAATCACTGAAATGAGGCTGAAAAATGGTCTCAATGCAGAAAAAATAAACTATTTCTACAAATCAACTCATCAGGTCTCAGAGTCCACGGCACTTGTGTTGCTATGTGATTAATGCGACCTCAGAGATGCGCGCTAAGTGTCACGACACGCAGTGCAAAAAATCTTGCTAACCTATCTGAGGAGACAAACAGCTCTTCAAGAACCATTTAGCGGACGAAATACCGCCATACAGACAATATACGCACATTGACTGACGGAAAGAGAGTTTTACACGTTCCTGATAATCATAGGTCTACACGAGGAGAAGCTCCCGCTCCCGCTGCAACCCGTAGCCACCTCCAACCAGCGCAGGAAGTAGCACCGAAGCCGCAACAGGCCGAACCTCTCTCTTTAGGAACGCAGTAGTCCGGGAACTACCAACATAACCGTATATGAAACGGACGACATTCAAATTGCGAACCTCACGCACTCATTGGCTGACAGTAAATGCCGGGCAGCGGTTCTCTCTCCCCCTCCCAGGCTTGTAACACACTCGCTAACTTCTTATCACCTGCAGGCGCGATAAGCCGACACCGAACAGTTTATACTGCAGCAGCGTCATGTAAAACACACTCTGATATTCTTAAAAACCATTCAAGCCAAGATCGAACAAAACATTTTTTATTCAAGACAATCGATTTCAACGGTTTCAGGTTTTAAATGTTTTTTTATAGTGAAACATGTTCATTTTACGCTAAACCTCATGCGCAAGATCAAGATATCGAGTGGATAAAACTCAGCACGTTATAAACGTATGTCATCCCTAAAATATTTAAAAATACACAGCACCTTGTTCAAAAGCCATGTCCATGTACATATTCCTCACAGATGCTTGTTAGACGATAGAAATAGATAGTGTACCGTATTTGTATCATGTAACAAGAATCTGTAAGCAATATGTACATGGAATTGGCCTTTTGGACGAGGTGCTGTGTTATTTAAGTATTTTGGCGACGACGAACGTTTATTATGTGGTGACTTTTACCATTTGACGTCTTTTGCATGACTGTCAGCGTAAAATGAACACGTTTTACCACAAAAAAATTTTAAGACCTGAAGGTGACAGCTAAAACTATTCGAACTGGTTGTCTCGAATAAAAAATATCTTGTGCGATCTTGGCTTTTCAATGGTTTTTAATAATTAAAACATATCGCTGTTCAGTACTCTAACAATAAGAAAATTCTGCCACAACCTTGTAATATTCTTTATGAGAAATCTCCGTAACTCTCCGAGAAACATACAAACGGGCCTGGAAACGCTTGCTTCGTCGGCGATTATTTTGTTGGCTTTAAACTTGTTACTTTTCTGGTTGCTAGCAGCAAGGATGTTTCGTCGGCTGCGGAAACCTGGAACACATTCTTTATTTACATTGTAGGAGGCTTTCTTCAAATCTTTCACTTAGTACTAGATTTGTTACCGGTAGTTTCGAGCAACAAATGGCTCAAATGGCTCTGAGCACTATGGGACTCAACATCTGACGTCATCAGTGCCCTAGAACTACGTAAACCTAACTAACCTAATGACATCACACACATCCATGCCCGAGGCAGGATTCGAGCCTGCAACCGTAGCGGTGGCGCGGGTCCATACTGAAGCGCCTAGAACCGCTCGGCCGGCCGTCGAGCAACAAGCATGTGTTATGGTGATGCTTGGTGATCCCAGGGCATAAGGCGTCATTCTTTCCGCGGAAATTTATGGAATTGGTATTCACAGCTGACTACGTACATTTCGCATAGGTTGTGAGAAATTAGGTCCCACACAGATACGTGTAGGTAGTTGTCATTATCGGCCGCGCGGGGTAGCTTTCCGGTCTCGGGCGCCTAGCCACAATTCGCGCGACTCCCCTCGTCGGAGGTTCGAGTTCTCCCTGGGCACGGGTGTATGTGTTGTCGTTAGTGTTCAACTTAGATTAAGCAGTGTGTAAGCCTGGCGACCGACGACCTTAACAGTTTGGTCCCATAGGAACTTACCACAAATTTCCAGTGTTCATTATCCTATTCATATATTTTTGCCAGTGGCACAAGGCACCATATGATGGTTTGAGGAGGAATATGTCTCTTCTGACAAAAGAAAAGGACAGAATGTGTGACCACGTGACCAACTTATAAGCTTATAGAGACATAGGGTTCAGAGCAACATTAAATACCACAAAGCCGCTGATATAATAGTCAAGTTCAGTGCCTGACTCTGACAGGATGGAGAGTGTGCATGGGGCATAAGGGCGATCAAAAAGGCTCCGTCTGAGGCGCTGTTGCTGTGTGAATGCAAAACAGCGCGACATCGATGTGGGTATGTAAACATCGACATGTAGGCAGAGGATTAATGTGGCATTCATGTCTTTCCGATGTCCGTCCGGTAAATACGGAAACGTGACACTATGGCGACGTTATTACCAAATGCGTCCTGGCAGGTCCACCATGATGATATGCTTTTCTTGGTTACCGGCAACAAACACCGGTAGTTATCCTTTGGAGAATGAAGACGTATATGGGGCATCATGTCTGTCGAAAACCGCTGCTGTGCAGTGGTGAGCCAAAGGTTGCTGCTGCTTGATGATAACGCACGTCCCCATATCACAAATTTCGTAAAGCAGAAGCCTTGTAGTCCTGATAAGCGATCATCACGACTTCGGTCCCTTAAAAAAAGCCTTGAGGTGTCGACGGTTCCTGTCAGGCGAGGATATGCTGCAGGAAGTTACGCACTTCTTCACGCAGCAGGACACGGTTTTTACCAAAAGGAAATCTTCAATCCGGTGCGTCGGTGGGATGATTGCCTCCATGCTCACAGCGTTCTTATCTTATTGGCGAACCGATTCTGCACTGTACGGCCTTCGAGCTGAAACTTTTTGATAGCTTCTTATATGACTGACGCACTTTGTCCTCTAAGTTGGCGTAAATACGTTACAACAGTTACGCAAATTGATAATAGCACTCATCTGACTTCAAGTAGGTCGCGAGGTAAACTGATTCTGATTGGAAAGACAATTATGTCCTTTCGAGTTATCAACTTGCACATAATATTAACATCACTGCTTTTCCACGTGGAACTTAGGCACAAACCACCAGTATAGGCCTGCCGGTGTGGCCGAGCAGTTCTAGGCGCTACTGTCTGGTACCGCGAGACCGCTCCCGTCGCAGGTTCTAATCGTGCTTCGGGCATGGATGTGTGTGATATCCTTAGGTAAGTTAGGTTTACGTAGTTCCAAGTTCTAGGGGACTGATGACCTCAGATGTTAAGTCCCATAGTTCTCAGAGCCATTTGAACCATTCGACCCACCAGTATAGTTTTGTAAACTACCGGCAGTAAGTCACACGATTTCTCTAAGGCACAACACACGTTAACAGCACTGTCGCGGGCATATGGCCATTAGCGACGGTCTATAGCAACATTGTGCCAGTACAAAACTAAATACTCAGCATCGTCCAACTAACCGACAATTGACTGAGTGATGACGTATGGCGTGCCGTAAGCTTTACTCTGTTAACCTACCTCCGTCAGTCTGTACATATTGTCACCAGTAAAAATATGCTTTGAAGCACCAATTAAAAGCACTGCCTGTGCGACCAACTTGTTCAGACTGTTCAGATGAATAGATACAAAGTGAATGATGTAAAATAAGTGGACAGCCATCTGACATAGATCCAATCTTAGCCAACCTCAACATTTTCTACTCTATACCACAGTTTGTCATCTCTGTTTATAACTTTGGGTCTTCTGTGTCGTCAGACTAGCCACTATACTATCTTTTAAACCAAAACTGTAGCGCCCTGCATCGAATCTTCGATTGGGAACTCTCTCAGAACACTCTCAGAAATAATTCTTCCTCTATTCTTACTCTCATACAACTTGTTTTTCGTATCGACTGCTTTCTTTCCACAGTCGTCCATGCCTTGGACTCGTCCAACAGCTTTGTCGCTAAGAAGTGTCTGCCTCACAAATTGCATATCCCACTTCTCTGCATTTTCTTCCTGACTGATCTCTACAGACTACTCTTCATTATTACTACATTGTGATCAGAGTCTATATCTGCTCCTGGGTATGCCTTGCAATCCAGTATATGATTTCGGAATCTCTAACTATTCCAATTATACCTCCTCTTCTCGTGATTCTTGAACAGAGTATTCACTATTAGTAGCTGAAATTTACAACAGAGCTCAGTTACTCTCTCTCTTCTCTCATTCCCCCAAGCGCATATTCTCCTGTAACCTTTTCTTCTACTTCTTCCTCTGCAACTGCATTCCAGTCTCCCATGACTATTAGATATTCATCTCCCGTTATCCTTTCAATATCCTCACACACTTTCTCTGTGTCTCTTCACCTTCAGCTTGCGACGTCGGCATGTATAACTGACCCATCGATGTCGGTGTTGGTTTGCTGTCGACTCTGATAAGAACAACCCTGTTCACTGTAACACACTTTCTGCCGTACTTTCGCATTCAAAACGAATCCTACTCCCGTTATTCCAATTTCTGCTGCTGTTGATATTATCCTATACTCATCTGATCAGAAATTCTTGTCTTCTTTCCACTTCACTGACTCCTGCTACATCTAGATTTAGCCTTTGCATTCTCCTTTTTAGATTTTCTATCTTCCCTACCACGTTCAAACTTCAGACATTCCACGCTCCGACTCGCAGAATGTTTTCCTTTAGTTGATTGGAAATTTGTTTTAAGTGGCTGTGGGATCAAACTGCTGAGGTCATCGGTCCCTAGGCTTACACACTACAGAATCTAACTTAAACTAACTTAAGCTAAGGACAACACATCCATGCCAGACGGAGGACTCGAACTTCCGATACGGGAACTCGCGCGAACCGTGCAAGGCGCCCAAGACCGCACGGCTACACCGCGCGGCTTTCGTTGATCTTTCAAAATCGTTTTCTCGTTGTCATCCCCCCCTCCCCTTAGCAGTCCCCACCCAGAGATCCGAATGGGGGACTATTGACTATTCCGGAATATTTTGCCAATGGAGAGAAAATGGTGACACTTTTTCAATTGAAGCCTACACATGTCCTGTGGATACACATTGTGTGTCTTCAATGCAGTGGTTTCCATTGACTTCCGCATCCCCATGTCGTTGATCACTGCTAATTCTTCCGCCTTTAGGGGCAGTTCCCCACCCCAAGCATAAGAGTGTGCCCTGAAACTCTGTCCGCTCCTTCACCCTCATTTACAAGGCTGTTGGGGTAATGAGGGCGACTTCATATGCCGGAACTCTTCGGCCGCCAATGCTGAATGTTAATAAAATTTAAGCAGAGGCTGGTTTCGGAACCCGAGCTCAAGAACTATTTGATTACTAATGAAAACCGACCGAAGTGGCCGAGCGGTTCTAGGCCCTACAGTCTGGAACCGGGCGACCGCTACGGTCGCAGGTTCGAATCCTGGGCATGGATGTGTGTCATGTCCTTAGGTTAGTTAGGTTTAAGTAGTTCTAAGTTCTAGGGGACTAATGACCTCAGAAGTTAAGTCCCATAGTGTTCAGACCCATTTGAACCATTACTAATGAAAGACTCTGGCTCTACACCATGGGTGCAAACGTTTGAATTATCTTCATACACTCCATCTCTTCATCTTCAGCTTGCGAAGTCGGCATGTACAACTGAACTATCGTTTTCGGTGTAGGTCTGCTGTCGATTCTGACGAGAATTATTCTATCACTGAACCATTGCCCTGCCTCCGGTTATAACTCCTAAAAATTGTAATACCTTTTAACACTGCTGACAAAAACAAGAGTAAGGCGCTTTGTTGGTTAGTGATGTTTTCGATTTGTGTGGTGTGGTGCGGAGCGCGCGCGCCCTTCTGTGTGTGTGTGTGTGTGTGTGTGTGTGTGTGTGTGTGTGTGTGTGTGTGTGTGTTAAACAATGCCCTAGCGTTACAACAGATAACAAACTATGTCACAGCTCCACAGCGCTATGCTAATGTCAATATACGACTGTAAAATATCCGCGACTCCCCAATGTAATCAATTTATACTGCGTAAGGGCTTCCGAGAGCCAGTTCTCACGTTCCACTTGTTGAGAGAAGGGAGACTTGAGAAAAATCAGAACACTTTAATAGGATTTGACACTCTGATGAAAGTGTAAAGCTACATGAAATGTTCCAAACACTCGGGAAAATAGGGGTAGGCTATAGGACAAGAGGGATAACATACAATATGTTCAAAAATGAAGAACAAAAATAGGGATGGAAGACCATAGTTTAGCCTTTGTTATTATTTCATGGACAGTTGGTATTAAACTCAAAGCACAGCCATGTTTCATGCCGCGAGGAGTTTTGATTTGCTCCGTCTCCACCGATAATCTGACTGTGGCCGTAAATTTGCCAGGTGGGGCTCTCTCTCTCCGCTGCTCGCAAAACCCCACGGTAATCCGCCAGTAGAGCGTGGCCGCCCTGAACGAGACTTGGTGGCAAGTTACGTTATCCAGGATTACCTCGATCACGCAGCGCGCCCGCTATTCGATGAAAAGTGAGATGCGGCAGCCCTGTTACTCTTCCGTCTGCACATCACTGTCTCGAGGCAAGCAGCTCGGCTCGATTCGGAGGCGCTTGGAAAGTCTGTCCGCCAGCCTTGTAATTTCTTGGTCGCTACTCGTCATTAGTCCCGCTTTGCACCATAGTTTTGTGTCGGTAGGAATATTGGCCTTCTAAATATTAGTCCTCTTACTCTTGTTTGCTGTAATATTAAATATATTTACCACCACCTTGCTTGTTGAACATTCCACTCATGGAAGAAGGTTATATATATTCTAAGTTCAACTAGCCCGCAAAATTTTTTGCAAGTGTCACAACCGCAGCACAGAGACTTCTTCAAAGTCCAGCAACACCCAACTGCTGATAATCACAAGTTCCAGGCAACTGAAAATGTTCTAAGTCCAATTCGTGCACGGACTTTTGCCAGTCACACGTGCTATCCCTTTCAACTCAACTGAATGACTGCCCCCTACCACAGAAAATGGCCGCCCTTAAAAGCCCTCGGTGTGAACACTCTGAAATCAAATAAAGTTTGTTTGCACATAAAATTTACTTTTACACTTAATATGGATACAATAAAATGCATGTAACACTTCTATTCAGACGGAAATTTTCCGTTGAATTCAGATTCATCATCAGAATTTCTGTACGGGACCTTATTCTAATATTATTAAAATTTGTGTTCTTCATATAGAACTTTTCATTATTTAAAATAATTTCAATGCAAAAATAACTGATATTATTATTGTATTACCCATTTCCTTATGCTTAGTTTTCCGTACTGCCGCTATCTTTATAGTTACAATTTTTTATTAATCAAAATTCTGAATTTTTAATAACAAAAACAGCATTCCGGCTCCTCATTTGAATTTTTAAAACATCTAAAAATGTGACATTGATATCTTAATACTACTCATTCAGACCTTTCATTTGACACCTCGTTCGTACAATTTTGTCAAAGCGTCTCCAGGATGTCCAATTCACAATCTTACTTAGTTATTAAAATATTCAGTCTTTTATAATTCAAAAACTACCAGGGCGACAAGATGCGCGTTTATAAGAGCGCAACCGGCTAATTTTCTTTAAAATGACCCTACAAGCTCCTTTGTGCCATATTGGGATCAGTTTTTATTTATTTCTACATCATACATTCACTTTATCTGTGTGCTGAAAGCGGCCCGGAGAAAGCCCACCATGAGCCAGCGTGCTGACCGTTGAGTTTCCCGGCGCGATTTTTAATACAGGAACTGTGGTCTTCTCATCCCCTCCACCCCCCCCCCCCCCCAACACCTGTCACCTCACAAGGCTCTGCAGTGTACAATATGTACAAGAATCAAGAGGAAACAACAACAGTGGAAGATACAGAACGTAATGCTCGAATTAAAGAAGGGTATAAGACAGGTATGTAGTTTTTCGACCCTTCCGTTAAATTTGTACATCGAAGAAGCAATGACGAAAAAAAAGGTTCTAGAATGGGATTAAAATGCAAGATAAAAGGATGTCAACGATAAGATTCGCTGATGGTATTACTATCCTGAGTGAAAGTATCTGTATGGTGCGAAAAGTGACAATTGACCCTGAATAAAGAAAAGTGTGAAGTTATTCACATGAGTGCTAAAATAAATAGGCTAAATTTAGATTGCGCGGTAAGTCACACTTATCTCAAGGCTGGAAATTTAGCTTAATACTTAGGGATAACAATTACAAATAACCTAAATTGGAATGATCGCATAGGTAATGTTGTAGGTATAGCAAACCAAAGACTGCGATTCACTGGCAGAGCACTCAGAAGGTGCAACAGGTTTACTAATGAGACTGCTTACACCACACTTTTCCGCCCTGTTCTGGAGTATTGCTGTGCGATGTGGGGTCCGCATCAGGTGGGACTGGAAGACGACATCGAGAAAGTTCAAAGGAGGGTGGCTCATTTTGTACTATCGCGAAATAGGGGAGATAGCGCCACGGACATTATAAGTGAATTGGAGTGGCAATCATTAAAACAAAGGCGTTTTTCGATGTGTGTTTTTCCTACGATATTCTCGCAGGACTTTTGGCGATACCTCGCTGGCAAGGCTGTTTATGATGTCAAATGTGGTCGGCTTTCTGATTAAGTGATAGGTGTCATTGTTTGGTAATTAGGGTGTCTTAGGTCAGTGGCTACGTCCTCGAAGATAGGGCACCCGTAGATCACGTTATCCAGAGTACCCTGTCAACTTTGTGTGGCGACGAGACTTGCAGCTGGCGAGATGTGTGCGGCAGAGGAGGTGAGATATGGAGACGGCACCTGGGAATCGGTCGCGGACACAAAAGAAATGTAAAATTCTCACAGTCTAGCGATCAGGCAGACGAATCGCAGTTTACTATCTACCAGAGCCCTGAAATCACAGCAGATTTCAGTGTATGAGACACCCATTCGCTGGTCGTAGTAAGGACCAATTTGGCTCACTTATGTGACAGAGCGCACAAGGATACCAAACGTCAAGACCGGTAAACCAAAAACGAATAATTGTGCCCTGTCAGTACAGTAAGAACTTCATCACAGGCTCCCCAGTCTAAACTAATCGCAAGTGAAGTCAGTCTCATGACAGGTCCCAAGTACCAACCAGACATGCCAGAGCTTCGACCAGAAGTGGTTACCAGACCAAAGTCCCGCACCCTAGTCCTTCCCACGTATCCAGAAAAAAAACTCCGCTTGCTCGCAAAGTGAGCGAAAGACACCGCCTTCACATCATCTCGAGCCAATCACAAGGGGTTAAATCTCCCCCTCCCCCCCACACGACAGCACAAACTCCTGTCGAAGCAGGGCAGAGTTAAGAAACCTGCGTCTCTAAAAAAAAGGCCGATTACTGGCTTTTTAATTTTTCATTATTTTTTTCTGTAAATTGATTATCTCGACGTAATGACATTTGTGAGAGAATATGGCACTTTACCACACTTGAGGATTCTGCAGATCCGCCATTGGACTCCGGAACCAACACTGCAGACAGTACGGCACGGACCATGCCAGCCAGCAAGGGGCGAGTGGAGCGCACAACCATAATAGTGAGCTGTAGCGGCCCAGGTGAGGGGGACCGCCCACAGCGACGGGTCCGGCCCGTGCTAACTGATGCTCCTACGTCATGCAGCCCCAGTTGCCCAGCAGTGAAGGCAGCATATCTTAAGCCAGTGCAGACAGTGGGACGCCATCACATGCTGGCAACAACCCTCTAGCGGCCAACGACCCGCCATGCCGATAATCGAGGGACAAGTGAGTCGCATGGCACTACAGTCAACAGGTGCACCGACCCTAACTGGCTCAGAGGGCTGCTGGGAGTGACATGTCCCATCAGCAAAAGGGGAGCTCATCCCACCGCAGCAGACACGCGTTCTGATGCAGAGGCGAACGGGAAGAATAAGACTGTCCCACGTCCCGCTAACGATGAATGGAATTCTGCGTCAGAGGACGGGTTCCACGTCAAATACAACGCTGTCTTGCCGGTCCCTGAGGGCTGACTGCGGCCTGACCAGTATGAGGCCAAGGTTCCAGCTGTGGTCCAGAGCTGCCAAAGATGCCAGTTACTGCCAAGACACCGTATGTTGCCAGAGACAAGAGGGAAGACCAGAGGCGTCTGCCACCACTTCTGCCATGTCACGCACTGAGTGAGAGACCATTCTACTCTGGCGCAAATTGCTGTTCTTCAGTCCTACCAGTCATTGTTTGTGCTTGTGCATAAGTACCACGTTCTCAATTCGTGTGACATTTTCAATAGTAAAATTTGTCTCACCAGGGACCCATGTGGAGGGGCGATAGATACCTTTCTGTAATACCACCATGTAATACCTTTTCGTGTTTTTGTATGTATCAATTGAACTGTTTTGAATGTGAGATCTGTGTTTTTCTGCACGTTTATTAATGCTCTCGACAATAATTATGCGCCTGCATTTGTTTTCATGTCATAGAAAATAATACACAAATTTACACAACTTAGGTAATAAGACTAACTTATCACACATGTTATTCCATTGTTCATTGAGAATTTGAGAATGTATGTGTTTGATGAGTGAGACCAAATGAGTGATAGAGCAGGGGTAAATCAATGAGAAGAGAACAGTTCATACTCCAGGACACTGTAGATGATTAGGGACATTATAGGATCCATATCCACCACCTTTCCAATTAAAACAGGCCTACGACAAGGAGACGTTCTTTCATGTGTCCTCTTCAACATTTGCATTACAGAATATAGTTCGGGAGAGTAATTTACATCTATACAATGGTCTCTGATTCGAACACAGCGAAGTAAAATTCCTGGCTTATGCAGATGATATAGTGTTGCTGAGTGAAACTGAAGAAAAACTGAAAGACATGTACAGATCTCTCAGGCACAGTGCAAGTAAAATTGGGCTTTTGATTAACCAAGAGAAAACAATATATGGAAACAGGTCGAGTCATAAACCCAAATCCTTACTTTGAAATTCTACATCTACATCTACATCCGTACTCCGCAAGCCACCTGACGGTGTGTGGCGGAGGGTACCCTGAGTACCTCTATCGGTTCTCCCTTCTATTCCAGTCTCGTATTGTACGTGGAAAGAAGGATTGTCGGTATGCTTCTGTGTGGGCTCTAATCTCTCTGATTTTATCCTCATGGTCTCTTCGCGAGATATACGTAGGAGGGAGCAATATACTGCTTGACTCTTCGGTGAAGGTATGTTCTCGAAACTTCAACAAAAGCCCGTACCGAGCTACTGAGCGTCTCTCCTGTAGAGTCTTCCACAGGAGTTTATCTATCATCTCCGTAACGCTTTCGCAATTACTAAATGATCCTGTAACGAAGCGCGCTGCTCTCCGTTGGATCTTCTCTATCTCTTCTATCAACCCTACCTGGTGCGGATCCCACACTGCTGAGCAGTATTCAAGCATTGGGCGAACAAGCGTACTGTAACCTACTTCCTTTGTTGTCGGATTGCATTTCCTTAGGATTCTTCCAATGAATCTCAGTCTGGCATCTGCTTTACCGACGATCAACTTTATATGATCATTCCATTTTAAATCACTCCTAATACGTACTCCCAGATAATTTATGGAATTAACTGCTTCTAGTTGCTGACCTGCTATTTTGTAGCTAAATGATAAGGGACCTATCTTTCTATGTATTCGCGTCACATTACACTTCGCTACATTGAGATTCAATTGCCATTCCGTGCACCATGCGTCAATTCGCTGCAGATCCTCCTGCATTTCAGTACAATTTTCCATTGTTGCAACCTCTCGATACACCACAGCATCATCTGCAAAAAGCCTCAGTGAACTTCCGATGTCATCCACCAGGTCATTTATGTATATTGTGAATAGCAACGGTCCTATGACACTCCCCTGCGGCACACCTGAAATCACTCTTACTTCGGAAGACTTCTCTCCATTGAGAATGACGTGCTGCGTTCTGTTATCTAGGAACTCCTCAATCCAATCACACAATTGATCTGATAGTCCGTATGCTCTTACTTTGTTCATTAAACGACTATGGGGAACTGTGTCAAACGCCTTGCGGAAGTCAAGAAACACGGCATCTACCTGTGAACCCGTGTCTAAGGCCCTCTGAGTCTCGTGGACGAATAGCGCGAGCTGGGTTTCACACGATCGTCTTTTTCGAAACCCATGCTGATTCCTACAGAGTAGATTTCTAGTCTCCAGAAAAGACATTATACTCGAACATAATACGTGTTCCAAAATTCTACAACTGATCGACGTTAGAGATATAGGTCTATAGTTCTGCACATCTGTTCGACGTCCCTTCTTGAGAACGGGGATGACCTGTGCCCTTTTCCAATCCTTTGGAACGCTTCGCTCTTCTAGAGACCTACGGTACACCGCTGCAAGAAGGGGGGCAAGTTCCTTCGCGTACTCTATGTAAAATCGAACTGGTATCCCATCAGGACCAGCGGCCTTTCCTCTTTTGAGCGATTTTAATTGTTTCTCTATCCCTCTGTCGTCTACTTCGATATCTACCATTTTGTCAACTGTGCGACAATCTAGAGAAGGAAGCACAGTGCAGTCTTCCTCTGTGAAACAGCTTTGGAAGAAGACATTTAGTAATTCGGCCTTTAGTCTGTCATCCTCTGTTTCAGTACCATTTTGGTCACAGAGTGTCTGGACATTTTGTTTTGATCCACCTACCGCTTTGACATAGGACCAAAATTTCTTAGGATTTTCTGCCAAGTCAGTACATAGAACGTTACTTTCGAATTCATTGAAAGCCTCTCGCATAGCCCTCCTCACACTACATTTCGCTTCGCGTAATTTTTGTTTGTCTGCAAGGCTTTGGCTATGTTTATGTTTGCTGTGAAGTTCCCTTTGCTTCCGCAGCAGTTTTCTAACTCGGTTGTTGTACCACGGTGGCTCTTTTCCATCTCTTACGATCTTGCTTGGCACATACTCATCTAACGCATATTGTACCATGGTTTTGAACTTTGTCCACTGATCCTCAACACTATCTGCACTTGAGACAAAACTTTTGTGTTGAGCCGTCAGGTACTCTGTAATCTGCTTTTTGTCACTTTTGCTAAACAGAAAAATCTTCCTACCTTTTTTAATATTTCTATTTACGGCTGAAATCATCGACGCAGTAACTGCTTTATGATCGCTGATTCCCTGTTCTGCATTAACTGATTCAAATAGTTCGGGTCTGTTTGTCACCAGAAGGTCTAATATATTATCGCCACGAGTCGGTTTTCTGTTTAACTGCTCAAGGTAGTTTTCAGATAAAGCACTTAAAAATATTTCACTGGATTCTTTGTCCCTGCCACCCGTTATGAACGTTTGAGTCTCCCAGTCTATATCCGGCAAATTAAAATCTCCACCCAGAACTATAACATGGTGGGGAAATCTACTCGAAATATTTTCCAAATTATTCTTCAGGTGCTGAGCCACAACAGCTGCTGAGCCCGGGGGCCTATAGAGACATCCAATTACCATGTCTGAGCCTGCTTTAACCGTGACCTTCACCCAAATCATTTCACAATTCGAATCTCCGTCAATTTCCTTCGATACTATTGCACTTCTTATCGCTATAAACACGCCTCCCCCTTCACTGTCCAGCCTATCTCTGCGGTATACATTCCAATCAGAGTTTAGGATTTCATTACTGTTTACGTCTGGTTTCAGCCAACTTTCTGTTCCTAGTACTATATGGGCGTTGTGACCGTTTATTAATGAGAGCAGTTCTGGGACCTTTCTATAGACGCTTCTGCAGTTTACTATTAGCACATTAATATTGTTATTCCTTGTTGCATTTTGCCTACTCCTGCCTTGCCGCGTCTCAGGAGGCGTCTTGTCGGGCCTAGGGAGGGAATTCTCTAACCTAAAAAAACCCATGTGCACTCCACACGTACTCCGCTACCCTCGTAGCCGCTTCCGGCGTGTAGTGCACGCCTGACCTATTCAGGGGGACCCTACATTTCTCCACCCGATAGCGGAGGTCGAGAAATTTGCACCCCAGCTCTCCGCAGAATCGTCTGAGCCTCTGGTTTAAGCCTTCCACTCGGCTCCAAACCAGAGGACCGCGATCGGTTCTGGGAACGATACTACAAATAGTTAGCTCTGATTCCACCCCGCGAGCGAGGCTTTCCACCTTCACCAACTCCGCCAACCGCCCGTACGAACTGAGGATGACCTCTGAACCCAGACGGCAAGAGTCATTGGTGCCGACATGAGCAACAATTTGCAGTCGGGTGCACCCAGTGCTCTCTATCGCCGCCGGTAGGGCCTCCTCCACATCTCGGATGAGACCCCCCGGCAAGCAGACAGAGTGAACACTGGCCTTCTTCCCCGACCTTTCCGCTATTTCCCTAAGGGGCTCCATCACCCGCCTAACGTTGGAGCTCCCAATAACTAATAAACCCCTCCCCCCGTGTGCCTGCTCGGACCTTGCTGAAGGAGCAGCCACATGTCCACTCACAGGCAGAGCGGGCGATGCCACACGGCCAGCCTCCACATTGACCCTCCGCCTCGTGCGCCGCGAACGCCGCTGAACCCGCCACTCCCCTTGGGGAGAGGGTGGCCCAACCGCGCCCGGTACCCGCGAAGATGTCTCGACAGCAGGGACAGTGGGTGAAGCATCTAACACCTGGGGTGCACCATGCGACGCACCAGACTCCCCACTGCCGCTACACTCCGAGGCAGCAGCCTGAAGACGGCTGACCGCGGCCATCAACACGCTCAGCTGTTCGCGAAGAGTGGCCAGCTCCTCCTGCGTCCGTACACAGCAGCCACACATCCTAGCCATCCTAAGAAATCAATTTACTATAGAGTGTTAATCAGCTTTTAACTAGACTGCTAATTCACTAAAGGCGGTTGATTATTGACTAAACTGTGATTGCTAACCACTTCTTGTAGAAACAAGGAAAATAGCACTACCTGTCTCTGGACGGTATTGAAAACAAACACTAGCACTACGAGCACTATGGCTGACTAAAGGGACTCTCTGACTATTCGAAACACACACGAGATCTATGGAACACTTAATAGCACTCTACTATTAAAGCTTCCTAAAAGCAAAGACACGCAGAAGAAGAAGTGACAAGTAAGAAAAATACAGATAATACTTAAATTAAGGTATCTCGCTGCACAGCAGACGTGAAGCAGACGGCGGTTAGGACCAATATTCTAAATTCAGAAACGTTCTTCAGTTTAAATACCTTGGATCACGTTTCAACAGTAAAAATATCACAACAATGGATATAAACGAAAGAATAGCCTAAGGGTCAAGATGTCTGTACTCACAAAGCAACCCATTCAAAATTAAAGCTTTGTCAATCACCACAAAGATGAAGATATACAACACTGTTACCTGCCCCATAGTACTGTACCGTTCAGAAAGCTGGACGCTTACGAAGACTGAAAGAGGAAAACTGAATGTTTTCGAAAGAAAAGAAATGAGAAAAATCTGGGGACCTGTGTTGGAGAATGGAGTATGGAGAATTCGAAGATCAATGAAATTTATCACCTAATGAAGCAACCCACTATCATCCAGAAATTAAAAAGTAGGAGACTACAACGGGCTGGTTAGAATGGAAAATAACAGAATCACCAAAATAGCACTTGAAGGAACTCTCCAGGCAACAAGACCATTGGGCCGACCTCATACACGGTGAGATGACATAGAGAAGGACATCGCAGCATTAGGAATTTCCGCAGGGTGGAGAGAGACTGCGAGAGATAGAATGCGGGGGAAGCAGATAGTTGATGCAGTGAGTGGTATACAGGGCCTGTGATTGCTGAGGAGAAGAAGAAGAAGAAGAAGAAGAAGAAGTAGAAGAAATCTCTGACCTCAGAATATGGTGTGAATGGCTACATTTATTTGCTACAAGACTTTTTGATCACATATCAAATGTTTAACGGAAGTCTGTGATGTACGAATGACCCCTGGGTCTAAAGTAATTCATACTACTCACAGCAGTGTTTACATGTACTCTTGTTGGCTTGCAGCTTCAATGTGACTGAATGACCCTTGCAATGAATAAGGTTAAGCTAGGATGTGTTTTAGTCATAGGTAATCCTGATTGGGAAAGTTACTTTTTTCACATATACAAGTATTATCAGAATGAGGTTCTCCTACTAAGAGTGTCATACTAAACAATATTGAAGTGACACACTTCTCCTGCAGAAATCAACGGCAAATAGGGGACAGTGACAGAGAACAAGTTACTCTCTCACCTATTTTTCGCATATGGAAAATTATTAAAGACTTTTATGACAACCTGGCACACCTTGGTGGGACTCCAGAAAGTTAATGGCTTGAGCAGATGTTCATGGAGACGGGTAGGGCACTAAAAGCGTGACGTATATGATTCTTAGCTCGTAGAAATGGCTAGTTGGAAGTTGAAAGCAACTGGTGGTGAGCCGATCCCTTAGTAAATCTTGCTGGACAGGTCCACAGCTATACAGGGCAGACAGGACAGCCCCTCATCAGGACAGGGCTCCAGCAGAACAGTGCCCTGATACCTGCCATGTATCCAGCAGAAGCCTTGGCAGGGACGACGGTCTAAAGGGACGCAACTATGCAGTGGAGTCATAAACTGGGCATTGTGTGCAGAATCACGCTTAATAATTGCAAGTAGGCCAGTGAGCCACTTCCTTCAGCTACCCCTGTTGTATAAGAAAACTCCGGCACCTGAGAAACATTTAGAGATAGAATCTTTATTACACTTCATAGCTATGACTAGCTAGCTCCAAGGTACAGGCGATTTAGATAAAGATCTTAGAAATTGTATCTTTTACCTACTGCCACGGGAAGAGACATGGCTTTTGAGAAAATCATCTTTTACCCCTCTGCGAAAACTTCAAAAAGCCAGTAATTGGCGGTTTCTTTTTTCCAGAGACGGAGGTATCTTAACTCTTTCCCTGGTTCTATATGAGTTTGTGCTGTCGTATGAGAGGGGAGATTAAGCGCCTCTGGCGCCTTGTAATTGGCTCAAGAGGGTATGAAGGCAGAGTTGTTCGTGAAATTTTGCGGGAAAAGGGTATTTTTTTCTGGATAGTTGGAAAGCACTCGGGTGGGGGACTTTGGTCTGGTAAGCACTTCTGGTCGAAGCTCTGGCATGTGTGGTTGGTACTTGGGACCTGTCCTGAGACTGACTTCACTTGCGAGTAGTTTAGACTGGGGAACCTGTGGTGAACTTCGTACTGTACCGACAGTGTACCTTCAAACGTCTCTGACTACTCGTTTGCCGAGGGCACACTTATTCGTTTTTGGTTTACCAGTCTTAACGTTTGGTATCCTTGTGGCTCTATCGTGTAAGTGAACCAAATTGGTCCTTGGTGTGACCAGCGAACGGGTGTGTCACGCACTGAAATCTACCGTGATTTCAGGGCTCTGGTAGAGAGTAAATTTCGACCCGCCTGTCTGATCGCTAGACCGTGAGATTTTTGCATTTCTTTTGAGTCCGCGACCGATTCACAGGTGCCGCCTCCATGTCTCCCCTCCTCCGCTGCACACGTTTCGCCAGCTGCAAGTCATGTCGCCGCACATACTGCCACTCCGGCACTCTCAGGGCGTACATATCTCAATCGCCACTTGCTCTCAGCTGCATCTATGTAGAGAAACTTCAGTAGATTTGATCAATCAAAGTCTGCTCAGAGTCAGACCAATTCAGGTTGCGTTATCCACATTTTTTAGGGCCAGAGTACTTGACTCACTGATCGCATAGTTAAACTGTCTTCCAGTGCAGTGTTTAATCATCTGTTAGTTGTTTAGGTAATTCAATCTATATCTTGTTTCGTATAATTTATGTCTTGTTTGGTAAAAATGGTTCAAATGGCTCTGTGCACAATGGGACTTAGCTTCTGAGGTCATCAGTCCCCTAGAACTTAGAACTACTTAAACCTAACTAACCTAAGGACATCACACACATCCATGACCGAGGAAGGATTCGAACCTGCGACCGTAGCGGTCGCGCGGTTCCAGACTGTAGCGCCTAGAAGCACTCGGCCACAACGGCCGGCTGTTTGGTAAAATAAATGTTGTTAGTACACTAAATTTTGCCTAAATTTTTAATCAATTAAGTAATCCAAACAAGCTACCTTGCAATCTCTGTCACAAGAAAGTAATTGGTATGGTAATGGGAGATTGTTGTTTATATAAGATCTGGTTATTAACAATTTATATTGCTTATACTGGAACCATTGTTTCGTTGCACGAAGACAGAGAGAATGGACTCAATAGTGTCAGTGTGTGAGTTTAGAGATGCTGAAAAATTTCAGATGATACACATTCGAAGTATGAATTTTAGCACTCAGCTCGCGGTCGAGCGGGTAACGTTGCTCCGTCCACATGCTGAGGGCCCCAGTCTCGATTCTCGGCAGGGTCGGATACTTTCTGCGCTCGGGAACTGGGTGTCTGTGAAGTCTTCATCATTTCATCTCGTCATTCCCCTGAAGGGGACAGGCGGCGGTCCAACTGTTCCAGACCAGTTCTCCTGGGCAATAATGCCATACTATCAATTTATTTTTCAATTTTATCACGGAATATAGAAATACCCATCAGCTTCCTGGACTTCATTACAGAAGGAAACGCGAGGATCAATTTGTGCAGTGCAATATGGCATGTCCTTTTTCTCGCCTTCCAACTAAGTATAAGTGGAGCGGCAGGAAAAAATAAGTGGTAGAATAAAAAGCTCCCCACGTCACATACTTTATGCAGAAGAATATACATCTTCCGTGTAGCTTTTGGTGACTGACAAATTGTGTGGTCTCTAAAACCGCCCATTTCGGTGCCAGACAGCTATATTTACGTATACAAGAAAGAGCAGAATGAAATACGGAAGAGATACGCAACAGGTAACAAAACCACCAGCTATTCAGGAGAATCTCTGTTGTTATGAGAGAAGCGATAAGGAAGTCAGAAGATAAAATACTCTCTGGACGTAGACGTACGCGATTTGAATGTATAAACGAGCTCGTCACTTCTGCTTCTCCACGGAAGATGGAAGATAAAAAGAGAACCCAAATACGCAATTTGTACGCAATGGCACCTACAGCACTCCTAACGCGAAGTTGCGTCTTTGTTGTGGTGGAGACAAGTCACATGCAGCCAGCACGCAGGTCGCAAAGAGCTCTTAGTCGATACTGCACCTCATCAAAAATTCAAATGGCCTACGTGCGCGAGATAAGCATCACTAGTGAGGTCGAGATGGCGGCGATCGCTAGCCGGCTGGACTACTCTGTCACGCCAAATACCACGCATGTTTTCTGTCTTCCGTGGTCATATTACACGGTGATTTCTGCTCTTAGCAAGAAAAAGAAATTTTATTAGAATTTTTTTAAAGCTAAGTCAACGTAAGAAATTACCAATTTTTCATTTGTGTTTACTTTAGGATCCTACTGTTTAGAGTATATTAATTTCGACAGCTATATCAATTTCATTTCCACAGTTACACTGATGAGGTAAACAATTATTACCACCCATTTAATAGCCCAATGGTTCATCTCTGGATTTCAATACAGCAGCATTTCGGCCTGGCATGGATTCGACACGTCTTTGCTCTGTAAGTTCATGTTTGTACAAGATGGTTGCGGGATTTCGGCTGTTAACTATAAAAATAAAAGCAGCTTCAGCAGTCTGTATTTTGAATGTAATTTATTTGTCTGAACAGTTCCGGCGTTTCGCTTCGCCATCTTAGGTCCCCTGACCAACGTGTAGGAAGATGCATCCTCAAGTGCAGTCAAAATAGGGGCCAACGTGAAGTAAATGGTACCCGGATACTTCTGGTTGCGATTCTACCGTTCATAAATTGATTTTGTGATGTTTTGGGGATGTTGTTTTGTAACATGAGTTGACCAATCCAATCAGATTTTGTGAAGACAAACCAAGACGTTTACTCCAACGTTTGCGGTGAGCATGATGAGCGTGGTGTTGTGACTTTCATCTTTCAGGATCAGTGAAGCCGTGTTCAGACTATTACAAGCAGACGTTCTTGTTTTGACGAACTCCCGGCTACGTTAATCAAAATTCGATAGGCCAGCTAAATTACTCGATCTTAATCCCATACAAAATGTCTGGGCTGTTTTGGAATGTGGGTGAAACGCAGCAGTCGGCATCTTCGAAGTGAGGTATCTATACTGTATCTCATTATCAGTAACTGACTTCAGCTAGATATAGCTTACCTGAAGAAACTAGTGAACTGTGTTCCTCGCAGAACTCAGACCATTATTAAGGCTGCAAGTTGTGTTACATAACGTCTCCTGAGAATTACCAACGTTTTTGTCCCGTGTGCTTATGTTCAGTGTGCGCAAAATGCTGGAAGTTACCTTGCATTCTGTTCTAGCTTCGACAGAGACCGTTTTATAACACAGGTATAGAACAAAACTATTTTTACGGGACATGCACCAACATGACTAAAGCAAAGTTTCATTGATACCAGCATTACCTCTGTGCGGAGCCATGCACTGATCAACCAAAAGCCGGCCGGAGTGGCCGAGAGGTTCTAGGCGCTACAGTGTGGAACCGCGCGACCGCTACAGTCGCAGGTTCGTATGCTGCCTCGGGCATGGATATGTGTGATGTCCTTAGGTTAGTTAGGTTTAAGTAGTATTAAGTTCTAGGGGACTGATGACCTCAGCAGTTAAGTCCTATAGTGCTCAGAGCCATTTGAACCATCAACCAGAAAATTATGACCATCTGCCTGATAACAGGTATGTCCACCTTTGGCTTGCATAACAGCGGCGTCGCGTCATGGCATGGAAGCAAGGAGGCATTCGTAGGTTGCTAGAGAGAATTGGCACCACATCTGCAAACACAAGTCACTTCATTTCTGTAAATTCAGGGAAGGCGGCAACGAGCTTCGACGCCATGTTCAGTCACATCTTAGATGTGTTCAATCGGGTTCACATGTGGCGAGCTGGGATGCCAGAACGTCAGCTGGAACTCGCCACTGTGTTCCTAGAACCACTCCATCACACTGCTGGCCATGTGGCATGGCGCATTACCTTTGCTGAAAAATGCCACTGCCATTGGGAAACTCGATCATCACGTAGGGGTGTACGTGGTCTGCAACCAGTGGATGATACTACTTGCCGGCCTGTGTGGCCGAGTGGTTCTAGGCGCTTCAGTTTGAAACCGCGCGACCACTACGGTCGCAGGTTCGAATCCTGCCTCGGGCATGGATGTGTGTGATGTACTTAGGTAAATTAAATTTAAGTAGTTCTAAGTTCTAGGGGACTGATGACCTCAGATGTTAAGCCCCATAGTGCTCAGAGCCATTTGAACCATTTTGATACTTCTTGGCCGTCATGGTGCCTTCCACGAGATTCAGTGGACCTATGGATTCCCACCTCAATGTTCCCCAGAATGTGAATGTTATACATTTTTAGGGCCCACTCCTTCTGAAGAACATATTTTTAGAAATATCTCAACATAGGCCAGGAGCTAATAAACCTTTGTTTTGCAATTGGTTGGCTGACTTTTTTTCAACCTCTTCAGATTTACACAGCTGCTGATTGGCAGCAATATTTCATATTCTTAAATGAAAGGCAGTTTGTTTTCCCATACGAGTTTCGCTGCTTTTATTTATAAAACATGTTCAGTGGACCATAACACCTGTTTATTTTTATGCATATAATAAATGTATTGTATACTAGTTACAATATGTTACGTTTTCTCAGGCGTTTCTCGTGTTTTTCAGTTTAGAAACAACTTCTGTATCAAAGCAACTTGTGTAGCACATATTTCGTGAGGTTAAGATATCATTTGGTGTTTCTTACGATTTACATTGTTGTTAGTCGATGTGTGTGGTCCTGCAGATGTGTCGATTCGGTCGGTCCCCCATGCTCCAGCGGGCCACTTCCGACGTTTTTCCCACCCACATCTATTACAATACATCACTTGCACTTTTATTTCGTGACCAACATTTGTGTATTTACACTGTATAGTGTTTCCAGCTGTCGCTGTGTGTTTATCTTTCATCTTTTGTTCGTGTTTATCGTGTACTTTCATATTTTTGTTTGTTTTGTGCGTCTGTCGTGTTCTTGTATGTATTTTATCATGTGTGAATGTCTCGTTACTTGTGAGAGCTTTTACTGATTTATTGTAAGTGGATATTTGTATTTGTGTGTATGGAGAGAGAGAGAGAGACAGAGAGAGAGAGAGAGAGAGAGAGAGAGAGAGAGAGAGAGAATGAGAGAGAGAAAGAGAGGGCTGTAAATTCAACTAAATACTTAGGGATTACAATTACAAATAATCTAAATCGGAACGACGACATAGATAATATTGTGGATAGAGCAAACCAAAGACTGCGATTCATTGGCAGAACACTTAGAAGGCGCAACAGGTCTACCAAAGAGGCTGCTTACACTACGCTTGTCCGCCCCATTCTGGAGTACTGCTGTGCGGTGTGGGATCCGCATCAGGTGTGACTGACAGATGATATCGAAAAAGTACAATGAAGGGCGGCTCGTTTTGTATTATCGAGAAATAGGGGAGATAGTGCCACAGACATGATACCTGAATTGGAGTGGCAATCATTAAAACAAAGGCGTTTTTCGTTGCGACAGGATCTTCTCATGAAATTTCAATCACCAATTTTCTCCTCCGGTTGCGAAAACATTCAGTTGGCAGTCACCTACATAGGGAGAAATGATCACCACGATAAAATAATAGAAATCAGGGCTCACGCGGAAAAATTTAAGTGCTCATTTTTCCCGCGTGCCGTTCGAGAGTGGAACGGTAGAGAGACAGCACGAAGGTGGTTCTTTGAACCCTCTGCCAGGCACTTTATTGTGAATAGCAGAGTAATCACGTAGATGTAGATGTAATTATTTACTCCGGTTGTGTTTATGAATTCCGATTGTCCTTCGTAAATGTGTACGGATTGTGTTTCTTGTTCTCTAAGCTAGGTGTAATCGCCGTTGTTGAAATATTTACAAACAAGAACAGATAAATCAGATAAATACCAAGGAGAAGGTATTACCAGTTAGAGTACCAAGAATATGGATCGGTATGTCTGGAGATGACAGGCAGTAATTTCTAAACTAGGTAGAAAGAATATATTGAAAGCTAGAAATGTGAAAATAGCCATTCAACCTTTGTCGAACACCCGATAAAACACTACATCAAGCACCCAACATGGAAGTTATTAGAGTGAACAATCACAACAAAGAACTAACATTACAGGATAACTTTCGTATAATGAGAGGCCTTGCAATGAAACACAAATCAGTATAAACGATAATTCACTCACCATGTTTGTAACTAAAATAATAACAAAAGTTGCTTCCAATCTGGAAAACAATAGAAAAACATGAGAAAATGTAACATAGCAACATATTGTAATTACTACATAATACATTTATTATACACTACTGGCCATTAAAATTACTACACCATGAAGATGAGGTGCTACAGACGCGAAATTTAACCGACAGGAAGAGGATGTTGTGATATGCAAATGATTAGCTTTTCAAAGCATTCACACAAGTTTGGCGCTTGTGGCGACACCTACAACGTGCTGACATGAGGAAAGTTGCCAACCGATTTCTCATACACAAACAGCAGTTGACCGACGTTGCCTGGTGAAACGTTGTTGTGACGCCTCGTGTAAGGAGGAGAAATGCGTACGATCACGTTCCGGACTTTGATAAAGGTCGGATTGTAGCCTATCGCGATTGCGGTTTATCGTATCGCGACACTGCTGCTCGCGTTTGTCGAGATCCAATGACTGTTAGCAGAATATGGAATCGGTGGGTTCAGGAGGGTAATATTGAATGCCATGCTGGATCCCAACGGCCTCGTATCACTAGCAGACGAGATGACAGGCATCTTATCCGCACGGCTGTAAAGGATCGTGCAGCCACGTCTCGATCCCTGAGTCAACAGATGGGAACATTTGGAAGACAACAACATCTGCACAAATATTTTGACGTTTGCAGCAGCATGGACAGACTATCAGCTCGGAGACTATGGCTGCTGTTACCCTTGACGATGCATCACAGACAGGAGCGCCTGCGATGGTGTGCTCAACGACGAACCTGGGTGCAAGAATGGCAAAACATCATTTTTTCGGATGAATCCAGGTTCTGTTTACAGCATCATGATGGTCACATCCGTATTTGGCGACATCGCGGTGAACGCACATTTTAAGCATGTATTCATCATCGCCATACTGGCGTAACACCCGGCGCGTTGGTATGGGGTGCCATTGGTTACACGTCTCGGTCACCTCTTGCTCGCATTGACGGCACTTTGAACAGTGGACGTTACATTTCAGACGTCTTACGACCCGTGGCTCTACCCTTAATTTGATCCTTGGGAAACCATAAATTTCAGCGGGATAATGCACAACCGCATGTTGTAGGACCTGTACGAGCCTTTCTGGATACATTCTCCAGATCTCTCACCAATTGAAAACGTTTGGTCAATGGTGGCCTAGCAACTGGATCGTCAGAATACGCCAGTCGCTACTCTTGAGGAACTGTGGTATCGTGTTGAACCTGCATGGGCAGCTGTACCTGTACACGCCATCCAATCTCTTTTTGACTCAATGTCCAGGCGTATCAAGGCCGTTATTACGGCCAGGGGTGGTTGTTCTGGGTACTGATTTCTCAGGATCTATGCACCCGAATTTCGTGAAAATGTAATCACATGTCAGTTCTAGTGTAATACATTTGTCCAATGAATATCCGTTTATCATGTGCATTTCGTGTTGGTGTAGCAATTTTAATGGCCAATAGTGTACATATAAAAGAGACGTGTATTACAGGCCACTGAAGATGCTGAATAGCAACTAAGGAACAAGGGATAACGGAAAAATGACGACACTTATGAAGCTTCGATGTGAGCTGTGGCCCAGCCGCGCCCGCTGATCCGGACCCAGTGGGCAGATCTCCAGAACGGCTGACGCTGCCGGCCGCCGTCTGCTGGCGACTGCGACGGCGACGGCGACGGCTACAGTAGCCTGCGTCACATCGACCGCCCGCCGCCTGGGGCTCTGCTGTCCCAGCTCTGCTGTCTGATCACAGGGAGGATCGCCGACGCCACCTCCACCACTGCCTACTAGTCAGAGGCGACGTCTCACGTGTAACAGTCCGTAACCCTACCACAACACACGCGACACCAGAAGCCCCCTAACATTCCATACTACCTGCCACCTACCTCCCGCTCCCAAGTCGCATTTCGAAGGAAGCAACATGGATATACCACAGATAATCTAAACTTACGTGATTACTCTGCTATTCACAATAAAGTGCCTGGCAGAGGGTTCAATGAACCACCTTCGTGCTGTCTCTCTACCGTTACACTCTCGAACGACACTCTGGAAAAACGAGCACTTAAATTTTTCCGTAAGAGTCCCGATTTCTCTTATTTTATCGTGATGATCATTTCTCTCTATGTAGATTGGTGCCAATAGAATATTTTCGCAAAAAGGAGAAAACTAGTGATTGTAATTTCATGAGAAGATCCCGTCGCAACGAAAAACGCCTCTGTATTAATGATTGCCACTCCAATTCACGTATCATGTCTGTGACAGTATCTGCCCTATTTCTACATTTACATTTATACTCCACAAGCCACCCAACGGTGTGTGACGGAGGGCACTTTACGTGCCACTGTCATTACCTCCCTTTCCTGTTCCAGTCGCGTATGGTTCCCGGGAATAACGACTGCCGGAAGGCCTCCGTGCGCGCTCGAATCTCTCTAATTTCACATTCGTGATATCCTCTGCAGGTATAAGTAGGGAGAAGCAATATATTCGATACCTCATCCAGAAACGCACCCTATCGAAACCTGGACAGCAAACTACACCGCGATGCAGAGCGCCTCTCATGCAGAGTCTGCCACTTGCGATAATAGAAACGAGCTGCCCTTCTTTGTACTTTTTCGATGTCATCCGCCAGTCCCACCGGAAGCGGATCCCACACTGCACAATAGTATTCCAGAATAGGGCGGACAAGTGTTGTGTAAGCAGTCTCTTTGGTACACCTGATGCACCTTCTAAGTGTTCTGCCAATGAATCGCAGTCTTTGTTTTGTCCTACCCACAATATTATCTATGTGAACATTGTGATCGCTGCCCACCGTGAGCCTAAATATCGCCTGGTGCCTCTGCTTGTTCGTGACGCGTTAAGTACATAAGCGGTACTCACAAGCGACATCTTTCACCTCGAACGCTCGGTGCCACACAAAACCGTGCTTAGACTAACAGTCTATCAGAAAAACTATAGCGGCCTGTGTTATTCCCATGCAAAACTATGTACTTGTCTTCTAGTATGCCGGCCTTTTTTTTTTACCGAGAGCTCCTAGGCGCTTCAGTCTGGAACAGCGCGACCGCTACAGTCGCGGGTTCGAATTCTGCCTCGGGCATGGATGTGTGTGATGTCCTTGGGGACCTCATATGTTAAGTCCCATAGTGCTCAGAGCCATTTGAACCATTTCTTCTAGTTCCATCAGACGGTGGAATGTTGCAGCTACACTAACAAGTGCTCGAGTTTCCTGAATGGTATAGCCGCAGTACGAATATGTCTGTTGAAGCATTCGAATGCGGGTTACTGTGAAACTGTCTACTGTGATGTCATGAAGAGAATTCATCATACGAATGTGATACTAATATTAGGGACAAAGTTGCGACATACTGAATATGGAAACTGGGGTCGAGGATAGTGTGTTCGCGGATATATTATGTGCGGTGTTGAGAGCGGCGCAAGAAGTATGGACCATCGCAGAGATACGGCAGAGCAAAGAGGTATCAAGAGGCACCAGTGAGATGCTAACAGGAAGCAGTGCCTCCTGTAGTTCGAGGCGCCACCGCCGCGCCTCTGTTCTGGAATAGCGTCGCCAGAGGCCTGTTCGAGGTCGGACCCGCCCTCTTCCAGGAAGTTCTTGTCGGAGTAACGTCGTGGTGCTGCCTGCTCGCCGTGACACAGCCCGTGTCAACCCTCGGGGAAAAGAGAGTTTCATCTCCTGTGAACAGTGCCTACGAGCCACACTGTCAGAACTGTGTCAGCAAGTGCCTACGAACTTGTTCTTCGCTGGTATCAAATCTCCACTCAGTAATCGTGGCCCATTTAGTGTTTTCTGAACCGCAAGTGCATCTCTGCAGTTTCAGAGCTACAGCAGAGCCTGAATTATTACGAGCCACCTCAGAATCCTAAAAGTTGAACACAACGTTACAGAACATAATAATTCAGAAATATAATGTGCTGACAAAGAAATACCCCACGTAACGCTGGATAGATGTACTGATTTGGAAGGACAGGAGGAACCTCAACTTGAAGGTGTCTGTTAAAGCAGTACACGACGTCCATCTAAAGACCGACAGAAACAGTCCAGTCAAAGTGAGTACTAACTATCTCCACCCAAACTGTCGACACTGAGCGAGAAACAGGCCCACTGGCTAAAAGCGAAGTACATTTGTTACTAGCAGTTTGTTTCTGTTGTAACCTAGGGAAAGTATCAGAGGTGTATGTTTGACTAGATTAGGACTGTTTGTTAAATGTCATTAGGTTACAGAAAAGTGCCTCAGTAAGCATAATTCCTTGCTGTTCTCAGTCTAGCACTGGGCTTATTGAGTACTCAAAGTGTAAGCAAGAAATTGCGCTGTAGGGGCAAGTTCAAAAAGTGCGTTCTGTTCAGAAAAAGTAAAAATTAGTTGGAAAAACTGAGACACTAGTTTCCAACTAGTGCTTCTAATTTCTGCATAACGAATATATTGTTTTCTATACTGCCAAAGTGAAAAGTATTTGCGAACGTCCTGTGGCACTTTTCATAGTGTTAGTTCAGACACAACAAAATACAGTGACAACTATTATTTAATTATGGATCCTTTTCTGTTCTCTCGACGAAGCTATCTGTAATAATTGCATATAAGGTAGCAAATTCTTAGGGTGTCAGTAATATTTTAATCTTACGCCATAAATTTTAATTAAAATAACTTCTACAAAAGTGGTAAGTAGAATCTATTTTACTCACTGGAGGCATCGTCATCTCCATAGAGATTGAGACATTTGACGTGGTGGTGTAAAAAAAACTTTCTCACGACGTCTGCGAACCGACTACAGTTTATCTGTCGAGCCATCTTGTCACGTGCCCTGCAGTTCCACACGTGAGGTAAAACGTCATTTATTCAACCACTGTTTACCTCCAAATAGCGTTGGTAGGTTACTGCTGGAAAGTCTGGACTGTATGGAGAGAAGTTGTTGTTGCTGATGGTAATAGCATTCTATCGGTGACTGTACCAGTATTATTACCGATGTTTCGTAGGTTTTGAGCAAGGGAAAAAGTATTCTCTACAGGTTTGACCCCCGCCCTATCTCTAGTGGGCTTGGTTGGGGAGAGGGGGGGAGAGGGTAGGGGAGGGTGGTATGTTCAAATCTTAAATACGAGCATCCCGTTTCTATTGCTGATTCTTATACTACTGGAGAAAATACATCACTTTTTATGTAACACATTTGTCGTTGCGCGATGGATTGAGTTGTAATCGACAAATAACACAACAGAGTTCCTAAACGGTAATCTCTCGAGAAAAACCAGACTTGTTCGGTAATTGAAAATAAAGCTTGTTTGAGATGCGCCCTCTGACCTCTCAACACCGGGTGCTCGTTTATAAGAATTATTTCGCAGTAAATGATCAAAAATATCGCCGTCCACTTCGATGCATTTATTTATCCGCACATTGAGAAGTGTTTCGGATGTAATTTTCTGACAAGTATTGGCGATAAGCTGAGTCACCTTATCATGTGTTGTTGGCAATTCATTATAAACTTCACTCTTCAAGTAACCACACAAACAAAAGTCAAGCGAAATCAAATCTGGCGATATTTTCCATTCTTTATTCCGATTTACAGTTTTTGAGATATGTCGTTGTCTCAGGATAAAATAAAATCACTTTGTATGTCTGTTTATGCGGCCTAATCTCTGTTCCCAATATCCCTACGCGAGATATATGTTGGTTGTAGCATTAGGGTTGCATAATCTTATTCGAGTATTTGTTTTTAAACTTACCGTTGTCTTCCGTCGCAGTACTCTCGTTTAAGTTCCCAGAAATTTGTGTTACATTCTGTCAGAGCTACACTGTTCTCTCTCTGAATTCGGTGTTCGTTGTGATGCCACTTGGATACAGATTCCAAATAGTGCAGCAATACACTAGAATGGGTCACATTACCATCGTGTATGGAATCTCCTTTTTAGGTACATGGCACTTTCCACAACTTGTACACCAAATCTAACATTCACCCACTTTATTCTGATTGTCCATGATCGTCCCATTGTAATCGCTTGTTAGTTTTATTTCCACGTACCTATATGTGATGACGCAACTAAGATGTTCATCACTGATATTTTAATCAGATAATGCACGGCCTGTAGACATTACCTTACATTTATCCACATTTAAGGGTAGCTACTAGTCATCACACGAAGTGGAAGTTTTGTTCAGCTGCACCATGTATTATATCAACATACAATGTGTATTACCAAATATGGTATAACGATGCAGTAAATGTTACCTTCTAGGAGGATTTAAGTAAAATTGACCGTGAGTTACCTAATGGGTAATTCAGCGCTACAGAAGAAACCAGAAAGCCAAAGACTGAAATTTCGAAAATGTTTTAAGCAACCAAGATTACTTAAATGAAATAAAATACGGTCGCCAGCAAAATTAGGCATAGTAATATGAAACATTACTTTTAAAGAATATTTATTGAATTTTGGTAAAGGAAAGCTACCATTACTTGTTTCCCAGACAAGTGCAGTGAAACTCTACTATAATAAGATAAGTGATACAGTGAATACTAGCAGTCATAAATCGTACGGTATGTGCAAGTTCTCACACGAACAATTTACACTTTATCTCTTCTCAACAGTAATAATTTGTCATATATAAATTATCTCATCATCAAATGTTGTGAAAGACATTACTAAAGCAAAAATGAGTGGACATAGTCCTGTTTCAATACTTACTTGTCATATAATACAAATGTAATTAAACGTCACTGCAATAGGATTTTTACGCTCACTATGAAGTAATCTTGTTTCTGTTTTTATGAATAAAAGCAAGTACTGTGACTTTATCTTTTATAGGCAAAGACGTAGGCAGGGCCCTCAAACTGCCTTTCCAATTTTTACTACAAAAAGCATACAAAACTTGAAAATTTACTTCAACTGCAATCAATATATTCATTATTCAAGTAGGTTTATTCATTTTAAGCAACTACAAATTGGCGACTCTTAAACTACACTCCTGGAAACTGAAATAAGAACACCGTGAATTCATTGTCCCAGGAAGGGGAAACTTTATTGACATATTCCTGGGGTCAGATACATCACATGATCACACTGACAGAACCACAGGCACATAGACACAGGCAACAGAGCATGCACAATGTCGGCACTACTACAGTGTATATCCACCTTTCGCAGCAATGCAGGCTGCTATTCTCCCATGGAGACGATCGTAGAGATGCTGGATGTAGTCCTGTTGAAAGGCTTGCCATGCCATTTCCACCTGGCGCCTCAGTTGGACCAGCGTTCGTGCTGGACGTGCAGACCGCGTGAGACGACGCTTCATCCAGTCCCAAACATGCTCAATGGGAGACAGATCCGGAGATCTTTGCTGGCCAGGGTAGTTGACTTACACTTTCTAGAGCACGTTGGGTGGCACAGGATACATGCGGACGTGCATTGTCCTGTTGGAACAGCAAGTTCCCTTGCCGGTCTAGGAATGGTAGAACGATGGGTTCGATGACGGTTTGGATGTACCGTGCACTATTCAGTGTCCCCTCGACGATCACCAGAGGTGTACGGCCAGTGTAGGAGATCGCTCCCCACACCACGATGCCGGGTGTTGTCCCTGTGTGCCTCGGTCGTATGCAGTCCTGATTGTGGCGCTCACCTGCACGGCGCCAAACACGCATACGACCATCATTGGCACCAAGGCAGAAGCGACTCTCATCGTTAAAGACGACACGTCTCCATTCGTCCCTCCATTCACGCCTGTCGCGACACCACTGGAGGTGGGCTGCACGATGTTGGGGCGTGAGCGGAAGACGGCCTAACGGTGTGCGGGACCGTAGCCCAGCTTCATGGAGACGGTTGCGAATGGTCCTCGCCGATATCCCAGGAGCAACAGTGTCCCTAATTTGCTGGGAAGTGGCGGTGCGGTCCCCTACGGCACCGCATAGGGTCCTACGGTCTTGGCGTGCATCCGTGCGTCGCTGCGGTCCGGTCCCAGGTCGACGGGAACGTGCACCTTCCGCCGACCACTGGCGACAACATCGATGTACTGTGGAGACCTCACGCCCCACGTGTTGAGCAATTCGGCGATACGTCCACACGGCCTCCCGCATGCCCACTACACGCCCTCGCTCAAAGTCCGTCAACTGCACATACGGTTCACGTCCACGCTGTCGCGCCATGCTACCAGTGTTAAAGACTGCGATGGAGCTCCGTATGCCACGGCAAACTGGCTGACACTGACGGCGGCGGTGCACAAATGCTGCGCAGCTAGCGCCATTCGACGGCCAACACCGCGGTTCCTGGTGTGTCCGCTGTGCCGTGCGTGTGATCATTGCTTGTACAGCCCTCTCGCAGTGTCCGGAGCCAGTATGGTGGGTCTGACACACCGGTGTCAATGTGTTCTTTTTCCATTTCCAGGAGTGTATTAATAGCCCGCATCTCGTGGTCGTGCGGTAGCGTTCTCGCTTCCCACGCCCGGGTCCCGGGTTCGATTCCCGGCGGGGTCAGGAATTTTCTCTGCCTCGTGATGGCTGGGTGTTGTGTGATGTCCTTAGGTTAGTTAGGTTTAAGTAGTTCTAAATTCTATGGAACTGATGACCTAAGATGTTAAGTCCCATAGTGCTCAGAGCCATTTCAACATTTTTTTAAAACTATTCATTACCGTAAAGCAAACTAAATACACTCTCTGAGACAATTTATAAGGTGCAAATTTTGATATTATTCTTTTCCAAATTTCACTCACCTTGGAGGACTTTTAAAACAGTTAATGCCAGTGATTTTTCATACAAGTTCTTAAGTATGACTTTAAATGTATTTTGGTCTAACTAACCTCAAAATAACGTGCTTCCGTTTTGTCATTAGCACAACCAGTAATTTTCAATGGCAGAATTAAATGCAGTTAATCTTTGAAGCAAAAATACTTTGAATTAAAATCAATCAAACATTATGCAGGTTTTCATAAATGCAGTACTAACTACCTCCCTTGATTTCAATGAAACCTACATTATTTCTATATATCTTGTTGCATTCAGAATTAAGCAACACCAACAATAACTTATTTTCAATCGTTTTTCACATACAGGATACACGAATGTTAGTAATTATGTGGAATGGATCCTGAGAGGCATTATGAGAGGAACCAATACAGGGGTCGGACACACAGTTTAACGTAATTTGCCTTATTATTGCAAATTAAACAACGCTTAAACGTACTAGTTCGTACTTTGACACGCATCTGACCTCTTAGATTTGCTGAAGTGATGGCGCAGTATTGGTGGCGAGTACCTGGTGGCTACCTGGTCTTTCCTCTGGTCGTAATTTCTTCTATTACTTTCTTGTTAGCGACGAAATTACCAGCTTTAGAGCCTTTTCCAATAATAGAGCACCGTTTCAGAGCCGTGCACACATCCGAGGCGTTTCCATATTAACCCAGGTACTGGATGCTACCCTCGGCTTTTGCGCTGTTCACTCACATGGTGCTCAGACCAGAGCAGACTGTCCAGTAGCCAGCTGCCGATGGCTGTGCTCTCTGACTTGGCGCCCAGCCTAAGCGCAACATTCGCATTTTAGCCCGCGCCAACCACTTTTTAGCGCGCGCCAACTCACTTCCGTTGCAAATGAGAAATACTGTTGCTTTTCATTTTATACGGTGCAAGTCCCCAGGTATCAACCAGCTTTTACATAGTTTTAAACAAACGTCTTTCAAAAAATCTTATTATTTAAATACATTAACATGTCAACACAGAAGCCATATAATTATATAACATTTAGCTCCAATTAATACAAAGACTTTAAATAGTAAAGACAAAACATTTTGCACAACTTTCCACTTCATTACAATAGGTCAAAGACATTACATATTGAACAATACATACTTGACATTAAACAGAATTAATCTGTACAAAATGTTTACAGTATTAATTATAGTGTTACAAGCTGTTTCTAAGATCTTACGATTCTTCATCGATAGTACATTCCTGTACACAAGTCCATCGTCAGCGAAGAACTTGTAGTACTGCTGAGCGCAATGATAATTAGTTTATGTGTTCTGAGAACATTAGAGGTCCTAATACGCTTCCTTGGGGCACTCCTTATGTTACTTTCGTTTCTGTGGAACATTCTCTGTCGAGTATAATTTAGTTGATTCCATTAGTCAAATATTCCTTGATCACTCACACATTTGCATAAGTACTGGTATCTGCTGAGACAGCACAGCTCCTCGAACGAATGTGCGTAGCCTTTGCTATGTCGCCTCTTGTTATTTTTTGCAGGACACTGCGTCTCGATAGAAAAGCGGTAGTCTGTTTATACAGGGAAGAGGAAATCTGGTAAAACGTTGCGACAAGTCTCTCAATCACCAACGCCATTATATTTAAAAACAGTCTTTGCTTGCAAAATGAATTTGTGTTTAAACATTTTATGATATCTGCACGTCTTAATCTCCGGCACTATCGGTGGTCGGTAAGAACTGATCTCGAATCGAACACATATTACACCAACGATGACAGTACGGACCCGTGCAAAGGGAAGACGACATTCTGAGAGGCGAGAGAACACAATAAAACAGATCAGTCATATCCAATTTACGCTTGTGATAAACCTTCATAGGTATTAATGCGGGGCAGAGCGATTGCAAGCTGTGCTGGATTTAATTTCGTATTTGCGCGGGCGGATACGTTTTTTTATAGATATCGGACGCTTCATCGTTGTAACAGGCTATTCATTTAAAACGCTGCAAAGTTGTTTACGTCGAACGTTAGATAGTCCGCCCACGTCTCACCCGCAGTAACGCAGTTATTCCGTAGTTCGCCCTGGACGATGTTTCGTGTTGCAGCGCTCTCGTTGTGAAACCAAAGTAATACGTTTGCAGAGTGCTGAGAAATGAAGTAATGAATTTAATGGCGCAATCGTTGTATTAAACAAGAAACTTTCTGCTCTTTAGTAAGCAAGGTGGTACCAAGGTTAACGCAATGTATGAAAAATGTTTTTAGCTATACTGCTTCTAAAAATACCACCACTTGCAAAGTAGGTTAGAAATCTGATTAATAATGTTGCTCACGCAGCATATTTTCGCTTTATCGGGCAACAACAAGGTTATTGACTGTGGATGGTATCGTCAGAATGGAAATAATGAAGTCACTGTAAAAAAGTCATTAATTTTGGCACTTATCTTGAATGGATTCCCACGTAGATTTCGTCGAAGTTGTTATGGCTCATCTTGTTGATTCTAGGGTGACTCAAGTTTGACTGCTAGAAGGTCCAGCAATATTTGAAGACCTAACAAATGCGTTTTTCAGGAAATTCTTAATGATCAAACAATCCCAGATCAGAACAATGGTATGATAGAAATAATTTTTGACTTGGAGTTCGCGATCCACATTTTTATTAAATTTCTTTTAAAATCACATATACTTCTTCTTAATTGTCACATAATCAAGAAAATAGCTTTGTATCAATCTTCTTATATTTAATTTACACTTTAACCAAACACAAGACTTGAATGTTCTTTTACAAAGCGAAATAAGTACTTGACTTCTGCAAAGTGAAACAAAGATTACTCTGTGCGTAGTCTACGGTTACGAGTAGGTCAAGGATTTTGACAGTCTCACAGAAATGAATACACACAAGAACCGTATCACTGTAATATATCGATACATCATAGTACCTATACATTAATAAAACCAAGTGTGAATATTGTCACAAAAATATGTCTGTTACTTCGCAGAAAATTAGTACGGTATTACTGGTATCGAGAACTGGGGTTGGAGTTACGTAATGGTCACGTAAGTGAAGAACCATTATATGCTCAAACATTATTTCTTTGTCTACCTAGTTGTTCTACTTTGTGGAAACAGGTTGTAAGAGTTAAATTTTATGTTGCTATTATTATTCATAAAATTCATGCCCAGTGACACATGGCTGATTACACAGGGATTTTAGAGGGGAGAGGATGGAGGTGGCATCACAATTGACAGTCTCTTCGAAAGCAGCAGCTATGAAAAATGCTAATTTCGAGTGCAAAGAACACGGAGATTAGTTTTAATATTCTCTTTATGATACCGAAAATAGTGATGCTTAAGTCTAAACTTTCCATCCTTAGCAGAACGGCACGAATGTAGTTGTATGATAAACTAAGAATAAGAATAAATTTATCACACACTTCAGTTAAAAGAGCTTCAATTTTGTTGTAATGTTATAGATTTAGAGGCTTCTAGCCTCATCTTTAGGTATACCAGTCAACAGTTTGTATATCTTGGCGACGTATGTATAAACATCTCATCGTATCACATACGACCGTTTTCCCGTGGTTCCGTCAGCGACGGAAAATTGTGTCTACAGCTCGCCAGGATATTCGAAGGTCCAATCTCTGAAACGAAAGAAAGTAACGTAATATCATGAGTGAATGAGTCAGTGGGACCTGGTTGCAATTTCCGTGAATTCTGAGAAAAATCGTTAATAACAGAAAGAAATTACGTCAGTTTATCGAATTTAACTTTTGTGTGTTCCCCTGTCGAAATAAATAGCACACTTAATAGCAAATGTTGACAGAAACTATATGCTCTTTTACTTTGTACGAGGGCATACTGAAAAGTAATGCCTCCGAATTTTTTAATGTGAAAACTCTTAAAGGTCATTAAAAAAATGGAATAAATTAAAATTCTACGTCTTTATTCTCCACGTTTACATATTTATTTCTCTACGTGATAACCTGATTTCTACTTAACAAGAGACAAGTTTGTTGATATCGTCAGTGAAGAACGTTTGGCTTTGTTGACGGAGCCACAACCTCACCGCTGCCTGCAACGCTTCAGACTATCGAAGCGAAGCACTCGAAGGTGTTCTTTAACTTTTGGGAACACTCGTAGTTTTGCCACACACGCGGAGGTTATCACGACTGTTTCCTTCATTACGAGCTCCATCAACCCAACGTCGCATGTCACTGATGTTGATACAATCACCACCGCACACAGCTCTCACTCTTCTATGGACTTCAGTGAGGCACTTTTCCTGCGGTTAGAAACTCGATTACAGCACGCTGTTTCTCACGCAAGGATGTAGTTACGTTACACACCGCAATGTTACACGCTACAATTCGGAGCCCTATAACGGCAGAAGGTTGCAAATTGCGTCAGCGAAGCGGGAAAGTCTACCGAGTATTATGCGTAACACACAAAATCTCAACTAATATTCAGACCAGAATAAAGAAGTTCTGAGACATTACTTTTCAGCACGGCCTAGTACTATGATTTTAAAACGTATGATAGTTTGAACAAATTTCTCGTGCTTTTATTACGGATGTTTCGAGAAACGATTTTTGCAGTCGACGTGTCATCCAAGGGGCGAAAGCTTCACTCAAATAATAAAGCATCGAAAGTTGTCAGATCAACTACACTTTTTTTAATATAACCACAAGAGAATCTGCACGAGAAAGACAACTTGTTCACTCAGCCCCGCTTATTTTATCAAGATATCTTTTAGTGCACACATATTTGCTTTGATAATTGCCAAAGAAAAAAATATCTAGAGTGTGAGAGATAAACGTGACTGTCATATTCATGTATTCGTGTGGAATTGGTATATAAATTAAAGGTACTAAGGCGGTAGATGTTCTGTATTTATCAATGGCTCTGAGCACTATGGGACTTAACTTCTGAGGTCATCAGTCCCCTAGAACTTAGAACTACTTAAACCTAACTAATCTAAGGACATCACACACAGCCATGCCCGAGGCAGGATTCGAAACTGCGACCGTAGCGGTCGCGCGGTTCCAGGCTGTAACGCCTAGAACCGCTCGGCCACTCCGGCCGGCCCTGTATCTATCACAGGAGGAACTTGTGTTATACTTTTAACTTGTTACAGGGTGGCAATTATTTAATTATATGAAATAAAGTCGTCGTAACTTCTGAACGATTCGCGTTAGGACGTTCAAACTGCACGGTTGGCCACGGGGCATGATAGGTATTAGTATGGGCGTGTATGGTTTGTTTTAGTGAAGAAGCCCACTTTCATTTGGTTTGGTTAGTCAATAAGCGAAATTGGTGCATATGAGAACTGAGAATCCACATTTCGCGATCGTGAACGTCTCTTCACCCTCAACGGGTGACTGTGTGGTGTGTAATGTCCAGAACCGGAATAATCGGTGCGATATTCCTTGTTGGTACGGTGACTACCGAACGGAACGTGAAGGGTTTGGAAGATGATTTCATCCCCATTATCCAAAGTGACCTTGATTTCCACAGGATGTGCTTTATGCAAGACGGAGCTCGACCCCATCCAAGCAGCGGAATGTTTGATGCCCTGGAGGAGCATATTGGGGATCGTATTCTGACTCTGGGGTGCCCATGGGCAACTGGCATGGTCCTCGATTGGCCGCCATATTCTCCGGATTTGAACATATGAAACTGCTTTTTGTGTGGCTATATTAAAGACAGGATGTACAGCAATAACCCCAAAACTATTGCTCAGCTGAAAACAGTCATTCAGAAGTCAACGGCACTTTACCGGGTCATGCATGATGTCACTACTCGTTTGCGCCACATCATCGCCAATGATGGCAGGCATATCGAACATCTCATAATGTAAATCCGAATATATGTAGTAACGTTTACACGTTGAATAAAGTGTGTGAACGCGGTAGTTTGTAACTAATTTACGTGTTTTTTCACATAGTTCAATAATTGTCACTCTGCATTAAGTAGTTAAGCTATTGTAAACATTACAGAAATACTTATAGATGCATTTTTGATACCAATCAATACAAAAGAGTACATATATCTAGAATGGATTAGGCGATGCTTGTCATGTCGCGAATATCATCGACGTTAATTCCTCAAACGCAGAAACTGATAGACAGGTATACAATTGTAATTTAAAGTTTTGTGCAGGGTATATTGTCCCAGAATTAACTTAAAAGTAGATTCAGAACTTCATTAAGATCGAGAAGTTTCATGATTGTAGGGAAAAAATCAGAATTGATTATCAGGTCATAAATATTCCCTGTTCGTAGCCTCTCCGTCCCATCTTTCCTGCTATTGAGATGGAAGCAAGAGAGAAGTACAATCTGCAGATTCTCAAACAGCCGTTTCATCTTTAAGGGACAGAGAATGGAACATACTTTTCAACAAATGAAGATAAAGACACGACAGCAGGGTAAATGACAAAACGTGATCAGCAAGTTGCACGTACTCTCAGCAGACTTTCATGTCTTTATATGTGACGTATCGTCCGAGTAACTACGTAAAAGTAACTACGCTACCCCTGTTCTGACGAAAGTTTTCGGAAGATTCCCTTTGGTTGTGAGGCAAATGGCGGAACTAGATCACGAAAAAAATGAATAGTTCGAAGCCATCGCTTCCGGCAAAAGTCAGAAGCAGGGGCCTCTTAGTAATCAGGCGAATGGTGGTAGTTTGAATTCTGTCCTAGTGTCCTCAGTTGGGAACACCTTTGGCCGTTCCCGATTTCCTCCGATGTGGTTGGAAAGAGCGAAATTCTATACCAGCCAAGCTTGCCCTAGTACGTAGGAAATAAAGATGCAGTTAGAGTTCTAAGATAATACTCCTTGTGGTTTTCACAGCGTTTTATTGTAGCTGTCATGTAAACCTGGTATAAATAAAATTTTGAGAAACAGTAATAATTAACTAACCACGTAAGAAAATTTTTATAACGTTCGAGATTATTTCAAGCTATTCGTGTTCAAATTGAGAAATCAAATGTCAAATACACATAGCAAATTTATTTGTACCAGAAATGTTTACAGAGATGTACGTTTCCTACTGTAGCGGCATTGACCTTTTCCGTGTCATATGTGTTATACATGTGATCCGTGACAGTGTGCTCCGAAACGGTCTTCACCACTTCGATCATGTGTATATCAGAAATGGGGGTACATTGAAAGTTACAGTATGCGGTGTAATGTTCACGCACGCGTAAAGTTTTAGTAGCCGTTTAATAGGGTTCAATGTGTGCGCCAATGGTACCGTGCAGGATAACTAACAGGTATTCGACGTTCTTCCATACCCGGCGTAGCATATCACCATTAATGTATGCAATTGCTGTTGTGATACGAGCTCACTTTTCCTGCAGGTCCCACACCAGGGTCTGGTAGATAGCATCTTCCACAAAGCCCCAAAGAAAAAAAATCTGATTGTCTTATGTCTAGAGGCCAAGACACATTCCTCCGATTGAGGCCCAGTGACGATTGGCACAATTCTGCTGCAGCATGACGTCATATTGCGGTTCTTCGACCTGTGGAAACTCAAATAGTTACAACACGTCCAATACGTCCAGATAAATAGTCGAGGTTATTGACGACTCTACATAGAAAAACGGTCCCATCACACGGTTATGAATCAGACTGTACCACATGTTTACCTTTGGCCTGTCGCCCACAATTTCCATGCTACAGTAGTTGTTATCAGAGCCCCAGCTCCTCACATTGTGTGGGTTTACCTTCCCAGGCACATGACAGCAAACTTCGTTCATGAACGCCACCTTTTTTCGATAGCCTGGGTCATCGATGCGGCTCGGATTCTCAACTGCAGACGGTGTACTCATTGGCCTGTCGTCAGCTTGAACCGCATGCAGGAGCTGCATCTTATAGGCATAAAGCTTCGGTCTTTTGAGCAGTACACTGTGCGCCATGGTTGGTGGTAGCTACAACTCTCGAGACGCTTTACATAGAGACTTGGTTGGTCTCCGAAAATTGCCTGTAGGACTCGTCTCACATCTGCAACATTTGTGCTCGGACGCCCAGAACTCGCCTCCTTCATGATTCTTCCCGATTACGGGATCCTTTTGTAGATGGTGGCGTGCTTCTGTAACGTATCCGAAGCGTCTCTGGACCTGGGTGTCATATGTTGTGTGTATCAACCATTCTGCACAAAGTGCCATTAGCTGGGGACTGGCCGTTTTCGTCAATTGAAGAATAGCCTTTACGCGTGCGTGGATATTATGGTGCAAACTGCATCTTTCTACGTATCTCCTTTTATGAAATCTCCATGATAAAGCTGTAAGGATCATTTTGGATCAAACCGTATCGTGTGTTTCAAAACTGATTTCAAAAGCAAGTCGTTGCACTGAATGATACTGCAGTTTTGTACTACTACTTAAATACGCCACAGTTACATATACGCCGATGAGACTATAGGACATGATCGTCTTCTTAAAAGTGGGTTGGTCTGCCTTTGATATGCACTGAAGCAGCGATTATAGGTGCCATGCAGCCGGCAACGTCTTGGTTGGTTTCCAGAGGTACGTGGCAACAGACGTTTATGCATAGGTCACAGAGGCTCCATCGGGTTCAGATCAGGCAAATTTGGTAACCAAGACATCATCGTGAGTTCACAATCATTCTCCTGAAACCACTGTAGCATGATTCTCGCCCTGTGACACGGAGACTTATTTTGTTGGATGCCATGTCGGGCATGGATGTATGTGATGTCCTTAGGTAGAGGATTTCTGAGTCTAGGGGACTCATGACCTCAGATGTTAAGTCCCATAGTGCCTAGAGCCATTTCAACCATTAACTTCGTGATTACCGCAAACGCTCTCTAAAATTACTGCCACTTGAGACTTGTAAATAAACAAGTCATACCATAATTACTGCCCGCATCTCGTGGTCGTGCGGTAGCGTTCTATCTTTCCAAGCCCGGGTTCCCGGGTTCTATTCCCGGCGGGGTCAGGGATTTTCTCTGCCTCGTGATGGCTGGGTGTTGTGTGATGTCCTTAGGTTAGTTAGGTTTAAGTAGTTCTAAGTTCTAGGGGACTGATGACCATAGATGTTAAATCCCATAGTGCTCAGAGCCATTTGAACCATAGTTACTACCATACCACGTTTTGTTGGAAATGGAAATCGTCTTTTCTTCTTTTAATATCTGTCTTTGCAGTTGGTTGCATTATCTTTATCATCATCAGAAGACTGACGGCGATAATGCATTAGTAATAGAGACTATCAAATATTGTATGCGATTAATTACCTCTATCAGATATTGCAAAAAAAGAGAAAAAAGCATACTTGAATGTAGGCTTATATGCCCTGAGTAAATATCTACTGGGGTGATGTAAATGTCGTGTGACTAGGGCTTCCCGTCAGGTAGAGGGTTCGCCGGGTGCAACTCTTTCGATTTGACACCACTGCGGCGACTTGCACGTCGATGGGGATGAAATGATGATGATTAGGACAACACAACACCCAATCCCTGATTGGAGAAAATCTCCGACCAGCCGAGAATAGAACCCGGGCCTTAAGGATTGACATTCTGTCGCGCTGACCACTCAGCTAGCTGGGGCGGACTTCTGGTGTGAGGTCCATATTTATGTCGCAGCTGGTGAAAATTTATGGAATAAACATATCCATTGTTTCAGTCACTATTTGAGACGGTCTTTGTTAGTTTGAGAATACTTGTATAATCGTCATTGACGCCATCTTGGTGAAGGTAAAATAGAAGTTACACCTTTTTACACCTTATCAACAGGAAAATAATTGCAACCAGCAATTAGAATAAAATAAAAGGAGAAGTAAAACCTGTAGATTTCTCTGTAAACTCATTTTGTTATAAACAGACAGTTGGACGCCCCTTTTGATACATAATTGTAAATCTACATCTACGTCTGCACTGTGTGATCAAAAGTATCTGGACAGCCCCCAAAACATATGTTTTTCATATTAGGTGGATTGTGCTGCCACCTACTGCCAGATACTCCATATCAGCGACCTCATCATTAGAAATCGTGAGAGAGCACAATGGCGGTCTCCGCGGAACTCACGGACTTCGAACGTGGTCAGGTGATTGGGTGTCACTTGTGTCATACGTCTGTACGCGACATTTCCGCTCTCTTAAACATCCCTAGGTCCACTGTTTCCATTGTGATAGCGAAGAGAACACGTGAATGGACAATTACAGCTCAAAAGCTTACAGAACGACTTCGTGTGTTGACTGACAGAGACCGCCGACTTATGAAGAGGGTCGTAATGTGTAATAGGCAGACATCTATCCAGAACACAGGAATTCCAAACTGCATCAGGATCCTCTGCAGGTACCATGATAGTTAGGCGGGAGGTGAGAAAACATGGATTTCATGGTCGAGCGGCTTCTTATAAGCCTCACATCACGCCGGTAAATGACAAAAGATGTCTCGCTTGGTGTAAGGGGCATGAACATTGGACGACTGAACAGTGTAAAAACGTTGTGTAGAGTGACGAGTCACGGTACAAAATGTGGCGATGTGATGGCAGTGTGTGGGAATGGCGAATGCCCGGTGAACGTCATCTGCCAGCGTCTGTAATGCCACCAGTAAAATTCGGTGTCGGTGGCTTTCACCCTTTGTTGTTTTTCGTGGCACTATCACAGTACAGGCCTACATTGATGTTTCAGGCACCTCCTTGCTTCTCACTGTTGAAGAGCAATTCGGGAATGGCAGTTGCATCTTTCAACACGATCGAGCACCTGCTCATAATGCGCGGCCTGTGGCGGAGTAGTTATACGACAATAACATTCCTGTAACGGACTGGCCTGCACAAAGTCCTGACCCGAATCCTATAGAAGATGTTTGGGATGTTTTGGAACGCCTACTTTTTGTCAGGCCTCACCGACCGCCATCGATACCTCTCCTCACTGTAGCACTCCGTGAAGAATGGGCTGCCATTCCCCAAGAAACCGTCCAGCACCTGCTTGACCGTATGCCTACGAGAATGGAGGCTGTCATCAAGGCTAAGGGTGGGCCAACACCATATTGAATTCCAGTATTACCGATGGAGGGCGCCCGAACTTGTAGGCAGTTTTCAGCCAGTTTCCGATACTTTTGGTCCCATTATGTACAGCTTCATACATCGCAAACCATAGTATGGTGCGCCTCGGAGGATACCTTATACCACTACTAGTCACTTCCTTTCGTGTTCCAATTGCAAATAGAACGAACGAAGTACGACTGTCTATACGCCTCCATATAAGCCCTCATTATTCTTATCTTATCTTCGTGGTCATTGAGCGAAATGTACCTTGGAAGCAGTGGAATCGTTCTGTAGTCAGCTTCAAAGGCTAGTTTTCTAAACCTCCGTTCGGCGGAAGGAATGTTCTCTTTCCTCCAGCGATTTCCATTCGTGTACACGAAGCTTGTCCGTAACACTCGCGTGTTATTCAAACGTACCGAACAAATCTAGCACATCACCTCCGAATTGCTCCGATGTCTTCCTTTGATCCTTCCTGGTGGGGACCCGAAATACTCTAGCAATACTCAAGAATGGTTCGCACTAGTGTTCTGAATGCAGTCTGTTCGACAGATGAAACACAGTTTCCTGAAATTTTCCCAATAACCCGAAGTCGACCATTCGCCTTACCTACTACCGTCCTTACGTGATAATTCCATTTCGTATCACTTTGCAACGTTAATCGACGGAACTGCATCAACCGGTATACTACTAACGTTGTATTCGAAAATTATTGTTGTTGTTGTTGTAGTAGTAGTGGTCTTCACTCCTTAGACTGGTTTGATGTAGCTCTCCATGCTACTCTATCCTGTGCAAGCTTCTTCATCTCCCAGTACTTACTGCAACCTACATCCTTCTGAATCTGCTTAGTGTATTCATCTCTTGGTCTCCCTCTACGATTTTTACCCTCCACTCTGCCCTCCAATGCTAAATTTCTGATCCCTTGATGCCTCAGAATATGTCCTACCAACCGTTCCCTTCTTCTTGTCAAGTTGTGCCATAAAATCCTCTTCTGCCAAATTCTATTCAATACCTCCTAATTAGTTATGTGATCTACCCATCTAATCTTCAGTATTCTTCTGTAGCACCATATATCGAAAGCTTCTATTCCCTTCTTGTCCAAACTATTTATCGTCCCCGTTTCACTTCCATACAGGGCTACAGTCCATACAAAGACTTTCAGAAACGACTTCCTGACATTTAAATCTATACTCGATGTTAACAAATTTCTCTTCTTCAGAAACGCTTTCCTTGCCATTGCCAGTCTACATTATATATCCTCTCTACTTCGACCATCATCAGTTAATTTGCTCCCCAAATAGCAAAACTCCTTTTCTACTTTAAGTGTCTCATTTCCTAATCTAATTTCCTCAGCATCACCCGACTTAATTCGACCACATTCCATGATCCTCGATTTGCTTTTGTTGATGTTCATCTTATACCCTCCTTTCAGGACACTGTCCATTCCGTTCAACTGCTCTTCCAGGTCCTTTGCTGTCTCTGACAGAATTACAGTGTCATCGGCGAACCTCAAAATTTTTTATTTCTTCTCCATGGATTTTAATACCTACTCCGAATTTTTATTTTGTTTCTTTCAATGCTTGCTCAATACACAGATTGAATAAAATCGTGGAGAGGCTACAATCATGTCTTATTCCCTTCCCAAACACTGCTTCCCTTTTATGTCTCTCGACTCTTATAACTGCCATCTGGTTTCTGTACAAATTGTAAATAGCCTTTCGCTCCCTGTATTTTACCCCTGCCGCTTTCAGAATTTGAAAGAGAGTATACCAGTCAACATTGTCAAAAGCTTTTACTAAGTCTACAACTGCTAGAAATGTAGGTTTGCCATTCCTTAATCTATTTTCTAAGATACGTCATAGGGTCAGTATTGCCTCGCATGTTCCAACATTTTTACGGAATCCAAACTAATCTTCCCCGAGGTCTAACTGTGGACGAACGAGACGTCCCGCTCCGCCCAATTCCCTCGGCTCAGTCACTCTACTCACTGGTTTAGTGTCGTTTGTCGGATTCGTTCCTTGGTGAAGGGTTCAATAGGTATGCTAGATAACAGCATGCTCTGACTCCCACTACCTTGGAATGAGACTACCATCGTGAGAACCTGGCATCGGCAGGCGCCGGATTATAGACTACACATACCTGGGTTGACACTATGACCGACCACACTCACGTTCTCTGTGCTAGTTTTCCTTCATGTGCACTACAAATCTGAAAGATTTTCTTTCTTTCTCATGCAAGTATGAGAGTTATTTGCTCTGTTGCCATCTTGTCACCCTGTTTCTAACACGCTATGGGCCGGAATATGCTAACTTACCTATGTTTCTACCACTTCTTCTGTTCTGATAATTTCCCATTTGTAACTGGGATATTTTCACCAATAATCCGGTAATGAAGATTAGTAGCTTCCAAATGGAACTGCAGCCTCAGCTATCGTTCATAATGAACGATACGTTCGAATTAATTTAAAGTTATGCTACTTATCATTAGGTTGATCTGTGCTTACAGTTGTTATGGTTTGCAGAGGACACACACGCACACTCATCTGTTATCATATATGTTATGGCTGTACTATTAGTAGCATCCAGTTTCCACATTTGCAACACAATTCTGGTGCCAAACTGATATGAAAAAAAGTTAACATCAACAGGACTGGACACAGCAGCAACAGTAACACTTTGTTTTCTAACTAAAAAACTGTAACTTGCAAGTAAAGTTCCACGAAATTTGTATGGTTTATGTGTGTGCATTTGAACAAAAGATGAAAATGCAGACAAGAAAAGATATTTCGAATCGAAATATAGGTAACAGCAAAATATAGTCGCGAAATATTTTCGTACAACAAAATTACATGTACAGATAAAGTGATTTCTTAAATCTCCAGCCTCTGTCTCAATAACATCATTTAAATGCGAATGACAAGCCAGCAGTGTCCAGTAATGTGCTACATAACCCAATAACGCAGAAAAAGGAAGGTATGGACAACAAAAGGCAAAATCAGTTTCACGCCTAATTTCCTCAGAATTATCATCACTTGAAACATGTTTACGTTTGACAGAATTGAATAAACGACACAGACCGACGATGGCACAAAGGTGCTGACACGTGTTTGGGTTTATATATAAAACATTCGTTTGTGAAATAGGCGGATCTGACATCAAGTAATGAAATTGCACCGTTTCTTGTCTGCAGTCTTCTCACCTATTCCGGTATGTAGAGCGTCGCGAGAGGAATGATCAGTACTCAGGGATATGACAGAAACGAACACACGAAGCAAAAATATCCGGTAAACACGGGCTCTAAAATATATGTCCTAAGAACTATGAGAACTTGTTCAGTAGAAGAGATTTGTTTCGCAGTAGCGAGGATGGACAAGTGGTCATAGCTCTTAAGGTGTACATTTTAGAACCCCATCTTTGCTTCGAATGATCGTTCCTGTCGCTTTCCAGAATGCTCATCATTCCTACTGGGACATTGCAACGTGCAATAAGCCATCTGGACCATGTCTATTCTCAAATTTACGATCTTATCCTTTTTCCGATCTTATTTGTAATCTTTTAAACGCCAACTGTAAAGTAGTATATGTCGTGCTAACACAATTAACCCCTGTGATCTTAATTGTTCTACTGTGCTGTTGAGTGAATTTAATTTTCTGTACATTATTTTCGATTTAATGTTCTATGTTTCGATCTTAGTTTGACTATATCTTTACTGATGTATTTTGGATCGATGATAACAGGGCGCGAGTTGAGTTGTATGTTGTCTGGCGGGAAGGAAGGAGGGAGAGATGTAAAGTTTTCTGGAGTTGCGTACAAATGGAATGTGTTTCACTGAGTGAACATTGTAATTGATGGCAGCAAGGCATCTAGGAATATTAAATTACATACGAATCAATTTGTCGTCTATGTTATGTCAAGAAACACGTCAACCTATAGGATTTCCAGATCTACAAGAGAATTTGGATTCCGGGCAGAAGAAATTCAAACAACGGGAAAAAGGAGCACTGCTAGACCCGGCCAACAATTTTTTCTACTCCATGAACAATTATTACAATTTACGGTCATCCAATGTGCGTAACAAAGGAGGTCGTTAAAACACACAGCATGTTTCGCGGAAACAGAAGCAGCCGGGCTTCTTGTCTTAGACATGAAATCCGGCGCTGTACGTTCGTTCTCTGGAGGTGGGCAATTACTTACGTGTGACAAGGGAGGAAGCGACAGCTAGGGAGTACGTCTAAGATTTACGCAATGAATCTAAGACTGGCGACCGGCAGACTAGGTGTGCAATCTGCGAGACACGAATACAGAGAAGCGAGCGGCGAGGTGTGCTCCTGCCTTGGAGGGCTTAGCGACGGTCATCGATCTACAACATAATGCCCCCACAATGGCTTCTCGGAATTCAATATCGCCAAATCGGCCGTCGCTTTAAGGCGCTACTTTGCGGTTCCACAGATTTAATAAGGCCACTAGATTCTTGATGGATGAAGTGCAGCGGTGACAGCTTGCCGAAGCTTATCCCACATCTGTAAGGCAGCTCCCGTTGGTTCATTGCTAAGAGTTACATAAGCTGATTGGAGTGTTAATTTTTTGACAGAAACTGTGAATAAGTGAAGGGGAGACAATATTTGCGAGAAATTGTTTAGGAGGATTTAAGTAAAGATAAGTGTAATTGTTCAGTAGTAAAAATGATTGTGTATCATGGCTTATTACACTATTGGCCAGACAGTAAACATACGAAGGTAACAAAATATTTCTAAAGCATTTTTCTCCTATTAAAGTACTGTGTCTATATAACACTACTGAAGTTGAAAACCTGTGGAAACGAAGTGTAAAGTAACTTAACAACAGGCGAAACTCTCCCGCCAACTATCCGAGGACCAAATTTCGTTGGCCGTGTTCATGACTAGTAGTTGATAAAATAAACAATAGTACCATTTTTTGAATCACGTAAACAGACGGCTTGATGGTGATGATTGCGTAAGTGTTAATTTATGCGTTATGAAGGAGGTAAAATACTGCAGGGAAACATCAGCGGAACAACACACAGGCAGACATCAAATCCAATATCAAGCTGATATCACGTACATTACCAATAAAAATATATGTACTCAACTGTTGCATGTTTTATTGTTTAACTCAACCGCAATTTTGTTTGAGGCTTTGCATTTCAGCAGATTTCTTAACACTTTTCTTTTGCTTAAAATTGCCACACCGTAGAAGAGTCAACGGCTTAGATTGATTGTCACATGTTCCGCATGCAAGTGCAGAGTGAGTGTGTTGACATACAACCGAGAGTGAAGCTTTCATATCACTTTCTTGTTCTCTGATGTGCGTTGAGATATAGCTGCGTCGTATTACACCATCTTTTAATCAGCAGTTGCCTTGGGCAATGAAGTGATAAATGCAAAACTGTTGGTGCGGTTCACTTTTACTGGCTAGAGACAAATGAAAGAAGAATTCTTTGCGTCTTATTTAGTGTCCTTAGGGCATTAAATAATCTTGTAACAGTGCGATTGCGATTTTAACTACAGATTGGACGAGGCAAGATCACGAATTTCAAGTGTCTATATGCTGAAAGTTTTGTGAAAGCGTCGCTGTTTGTGTAGCCAACGCTTATCGCAGTTTGTTGAATCTATTGCGATTCAAGTACGTTAGTGAGAGGCTGCAATCGGAATCGTATTCAGTTGACCGAACGGTTCAAGTGGTTTATGATTATATTGGATTAAGCAACATTTCGTTCCATGAAATGTCTGTTCTATAGCTCCCTGATGCTCTAAGTGTACAAAGATTTCATCCAGAAAAATGACGATGATCGCGTGACCTTAACGGAATCAGAAAATTTAAGAGTATCGTTTCCCAAGTAAATGAGCTGATCAATGGCGAAAGTGTAGAACAAGCTATTTTTTTTACAAATAACTTACTCCACTCTAGTCCTACGCAAGTTTTCTTAAATGTTTCAGGCAGTTTGCATCCACACAACAAGCGAAAAGCTATCAGAAAAATTTTAGTAGCTCACAGAAAAAACTATGAAGTTACTAATGCGGTGACTAGTACAGACGTTCAAACTCTGTTCCTTAACCAGTTTTTTATCAGAACAATAATTATCACCTAAACGTGTGGTGTCGCAATAGTTAGCGCACGTAAGCAACAAAAAATTTAACGAAATATTTAAGAGAATATTAGCTATTGTTTTAAATCGTCAAAGGAAATCAGATATAATAATTTGAAAAGAAGTGCAAGTAGTCGTTACTGTAAACGTTAAATGATGAAATCTCTCTATCAAAGTCTAAATTGCGTTACCCCACAGTAACATGTAACGTATAGCTATAGCTACACAGGCCACGTTTCATCAGATTACCAAGCAATACTTACAGAACTTCGTTCTTGGAATTAGTCAAAATATTTTCATTTAGTAAAACAATTAAGATTCAACTCAGTAGTAACTCCGGAATACGAATCATCAAGCTAAACACAAAACACTTTCACAAAATAATTATGAAATGAAAACTTCATCAAATTGTGGCTTTAGTTTTAATCTTAGTACTGCCAATTTTTTTAAAGTTCATTTACAATTACATCTATTCTAACTGGAATTATATTTACTGACTTCTCATTGTAAAACTGATGAAACCGACTGACTCATTCAGACATAATTATTTTAAAGCAAAACAAAACAAACGTAGATTCTTTTCTTTTTTTATATAATTTGCTCTTCTACAGATGAACGGAACTCAATTATATAAAATTAGGACAGGGGGCCAGTCGTAGTCAGAGTAATACAGACTGAAGTTAATGACTAGATCAAGGAACTAGGATTTTACACAGGTAACGTTATTGTTTGATTTCACAAAGAAAGTCACCGTAATTTTAATGTGTATGCTGTATAAAGTTTCTAGCATTAGGGTAACGATTATTGAACTGTATGAAAAAAGGAAATCAGTTACAAACTACGGCGTGCAACACTTTATTCAAAGTCACTACACGCATTTGAATTTAGGTTATGTCATGTTCGATATGCGTGCCATTACTGGCGATGATGTAGCGCAGACGAATAGCGAAATTCTGCATGACCCGCTGAAGTGTCGGAACATCAATGCTGTCGATGACCTCTTGAATGTCTGTTTTCAGCTCAGCACTGGTTTTGGGATTATTGCTGTACATCTTGTCTTTAATATATCCCCACAAAAAGGAGCCGCATATGTTCAGCTCCGGATAATATGGCGGCCAATCGGAGCCCATGCCAGTGGGTGCCCCCGAGCCAGAATACAATCCCCAAAGTGCTCGCACAGGACATCACTCTCTTGCTTCGATGGGGTGGAGCTCCGTCTTGCATGAACCACATCTTGCGGAAATCAGAGTCACTTTGGATAATGGGGATGAAATAATCTTTGAAAACCTTCACGTACCATTCGGTGGTCACCGTGCCATCCAGGAATATCGCACCGATTATTCCGTTACTGGACATTGAACACCACACACAGTCACCTGTTGAGGGTGAGGAGATTCTCGATCGTGAAATGGGGATTTTCAGTCCCCCAAATGCGCCAGTTTTACTTATTGGCGAACCTATCTAAATGTACATGGGCTTCGTCGCTACACCATGCATCCATGTGCATATTAATTCTCACCATGGCCCGCTGCCAACCATGCAGTTTGAACGTCCGAACGCAAACCGTTCAGAAGTTGTAATGATTTCATTTCTTATAGTTCAATGTCACCGGTCTTAGCGGTTGTCGATGCTGCTCAGACGACGGTGCCGGCGTCGGCGACAGTATCTCTTAGCTCGAGTTATTACGAGAGCGCTCTGATTGGCTACAAACGTCTATGGAGCTAGATGTTGATGTTACTTGGAACATATCTGCCCAAATGCTTCACTCCTACTGAGCCTGATAAGCCTCATTTTGGCCTCACATGGAACAACGTCTCGTCTTACACGAGCTACTCACTTCCACTGGCGTGCCCTAGCGCACGCTTTCTCTCACGTAACAGACGCAAGGCCAAAATACGCTGCTATCAATACAGTTCACTCATCGCCATATATACTAACACCTAATTTCCCTACTGTTTCCCTTAGGACACTGACCCAGCGTAATAAACATTTACATACAATTATCAATGTTTCACATCGGTGCTACAAAAAATAGCACAATTGAGAAAATATATTTCGATTATATACATGCAGACTGAAGCGATGAATGAAAATTTGTACCATTTGATTAAAGCATCTGTGTATGGGTTTCAGGCAGACTCCCCTGTTTCGTTCGATGCTGATGTGCTATACCAGTACAGCTGGAGGGCCTCTGCAATGCTGTTCGAGTTTAAGGGGAATATCAAATGGGCTGATGGGTGAGTGGGAGTTTCGACTGAGGAAGGAGGCATGCTACGGTAGTCTGTTCGATGACACCGTGGCATGGTAGTGTTTTGGTTAGCGCTCCTAGTGAACAGGAGATCCGACTTCGAATCCCGGTCTTATTGCAAATTTTCATTCGTTGCTTCAGTCTGCATGTACGCATCTTAGGTACAGCAAAAAATCACAATTCTTTACTAGTAAAAAATCAGATAATATTTAGGGAACGTAACGACAGAAAAATTAGTGCCACTTCGTATTTTAGTGTTGCAAAAGAGACAAGCGAGTTTAAGATACATTTACAAACACTTTGACATGAGCGTAAAGTGGGTCTGGTTAACGGTATCCTCTATACGTACGTATATATACTACGAAACTATTTCACTTAACTCTGTTTTTTACGTGAAATGAAAAGCACACTTGAAGCTCGTGGCAAAAGGACGCTGAATATTTGTATGTTGGTCTTTATGCTTGCATTACCGCATTGGGCATAGTGCAGATGAATGTACTCTGAACTTCCCGACATAGGAGCCGAGAGTGGCCTCTGAACATTATAGATAGCGTTGTTATCACCTCGGTCGAGGTAAATGGGTTCCCGCCTCACCAAGATGGATCTTCGGTGAAGTTCCACCGGACAACACCAAGCGGGCTGGAGTACTCATGTCGGGTGCGATTGTGTCGCTGACAGAAGCACTGCCTGATTTAGCTGCTGGTAAACCTTTCTGGATGTAAGATCGTGTTCCCAGAAACTCTTTCGTTCCTGACGTTTCGTCCAGGACAGCGCTGGATATCCTCAGAGACGCTCCTCCGCTGAATCTTGCCGACTGACCGGTCTGACGTCCGAGAGCGACATAAATACTGTAGGAAAGGGGGGCGTGATCCAAGTAACACGTGATGAGTAGAAATAATCCTTGTCAACGATAAAACTTAACTATCGGTTGTTGTATTGTCAAAGATAAAACAGTCTAGCGATTCTGCAGTGCTACTGTCCATACGTCGTTAAGTTTCATTGCCTCCTATTTCCTATTAAAATTACCCTAATCCTTATAGATTTCAATGGCTTCTCTGTATAGTTATGAATAATATTTTGACGTTGTAGATAGAATTTATGTTTCAGAAAACTTCACTTCCTCATTTCCTCACTGAAGAGCATGCTCTGCTCTCTGTTTTCTCCTAGTCTGCAAAGACTTTTGAGCTGGTTTAGCCGTGTTTTTACGCTTCTCTTGATAGTTCAAATATAAACTTTACCACACGTACACGGAATTTTGTATACACTATATGTCGACAGATCGGAGTACGTGACTTATTTTCTTTATTGATCTAAAGACCGATCTGATGCCATGTTCCTGTAAAATCTTACCTATCTGATCCGTTCCTTTTTTTAATAAAAGGGAGAGAAACTGTATTTTTCCGTCGTTGTGGTTCATCTTTTGTCTTTCGGTCTTCTGTTCCTTGGTCGTAAAATTCTCTTTAGCTCTTTCCCTGAGTAGCCATTTTTCTCGAAAGCCTGCTTCAGATGTTTTATTTCAGAGTCCAGGTGTTCCGATGTGCATATCCGTTCGGCTCTATTGACAAGACTTTTAATGACGCCTCTCTTTTGTTGCGGATGGTGATTCTAGCTTTTATGTAAATATCTGTCCGTATGTGTTACATTCCGCAAAAGTTTATGTTCCAAACTTCCATCGGAGTGTCTCATAACTAAAACATCCAAGTCACATATTCTGTTATTATTTTCCATTTCCACGATGAACTGTATTTTTAGAATAATTTTATTTAGATGATCAAAGATTTCCTCCATAGCCTTTCGAACATGGGACCAAACCGCAAATGTCTCATCTGCGAACCGGTACCAGCGATATGGTTTCTTATTTGCTTTTCTCCAGAGCCGATTGATCGAATTTCTCCATATAGAAATTAGCAACCGCAGAACCTAATGGGTTACTCATTGCTACACCATCAAGTTGCTCATAAAATTCATCGTCCCACTGGAACTGACTTGAAGGAGGGCAATGTCCAAAGTGGAGGAACGCCTGTAAGGATGTCCAGCATAGTCTTAGACGAAACGTCAGAACACAGGGGTTTCTTGGACCACCACGACCTTATATCCTGAAAGGTTTACCAGCAGCTATGTCATCCGGTCGTGAAAGCCTTAATTCTATGACTACCTGATTTGTCGCTGCAGTCTTCGATGTGTCAATGTGTCAACGCAGTGGCCATAGAAAGTTATTGGAATTCTCTCGTGGCAGTTACGAGTACGAAAAGAGGGAGGGAGGGAGGGAGGGAGGGAGGGAGAGAGAGAGAGAGAGAGAGAGAGAGAGATAGAGATAGAGAGATAGAAAGGGGGGGGGGGGGATTAACCGGATACGACGGAAATCGATAGATGAGATATATATGTTGTTGTTGTTGTTGTTGTGGTCTTCAGTCCTGAGACTGGTTTGATGCAGCTCTCCACGCTACTCTATCCTGCGCAAGCTTCTTCATCTCACAGTACCTACTGCAACCTACATCCTTTTGAATCTGCTTAGTGTATTCATCTCTTGGTCTTCCTCTACGATTTTTACCCTCCACACTGCCCTCCAATACTAAATTTGTGATCCCTTGATGCCTCAGAACATGTCCTACCAACCGATCCTTTCTTCTAGTCATGTTGTGCCACAAACTCCTCTCCTCCCCAATTCTATTCAATACTTCATCATTAGTTATGTGATCTACCCATCTAAACCTCAGCATTCTTCTGTAGTACCACATTTCGAAAGCTTCTATTCTCTTCTTGTCCGAACTATTTATCGTCCATGTTTCACTTCTATAGATGGCTAAACTCCAAACAAATACTTTCAGAAACGACTTCTTGACACATAAATCTATACCCGATGTAAACAAAGTTATCTTCTTCAGAAACGCTATCCTTGCCATTGCCACTCTACATTTTATATCCTCTCTACTTCGGCCATCATCAGTTATTTTGCTCCCCAAATAGTAAAACTCCTTTACTGGTTTAAATGTCTCATTTCCTAATATATATGTACAGCTAAATAAATGATTACAGTTTCAGAAAAACTGCATGATTTATTCAAGGGAAAGTGCTCTACAGACGGAGTAAGTTACGAATTACTGTCCTGTGCCAATCGTGTCAAACCTTTTCATGTCAGAGTAGCACCTGCAATCTACCTCCTCAACTATCAGCTGGATCTATTCTATTCTCTGTCTTCCTCTACAGTTTTTATCTTCTGCAGATCCCTCTAGTACAATGGAAGTTATTCCCCGACATCTTAACAGATGTTCTGTCATTCTGTACCTTCTTTTTGTCGGTGTTTTCCATATATTCCTTTGCTAGTTGATTCTGCGGAGAAACTCATCATTCCTTATGTTAGCAGCCCATCTAATTTTCAACATTGTTCTATAGCACCATACCTCAAATGCTTCTATTCTCTTCTGTTCCGGTTTACCTACAGACCATGTTCTCACTGTCGCAGAATATTGTGCTACAAACTTACATTATTAGAAATGTCTTTCTCAAATTAAAGCCTATGTTTGATACTAGTAGTGGGCGTTAGATAGTCAAAACCTACATCTACATCCATATTCCACAAACCACCTGACGGTGTGTGGCGGAGGGTTTTTTGAGTACCTCTATCGGTTCTTCCTTCTGTTCCAGTCTCGTATTGTTCATGGAAAGAAAGATTGTCGGTATGCCTCTGTGTAGGCTTTAATCTCTCTGATTTTATCCTCATGGCTTCTTCGCGAGATATACGTAAGAGGGAGCAACATACCGCTTGACTCCTCAGTGAAGTATGTTCTTGAAACTTCAACAAAAGCCCGTATCGAGCTACTGAGCGTCTCTCCTGCAGAGTCTGCCACTGGAGTTTACCTATCAGCTACGTAACGCTTTCGCGATTACTAAATTATTCTGTAACGAAGCGCGCTGCTCTCCGTTGGATTTTCTCTATCTCTTCTATCAACACTATCTGGTACGGATCTCACACTGGTGAGCAATATTCAAGCGGTGGGCGTACAAGTGTACTGTAACTTACTTCCTTTGTTTTTGGATTGCATTTCCGTAGGATTCTTCCAATGAATCGCAGTCTAGTATTTGCTTTACCGACGATCAACTTTATGTAATCATTCCATTTAAAATCACTCCTTATGCCTACTTCCAGATAATTTATGGAATTAACTGCTTCCAGTTGCTGACCTACTATGTTGTGGCTAAATGGTAAAGGATCTTACTTTCTATGTATTCGAATCACATTACACTTGTCTACATTGAGATTCAATTGCCATTCCCTGCACCATGCGTCAGTGCTCCTGCATTTCAGTACAATTTTCTATTGTTACAACCTCTCGATATACTACTGGATCATCCGCAAAAAGCCTCAGTGAACTTCCGATGTCATCCACAAGGTCATTTATGTATATTGTGAATAGCAACGGTCCTACGATACTCCCCTGCGGCACACCTGAAATCACTCTTACTTCGGAAGACTTCTCTCCATTGAGAATGACGTGCTGCGTTCTGTTATCTAGGAACTCTTGAATCCAATAACACAGTTGGACTGATCCCGAGCACAGCGTTACGTTGGCGATATTTTATGCTCCGTTTTGTTGCTCTTCATAGCATGCCATCCTACGCTTACATTTCAGCAAGATAACGCCCTCGTGCTTGCCAAACCCTAACTTGGCCAGCACGGTCCCCAATTGAGAAGGTTTAGCTCATTATGGACAGGGCTCTCTAACCAGTCTAGGATTTGATGAGGTAACGCACCATTTGGACATAATATGGCATGATATCTCTGAGGAGGAGATTCAACTACTCCGTCAATCAAATTCAAGCCCAACATCTGGTTGCATAATGAGATATTCACTCTGCAGCGGAGTGTGCGCTGATATGAAACTTCCTGGCAGATTAAAACTGCATGCAGGACCGAGACTCGAACTAGGGCAAAGATCATGTAAATAGTTAATTACTCGTAAAAGAAAATTTAGCCTCTTAGTATTTCATATGTTTATTTGTATCTATGTTGAATTCCCAGTTTTGACGTAACAGTGCCGGCCGGCAGAATTACAATATGTTTATTTGTATCTACACTCCTGGAAATTGAAATACGAACACCGTGAATTCATTGTCCCCGGGAAGGGGAAACTTTATTGACACATTCCTGGGGTCACATACATCATATGATCACACTGACAGAACCACAGGCACATAGAGACAGGCAACAGAGCATGCACAATGTCGGCACTAGTACAGTGTATATCCACCTTTCGCAGCAATGCAGGCTGCTATTCTCCCATGGAAACGATCGTAGAGATGCTGGATGTAGTCCTGTGGAACGGCTTGCCATGCCATTTCCACCTGGCGCCTCAGTTGGACCAGCGTTCGTGCTGGACGTGCAGACCGCGTGAGACGACGCTTCATCCAGTCCCAAACATGCTCAGTGGGGGACAGATTCGGAGATCTTGCTGGCCAGGGTAGTTGACTTACACCTTCTAGAGCACGTTGGGTGGCACGGGATACATGCGGACGTGCATTGTCCTGTTGGAACAGCAAGTTCTCTTGCCGGTCTAGGAATGGTAGAACGATGGGTTCGATGACGGTTTGGATGTACCGTGCACTATTCAGTGTCCCCTCGACGATCACCAGAGGTGTACGGCCAGTGTAGGAGATCGCTCCCCACACCATGATGCCGGGTGTTGGCCCTGTGTGCCTCGGTCGTATGCAGTCCTGATTGTGCCGCTCACCAGCACGGCGCCAAACACGCATACGACCATCATTGGCACCAAGGCAGAAGCGACTCTCATCGCTGAAGACGACACGTCTCCATTCGTCCCTCCATTCACGCCTGTCCCGACACCACTGGAGGCGGGCTGCACGATGTTGGGGCGTGAGCGGAAGACGGCCTAACGATGTGCGGGACCGTAGCCCAGCTTCATGGAGACGGTTGCGAATGGTCCTCGCCAATACCCCAGGAGCAACAGTGTCCCTAATTTGCTGGGAAGTGGCGGTGCGGTCCCCTACGGCACTGCGTAGGATCCTACGGTCTTGGCGTGCATCCGTGCGTCGCTGCGGTCCGGTCCCGGGTCGACGGGCACGTGCACCTTCCGCCGACCACTGGCGACAACATCGATGTGCTGTGGAGACCTCACGCCCCACGTGTTGAGCAATTCGGCGGCACGTCCACCCGGCCTCCCGCATGCCCACTATACACCCTCGCTCAAAGTCCGTCAATTGCACATACGGTTCACGTCCACGCTGTCGCGGCATGCTACCAGTGTTAAAGACTGCGATGGAGCTCCGTATGCCACGGCAAACTGGCTGACACTGACGGCGGCGGTGCACAAATGCTGCGCAGCTAGCGCCATTCGACGGCCAACACCGCGGTTCCTGGTGTGTCCGCTGTGCCGTGCGTGTGATCATTTCTTATACAGCCCTCTCGCAGTGTCCGGAGCAAGTATGGTGGGTCTGACACACCGGTGTCAATGTGTTCTTTTTTCCATTTCCAGGAGTGAATGTTGAATTCCCAGTTTTGACGTAATAGTGCCGGCCGGCAGAATTGGAATATAAATTTTGTATAAACATCATTGCAAAATATATTGCACGCTGTCAGTGAAGTTCTCTCACCTTCCTTCTCTCCGGTAACATCATCGTTTCCTTTCCTCATGTTGTAGTATCCTATTCCATCCGAATTTTGAGCAATTCCTGAGAACATTGACCAACACTCACAACACAGCGAAATCGACCTACGATCAGGTTGCGCCACTAACAGGTCTAAAAAATAAATACTGCTGTTCGTAAACATGGTGCAGGGTTAATTTCGCCTTTAAATAGGCTCTTAATTGAAATTGGCACGCAGCGTGGCTGATTACTGGCTAATCGTTAGGGACGACATTACTTAACCGCACACAATGAAGCACCATAGACACAAATAATAAATCACCGAACTCTGTGATACGATGCTGAATGACAGCGCTGCCACTTCAGATGACGGAATTCGGTCACACCTCGCGTCAGGCTGATGCAGAGCTACAGGGTGTTTCAAAAATGACCGGTATATTTGAAACGGCAATAAAAACTAAACGAGCAGCGATAGAAATACACCGTTTGTTGCAATATGCTTGGGACAACAGTACATTTTCAGGCGGACAAACTTTCGAAATTACAGTAGTTACAATTTTCAACAACAGATGGCGCTGCAAGTGATGTGAAAGATATAGAAGACAACGCAGTCTGTGGGTGCGCCATTCTGTACGTCGTCTTTCTGCTGTAAGCGTATGCTGTTCACAACTTGCAAGTGTGCTGTGGACAACATGGTTTATTCCTTAGAACAGAGGATTTTTCTGGTGTTGGAATTCCACCGCCTAGAACACAGTGTTGTTGCAACAAGACGGAGTTTTCAACGGAAGTTTAATGTAACGAAAGGACCGAAAAGTGATACAATAAAGGATCTGTTTGAAAATTTCAACGGACTGGGAACGTGACGGATGAACGTGCTGGAAAGGTAGGGCGACCGCGTACGGCAACCACAGAGGGCAACGCGCAGCTAGTGATCCAACAGCGGCCTCGGGTTTCCGATTGCCGTGTTGCAGCTGCGGTCCAAATGAGGCCAACGTCCACGTATCGTCTCATGCGCCAGAGTTTACTCCTCTATCCATACAAAATTCAAACGCGGCAACCCCACAGCGCCGCTACCATTGCTGCACGAGAGACATTCGCTAACGACATAGTGCACAGGATTGATGACGGCGATATGCATGTGGGCAGCATTTGGTTTACTGACGAAGCTTATTTTTACCTGGACGGCTTCGTCAATAAACATAACTGGCGCATATGGGGAACCGAAAAGCCCCATGTTGCAGTCCCATCGTCCCTGCATCCTCAAAAAGTACTGGTCTGGGCCGCCATTTCTTCCAAAGGAATCATTGGCCCATTTTTCAGATCCGAAACGATTACTGCATCACGCTATCTGGACATTCTTCGTGAATTTGTGGCGGTACAAACTGCCTTAGACGACACTGCGAACACCTCGTGGTTTATACAAGATGGTGCCCGGCCACATCGCACGGCCGACGTCTTTAATTTCCTGAATGAATATTTCGATGATCGTGTGATTGCTTTGGTTTATCCGAAACATACAGGAGGCGGCGTGGATTGACCTCCCTATTCGCCAGACATGAACCCCTGTGACTTCTTTCTGTGGGGACACTTGAAAGACCAGGTGTACCGCCAGAATCCAGAAACAATTGAACAGCTGAAGCAGTACATCTCATCTGCATGTGAAGCCATTCCGCCAGACACGTTGTCAAAGGTTTCGGGTAATTTCATTCAGAGACTACGCCATATTATTACTACGCATGGTGGATATGTGGAAAATATCGTACTATAGAGTTTCCCAGACCGCAGCGCCATCTGCTGTTGACAATTGTAACGACTGTAATTTCGAAAGTTTGTCTGCCTGAAAATGTACTGTTGTCCCAAGCATATTGCAACAAACGGTGTATTTCTATCGCTGCTCGTTTAGTTTGTATTGCCGTTTCAAATATACCGGTCATTTTTTAAACACCCTGTAAGTATCGCATTGAATCGGGGGGGTATCATAGTATCCATAGTCCTTAACTCAAATAATGCAAACAAGCTGCTCATTGCAGCGAAGCATGTAACATCACTTAAAAAAACGTTTTTTTTTTAATACAAGGGCCGTAAATTCTTTTTACATAGGACAGAGGGAATAATTATGATGAGTAGGTACAATGTGATTAGAGTGAACACACAGTTTGTAATGGTACGTTGTAATCTGCCATCAGGTTTTGCCGCAATGCAGTAGCGATAAGAGGCTAACCCAATGGCCGTGGATGGAAACCAGCGTCACATTCTCACTACGTTGATTCGGAGTCGTCATTTATAGATTTTTTCCGTTAACTTTCTCTGCAGCTATATTTGCGACATTCTCTCTTGACCCATCATCACAGGTCGCAGAATTAAGCTAACGGGAGGAGAAAATTTCTTTTTGATAACAACTTTATTTTCCTCGGTTTGACTTTTTGTGGCTGTGGGAACATACGGCGATTCTCTAACATTGCTGCTCCGACTATATTCCATAGATCATTAGATCATATAAGACAGCCAACGAGTGTTACTCAGTTTTGCCTTACACAAATTTTGTTACTTATTATACACTTTGTATCTTCATAGAAATAAAAAGGTAACAATGTATAATTTGGACTAGTCGCTTCCTGTCGTTGGTTAAAATTGCGTTGGTTACTGTAGAATTATTTCATTGGTCATAGTTTAGATAAATTTAACTATCCATAGGTGTTCGTTAGTAATTTCTCGATCTCTTTAGGGTTCTGTGATTCAGTCGGTAAATGCGGATCCTTTATAGGGTTGCTTTGTTGTCCGTCTGTCTGTCGGTCTCTCCGTCCGACTGGTAAAAGCCTTTCTGTCAGGAACGGGTTAACGTATCGAGTTGAAATTTATATCACTTTCTTAGGTCTAGATTCAGTCGGCGGTGTACAACTTCAAGTTTCTCAAGTCGATGTAACCAAAATATACGGCCATTTATGTCACGCATTATGTTATTCGTTAACTCATTCAGCAAGATCTATAGTATACTTCCCGTTGACGTACTACTATGAAAGTTGGCATGAAGAAAGGTTTCACAATACAGTTAAAAGGAAAAAAAGAAAATTGTTATATCACATAAAAAATACGTCTTTTGCCAGCAGAACTTAGTTGCATTTATCGTCCGTCGGAAGCATAATAGCAAAATATTATTGTATGGAGACATAAAACTGAAGTCGTAGTCAAGTTTTAATAAGTAAATAAAAACATTTTATTAAATCTTTTCTTAACACATACATAAACTGACATCGCTTGCTAGCTTCTTTTTGTACGAGTATGTTCGGGCTAGTCTCAGGAACTACTGGAGATTTGCATATCGTTTTGGAATTCCCAGAACCGATATGTTACTAGTATTGATACCGATAACAGGTAAAAATCGTCGATATTATCGATTCCTCGGACGGATGTACTATCTGTACACATAACTAAATTTGTACAGAATCATGAGTGCGTGAAACCAACTCGCACTTGGCTAATTTTTTCTGAATTTTTTCCTTAAAATTTTAAGCATATTTTCCATTCATCGTATATATTAAAAATCTTATAAACTCACCTTATTATATGCACACAAAATTTACAACAGAGCTTCCTGCCGTAATCGAATCTAAAATTTCCGGTACCTTTAACACCTCTGCAGATGGACACAGCCTGATGTACAATCTCACATTTGATCCATTTCGAATGATACAGTTCTTTTTTTTTCTTTCACAGTGTACAATAACTAAGTATCCGTGACCCAGACGAGTCGAGCTGCATTTTCTTCCGTGTGCTGACCTTGGGCTGTTAGGTTTTTCGCGACCGGCGCTGATCAGACTCGTTACAAAAGGAGTACGCGGTGCTGGTCTCCTCTGCTCTCGCTTGGTTACATTCAACGGACAGAATAAACATCATTACGTAATTTCATTCTGACACATTAAGGGGAGTACTTTAAAAGAACACAAACTTACTTAAGGCCATTCATCCCTCGAGAAACGAAGGACCCCGAAGAGTTTGACACACGACAATGCTCAGTAACCAATAACGCCATCTACATTAAATCACCTCGAATGGTTTGTGTTTATTAACACGCTAAGTCCTGACAAACTACAGAAGCCTTACATCCCATTTCAGTCCGACGTCGTTGTCACACCAGAATGCAGCAAAGACATGGTTATTGCGCGATGCCACCAACCGCCCTCACTCACAATCATATCAGTGCACACTCCGCTGCAGAGAGAAAATCTCATGCTTGAATCACCACCCAGGCTGTGGCTAAGCCATGTCTTTGCAATATCCTTTCTTTCAGGAGTGCTAGTTCTGCAAGTTTCGCAGGAGAGCTTCTGTAAAGTTTGCAAGGTAGGAGACGAGGTACTGGCATCAGTAAAGCTGTGAGTACCGAGCGTGAGTCCTGCTTGGGTAGCTCTAGCTCAGTTTGTAGAGCATTTGCCCGTGAAAGGCAAAGGTCCCGAGTTCGAGTCTCGGTCCGGCACACAGTTTCAATCTGCCAGAAAGTTTCACTCACAATCAGGCTCCTTTGAAACAGTCAGAAATTGGAAACTTTGTCTCCTAAACGCACGCTGTGTTTTCCGTGATCCTTCTTAGTGTTCACTAGCATCTGACGCAGAGCATGGCATTGTACACCCTGTCAGTCATAATGATGACGTTACTAATGTACTCTAGCAGCGTCTCTGTCGCAACTCCAGTTGCTAACCGGGGGCGTTCAGTACGTAATGCAACGCATTTCAGTTGAAAAGGTGCGAAATTTGCTGTCTCAGATGCGGAACATTTCCACTTCAGCCACTTCAGCTTCATGAAGTTCCGATAGGTAGCGACGCTATACGTAGCTTCAATACAGCGTCTGTAACGGAGGGGCCTACGGCAGCCGTTTAGTCTGCTTGTAACGGCTGTGTGATGCCGCCCTTGGCCCTAAACGACCTAGAAACTGTCATTGTATTCCCTGGAGTATTTTATCTAGTTGACAATCATGTTATACTTTTACACTTTAGTTTTCATTCCTGTGACATTTCTGTTTGACGAGAGCACTTTTGCTCAGACGTTTGTAACCATGGTGTGATTACATGTATTTCATATCATTTTTATTCTAATGAAGATTGCCATAGTGCAATGGAAACCTTGGTAAATTGAGAAAAAGATCTGTGCAACCGATGTAGCTATATATACATCCTGTAATCAAATAGCGTTCAGTTGCTGGATCACAGCCAATCACAATGTTTAAAATTTCAACTTTGCTAGACGATAAACGACAGCAGAATCGACCAAAGAACCTAAGATGGCTGCTCAGAGTGTCTCCTGAATTGTTTATGTAGATTGCACTACTTTCGGGAACTCCAGAAATCATTTCTGTCTTACTCGATGACTTTTCATCAGTTACTACGAACTATAAAATATCTGACAGGAAATCACGAATCCAGTAGTAGAAATGAGACGATATTCCATAACCATGCAATCTGATAACAAGTTGCTTCTGATTTGCACTGATGAATGAATTGCTTAGTCAATGCAGGTCGATCCATTTCTGACCGTACATTCCGAGGAGAATTGCATGCAATGGACGTTAGATGTAGTGTACCTTGCAAGAGACCATTGCTCACAGCAGCACAAAAGGCTGCAAGTCTGGCAAGGGTCAAACAACACAGAAAGAAACTAAACAGTAGCTGACTGCGGGTTGTTGTCGTCCAGAGGGTCGCGACTCTGTCCATTTTCAAATGATACAAGACGTCGAGTGCACCGACAGACGAATGACACATCCACCCATCATCGTATGTAGGATGCAGTTCAGGGTGGATCTGTTTCTGTCATATTTTGGGAGTGTTTTTCCTATCATAAATTGGAAGCGCTAATTCCGTTTAGTGTGTATATGAACCAGGCTTTGTATGTCAGTATTATCTGTAATCAAGTTTTGTCCCTTCTACATAATGGTGATTGCCTTGTGGACAATCCCTTCTCTCCCCCAAGATAACAGCCTTGTCCACAGGGCTGCACTCATTCGTTCCTGGTTTGACTAGCACTCAGGCACGCTGTCACATATGTACTAGGCCGCTAAATCACCTAGGAATCGTCCGTTGCTATAGAGAGCAGAGGATCACACATAGGAATAATTATCTACATCCGCACACATACTCCACAAGCCACTGTATGGTGAGTAGCGGAGGGTGTCCTGTACAACTACTAGTCATTTCCTTCATTTTTCACTCGCAAATAGAGCGAGGAAAAAACGTTGTCTGTATGCCTTTGTATGAGCCCAAATTCCTCGCATCTTATCTTCGTGGTCCATACGCGAAATATATGTTGCCGCAACAGAATCGTTCTGCGGTCAGCTTCGAACAGTGGTGCTATAAATTTGCTCAAGAAAGTTCCTCGAGAAGAACGTTGCCTTGTCTCTAGGGACTCCTACTTAAGTTGTCGAAGCTTCTCCGTAACACTTGTGTGTCGTCGAAACTAATGGGTAATATATCTATCAGCCCTTCTCTGAATTTCTTCGATTCCTTTCTTTAATCATATCTGGTACGGATCCAAAACATTCGAGCCGTACTCAAGAGCAGCTTGCACAAGCTTGTCGTATATGCGATCTCTTTTCGGATGAACCACATTTTCCCAAAATTCTCCCAATAAACCGCTAGTTCCACTTCATATCACTTGACAGTGTTACGCCTAGATATTTAAACGACGTGACTGTGTCAAGCAAGACACTACTAAAGCTGTATCCGAACATTATTTGTTTGTTTTTCTTACTCACCTGCGTTAACTTACATTTTTCTACATTTAGAACTACAAATTTTGTCTAAACCACCTCGTATCCCCCTTCAATCACTCAAAGTCGCCACCATCCCGTACACCACAGAATCAGCAAACAACCGCAGATTGTTGCCCGCCCTGTCTGCCAGACCATTTATTTATACAGAACATAATAGCAATCGTACCACACTTCCCCTGAACACTCCTGATGTATCCTGGTCTCTGATGAACACCAGCTGTCCCCGGAATTTGATAATTCTAGGGAGTGTAATCATAAGTGTATGGCTTCAGTTGTATGTGACTTGAAATGACTTTTACTCCCTCTTCCTCGCCGAACTTAGACCCTTATCAAGGTGAGAGGCAAAGTTACACCGTATTAGTGTGATGTTTCCTAGGGTGACAAATGTCTTGTGAGCTAACATCGCACCATTAATTCCAAATGCTTAGCTTCTTATGTCTACACGTCTATTTACAAATTCCCCTGGGGTAGTAAAGCAGCCTGAGAAGTGATAAAAACATGACGCGGACCTAATTCACTTCTTCGTATCTCTTAAGTCGATGTGTTATTTGTCAATTCAGCGACGGCTTCACGGCATTCAGTCGTGTCTGTGAACCTAGAATGCTGCCCTAGCTCAGTAATGGCAGAGTGTCGAGGAGTAAGAGGTTTACGCGACAGGTAACGCTTTACCTGTTGATAGGGTCGGCGCTGCACTGAGCTACGTTGCGTGCCGCCCGCAGTAAGCAGAACGCCCCGCCTGCTAAATAAAACACGGCCCAGTCGGTGACGAGGCCGAGGGCTCCAGGCCGTCAGTTGACAAGCGCTGCGACACCGCGCCGAGGCACTTATTCTGCGGCCACACTGGCAGGTGCCGCCTAACGGCACTTCATCACTTCACATAATACGCTGCCATCCATATAAATCTAAATTATTTCAATGAGTCATAACATATGAACCAATTGGTGGATGTGAGGTCCACCAGTTATGCAAAACACCGTTTTTATCAGTACCGAAACATGTTTCGGCACCACTGTGCCATCATCAGTGGTCTGCCGCTCGTGCACGTGCGGTAGCGTTCTCGCTTCGCGCGCCCGGGTTCCCGGGTTCGATTCCCGGCGGGGTCAGGGATTTTCTCTGCCTCGTGATGACTGGGTGTTGTGTAATGTCCTTAGGTTAGTTAGGTTTAAGTAGTTCTAAGTTCTAGGGGACTGATGACCATAGATGTTAAGTCCAATAGTGCTCAGAGCCATTTGGAACCATCATCAGTGGGTTTTCATTTTTATTTATTCTGGAAAACACTTGTTACAGTTATGTGTGCATCACAACACCTCAGCATTATGCGGAGAATGGAAGTGCTTGCCACACGAAAACGTAAGTAAAAACGAATGTAGGCGCGAAAAACTGAATTACATTCTAGAAGATAGGTTAACTACAAAAAAAAAAAAAAAAAAAAAAAAAAAAAAAAAAAAAAAAAAATCTCGTCAACATCGTTTGTTTGCAGATGACAAGCTACCTGCAGTAATTAACACACAAGTGATCCAAAAAATTCATGCACACCAAATGTAAAGGTATTTACAAAAAGAAACGATCTGTTGTTTGAACTAAAAATGCATATAATCTTATAATCATTTAAGAAATATGTTCACATTGCAGAATAAATAAAAACGAAAACCCACTGATGATGGCACAGTGGTGCGCGAAACATGTTTGGGTACTGAGAAATACGGTGTTTTGCATAACTGGCGAACCTCACAGCCAACAATTTTAACTACAAACACGGCCAATACAAGGAGCTGCAAATCAAAATGATGGATTTGAACCAGTAATAGGACACATTCGGAATTTAGGGAGATAATTATACATAATTGATAGATCACAAACATACAAGTCGTCACAGCAAATGTTGCTTTTACTTAACATACAAAGAAAGGATTGCACCATAATTTAAGAGTGACATTAAAAATTAAGATAACTTTTCCACACTTCGTCAGTGTATGTTTAGTAAACGTTAAGTCTCAGAATGATCAAATGAATAGATTAGGCAAAACAAACAATCATAAAAAATAAATAAGCGGTGCTGAATTATAAAATTAGAAAGCTAAAAACTGATTAGAATATGCAAATGTATGTCATAATTAAAAGTTACAAGTCTGAACTTGATCACAGCAACGTTTCGGTTAAAATCTGAATTTTTACGAAAAATTGAAGCAGCTAAATATTAGACACAGAAAGCTGAATGTTCGTACATCGCCTCAGTTTCGTGTATAAATATTAAATACGTGACACGAAAAAGCTACCTCTTTTGGTTTGCATGTTATTTACTAAAAACCAAATTTGGAACGCAAATGTCCTTATTCTTATTAAAGTAAGTACAATTTGTATTTAGAATACCAAGTTTTAATTACAGCACTCGGCAGCATTTCATTCATGAAATAATTACAGCTGCACCAAGTTGAAAGACTATTGCAAATAACAATGGTTACAAGGAATCTTAAAGAGGCGGTTCAGAGGTCATGTTCTACTGTCGGTTCCATTCTAAAAATTATAACCGGCAAAGTTTAAACGCTGCCCAGCTATAAAATCTTCAGTAACTAAACCAAACTTAACTCTAGTTATATAAAAATTTAGGTGATTCTATATTATTAAACGACGGATGTATTACGAAGAGAGTTTTAAAAGTCCGTGAAAAGTCCCAGAGATGGCACCACCGGCGCGTATCGAAGTCATGTTTAGTTAGTAGCATCTTTGGAAAGAACGTACACCAAGTTTCAGCCATATTGGTCAATTTCTTTGTGTTTGGCATTCGTGTGAATCAAGGAAGTCGAGTGACTGTCAAAAAAATGGACGAAAAAGAATTTCGTGTGGTGATTAAAAATTACTTTATGAAAGGAAAAACGTCCGATGAGACTAAACACGAGCTTGATAAACATTACGGCGACTCTGCATCTCCGATCAGAACAGTTACAAGTGTGTGCCCGACCGAGACTCGAAACTCGGGACCTTTGCCTTTCGCAGGCAAGTGCTCTACCAACTGAGCTACTAAAGCTCGACTCACGCCCGGTACTCACAGCTTTACTTCTGCCAGTATCCGTCTCCTACCTTCCAAACCGAGTTCGAGTCTCGGTCGGGCACACAGTTTTAATCTACCAAGAAGTTTCATATCAGCGTACACTCCGCTACAGAGTGAAAATCTCATTCTGGAAACATCCTCCAGGCTGTGGCTAAGCCATGTGTCCGCAGTATCCTTTCTTTCAGGAGTGCTAGTTCTGCAAGGTTCGCAGAAGAGCTTCTGTAAAGTTGGAAGGTAGGAGAAGGATACTGGCACAAGTAAAGCTGTGAGTACCGGGCGTGAGTCGTGCTTTGGTAGCTCAGTTGGTAGAGCACTTGCCTGCGAAAGGCAAAGGTCCCGAGTTCGAGTCTCGGTCGGGCACACAGTTTTAATCTACCAGGAAGTTTCATATCAGCGCACACTCCGCTGCAGAGTGAAAATCTCATTCCAGTTTATAAGTGGTTTCAGAATTTTCGTAGTGGCCATATGGACACAAGTGATGCTGAACGTTCTGGACGCCATGTGGAGGTTACGACTCCAGAAATCATCGATGAGGATGGCGGTTAGGTCAGGTGATTCGGGGGGGGGGGGTCACAAATTTTTTGAGATCATTCGTTCACCAAAGAAACTGGTTGCGAGTTGCATGGAAGCGTTAGACGTGCGACAATTTGCTCCACCTTGTTGAAAATGACGTTCTGTAAGATCGACGTCATCCAGCTGGTCCACAAATGTACGGTACTGAAGATGCCCATATAAACTGTAGTTTCTGCGGTTGCGTCATAGATAATGGGACCGCCAGCGGTTCTGCGAGCTGACACCGCGAACCACGCTCCAACCTTTTCATTATGCAGGGTGTTTCGTGGATGACGAGGGGATTTATACCAGTTCAGCATCTGCTGTTTTGTGTGTTGATGTAAGCTGACATGGAACCATGGCACATCTGTAAACTTAGATATGGAGACAGTGTGTGGACGCTGAATAAGAAACCTCTGAAACCATCGACACTAACGCATTCTTTTCTCTAGACCTGTTTCTCGCAACGCTTCCACCATGTGCACTCTGTGTGGTTAAGATGCCGATTTCTTCGCAGCTCTCTAATATGTACCCCATAAAATACCTGTCTTTTGCCTCGATCAAGGCAACGATTTGCTTGGAGAGTTCTTCGAACGTTATCAACAACCCCTGCGTTCAGTGATGGTCTCTGTTTACCATTGTCATTGTTTACCACATGAACTGTCTCCAGTTTCCTTATAATCGATAAAACTGTTGCCTTTGTTGGAATATCGTGCACACTGAATTACCTCCGTAAACATGGTATGTCTTCTTAGACAGAAAAATTAGTTAGAACGCAATTTAACCATATAGACTGTACATGATGGAAGCGTTCCTTTTTTTTAATTGTGTTTTTACAATAAAATCTCGCTGTCAAAGTGTGTACTGCACGTTTCTGCCAGATATAGACTGTGAAGGGTATTCCTGACTCGTCCAGAACTACTGAGATCAATGAGACAACTTTTCCGTTTCTACGAATTTCCGGAGGGAAATTATGGCCCTTTGAAGTAGTTCAGATTTATATCGATGGCCCTGTACGTGGGAAATCTAGAAATTACAAACATCAGAAAACAGGCGAAGTTTACACAGTGTGGTAATAAAGTCTGAAAAGCTTATAAATGTGTTGCAGATTGGTTTGTTCTGAGGAATAATTGTTAAAAAAAACAGAACTATATGTTGCTCCTTTTTCGAGTTAATTAGATTGAAGTCAGTCAATCAGGCTGTTGCACGTGCGAACTCAAGTGGCCCGCCAGATACAACTAGTGTCAGTTGTTCTCAACACGTAGATGACAGCGCACGATACTGAACAGCCTTTGACTTGGGTTCGATTTTTATTACCATCCCATGTCCAGTTTTTGTATATCTCTTTTAGTCGGCCTTAGGAACCCAAACGAAGAACACGTTTCGTGCAGGCCGCTGCTGCCGAGCGGTTCTAGGCGCTTCAGTCCGGAACCGCGCTACTGCTACGATCGCACGTTCGAATATTGCCTCGTCCAGGGACATGTGTGATGTCCTTAGGTTAGTTAGGTTTAAGTAGTTCTAAGTCCAGGGGACTGATGACCTCAGATGTATTATGTTCCATAGCGCTTAGAGCCTTTCGGACAATTTGAACCAACTCGTTTGGCGATACAAGCCACTGGAGGGGCGTTTGAATTTGCGCGCGCAAAGGTCTGATCGGCTAAATTCAGTGCTAATTAACTCGGGAAAAGAGGATCGTATCGAATCGAACTTTTTTTGTGAGCAATTATTTCTCAGCACAGACTACGCTGCAACAGCCGTACAAGTTTTTCAGACTGTTTTTGTCCATCCTGTAAATGAAAAGACCTACAATCCTGTAAATTAAAAGACCGATATAAGTGATAAACTGTACCATCTGATAAAGTCTTGCATTAGTAACTTGCTATATATTTTTACAGCTGTATTATGGGGTACATATGGGCTGATAAACAATATAACCTTAAGTTGTCGGTAATTAATACGACCGATCCTTTCAATTACGTTAATTTTATCCATTGCTGTCAGTGTTGATTCCCTGACTGTATTACTTTCGTAACATAAAATAAAAAATACGACTTCAACCACGAATCGTGGTTTTAATTTCAGTTCATCGTGCACCATGAACCCTGCGGTCTTATCTTCAGGTTGTCTGTTCAGTCTGCATCATATTTCGAATTTACTAATGGCCTGTTTGCGGTAATGATTATATGGTTTTTAAGCACAATAAAAATATGTCCACTCATTATTTCCTTAAAAATCATGTGTTATACATTTCCAAGTTTGTCATTCAGCTATTTTATGTAGAACAAACATACCCCAAAAGAAAAGAGAAGACTAGAAATTTTTAAGAAATTAGAAATGATTTTTCTTTTATTTTTTTTTCAAAATACAGATTGAGAAATTCGTAACTATTCAGAATACTCAGGTGTAACTTAGAATTTATTATTGATTATTTTATGTTGTTTGCTCATTGGAATAACTGGATTCGTGATTTCCTGTCAGGAAGGTCGCAGTTCGTAGTAATAGACGGCAAATCATCGAGTAAAACTGAAGTGATATCAGGTGTTCCCCAGGGAAGCGTCCTGGGACCTCTACTGTTCCTGATCTATATAAATGACCTGGGTGACAACCTGAGCAGTTCTCTTAGACTGTTCGCAGATGATGCTGTAATTTACCGTCTAGTAAGGTCATCCGAAGACCAGTATCAGCTGCAAAGCGATTTAGAAAAGATTGCTGTATGGTGTGTCAGGTGGCAGTTGACGCTAAATAACGAAAAGTGTGAGATGATCCATATGAGTTCCAAAAGAAATCCGTTGGAATTCGATTACTCGATAAATAGTACAATTCTCAAGGCTGTCAATTCAACTAAGTACCTGGGTGTTAAAATTACGAACAACTTCAGTTGGAAGGACCACATAGATAATATTGTCGGGAAGGCGAACCAAAGGTTGCGTTTCATTGGCAGGACACTTAGAAGATGCAACAAGTCCACTAAAGAGACAGCTTACACTACACTCGTTCGTCCTCTGTTAGAATATTGCTGCGCGGTGTGGGATCCTTACCAGGTGGGATTGACGGAGGACATCGAAAGGGTGCAAAAAAGGGCAGCTCGTTTTGTATTATCACGTTATAGGGGAGAGAGTGTGGCAGATATGATACACGAGTTGGGATGGAAGTCATTACAGCATAGACGTTTTTCGTCGCGGCGAGACCTTTTTACGAAATTTCAGTCACCAACTTTCTCTTCCGAATGCGAAAATATTTTGTTGAGCCCAACCTACATAGGTAGGAATGATCATCAAAATAAAATAAGAGAAATCAGAGCTCGAACAGAAAGGTTTAGGTGTTCGTTTTTCCCGCTCGCTGTTCGGGAGTGGAATAGTAGAGAGATAGTATGATTGTGGTTCGATGAACCCTCTGCCAAGCACTTAAATGTGAATTGCAGAGTAGTCATGTAGATGTAGATGTAATGTGGGCAACTCACTGAAAATAGTTTCTCTAAAGAAATATTTTTCAAAATATTAATGATGTCTAAATATACTATTTCTAAATCATTATATTACGAAGAAGAGCAGAAATTAAGGAATAAATTCCACTGTTTTGTTGCATTTAAATTTCAACATCCCTTTATACATATAAGCACTGTAATTCACTTTTATTTAGCAATTTGACAATGATTTGAGAAGTTCGTTCTTTTTAAAAAATTGTTGTACAGAAACAGAATCTATATAAACAATGAACGCGCGCCAGTTAGACGTATTTTGCCAGGCAGTTTTACCAAACGTAAAAACTACGTCATTGTTTCATTTGTTTTGTGAAGAATTACTGCTACGTTAGTTGTTTCCAATTTATTTTCTGTGGCGCACTTTTGCAGCACATGACTAAAAGGAAAATAAAAATTGAGTTATTGGAAATTAGTGTTTTAATTAGCACCTAGCCAACTTCGCAACCCCTGGACATCAAGATTATAGCAGTACCTGCAAACTTCCAGCCTATTTTCACAGTAACGTATCAAGTGCTCAGATAGCTGCAATTAATGCTAAAACAACACTAAAAAGTGATCTGAAGGAATAGGTGTTGAAGTATTATTAAGCTACATGAAGTTATTTGGAGGCTATAAAAAGGTAAACACCACGATGTTTGTAGCTTGTCTCATAAGTGGGAAGTAATAATGGGTTTTCCCGTCCTGCATTTTTGTATGTCGCACGCTTTGTGGGAAAGTATGACAGTTACTACGTTTGCGTGTGTGTGTGTGGGGGGGGGGGGGTGGAGTGGTGGGGGGTTGTGTGTCTAGATAAATTAAATTAAGTTGATGGAAACATTACTTCTTAAGCATCTACCTACACCAAATTTTCCTTTTGTTTCAGGTAAGTCACCGCATGTGATCAACTTGAGACCCTGCTGTGGCATCGTGCAGTAACTCAGCAACATAGATTCACAGTAAGCTGTTGCCAGAACGTAAGAAACAGAAGTCGAAATAAGGTGTTTCAATAGTTTCAGGGGTTGCAGCATAGCAATATTTATTGTAGCACCCCAAGAAAAGAAGGAAAAGCATCGGATACGGATTATCTGCTTCGGGCTGAAGGGCTTATTAGAGATATGCTCTAAAACACACACACACACACACACACACACACACACACACACACACACACACACACAGCCATCACTAAGTAATTATCCGAAAGTGGCAGCAATCGATAGATCTTACGTACATGTAGTTACTAACAAATACTTAAAATTCCAGAAAGATTGGATGATTTATTGCAGAGAAAGAGCTTTGCGAATTGAAGAAGTCATTAACGCGTTTGTCCACCTTCGGCCATTATTGCAAGCAGTTATTCGGCTTCTCATTGACTGATATTGATGGATGTCCTGCAGAGGGATATAGTGTGAAATCCTGCCCAGTTGGCGGCGTTAGGAATTCATAACCCCGAGCTTGTTGGAACGGCCCTCCCCATGATGCTTCAAAAATTCTCAATTGTGGAGAGATCCGGAGACCTTGCTGACCAAGGTGGGATTTTGCAAGCACGGGTAGGCATTATCGTGCCGAAATGTAAGCCGAGCATGACTTGCAATGAAGGGCAACAAAATGGGGGCTAGAATATCGCCGACGTACCGCTGTGCTGTAAGGGTGCCGCGGGTGACAACCAAAGTGGTCCTGATATCAAAATAAAGTGCACCGCAGTTCATTACTCTTGGTTCTTGGGCTGTATGGCGGACGACAGTCTGTCCCGCGCGGTTTCAGACACGTCTTGGGCCTGAAATCACACTTATTAGAGTATAATAGTTTTCCGTAATGAGTCCCGCTTCGAACTTGGGCCCGATGACCAACAAAGACCACTGGTGGGCTACCAGCCTCACCGTAGCCCACTGCACTACCCGACAGTCAGGACTGATGGTCTGGGGTGCCATTTCATTTATAGCAGGACCCGTGTGGTTGTCAGCCACAGTATTGTTACGGCATAGCGATACGTCGACTATGTTCTGTGCCCCGTTTCGTTGCCCTTCATGACAAACCTCTCGCGGTTTCAGTAAGATAATGTCCGCCAGCACAGGGTGTGAGTTTCTGTTGCTGTCTTCGAACTTTTCAAACACTACCACGGCAACCAAAGTCGCCGGATCTCTCTCCAACTGATAAGGCTCAGAGCATCAGCCCTCCAACAAGGTTGAGATTTTCACGGTATAACACGCCAATTGGACAGAACGTACCAAGGTGTCCCTCAGGTGGAATTTAACAGCTCTGTCAATCAATTCCAATCTGAGTAACTGCTTGCTTAAGGGCCAGAGGTTGACCAAGGCGTTATTCACTCACTTAATTTGTGAAGCTCTTTCTGTTGAATAAAGCATCTAATTTTTCTGAAATTAAAATAATTTCTTTGTCCGTACATGAATATCACATCTGCCGATTTCCGTCCCATTTGGGTAACTCGTGCGTAGTGCATCAGTAGGAATGCTATCAGTGATATCGATTTTTAACATAATTTATTTAATAAAAATTGACGCTAACTAAAAGGAATTTTTGACTAGATTTATACCATAAAAATCGATAAAAACTAAAAAATGACATTTGTCGTTCTTTGGTTTCCTAAGGTCCGTGGGATGTTCGAAATGACACCTTACAGGACAGTTTATCTCTGATTCTCTTGAACAGAATAGATATTTACTAAAAGGTAGTGTACTCCTTAAATAACAAAAAACTGCTAGTAAACACCAGAAAATCTGACCTTTTGCAGAAAGACGTTGTATATCTATGCAATATTGCGAAGTTGCGTTAGCTACACTTTCATCCAAATCAGTGAATGTGGAACGTAGGAAACCTGTACGGAATATAATACCTTCATTATTTAACATACAAAGTAGCTGAAGGGAAAACCAACCAGACGTGATAATAAAATGGTGTCTGAGCGGTTCTAGGCTCTTCAGTCCGGAACCGCGCGACCGCTACGGTCGCACGTTCGAATCGTGCCTCGGGCATGGATGTGTGTGAGGTCCTCAGCTTAGTTAGGTTTAAGAAGGGGACTGATCACCCAAATGTTAAGTCCCATAGTCTTCAGAACCATTTCAACCATTTTTGATAATAAAATGACAAAGGGGGAAAAAACAGTTTCCCAATACCGAAGACACCAATTCCCCATTAGTGGCTGCATCTGAACTACAACCGGCAAAGAATCTTCAGTATATTCTATTTTGAAGCAAAAGTAATTACATTTACAAAAATATTCGTGAAGTAGAGAGTCCAGTGAAGTGTAAAAATGGTCTATTCATTAGACTCCATAAAACGTTTTACGTGTTGAGGAAAGTTACTATCGTAATACGATCAAACAATAACAGTAATATATGCTTCTCAAGAGTGAAATGTGTGTTTATATTGTCTTACTATCATTGGTATAAGTCGCAATTATACAGATATTTGAATGTATTTCTTCTTAAGTAAGTTGTAGTGTATGTGAAATGATAAGTAAATGGACATCCTAGCTCCAAACAGGCGTTCATGTACTTCATTGGGGGCATGTTGAAAATGTGTGGCCCGACCGGGAGCGTGCAAGGGATAAAGTCCCTGCAGGTGCACTATCTTCTGTGCCCTTGATGGCTTAAATGGATAGAGCGTCTGCCATGTAAGCAGGAGATCCAGGGTTCGAGTCCAGGTCGGGGGACACTTTATCAACAAGTTCCCAATGAAGTACATCAACGCCTGTTTGCAGCTAGGGTGTCCATTTAATTATCATTTCATTTCTAGCAAAGCTGTATGGTCATCTACGGTAACAGTTCTTTCGGGAATAGATACTACCGTCGTATATTGTAGTTTATGTCATTAAATCAGTGAGATTTGGCTGTTTATACATTTGTTTCACGATAATGTATGTCTCTTGGTAATTAACTAATGTATGGATCACGAAACATAACTATTTAAGTAGAAAAATAATTAAAAACAAACATTGTCTTTACGACGCAGGTAACTACCTGCTTGCTCACCGCTTGGAGCACTAGTGTCGCTCCGGCCGTCAACCGGTATCAACTTCCGCACCAGGGTGTGTCGCGACTGTAGTTAGTAGGCTGAGATGGATACTACAGTACAGTACACAGCCCGAGTGGAACCCGTATCAGTTATTTACGGAGCGCCAGGTGCTTCCTCCGATTGTTGGTACTGCCAAGGGACATTTCAGGTGTGGCATGGCTAACGGTAACACACGGGAGGCTGTATGGTTGTACGGAGAAGCATACCCTGCCCGAAGAAACGCCGACAATCGAATATTTACGAGGATGCATCAAAGCCTCCGAGAAAGTGAGTTCTTTGATCATGCAGCGGGACCGGACAGACCTGCACGAATTACACCTGTGCTTGAAGATGTGGTGCTGGAAACAGCCGGACGCTCTCCAGAAATCAGGACAAGACACTTGCCTCAAAAACTGTTCGAATGAGCCATGGTAGTATTTGGAGAATAATGCTTCGTAACGCGCTGTACCCGTACCACCTCTAATGAGTTCAGTGTTTTAGTGAGGCATAAGGCTAACGTTCTGTAAGTTGATGTAACAAGAAGCGGTACGTAACCCTTTGTTTGACTTTAACATTTTATTTACAAATAAAGCAGGGTTCGCTCTAGATAGTGTGTTTAATTATCACTATTCTCAACTGTTCGATACACAAACAACCGATGTTGCAAGATTCCCTTTTTATTTTATTTTATTTGATAACCTGAAACCATTTACGATTCATCCAGATGGACAGAAGTGAAACAGACACGAATGAACTGAAAGTAACCTCAGGTAAGCGTGCCCGGACGGGAAGTCGTGCCGGTCCCTGGCACGAAGCCGCCCAGTGGATTAGTGTCCAGGTCCGGTGTGCCGACCAGTCTGTGGATGATCTTTAAGGCGGTTTTCCATCTGCTTTGGCGAATGCGGGCTGGCTTCCCTTACTACGCCTCAGTGACACTATGTCAGCGATTGTTGCGCAAATACTTTCTCCACGAACACATACATCATAAATAGACCATAATTACTCTATCACGTAAACATTGAGATTACACTCTACGCTGGGCTGGTGTGAGACTTTCCCGAGGGTTTCACTGGGGGCCGAACCGTACAATAACCCTGGGTTCAGTGTGGGGCGGCGGTGGGGTGAGTGGACTGCTGTAGCCTGTTGTGGGGTTGTGCACCACTGCGGGCTAGGCCGGGATGAAGCCTCTCTCCGTCGTTTCTAGGTCCCCAGTTCCATACAATGCAGTACAACTTCAGGTAACCCGAAACTAGTCTTCAGTTCAAATAAAAACTGGATTTTGCAACTTTGACTGTTCCTTTATCGAACTCGTTAACCCAAATTGCTGTCCTGCAATTGATCCAGCATACTGGAAATCCACAATTCTCAGGTTTGGAGACATCTAGGGTCCAATAGACATGCTGCACATGAGTCTCCCCCCACATCGACGTTTCTAATTGAACATGTGCTTAGTGGTTCTAGGTTATCGTCACACTGGGCCGTACATGTTACCCACTCAGTGAACGCAATTATCTTCGGTTTCTGCGGCGTCATCTTGCAGGTTTCCTTAGAGCAACGCGAGAGGTTGTGGCACATATGTAATGGAGCACCGGCACATGTTGCTTCTATGGTGAGACGACTTTTAACGCGCTGATATGGCCAGAGGCAGTCTGGACGAGGAGGGCCTGTACTGTAGCCTCCAAGGGCAGCTGATTTGTGAAGTATCTGCGCTAGGAGAATAAAAATGTGAAAAACTCAAATCCGAAAGCAATTTACTGGGCTCACTAAAAAGAAACAATAATACAATCTCCAAAGCAACAACAGACTCGATGTCAACTGCAGCTCTTCGCAAATATAAAATAAAAAATAATAATAGAAAAGAACCTACTCTTCTCGGGGAAGATCACAATAAAACAATTCTACAATGTCAAAATGTTTGTCGACAATACGAAGTACATCTGCAAGAGATCAGCCAGCTAGAAAAGGCGTCTGGCCATGGTTGCCAGGGTAACAGCCCTGTATACTTCAAAGTGGGGTATCGAACTCCCCTTTGCCGGCAGTGCGCTGCCCTATAAAGTCCGTATAAAGCGGACGTATCTGCCGCAACTATTTTCGATCACGTGCCTGGCTATCAAAGTACACTCCTGGAAATGGAAAAAAGAACACATTGACACCGGTGTGTCAGACTCACCATACTTGCTCCGGACACTGCGAGAGGGCTGTACAAGCAATGATCACACGCACGGCACAGCGGACACACCAAGAACCGCGGTGTTGGCCGTCGAATGGCGCTAGCTGCGCAGCATTTGTGCACCGCCGCCGTCAGTGTCAGCCAGTTTGCCGTGGCATACGGAGCTCCATCGCAGTCTTTAACACTGGTAGCATGCCGCGACAGCGTGGACGTGAACCGTATGTGCAGTTGACGGACTTTGAGCGAGGGCGTATAGTGGGCATGCGGGAGGCCGGGTGGACGTACCGCCGAATTGCTCAACACGTGGGGCGTGAGGTCTCCACAGTACATCGATGTTGTCGCCAGTGGTCGGCGGAAGGTGCACGTGCCCGTCGACCTGGGACCGGACCGCAGCGACGCACGGATGCACGCCAAAACCGTAGGATCCTACGCAGTGCCGTAGGGGACCGCACCGCCACTTCCCAGCAAATTAGGGACACTGTTGCTCCTGGGGTATCGGCGAGGACCATTCGCAACCGTCTCCATGAAGCTGGGCTACGGACCCGCACACCGTTAGGCCGTCTTCCGCTCACGCCTCAACATCGTGCAGCCCGCCTCCAGTGGTGTCGCGACAGGCGTGAATGGAGGGACGAATGGAGACGTGTCGTCTTCAGCGATGAGAGTCGCTTCTGCCTTGGTGCCAATGATGGTCGTATGCGTGTTTGGCGCCGTGCAGGTGAGCGCCACAATCAGGACTGCATAAGACCGAGGCACACAGGGCCAACACCCGGCATCATGGTGTGGGGAGCGATCTCCTACACTGGCCATACACCTCTGGTGATCGTCGAGGGGACACGGAATAGTGCACGGTACATCCAAACCGTCATCGAACCCATCGTTCTACCATTCCTAGACCGGCAAGGGAACTGGCTGTTCCAACAGGACAATGCACGTCCGCATGTATCCCGTGCCACCCAACGTGCTCTAGAAGGTGTAAGTCAACTACCCTGGCCAGCAAGATCTCCGGATCTGTCCCCCATTGAGCATGTTTGGAACTGGATGAAGCGACGTCTCACGCGGTCTGCACGTCCAGCACGAACGCTGGTCCAACTGAGGCGCCAGGTGGAAATGGCATGGCAAGCCGTTCCACAGGACTACATCCAGCATCTCTACGATCGTCTCCAAGGGAGAATAGCAGCCTGCATTGCTTCGAAAGGTGGATATACACTGTACTAGTGCCGACATTGTGCATCCTCTGTTGCCTGTGTCTATGTGCCTGTGGTTCTGTCAGTGTGATCATGTGATGTATCTGACCCCAGGAATGTGTCAATAAAGTTTCCCCTTCCTGGGACAATGAATTCACGGTGTTCTTATTTCAATTTCCAGGAGTGTAGTTCCTGGGCTAGGTGCGACCCCTGGTGAAGCTGTTCAGCAGGCTCCAGGAACGGGTAGCGGTCTCTGGTGGCCGTTGGTGGAGACCTCGTGTTGTGTTGTGGCCACTGGTAAATATTCGTGTTCACAACACAGACGATGTAGATTTTCCTGGTGAATATATGACCTATGATGCAGGCATCGAGTGTTGATTGGATGTGAGGTAGGATGCCAATGCAGCAGGCGCCACTATGTATCAAGTGTGGGGCCACTGCAGACCTCCCACTCTCCCATCCCAGCAGTGAGTGGAGGGCTCATCTCGAAGTCAGGCCCCTGGGGCCATTGGCGACTGGAGGCCAGAGTGGTTGCAGGTGTAGGATCCACCTCCATGGGCGTCGGGATCTTGCTCTGAGGGTCCGACCAGTGGCGATGGCAGAGGCGTCGGTCGCTTAGGGAGAGGAGCATGGTCATCCCCAAGGGCTGACAGCCATGGAGACTTCAGAGGAGCCAGCTGCAGACCACACCGGGCGCGTAGCTGGTTGATGTGCTTATGGCACACTGTGCTGTCATCAAGGGTGACTGCCGCCACAGCGTGACTGATGAGCGACGAGACCATGGCTGAGACCTACCAGAGGCGATTCTGGGTGAACACCTGTGCTTAGATTGGATCCTGCAGGGAAAAACGGGGCCATGCCGAACGTGGAGGAGACAGGCGTGGAGAAGACAGAAACAGGACAGACAAGAGGGATCGATAATGGCAGCCGTGAATTTTTTCAGCTGGGATGACCTATCCCAAGACAGTGAACTGGTAGGAGGAAAGAAAAATTCTAAATAAACAGGTGTTGAAAGCGGGTTCTTTCAGCTTCAGAAGATCAGTCCATAAGGTATCATCTGAGGCATGGACAAGAATCGTCTCACGAATGAGTTCCGAACAGTAAGACTGCTTGCAATGGAGGTTGCCACAGAAAAAACGAGTCTCGGGAGAGACCTTGCAGCTTAGCAATCCATTCCCTCTATGACTGCACAGGAAGCGTCTGACAAAAGAACAACTTGTGACGCGCCGCCGCCACGTGGATCTGAGAGTCACAATAATCCAACCGGTTAGATGTCAGCGCCTCGTACGAGAGAGCATGAGGTTCTGCATCGGGATGCAACTGTTGCAGAAGGTGATAACCTTCTAGACTCACATAGGCGAGAGAAATTGCGCGACGCTGAACGTCACCAGTGGCATCATGAGCAATTTGTGGGTGGACAGTGCCTGTAAACGTTGAATAATGACCTTTCCAACAGCACGATGACTCGCCGTGAGGGTTCAACAGCACCTGAAATTCTGTCTGCCATAGCGGACAACTACCGAGCAAACGCGGGAAACTCGTAAACCAACTCGTCGCCACTGAAGTACCTGCGCTAGCAGAATAGAAATGCGGAAAGCACAAGTCCGAAAACAATATATTGGACTCACCGAAACGAAACAATAATACAATCTCCAAAAGAACAACAGAGTCGATTCCAACCGCAGATCGTCACAAATATAAAATAACAAATAATAATAGAATATACCCGACTCTTCACGGGGAGAGATTACAATAAAACATTTCTAAAATGTCAAGATGTTCGTCGACTATACCAAGTCCATCTGCAAGTGTTCGGCCAGCTAGAAGAGATATCTGGTCGTGGCCGCTAGGGTTGCAGCCCCGTGTACTCCCAAGCGGTGCGTCGAACTGCCCTTTGTCGGAAGTGCGCCGCCCTGTAAAGTCGATTTGGCTGATGTATCTGCCGGGACTATCTGCGATCACGTGGCTAGTAGTTTCTGGGCTAGCTGCGACCTCTGGTGAAGCTGTTCTGTAGACTCCGCGAACGGGTATCGGTCCCTGGCGGCCGTTGGTGGAGACCTGGTCTTGTGTTGTGGCCGCCGGTAAATATTTGTGTTGACAACACAGACGCCGTAGGCTTTCCTAGTGAATGTACGTCCTGTGATTTAGGCATCCCATGTTGATTGGGTGTGAAGTGGGATGCCGAAATCGTTAGTGAATTGACTATTGCGAGATCTACAATGTCAAGAGTGTACCGAGAATATCAAATTTCACGACGGACAAGGCAGTAGCCGACGGCCTTCACTTAACGACCGAGAGCAGCGGTGTTTACATATATTAGTGCTAACAGTAAAAACCGCATAAATTAACGTGGGACGTAAGACCCGCGTATCGGTTAGGACAGTGCGACGAAATTTGGCGTTAATGGGCTATGGCAGCTGATGGCCGACGCCAGTGCCTTGGCTAACAGCACGACATCGCATGCACCACCTCTCCTGCGCTCGTGACCACATCGGTTGCACGCTAAATGATGGTGGTGATGATGATGATGATGATGATGATGATGATGATGATGATGATGATGATGATGATGATGATGATGTTGGTTTGTGGGCGCTCAATATCGAAGTGATCAGCGCCTATACAAGTGCCCAATCTTTCCGGTTCCAATCTCACCACTTCCCGTATGATGATGAGATGATGAGGACAACACAAACACCGAGTCCCCGTGCGGAGAAAATCCCTGCACGCTAGACGACTGGAAAACCGTGGCCTGGACAGATGAGTCTCGATTTCAGTTGGCAAGAGCTGATGGTATGGTTCGAGTGGGGCGTGAATATGGCACTGTGAAAGCTGGTGTTGCCTTCAAAATTGAGTTCTGCTGTGTTTACATGGAATGGACTTGGTGCTGTGGACGAACTGAACCTATGATTCTCTGGAAATTGTTATGTTCGTCTGCTTGGAGACCATTTTCTGCCAGTCATGGACTTCATGTTCCCAAACGACAACGGAATTGTCAGTTGTAAGCGACTGGTTTGAAGGACATTCTGGACAATTCGAGCGAATGAGTTGTGTCCACCCAGAGTGGACAACAGATGTTAGTTCGTGCACTAAATCGTGCACGGACAACACTATCGTAATACAGAGCCGCTATAGAGGTTGCATGGCTCAATATTTCTGCAGTGGCCTTCCGGCGGCTTGTTGAGTTCGTGTCACATCGATTTGCTGAACTACGCCGCGAAAAACGAGGTACGAGATGATATTATGTCATTTCAGTGTACCTTTTGCGAAGTTCTCTAGTAGCACCAAGGTGAGGCCTTAGGCGGAATAAGCTTTCTTCGCCCGTGAAAAGTGTATATTAATCAAAATCTCGAAATCTGTAAACATTAAAACTGTGTATTTCAGCACACGGCATTCTACTTGCAGACAATATTGACAAAATCTTTCGAAAAATTGTCACAGACGAAGACATTAGGAGATCTTAAGATACGATTTTGGAAACAGTTTTATTGGGCGCCGTATCTGTAACTTGATCAAGACTACGGCATAGAGACTGCTTGACGGTTAAGCCTAGTTTACACGACGACAATGGGTTGCGCCACTCGTTGCGTGTAATGAGTTGCATGAAAGTGGTTTCATATTTGACTGTAAACACGGCGAAACCAAGATACACTTCAGTTTGTCGTTTTGTGGGTTCCTGAGTCGTGTCTCAAATGAAAGTTTTGGCAGCTGTACGTCGCACGAGTTGTGATGAAGTTAAAGCTTGTTGCTTGGAATCGCTGCATAAGAAAAATAATAAGAAACGTGTTACCATTCGTGACTGGATGAAGAAAAGATGTCAGCTCGGTTGCTCAGCATCCTTGTTGAAATAGTTTATAACGGAAGATGCAAGAAATTCTTTAAATTTTCTTATAATGTCACCAGAAAAGTTTACGTTTCTTCTAAATAGAGTTAATTATGCGAGAAGGAATAAAGGTACTGTAATGCATGAAGCACTCTCGCCGAAACTGAAATTGCATATCATATTGCGTGCATTATAATCGAGAACACTGGGCATGGTATAAAATAAGGTTTTGGTTGGTGATTACGCTTTTTCAATAACACCAATAATGTAGTGCAGCCATGTATGGACACCGAGCGAGGTGGCGCAGTGGTTAGCACACTGGACTCGCATTCGGGAGGACGACGGTTCAATCCCGTCTCCGGCCATCCTGATTTAGGTTTTCCGTGATTTCCCTAAATCGTTTCAGGTAAATGCCGGGATGGTTCCTTTGAAAAGGGCACGGCCGATTTCCTTCCCAATCCTTCCCTAACCCGAGCTTGCGCTCCGTCTCTAATGACCTCGTTGTCGACGGGACGTTAAACACAAACCACCACCACCATGTATGGAAGTGAAACATGGACGATAAAGTAGTTTAGACAAGAAGAGAATAGAAGCTTTTGAAATGTGTTGCTACAGAAGAATGCTGAAGATTAGATGGGTAGATCACATAACTAATGAGGAGGTATTGAATAGAATTGGGGAGAAGAGGAGTTCGTTGGACAACTTGACTAGAAGAAGGGATCGGTTGGTAGGACATGTTCTGAGGCATCAGGGGATTACCAATTTAGTACTGGAGGGCAGCGTGGAGGGTAAAAATCGTAGAGGGAGACCAAGAGATGAATACACTAAGCAGATTCAGAAGGATGTAGGTTGCAGTAGGTACAGGGAGATGAAGAAGCTTGCACAGGATAGAGTAGCATGGAGAGCTGCATCAAACCAGCCTCAGGACTGAAGACCACAACAACAACAACAGTAATAATTATTAACATTTACAACAATTATTATTCCAAGCAGGCTGCATTAAGAAAAGTATGGTTTGCAAACTACTCTCTTGAAGATAGATCTGTATAGTGGCAATATTTCAAAATTGTAACATACTTGAATGGGGAGCACTGCAGTGACGTTTTAAACAGATGAATCTTCAATAAAGAATGCAGATTCTTGAATTTGTAGAGCTTCCCCCCTGTCAACAATATTCCATAACAAAGAGTTGTCCAAATCGAACGATGGGATTTTAGTCTGGCAGACGAGAGCATTGCCACAGCTAGAATTACACTTGCTTCTACTTCTCTTAATTCAGTTGTATATGTACTTCTAACTCAATAAATTTTACCCTGCAGCTCAGAAAAATATTGTCAAATCATCTATGTTATGATCGCACATGATGGTCTTAGTGGTTGCAATATGTTGCTTTTTGTAATCAATATCACTGAAATCCCACAAAGACCTATGAAAAGCATAGATATCCAAAAAGCGAACATTATTCGCCTTTCCCCACTTCATATTTTAGTTTGTCTACACTCTACGCACACACATAACCTCAATACTGATGCAACTAGTTTCTCCAAAATTGGAACACCCCGAAAGTGTTTAGTTTCACCAACGAGTTGCGCAAACGCGCAGTGGTCAATAGCGCAGGTGCCTGGAGTCTAGTGTCGTCGTCTAAACTAGGCTTTAGGTATAGCCAAGCCCAATTAAACCCAAGCCAATGTTTTGGCAGCAGGCTTGTTAAAAGAGAGATACATTTTGAAAAGCAAGGGTTGCAGCGATGCAGCAGTTTTCTGCAGAACGCGCGCAGAGTGGTGGCAGAAACGTGTCATTCTGGGCTGCCCGTCGCGATGAGCAGCTAACGATGTTTCCCTCAGTGAAATGGACGGCAGGCCAGCGAACGACGTTAAACAGGTCCATCACTGGCAGCCAGCCGCACCGCTATAGAGTTTTTTCCAGCGCAGTTATTGGCCGCTCGCTATAATGATTGTGTACACCGCTACCGCGTGCGCCAGCGATAGCTTCAATCGACCAGTTGCAACTGGCAATTAAACATCGACCGTAGGTATAATCGCTACCTGTCGTTGCCTGTCACCTGTAGAAGATATTTGCTTTCACTCGCTTCTGCTCTACTGCTGAAACATGAAGTATCGACACAGTTAAAACGTCATTTGCCTTACTTCTGTTATTTGTAGTGGGACTCAGGTCAATTACACCATCATTTCAACGACTCAGCTGCTGAACACTGGATGTCTACATAGTACCCGCCAGCTCGTAGGTGGCATTCAGTATTCAGATTACTGGACATTTATTTTAAACTGATATTTCTAATGACGAATATTATTAAATGTGGTGTGAAACCTATCTCGCCTCATATAATTTTCAAGGAATTTGTTGATGATGACGTAAAATTTATCTTCTAATGGTCCTTAAATCTGAATTACCGCATGTCGCAGGGTAATACAACAAATCTGAACTAATTCATCATGTCTCTCTACAGTACCTACTCAAAATTTCTACATCTGCATTTCCGAGACACAAAAAAAGGATCAAGCATTCCAGTGGATCGACACACTTCGATGGCGCCTAAGACGAATGTAGTAACCTGTGTTCATGTCTGCTCGGAAGAGCTATTCCATCTTTGGCAAATTCAGTAATACAGCTCGCTATGCGAATAGGATCACCACGAATTGCCCATCTTCGTTTACAATCCTTAGTGGTACAAAGCCTGTCACTGCATTTGGGTGGAAATTTTGCCGGTGCTCCTTCATGAGGGAATACTGTCCCAGCGACAGCACACTTTCAAGATATGAACCCCAAAAATCGACTTCGCACGAAAATTTTGGCCATAATTCTGATAGAACGTCGTTACGACCTTCTCATTGCGCAGCTTGTAAACTTTCGCCCGCACCGTTTGTTAGTCACTCGCCCCGCCCACTTAAGCCTCCAAATTCCCGACCGTGAAGTACCGGACAGTGGAATGAAATATTATTTTGGTATTGGTAACATATTCTGTTCATTCTGACAAAGTGTACGGTTTCTAGCCTGTAGCTATTGGCAGTGATCTATTTGATTTAAATACTTTTATACTGCGATTCACAAATGCACTGTGACTGCATGAAATGAATGTGTCGTTAAAGAAAGTAGTGTACCGCTATTTAATTATTAATTGCATTTTAATGCTGGCGCATGTAAAAGTAAACTTGCTCTGCTCTTCAACGCGACTAGCACGATAAAATTATAAATCGAAAATAGTTGACGTTATTTCATACAAATTCTTCAGCTGCTTAGGTTTAGTCCTTCTGAATTAGAGGCGTTTAATAGATGTAGAATACTAATGCGAGAATATTGTTAAAATAAAATTGAATGTATATCTGCATGATTTTGTCATATTATGTACTCATATTATTTACTTTTTTTCGCGTAGAATAACGTGTTCTCGAACAGGATTCGAAAACACTTTGGGGAGATGTGTTCACCTCTCCCTCCTCGCCTTTAACGTAACACGAATAGGAGGGCTCTGGTTGTCACTCCACTGTGCAGTACTTCGAACTCCGGCATTAGGCGGCTGCATTGGAGTGGAGCGTCTGAGAAACAATCGATGCGCTCGGAAGTTTACAAGCTGTACTTCCAGGATGTCCTATCGGAATACCGTCAGAATTACAGCCAAAATTTCTGCAAGAGATCGATCGGTGCAGCTGATATCTTGTAGATGTGCTTTTTTGTTCTTAAAATAAGAAGTGATGTTAGTGACGGTACGGTGTACGTTCTAAATTTGCTAAACACTTTTTCACTTCATTAGGTGAACAGCTTTCCGTATTAAAGTAAAACTTTATGAGCATTAGGCATCGCCGTTTTGTACTAAAAACAACTATAAAAACAAACGTTATTGTCTGAGCTGATTAGCTGTCAAGTGGCGAATTGCTACAAGTTCTAAATGGCTATACTGTGGCTTCACTACGGTCTCTAGATTCGTAGACACTTGTTGAGACACTTCTGATAGCGTTGGCGCGTAGGCACAGTTCACAGGAGACGGAAGTCTGTTCACTGCTCGACGGTTGACATGGACATGGACTGTGTCACGGCGAGTGGGCAGAACGACGACGTTACTCCGAAGGGAACTTCCTGGAAGTGGGCAGGATCCAACCCCGACCGGGACAGCGCTCCTGCACTCCGGCGACGCTGCTTCAGGGCAGGAGGCACTGTGCGAGAGACCGCTTCTTTCCAGCCTCTCATCAGCGCCTCACAATGCCGCTCTGCTGTCAGTATCTCTGTTGTGATCGATGCTTCTTGCGCCACTCTCGATACTTGATGAGACCCCAAGGTATGCACTTTAGAGCCCATGTATACTGGACATTTTTTTCATGTTTGATGTATACTAAGTCCTCCTAAAATATGGGAAATGAAGAGCTTCCTTTAGAAGAGATGTATTTCACAGTACCGAAGATGAGCAACTTCACGTAGTTCTTCAGCTCTTAATTTATGGCTCATATGTACCACACATCGTTTTTGTTTTGGTGCAAGCTATGAACACTTGTTCAATAGATTTTCTTCTGTTGTGGTCCGTACTACCTCCTCCCAAAATATGGAAAGTATAGAGCTTGTAGTAGAAGAGAACAAGCACTCAAGGTACGCATTTTAGAGTCCGTATTTACTAGCAGTATTTTCCTTGTTTTGGTGGGTACCACTACACCTCAAAATATTATCAACATTTTTAACACATTGTATATGGTTCCATACAACCCCAGGCTCCTCGTATGTTGTCTTCGCGGACCTTACGCGAGATATACGTGGGTGGCAGCAGAATCTGTCTGTAGTCTGTCACAAATGCCGGTTTCTAAACTATTTCAATAATGTTCCGCGAATAGAAAGTTTTCTTCCATTCATGGATTCTCATTTGAGTTAACGAAGCATTTTATTAATATTTGCATGTTGATCGATCTCACCGGCAACAAAAATACAGGGTGGGCAACAGAGTTCCAGGGTACAATTATAGTTGAGGAAAAGAAATGCAGTACTAAACTGATTACCATTCATGTCTTGGCAATTTTGGTCCCTGGTCAGCAAGTCGCTGAAGGTGGTCAGCAAGTTGCTGCAGTTGGATCGAAGCTGGACTGCTGGCATTGCTGCAGTCTGATCCGAAATGGTTCGATGAACCGTCTTCCAGACGATTAAATGTGATTTTCTGAGTATCCATGTAGATGTAGCTGTGGAAATGTTACGCTGCAGGTCTTCAAGCCTATGAGGGTCCTTGCGAGGGCATCCTACACAAAGTAATGGCACGCTGACAGATGAGGAGACCTGGGTGGCCAGCTAGGGCCGCGACCAGACTGACCTGTGCTAACAACTCTGTCAGGCATGAAGACTGTGTAAATGTGCTCCAAGATTCGGCCATCTGCGTGGACAGTTGCTCCATCCTGTTGGAAATAACAGGCTGAGGTTATATACACATTCACGTCCAATCGTAGCAACTCGTCCGGGCCGCTTTTATTTGCCCCATTCTGTAGCAGCATCCCCGGGAACAAACCGCCTGCCGGAGTGGCCGAGCGGTTCTAGGGGCTTCAGTCTGGAACCGCGCGACCACTACGGTCGCAGGTTCGGATCCTGCCTCGGGCATGGATGTTTGTGATGTCCTTAGGTTAGTTAGGTTTAAGTAGTTCTAAGTTCTAGGTTACTGATGACCTCAGAAGTTAAGTCCCATAGTGCTCAGATCCATTTGAACCATTTTTGTGAACAAACCGGCAACAAACATAGCAGCACAGCTCGAACTGCTCCGGAGTCTACCCGTAATCCCACGTGCTGGGAATCCCAAACATTGCGAATGTGTTACACAAGCGCCCTATTCGCTGTCTGCTACATAGATGAGCTACACTTTCTAAGAATTCTTGCAATAGCGGAAGCCTACCATTTGCCTTACGCAGAACCAACCTTACGCACTCGTTCCGTTTCACTTTGCTTTGCAACACTATGCCTCCATATTTAATCGACGAGTCTGTGTCACAGCAGCACATCAGCAACTTTAGTGGACAGTTTGAAGTCAAGACGGCAGTGGAAGTGTGGTTGTACGGTAGTCCATTTCCTGCCCTACTCCAGCAGTAGTGTTTAGTTTGAGGTCTTATGTTGTGCTTGTTGAAAAGTACTGGAAATTTTATTCGCCAGAGTCATACTCTGCATTTGAATACAAGTAAAATTCTTCTAAAAAGTAAGGAATATATCTATGATCGCCGGCCGCAGTGGCCGAGCGGTTCTAGGCGCTTCAGTCCGGAACCGCGCTGCTGCTGCTATGGTTGCAGGTTCGAATCCTGCCTCGGGCATGGATGTGTGTGATGTTCTCAGGTTAGTTAGGTTTAAGTAGTTCTAAGTATAGGGGACTGATGAACTCCGATGTTAAGTCCCATAATGCTTAGGGCCATTTTTTGTTTATGATCAATGACTTGTTATTGTTATTTCAGAAATAAAAAACTTTTTTAAAAAATAAAAATTAAAAAAAAATTGTTTCTGCCCATTGGCCAGTGTTTGTATCACTTCACAGCATTGAACCTAAATTCTACTGAAAAAAAATTTTTTTTAAATTTTTTTGTTTGGTAGAACAAGATGCCTAGGTCTTGCAAGAGTACCCCTTGGACCAGAATCAGAAGAATATTTTGCAATGTCTCATGACAGCGGTGAAGAAGGTCAAGAATACTATGTGATTGCCTCAGAAAAAAGCACATGAAGTAGTTACGCCAACTCCAGAAATTGGTTGAATGAGATTTTGGTTGTAAAACTAAAAAATCAAATAACGAAAAAGGGAAAGTTGTATTGTTCACAATTCTCATGTGTGTCGGAAACAGCAATGGCTGTAATAGGGTCATAGAAGGAAGTTTTCAAACGGTACAAATGCCACAGAGATGGTTTTGTACGGCCAAAAATCAAGGAGTCACGCATTGTTTACCCTCACCAGGTTATCGCTTGTCTTACATAGCTGGCGACTCTTAGCTTTGGTGGTCTTCAATTAAAAAAAAAAGGTTGTTTAAATTTTTTGTAAATAAATAGGTTTAAAAAAAACATAGCTATTAAGTGTCTCAGTTCACGCTAATATCGTTAGAACATCATACAGGAGCCTTTTCATATGTTGTGTCACCTCACCTACTTTCCCCAGATGATTGGGTAAAGTGATATAAGGGGTTTTAAAACAGAGGTTAAGAACATAAAAATAAAAAAATATTAGGATACTCCTAACATAGATCTAATCGACCATTGACATCGTTTTATGGTATTCATATGAAAGTGAACGAATTTTTGTAAAGGTTTGCGAATCGGGTAACTGAGGCGGCACTCGCGCACCAGTCCAGTATTTACTTAGTGGGATGTGGGAAACTGCCTAAATACCACATACAGGCTGTCCGACACACCGATCCTCAACGTTAATCCACCGGTCGGATTCAGTACTAGGCCGGCGAAACTGACCCGAAAGCGCAGCTTTAACATGCACGGCTAAAGGGCGGGTTATATCAGCGTTTAGTGTGATACCAAGTAAATCCCTGATTCTATGAAGCACCGTAGATCCATTGTGGTGATGCATTGATACTCGGCCTTCGTGTTGCGGTTTGGATGTGATTTAGACTTCGTGCAAGTTCGACGTTTTCAGCACGAGAAGAAGCAGGGAGGGTGGCAGAACAGGAAAAAAATTGGTAACAAAATGTGCCTTCATATTTCTCCACCTCACTCTGCCCCAAAAAGAATCATCTCAATCACTTTCAGTCAGCGCTGGAAATTAGCACAAATATACAACCATTCGTAGTGGTTTAGAAAACAAATCACTTTAAGCACCTCTAATATTGTTTTATACTGCTATGAGAATTCGTCGGCTACATTTCACACTACTGTTTATTATACACAAGATTACCCAGCGAACATGAAACGTAAGTGATCTCACTTATGCAGAACTATCCACAAAAATCAAATACAGTGACAAGCAGAAAGTAAGTGCAGTTCAATAAAAAGAATCACACATTATGTCGGCTGCAATACTAAGCTGGTAAACTAAGATTTTGGGACAATACACCATGTATAAAACAGTTTCAAACTTATGATTACTTTACAAATGAATTAATGTTTTAAATATTTGACGTTAAGCCTATCAGCGAGGAGAGGAGTAGAAAAAGTTTGAAACTACGTTTAAAGTTTGCTGGAAGTCGCTAACTGCCCGAGTTAGCACATAGTGAATGAGTACTGTCTGGGTAATTTGCTCTATGTTTCAAATAAAAGCCAGTGTTTCACGAAGCTCGTTTTTATGACGTCAGTCTCCTGAACAGTGTGTTGCACGATGATATAATTTTGCAAGTACTTTCAGTGGTATACGTGCTTCTCAGCAGAATTAGTGTTAAAGAAGTAATAAACTAAAACGTCTTGCTTGATTGTGAAGGTTTACTGCATGAACAATTAAAATTTAGTAAGCGAGCAACTTTTATTCCTTTTATCATTTTGTGGTAGGTCTCAGCAGGTTGAGCGTTTGTTGGAAGTCAAATGCCAGGTGAATACAGTCAGGGTAATTTGCATACCTTGAGTTATGTTATGTCAAAATATACAAGCTGATTCAGCTGCCATTACTTACAGGTTTTACGCAACCAGCAATATTCTCTTGCTCACTGTGCACAAACTGTTGGTCTATTAGTCTACAGAAGAAATGAACAGGATCTTTTTGTAGGACATTTTATGTAGTTAAATTTTGTACTGGGATAAGTTTTCCATGAAGACGACAGATTTCGAATTACGCAAGGAAACGCAATTGAAGGCAACTTTTGTGTGTTTATCTTAAATATTTGGAAAAGTATGGATGGCCTCTAGCAGAAACTTATTAAGATATAAAGTTTAACTAAATGAAAGACGCTACACAAAGTTCCGGTTAATTTTTTTCTGAAGGACAAATAGTTGGCACATAGCGGAGGAGAGAATTTGAATATTTGAAGGCGTTGCACGTTGCGTAATGCCCTTAGGTAGGGCTAGCTGAATCATCCTGTGAAGGCAACCAGCACCTGGGTCGCGCACTGCCCGTTGGCTTAGCTGTTTAGTAATGTAGACGTGTGGGTATTTGTTAACCCTTTGGTTCCCCTAAGGTGCGGCAACGTGAAGCCGCTCTAGCCTGCTTCGCCACGCAGCGCCGCCCAGAGTGCAGCGGCGCTGCGGACATAGCTGGTGTATTAGTAACGCCGGCTGGCCCTCATTCGTTACGGGAATTCCGCGTCTTCCGCGGAGCGGCTCCGCCTCAGCTGTTCAGCGACCTGGGCCGGGCGCCAGAGCGGCACGCTGCCAAAACTCTGGCCAGCGCCCGGTGACCGCCGCGAGAGCCTCGGAGCGGACGCACGCAGTTCCGGAGTGCCAGCTGCCGGAGGCGTTTCGCCCAGGTTTTGGTTTTAAGCTTCCGAAACAACCAGCAGTGCCTTAACGAAAAATGAGAGGAAAGGGCTCCGAGATTTAAATTCTTAGGAAAATATCACAATTCCTCCGGCCGATAACGGCAGTGCTGCAGCAGAATTAGAACAGTATACTATAGGACGTGCTCGAACCAGGAAGATGCAGTGAAAAATCGTACAGCTTCCACTGAAGAAGAATAATTAAGACAAGTTATTTTTATATTTTTATGTTCTATCACGAAGCGTTTTGAGGATTCACATATTGTCATAATTAGATGGTATATGGTTGCCGGCCGCGGTGGTCTCGCGGTTCTAGGCGCGCAGTCCGGAACCGTGCGATAGCTACGGTCGCAGGTTCGAATGCTGTCCCATAGTTAAGTCCCATAGTGCTCAGAGCCATTTGAACCATTTTTGTATACGGCTCTGAGACTGGGGAGTGGCTATAGGACAATGTTTAAAAAAAAGTGGCTCTGAGCACTATGGTACTTAACTTCTGAGGTCATTAGTCCCTAGAACTTAGAACTACTTAAACCTAACTAACCTAAGGACATCACACATATCCATGCCCGAGGCAGGGTTCGAACCTGCCACCGTAGCGGTCCAGCGGTTCCAGACTGTAGCGCCTAGAACCGCACGGCCACACAGGCCGGATTTCCGTGATCCTTCTTAGCGTTCACTAACAATCTGACGCAGAGCATGGCAGGATTCGAACGTGCGATTGTAGCGGTCGCGTGGTTCCAGACTGTAGAGCCTAGAACCGCTCGGCCACCTCGGTGGTATACAAAAACGAAACAACACAAGCAGTCCAGAGATCGTACATAGAAACTACGGAGGCTTGTAAGTCAGAGAGTGTTATCAGCTTACAACGAGAACCAGAGAGACAAGTAACACACATACAAAACACACACACACACACACACACACACACACACACACACACACACACACAGATGTATAGACTGAACAACTAAAGAAATTGGTACGCCCGCCTAATATCGAATAGGGCCATCGCGAGCAACCGCAAGTGCCGCAGTGCGACTTGTCATGGACACGGCTAATGTCTGAAGTAGTGCGGTAGGGAACTGATACCAGGAATCCGTAAGAGTACGAGGAGGTAGCGATCTCTCCTGAACAGCATGTTGCAAGGCATTACAGATATGCTCATAATGTTCATATCAGGGGAGTTGACTGACCAGCGAAAGTGTCTGAAGTCAGAAGGGTGTACTTAGAGCCATTCTGTAGCAATTATGGACGTGTGGGGTGTCGCACTGTCCTGCTGGAATTTTTCAAGTCAGTCGGAATCCATAATGGGCATGAATGGACGCAGGTGATCAGACAGGGTGCTTACATACGTGTCACCTGTCAAGTCGTAAGCAAACGTATCAAGGGTTCCATATCACTCCAACTGCAAACACACCACACAATTACAGAGTCCCCACCAGCTTGAACAGTCCGCTGATGACGAGCAGGTTCCATGGATTCATGAGGTTGTCTCCACACCCGTACACGTCCATCCGCTCGGTACAATTTGAAACGAGACCAGGCAACATTGTTTCCAGTCATCAACAGTCCAGTGTCGGTGTTGATGGGTCCAGGCGAGGAGTAAAGGTAAAATTTCAAACAATCTTGATCGCAATCTTGTTACAATTTTTATATAATTTTTTAAATTTTTTTAAATTTTTTTTTTACTGTAGTGAGTGACCGGTTTCGACTCTGTGAAAGTCATCTTCAGAATCTACTACCAAAATAGTGTAGATGTTATAATAAGCATATGAAAAATGTATAAAAATTAGATACATAGTAATAAATTATACCCGGAGCGATGCATGGACACTGCTAGATGAGTTCCGTCGACCCTCGACGCTCGTGTAACGGTTGACTGTGCATGGAGGGAACGGGTATTAAAAGGGCTGGTCACACCCACCGTCCTGAGTATGACGTCATAAGTAGCCAATCAGAAAACTCATTCATGATTAGATAACTTAATATATATTTACGAAGTTACAGTTGGAATACATTGTAATGTCCATTATTGATCATTATTCGTCAATGAATATAAATTATACTATTAAAATGTTTCATTGGTATGAAATAAGACTTAAAGTATGTTGCCTTCTAAACTCGGAACTACAAAATCTGCACCAAAGATTGTCGTTGCCCCAGCGTTTACGTGGATAATCGAGGGTTACCATGGAAATGGTGTCCTGTTCTGCTGTAGACGTTAGCGGTGCTGTCAAAGATTGTACTAGGGGGAGATACGTCTTACGTTACGGTTATGTAATGCCATATAAATACGATTAATTTTGCTCTCTTCCAATGTCAGCGCCATGGAAAATATGTCCTGCGGCGGAATCACACCAACATTTTTGTAATAACAGCGGAACGATGTTACTAAAGTGCATCGATGCACTGTTTCGGACAAGTATCATCTCGGCTCCGAGATTAATCATCAGACGACAGTACTCAGGGAAAAAATGGATATTCTGATCTTGATATCAGATCTACTTTGACGAAGAAACCTAGGAAGGACACTGTTCAAACAGATCAAGACGACCAACACATCGCGCGGCTACCATTCTGCGGTGCAACGACCAGCAAGATCGGTGGAGTCCTGAGCCGGCAGGGAATCAGACTAGTCTTCTGGCTACCCAGGAAGAATTAGGAAATGTTGTGACCCGTGGATGATAATCTCGGCCTGATAGTACCGGCAATTTACATCATTTCTTGCGAATGTGGCAAAAATTATGTGGGGCAGTCTATAGGAACTGTTGCCGATCGCTGTGTGGAACATCAGCGTCACTTGAAATACAAGTATCTTGAAAAATCAGCGGTAGCTCAGCACAGTTTGTTAAATAAACATAAGATTTTATTCGATGAAACAAGTATACTTGCTCACGCTTCGAACAATTGGGTCTCTGTCATCAGGAAAGTAGTTGAAATTAGCCTATGTGAAAATAATTTCAACAGAGATTCCGGATATGCAATCGGCAACGCATGGAAGCGCGCAGTTGATAAAGAATGAGCGCAGAGGGAGACTTCTTACATTCCTCGCAGTTCTTCGCCTGTTGCGATGGATAGCGCTGCAAGCAACGCTGGAGAAATCACGCAAACAAATCTGTGGACGTCCGTACGCGCCGTTTCCACCCAGCCTATGAGAAGCCGTCCACTGCTTGTATAAGAGGAAGCCTCACCGTCCACTACACATCTTCGGCGGAACCCGTGTCGAGGGCCGCCCTTCGAGAATAGTTGCTACAATTGTCCAAGCGCTAGGGTTTTCAGCAGTAGCAGCAGCAGTAGCTGTAGGCCAACCGGTTCCAGACACGCCAGCCAGTTCTAGACATTCCAGCAGCCCTCGCCGGTTCCAGCATCCCAGCAGCAGGTACGGTCCAACCCATCGCCACCCCCACCCCCTTCCCCCATTGGCGGCAGCGGAGTGGGTCTTCAGTCCCAGCCAAATTCCTCATCTTCGTCTTCATCTTCGTTTGTGATTCATCGCTGTCTTCGTCCATTCTTGTTCCATTTCTCCTGTTCTGTTTTCCCTTGTAAACCCTCACCATGACTACCCCCACAACCACAACCACCGCCACCACAACTGCAATAGTGAACACCTCCCAATCTGCCACCGCCACCACCATTACTTGGTGCGCACAGTCGCCCCTCCCCAGTACATCCACTCCCCTCGTCACCCTTACAACCCCAACGACCTTCCTCGTTCCATCTCCTGATCCTGCTGCATTTTAGCATACACCTTCACCCTCTTCTGATCCTTTTTCTCCACTTCTTCCCCTCTCCCCCCCCACTATGTCAGCTTCTGTGGCCCCAAGTGTGGTCACTCGACAGGCCATGACCCACACTGCTGTCACACCATCACTGGCACCTGCCTCCTCTGTCCATCTCCCAGTCGCTCCCATCACCCAAACCTCTCACTGCTCCGCTGTGGTTAAGTGCCCCAGCCCCTCCAACCCTAAAAAATCGCAGTCTCTCTCTCCTCCCCGCCACAGACGCCATCTAGGTCATTCCTCCCGCTACCTCCTCACCCATCCTCCCCTCAGCCCTCTCCCCTGCCTCTACGTCCTCTCCAATCCTGACCCGCCCTCCTGGAAGCCTGTAACCTCACCATGCTTCTCTGGAAGTACTACCCTAGTGCCCCTGTCTCCTTCCTCACCCCTTGTAGGGACTCTGTCCTTATCTCCTCTCCCAGCTTCACCCTCCATACCGACATCCTGGCCAAAATCCCTTGTATCCACTTTGGCGCCAATGTCCCCCTCACCCCAGCTCCATCCTTCTCCTCCTCCCAACAACCCCAACCTGTGCAGCCTGCCGACCAGCACGACTGTGATGTCTTGGCTTAGCCTAGTGATCACAGAGGAGGTGGTGTTGGTGGATCTTAACGCCCATCCCCACCTTGAAACCCTTGCGGCCCACCACATCTATAATTCTGCCGGCCCCACTTTCCTCATGCAGGTCTTCTCTGAGTCCGCCCCCTCAATTGACCATCTCCTAAAAGAGGGTGCCCTGTTATTTAACGCCCACTACAAAGTTGACAATTCCTGTTACACTCTCCAGTCTGTCCACTGCCAGAAGTGCCTCCAGTACAATCTGCACCACGCATCTGAGTGTCGCAAGGGCCCCCTCTGCCCTCACTGCAAACAAGTGCTTTTCCTCCAGGAGCGTCCTAACCTCGATTCCCACCCCCCACCTGCAACACCTGTAGCCTTCCTCACCCCACCTACTCCCAAAAATTTAAGGCCTGGCCCTCTCCCATATTTCCCAAACTCACTGTCCCCCTCGATCCCATTGATTATCCCACCCCTCCTGGCAACACCGTTCACCCCCCTCCCCCAGTCTAGGACATAATCAGATTCGTCACCATCGTCCTTCAAAATATCCACCTCTTTCTACGCACCCATACCCTCCAACTGATCTCCCTCATTGCCCATTCTATCTTTCACCTCATTACCTTCGCCACCTACTCCCATAACCTAGCCCTCTTTACCTTCTCCCATCTTGACACCCTTGTTTAAACCCCACTATGACATGACAGCACTGCATCTTGTTCAACAATATCCATTCCTTTCCCGTTAACAAGAACCACCTCCTGCATACCCTCACGACCCACCACATGGGTGCCTTACTCCTGAATGAAACCTTTCTCCAGCCCCAACACACTACACACGCATCGCCCTCCCTCCTTCACTGCTACTATAATCCCCTCCTGATAGCATGTGGTGGGGTAGCCTTTGGTCACCACTGCCAGATCCCTGTTTGGCCCCAAACCCTCCTTTCCAACGCCACAGAACGCCTACTTCCCTGACCTTACCATTACCTGCGCCACCGTCTATGTCCGCCCCTCTGCCCCTATTCCCTCCAACGTCCTTTCCCACATCGACTGTACCTTCTCCTCCTACATGCTTGCTGCCGACCTCAACATCCAAAGTCGTTCTGCCGCCCAGCTATGGCGTTGACATCAGTTCCTCACCACCCTCCAAAGTGATCTCCTTCCTATTCCCCAACACACCTGCCCCCAAACCAACACCACTCCTGATGTCGTCCTGGCCTCTCCCAGCCTCCTTGTCCACATCATGGTGGACATCCCCCTGTTCTCCTCACTGCAGTAGACGATTACCCCCCCCCCAGAAAACCCTCGCATTGTCCCTCCCATGAAATATATCCATGGTTATTCTTGCGCCAACTGGAATGCCTACCGGATACCATCACTGCCTGGATCGATATCCACCCCCTCATCTACCACTATCCTGATGACATTACCCATGCCACCTTCTTTCTCCAGCAGACCTTGTCTGAGGCCGTGGAGGCTCACATCCCCCTACTGTCGCCATCCACCTGCACTGCCCCGTTGCCTTCCACACACACTGCCCTACCTTACCCCCAAAGGCCATCCTCCTCCTTCGTGAATCCCACAGTGTCTACCATGCATTCCTTCACACACAGGACTAGAACACACTACCATGCCACCGGCAACTCCAACGACAAATACGAAACTTGCTCACAGCCAAGAAACGCCAAGACTGGTAGCAGACATTCACCCACCTTAATGATACCCTGCCTGTTAACTCGTCTAAGTACTGGTCAGCCTTCTGCCGCCTTACAGGGTCTAAAGCCCCCATACTACCCTCTCCTCCATGACGACCACCCCTTTCCTGATAACCTTAGTAAGGCCAACCACTTTGCTTCCTACTTTTCCGATATCTTTACTATCCCCAGTTAAATTACTCCCTCTTCTGTGATGTCCGTGATTGGACTGACACCTCTGTCCCTCCATTCGCTTCTGGCTTCCAGTACATTGAACTCAACATCCCGACCATCACTCAAGATATCATAGGTACACTATGCACAGAACGCAATACTGCTCCCAGTCATGACTCTGTTACCTACTGTCACCTCCGTGAAGCCCCTGCCTTCTTCCTCTCGACCCTGGCCAGAATATATAATGTGATCTTGTCCACTGGCTTCTAACCCGACCTGTGGAAAACCTCCAGGAATCTGATGCTCCTCAAACCCGACAAACCGCCATCTGCTGTCTCCTCCTACTGTCCCATCAGCCATACCTCAGTCTTCAGGAAGGTCCTGGAATCCATCCTCACCCGATGCATCCACCAGCACCGCCTACTCCCCTCTACCCAATGTGGCTTTCAGCCATCCTTCTCTACCGATGACCTTCTCCTTCACCTAACTCACCTACTCTCCGAACTGGTAAATTCCCATCGCTCCATTGCATTCCGGTCTCCTCTTCAAGCTCCAAACCTTCACCCTTCCTATTAACTATGTGTGTCTGATCGCCTCCTTTCTTTCTCACTGTCCTTCCTATGTCACCATCCATAACACCGATTCCTATACCTTCCACTCCTCTGCCGGTGTGCCCCAAGGTTCCGTCCTCTCCCCTCTTCTTTACCTTCTTTACACAGCAAACATGCCACAACCTTCACCCCCCTTACACCTTCTCCAATATGCCAATGACACTACCTTCCTTGCCCTCGTCCCCACCATGCAACGCTCCCAGCACCTTCTCCAATCCCATCTTGACCAGTTTACCACTTGTTGTAACCAGTGGCTGCTCAAGGTCAATCTTCCCAAAACCCAGGTGATCATTGTAGGCAAAACCATCCCTACCTTCCACCTCCTTGAATTTTAGGTAACCTTCTACAGCCGTTCTATTAACCTCACCCCCACCTTCAGGTACCTTGGTGTCAGTCTTTACCATTCCCTCTCCTGGACCCCCATCTTCAGACTATCCAAGCCAAGGCATGCTCCCACCTCCGCCTCCACAAGCTCCTTTCTGGCTGTACATGGGGCCTGGATGCCTCCACAATCCTCCACACCTACAAATCTCTTATCCACCCCATCCTCTGTTATGCCCATCCCACCTGGATCTCCGTCCCTCCTACCTTCAAATCCTGAAATGCACTCTGCCTCATGTATTGCATCCCCCTCCCTTCCACCATGCAGATCCTCTACAGCTTAATTCCTTTTCCCACACCTCCTCCTCTTCCTTGAATGGATACGGATCCTTTACACCTCCCATAAACTTGATCCTCCTCACCTGCTTGTCTCTCCCATCCTTTCCCACCCCTGTCTGTTGCTGCATCTGTACACCTGCATCCCACCTGCTCTCCATCTTATCACACTCCATACCCTTGCCCAAAGTGGCTTTTGCCAACTCCCCCTCCCTGATGATGCCCTCATACCCTCCATCTACCCCTCTGAAAAACTTTTATCCTCCCCTTTTTCCTCCTGTGTCTTTCCTCCAGGGCACCCTCTTTCCCTTCTCCCTCCCCCCTCCCTCCACTCCCAACTCCCCAGGCTTCCGCAGACGCCCTTCCCGTCCCCCTCACTTCTTCTCTCCCACTGGCTCCCTCCTTCCTGCCCCCCCCATACCTCTCCCTTCCACCTGTAGGTAGCTCCCTCTCCTTGTCATCAGTGTGTTTGTGAGTCCTTCGCCGATGATCATCACCAGTGTTTCATTGCATCAGTGTTTCTCCGTTGTGTACTACAGTGTGTTTTCATGTGTTCTCCTACGTTCACGTCTCCAACTGGATGCATTCGTCACCTGGCCAGAGTGGCCTAGCGGTTTTAGGCGCTACAGTCTGGAGCCGCGTGACCACTATGGTCGCAGGTTCGAATCCTGGCTCGGGCATGGATGTGTGTGATGTCCTTAGGTTAGTTAGGTTTAAGTAGTTCTAATTTCTAGGGGACTGATGACCACAGCAGTTTAAGTCCCATAGAGCTCGGAGCCATTTGAACCATTTGCCTTCGTCTGTTTACGTGCTGACGCCCTTTATGTACAGTGCCTTCCGTCAAGCGACTTTTAATATATTGTGAATACGTTTCATCATGCAATACCATGCTTTTTATGTGTTTCTCTATCCTCTATGTCTATCTGTTCTATCTCTTGGCCGAAGAGAGGCTTATGTAGGCCGCTGCTGGTCCGCCTCATTTAAGGAATGAAATAATAATACAGGAAAAAAAAAACGTCCACGACAGTCCGTTTTAACCCTGACGAAGATGACGGAAGTAGTCATCGAAAGCTCGGGATTTTATCCAAATCTGCCGCGGCAAGTGAACCGTGAACTTTTTATGCATGGACACAATTTGATTCTTTAACTAAAAAAAATATGTTTGGCGCTAATGCGACTAGAACTTTGGCATTTCCTTCCATCATCTGTCTAATCTGACTGCTGTGGCAGAGTGCAGAGTCCAGAGTTCTTGGCCATACTGCACACAGTTACAGCATTGCCAGAGCCTCGTTTTTAAAATTGGATTTCTATCAAAACTATAGGCGGGACTATGTTTTGCTAGATACGCTTTTGTCTTAAGTTAGGATAAGGAATCCCATGCGCGCCGCCAAGTGTGACATTTTTCTTCAACCTGTGTGTATATAAGGTGTTAACTATGTGAGTGCAGATATTTCTATTGATGACTGAGGACTGTGTGGGGCGGCGTATGGAATTTTGTTATTATTGAAATGAATGTCATGTAAAAAAGACGCATTTCCCGGCCGAGTAGCAACATATGTGGTGCGGCGGGTGGAATTAATTGTTAATGAAATGTTCCTATGATTTATTTAATGCTGTTGTTTGTCGTTCTCAACACTGATTGTTTATGTCACTTTTAGGTTTATCAAATTAGGTATTTTCTTCACTAATCGGTGGATAGAATGGTTACAGAACTCATCGCTTGATAGCCATGACGGAAAATTTTTGTATTGCAAAGAAGAAGTCGAAACTTTGGTGGATAGGAAAGATGAAGAATGAGTGAGATCTGAAAAGGAAAGAAGATCTCACACAACTCTGACTGCACAGCTGCCACACTGTGTGGAGATTACAGAACAGCCTCCTACCTATGAACTTCTTTAGGTTGATCACGTTCCTGAGACCTAACAGCTTTTTACTCTTAGGGTACTCTCGCCTATATGCATTGGCATGTGGTTTTCCTATGATCCTGAAAGGTCCTTGGTATTTACTAAGATTAACACCTTCGTCCCAATATCTCCTATTTTTCAGAACTCGTATAGGTAACTCCCAAGATCGGCAAGACCATTTTTAACTGGCTTCTTTCAAAGTCAACAACACTCTGATATTTCGACAAGAAATCAATGCCAATTAAAACCTCAATACTGAGATTATTTACAATTAAGCATGGATGATCAATTAAATTACCATTAACGTTAAAGGGCAGCAAAGCTTCTTGTTTTACCGTTTTTGACACCTTGCAAGTAGCACCAATTATTCTTAGTCCTGATACCCTCATTACTGTAAGCTTGTCTTTACCAGGTAATGCATCAAAGAAGGACTGAGATATCGCACTCACCTCACTCCCACTGTCTAAGAGACAACGTACATTGATACCCAACATATTCACTATTATTATAGGGTGGCTTATCCTAGTTTGTACAGGTGGTTCCTCAAACTCATCCAATAGTTCCTTTTGGATCTGTCTCCAACTAAAGTGATCGACATCTGTCATCATTACATTTAGGTCAAAGTGTGTAGGGGTTTTCTGAATTACATTTTCAGCTGCCTTTTCCAGTCGGTCTACTAATTTTAAATCGAAACACCGCACGGCTTCATTACATTTAGTTTGCTGAACATGACCCAAATTACTGTAGTCTGAGCGATTCTGCGTCTCCAGACCGGCATAACATTAGTTACAGCTAAACCACTTTCACTATTATCGTCGGGTTCCTTCTCAAGTGACAACTGGTCACAGCTACTGGGTTCATCGACCCCCAACAGACTATCATCTACATTCTCACTTACCTCCTGTCCTAAATCTATTAGTACAGTATCAACATCTGCACAGGCACTTTAGATAAGAGCACATCATCCTCATCGTAAATATAAGCATGAATTTCTTCGGCTTCTTCACCTGACAATTCAGTATTTTGTAGCTCTTCCCTATCGTTACACTGCTGCGCCTTCTCTTTCTCTTCCCACTTAGAAAGCGTCTCTAACACGGTATCTATCAAATACTGTGAGTGATCTAATATTTCAGCTGTATCCTTAGATGCTACCGACCCCTCATTCACATGTTCAGTCTGAGTATTCTGATCTGTCTTACCAATTACTGTAATTACTGGCTTAGGAAAAATAACCGCCTGGTGAGCGCCAGTGTTCTCATAGACGGGAACTAGTTTTCATGCCTCGGCCTACTACTGTTTCCTTTATTTCCATTACAGTTAACTGGCACAGCATTGCTTTCCGCACTGTTGCTTGCCTGCATAATTTTGTTCGGAACAAAATTACTATCATTTGGACGCCATTGTTGGTTCTGGTAATTATTTCTCCAGTTCCTACCCCTCTTAGGATGGCGAACACCTACTGTTCTGATGTTTACATTGCCATTCTGCTCGTTCTTAAAATTACTACTAGTGTTATTACCATTTCTGTTATTACGTGCTTGCTCCTCATTGGCAGCTACACGCTTTACACGTTCCAAATATTCAATGAACCGGTCCAGATTGTCTCTAGGGGCGGATATAATTCTAGTTTGCCAATACCATGGCAGTTTGGCTTCAAGACCTAGTAGTATCATTTCTGGTTTTAGCTTTTCGGACAAATGTGACAAACGTGAGATCCATGACCTAGCAAACTCTTTAATAGATTCCTTGCCTACATTGAAGCGTTTTCCACTCCAAAATTCTCTCAACACTTCATTTTGCTTATTGCTAGGCCAATACTCATTAATGACAGCTGTCTTAAATTCCGCTAATGTTTTACACTTCAACATAACATCAGCTGACCAACGCATAGCGTCACCTGCTTAATGGCTTCTAATAAATGAGATTTTCTCTCGTTCAGACCAAGTTGGTTGAATCACATCTTCAGAATCGTTCCAGAAATCTAGCGGGTGGATATTTTTATCTGGATCGAACCGCAATAACTGCCGACACCCGATAAAAGCGGCCTTTGCAGCTAAAACTTGTTGCATACTACCATTACCAGAAGTTACTGAAGCTACTTTACTCTCAATGTTAGCAATGTTAGTACTAATATTTTCTACTCTCTTTTCAACATTATCTACTCTTTGCTCAATATGAGTAGTATCAGTTTTGATTGCATCTACTTTTGCTTGACATATGTTTACTTTTATATTAACATCTTTAAACCTATCTGAGCACAGTTCAGATTCCGCCTCGATCTTTTCTGTTAACTTGTGCTCCAGCTTCGCATCTTCCATTTGGAAGTCTTTGCGAAGCTCAGCAATGTCGGATTTTACTGTTTTATACATTTCAAAAAATTGTTGAGCAACCTTTTTCTTAATATCCTCATGGTTGTAATCAGTTTTATAATTCAAACTGTCCAGATCCTCTTTCAACTTATTGCAACCAGCCTTGAGGGTACTGACCATTACCTCCAATCGTTTATTAAAATTAGTTTGGCTGGCCACAATCTCATACATTAATTCAGAATTACTGCTTTTGACCTGTTCACTTATTTCAGCTGTCATTCTAGCATTAGTGGCAGCTATTGCTTGTAATATTACATTTAAATCCATAGCCCCAGTATCTTTGGGTTGCTCACTAGCTGGCTTTTTATCGCACTGAGGTGACGAAAAACTAGCTCCAACACCAGAATCATCAAAACTAAATGAAACTTCTGATTGATCAGACATATCTAACTTCTCCTTCTTAAACTCTACCATCTCTGATGACTGTTTCATTTTTAATTCGTCAGAGAAACTATCATCCAGTAAATTAACAATTTCTGATTTCTGCTTTACTACAGGGGTCTCTATTATTGAATCATTGCCCCTTTTCACACTACTGTCAGGATACAATACTTCATATTTCACTTTAACATTACTATTTTCATACATATTTACACTTGAACCGTCGTCTGGATTTACAGTTCCCTCAACAGACATACGTTCTGATTTAAGTTTAACCTCAGTTTCTTTTGGCGGTTCCATCGCCGACAGTCTTTTAGTGCAGGTTAGTAAAAGTTTTAACAACTTTTCAGTTAACTTAGTTCCTTCTGCAAGACGTATGGCGTTGCCGGCGCGGCGTACCAGGATTACTGATGCGACGCGGCGCGTTGAACTGCAGACGGCACTTGGACGGCTGCTGTGTGTTTGCGTGGCCCGCAACTGCAGGCGCGGCTCCGGTTGCTCCGACGGTGACGGCTGCGGTGAGGCGAAACTGGCTTCTCGCGATGCCGGCAGCGCCGCTAGACTCAGTGCCAGCTCCGTCAATCCAGATGCGTTGTTAATCCAATTGCGTCGTCCACATGCACACGTAACACTATCACTGTTCTATTGCTCAGCTGCGTGTCGCATTTCACTCTCGAATCCGAATATTTAAAAATCACTTTCACTTTTACTCAGATTGTTTCCCGGACGATGCACCGTATGTGGGGCGGCGTATGGAATTTTGTTATTATTGAAATGAATGTCATGTAGAAAAGACGCATTTCTCGGCCGAGTAGCAACATATGTGGTGCGGCGGGTGGAATTAATTGTTAATGAAATGTTCCTATGATTTATTTAATGCTATTGTTTGCCGTTCTCAACACTGGCTCTCTAACTAAAATATCGGCAACCAGAAAGTCCTTAGCAAAACGTGAAGCCTGTAATTAGAATTCCTAGTGCCCACTTCAACTGAGAAATACACTTATAGCTACAGCTTATAGCTCTGAGGAATTAGGAGATTGTCTAGGATTCATAATCAAAAACGATTCAATCTAAAATGTTCACTATATTCTGAAAGTCACAGACCAAAACGAATCCACACAATCCAACTACCAGAGCAGTTCAGAGTCTAATGCGCTCATGCAACTATAACTGTTCAAATTAAATGTTTAAGTGAATGCTCGCCATAATTTGATGATAATGTTCATCAAACGCCACGCTAAATAATGGTAGAATGTCTGTCCCGCGGCGGCACGTGAAAATACGACATACGCAAACCGAAAATAGATCATTAAAGTCATCCCAGAATTAGCACTTCACTCGAAAACGATTTCATGGTTACGCGTATCCCGAGTAACTTATTACAGCATCCGAAGCTGTTTATAACAATGATACCGACGCGACGAGACTCCCGGCACAGATGGTGCGTCAATCAGCGTCTGGAGAGAACTGGGGCCTTTCTTCCTCGCGCAGCGTTCTTATATATAAAGCCGCGGTGCGGACGGCTAAGGGAACGTCTGATTAAATCCGCTGTCCCGACTAGCCGCTGGGCTAGTAATGCACCACTTTAAGTTATCAAATAAATCATTGTTTCCTTTTCTGATGGCCGATGAAGCTCTCAATTTAAATGTGCAATCAGCACACAGGTAAGTAATCATAATAAAAATCTGTCGTGGCTAAGTCAAATATTTTGGGCGAGAGAATTAATTTAATTACACTACACGCAGTAGACGAGGTCTGAACTTGACCTTTGGAGATACGCTATCGCTATAGTTTTAATGTTATTCAGTTGAAACTTCTCACATCTTTATTATTATAGGGAATCTCCATTCTACTTAAAATTAAACATCCTAGCCTTATTTATTCACCTACTTAATCCATCTTGCTTCGATAATTTTTAAGACAAAAACCAGAAAATCATGAATTTCAACTAAAATTCTAATTTGTGAGATCCAGAACACTGTTTCTACTAAATTATTACGCAAACGGAATCTAAACATAAATTATTAAGTTTCTAGCTCTTTTCTGTTGCGCCAGTGATTTTTACAGAAAAACGTCCAAAACTCGAAAGTGGTTAAAGCTATTGAACTGATATTCAACACATAATGATATAGTATTACTCCTGACATGCTAGCAACGTTTCAGGTTCTTTACTTGATTTTTAAAGTATTGCGCAACATTTATAACGTCAGAGCTGGTTACAGCGGATTGGCTGGCAGACAATGGAAAGACTGCTGTGAATTTTATACGGCGTGAGTAGGCTGCTTCCCTACAACAGTGATCTGAAGAACATTACGTAAGTTATTTACTTAAATTGCAGACTAAATTTATACCTACTGGACTGATGACCACAGCAGTTGAGTTCCATAGTGCTCAGAGCCATTTGAATCATTTATACCTACTACTTGCAGTTTCTTTAGGTTGGTTAGCATCTCCAAGTACACGTGGCACAAGGAAACCATTAATGTTTGTTTTTCCTCTGGGCTTCCGGTCAGGTACGGTAGTGTGACCACTTGGACACAAAACGTCCAGTCTGTTATCACAGCCTTTGTCCACTTCACGGTGCAGCTACGACCGTGCAGAAAACAGGAGGTAGTAAATGAACTCGTGTGTTTGGTGGAAGACTGTTAGAGAATAAGTTATTTTAAGGACCCATTAACAAAAGTGTTGGACATAGATCCATTTGAGTGAACACCTGGGTGTAAGAATGTTCCACAAAACAGTTTCTAAGAGCTGCCTGCGCTTATTGCATGAACCTATCTGTGTGAACATCTACATACAACTCCGCATACCACCATTGATGTATGGCGCAGAGTTCCCAATACCACTACCAATCATCCGTTATCTTGTTCCACTCGCAAATGGAGCGAGCGAAAAACTACTGTCTCTACGCATTCGTCCGAGAGCTAATTTCTCTTATCCCCGTAATATTCGCGTGTTGATCGAACCTGCCGGTAGCAAATCTAGAGCACACCTCTGAACTGCTTCGACGTCTTCCTTTAATCAGACCAGGGTGGGACCCCAAACACTCCAGCTCTTCTCAAGAATAGGTCACCGTAGTGTTCGATATAAGGTCTCCTTTACAGGTAAACCAAACATCGTGCCCGCATCTCGTGGTCGTGCGGTAGCGTTCTCGCTTCCCACGTCCGGGTTCCCGGGTTCGAGTCTCGGCGGGGTCAGGGATTTTCTCTGCCTCGTGATGGCTGGGTGTTGTGTGACGTCCTTAGGTTAGTTAGGTTTAAGTAGTTCTAAGTTCTAGGGGACTGAAGACCATAGATGTTAAGTCCCATATTGCTTAGAGCCATTTGAACCAAGCTTCGCTAGAATTCTCTCACTAAGAGAAGTCGACCATTCGCCTTCACAACTAACGATCTTTCGTGCTTGTCTTATTCGTATTAGTTTTGCAGAGTTGCGCCTAGATATTTAATCGACGAGACTGTGTCAAGCGGCACACCACCAACACTGTATTCGAGCATCATTTCTCCTATCCATAATGCAAGCTGTCATTCCTCATACCAAATAGAAATTCTGTCCAAGTCATCCTGTGTCCTCCTACATTCGTCGACGACACTTTCCCGTACACCAAAGCGTTATAACACAACAGCTCGCGCTGTCCGACTGTTCGTTTATTTATGTAGGTAAGAATGGTCTTATCGCACTTCCCCAGACCACTCCTAACAGTACTCATGCCTATTATGAATTCTCGCTGTCGAGGACAACGTACAGGATCCTGTTACTTAAGAAGTGGCACATGTCCGAAAGAACAGACACCACACATTCATGTAATTGATTCTTCTCGATGAGCAGTGGATCCACCACATTTACTGCGGTGCTAGCATACAGGACATGGGCAGGGACTGTGGATAGTTGGGGCTGGTTAGGAATGTTGGTCGGCCGAGAGGTGTGCCGAGATAGTCCGCACAGGTCGAATAAACACTGTCCAGGAGGTCCCAGGTTCGAGTCCCGGTACGGCACGCATTTTTAACTTTTCGCCTCCGATGCCTCGCAAAGTCCTGATGCAACTGAGATCAACTGTCCCTTCCCATCCTTTTCTTTCCTTTCCTCTCTCCCGCCTTCTTCAATTTATTTAAGAATTATTCGAGCCATTTTCATATTTGGGAACCTATTCCTACACTCGGACAATTTTCAGTGGTGGACTATGTCAGACGCTTTCCGAAAATATAGGAATATGGAATCTGCCGACTGCCCTTCATTCATGGTTCGCAGGACATCGTGGGAGAAAAAGGCAAACTGTTTCACATGAGCGATGGCTTCTAAATCCGTTCTGATTTGTAGACAGAAGCTTCTCTCCATCAAAGAAATTTATTACATCTGTACTAAGAACATGTTCAAAGAGTTCTGCAGCAATCCGGTTACGAACATAAGTCTGTAATTTTGCGGGTCCTTTCCTTTACCCATTTTAAACAGGGTGTCCCTCTTAAGGGTCGCCAGGTTCATTTCTCTGGTACTTAGGTAGATATTTGCAATTTCGTTTCTGCAATGTGTAGCTGGAGTCGCCTCAAACAAATACTGCTCATAACGTCTTCCATGCGGCCCCGCGCGTCGATGGAAGCGTGACTTTTTTTTCCCTTACCTAACAAAATAACTTTTAAGCGGAATTTTACTTGCCCATTCGATAGAATGGTCCCAAATTACTTTAGTGCATTATCCGTTTTATCGATATGTATTAACAGGAACATTAAAACACAAAGAATAACGAGTACTCCAGCAGTGGCAGCGCCTCCCTGGCCCTCGCGAACTGATACCTCAATGCAGAAGCGCACCTCAGTCGCTGGTGAAGTACTGATTATTCTTCATGTTTTACTGTTACTGTCAATACATATCGATAAAACACATTATGCACTAAACTAAGCAGGGACCATTCTATCGAATGGGCACGTAAAATTCCAATTTTAAAATCATTTTCTTTTTAATGGTAAACAAACCGGTTACTTCCGTCGACGCTGTGCGTCGTACGAAAGAGGCGATGAGTAATGTTTAATTGGGCTGATTCCACCTACACATAGCAAAATAAAAATTTCAAATATGCACTAAACATCAGAGAATCTGCGCCTGACGACCCAAAGGGGTGACACTTGGCATACAGGAGTCGCCTGCGCTTTTTCCCAGTCGCATGAGATTCTACGTTGGACAAGAGATTGGCGATAAATGCAAACTAAGAAGGGGCAAATGCCGAAGAGCACTCGTGTAAAATCCAAGTGGTACTCCATTTGGACGATGATATGTCTGCACTATCTCCCAGAGTGAATCGTCTTTTAACCGCGAACTTCTAAATTTTACCTTCTCTTTCGCTGTCTTCTTCTGCCACGCGAGGCTAGGAGACGGGTGACTGGATAGAAGCCTTCGACCCGCTTAGTAATTTTACATAGGACCATAACCTTCTCTGGTTCTTGGAAAGAGTTTTCGCTAAGGTATGACGATGGAAGTTCTTGCATGCTTTGCTCATCGATCTTTATACAGGGTGTTACAAAAAGGAACGGCCAAACTGTCAGGAAACATTCCTCACACACAAATAAAGAAAATATGTTATGTGGACATGTGTCTGGAAACGCTTAATTTCCACGTCAGAGCTCATTTTAGTTTCGTCCACATACGCTCAATGGAGCACGTTATCATGATTTCATACGGGATACTCTACCTGTGCTGCTAGAACATGTGCCTTTACAAGTACGACACAACATGTGGTTCATGCACGATGGAGCTCCTGCACATTTCAGTCGAAGTGATCGTACGCTTCTCAACAACAGATTCGGTGACCGATGGATTGGTAGAGGCGGACCAATTCCATGGCCTCCACGCTCTCCTGACCTCAACACTCTTTACTTTCATTTATGGGGGCATTTGAAAGCTCTTGTCTACGCAAACCCCGGTGCCAAATGTAGAGACTCTTCGTGCTCGTATTGTGGACGGCTGTAATACAATACGCCATTCTCCAGGGCTGCATCAGCGCATCATGGATTCCATGCGACGGAGGGTGGATGCATGTACCGTCGCTAACGAAGGACATTTTGAACATTTCCTGTAACAAAGTGTTTGAAGTCACGCTGGTACGTTCTGTTGCTGTGTGTTTCCATTCCATGATTAATGTGATCTGAAGAGGAGTCATAAAATGAGCTCTAACAGGGAAAGTAAGCGTTTCCGGACACATGTCCACATAACATATTTTCTTTCTTTGTGTGTGAGGAATCTTTCCTGAAAGTTTGACCGTACCTTTTTGTAACACCCTGTATAGACGCACAAATTTCTACTGATTTTTGCCTGTCGACATTTTAGCGTTCTTTATTTAACCAAGAATGCAACAATCTCTGTTTCGTCAGTACCATCTGAATTTTGTTTTTAAATGACAATAATTTAAAATCAGTTCAAACTCTGCCTATCCGACCTTCAAACTGGAGCTTACCGGCGTCTATTCATTGTCTAACTTGGAAGGTAACTACTGTTTATCTTCATTTTCTAGCATAGGAACTCTCCTGGACTTCTAGATGGATTCATTAATGTTAGTAATCATCGTCGCTTCGGTGACATCCTGATCATTAATCCCTGTCTCTGTACTGACACTGCAGATAAAGTCAGGCTTATTTGTAGTTGCAACGTCTAAAATAATATTTACATTGAGTGTAGATGCTCCTGGGGATCTTGTTACGTGTCGTTTACGTCAAAGAAGTTACAGACTGTTCTAAGATTCATTAGGAACACTTGGTACATACTTTAGAAGAGAACTAAAACACATTAATCAGATAAAGAGACTCTATATTTATATAAACGCCATACGCCCAGAACAAATACGTTGTCCTTTCCACTCATTGGTAGGACACAAATTCTCATTCATTAATGATCACGTATCTCCTCTCTGTCTCTCTCTCTCTCTCTCTCTCTCTCTCTCTCTCTCTCTCTCTCTCTCTCCCTCACTCCTTCCCTCTCCCCCTCCCTCTCCCCCTCCCCCTCCCCCTCCCTCTCCCCCTCCTTCTCCCCCTCCCCCTCCCCCTCCCCCTCCCTCTCTCCCTCTCCCTGCTCCTGTGTGTGTGTGTGTGTGTGTGTGTGTGTGTGTGTGTATGTGTGTGTGTGTGTGGTTTAGCTCGTAACGATTAAAAGTTAATTTGTGCTTCCATATGCAATCACTGATAATCTAATTACGCTTCGCACTCTCGCTGCAATTACCCCTGCTGATCACTGACGTGAATTGGGATGAAATCAAAAGTGTATACGAGCTCGTGCGAGAATACATATAACGCTGGTCTCTAATGGCGGAAAAAAGTCGGCATTTGTGATTTGATGGTTCCCTGCGCACGTCGTATGAGATACCACCACCGCCTAGTGCTCTACTTCATGATAATAAAAACATGTATTCTGGACTGGTGCGAACGTTCAAATATCTTGTTAACATTTAGGTGGAAGGGCGCCTAAAAGTTGGCACCAGTGAAAGCCGCGTCAGTGCCCCAGTGTCCATAAACGACTCCTCTTCTTAAAATTTTCTACAGTGGTGTGAGGAGTCTGTGCGTGAATTTTGCTAACTTAGTGGTGCATGGTATCGCATTTTAGCTTTATATATATTGTGGTTCCTGAAGTGAAGATTGGGAGCCAGCTCGGCATTTACCTAAAGGAATGCGATAATTCGCCTAAAACCACGGTCATGTTGGTTAGTGCGCTAGACTAAAGCTTCATCTGGTGCGAGGATTCGATCCTTTTCTTGCTCACTTCCCCATCACGCAAGCTAGCGCCGTGCGTGTTATTGTTGGGATCTCATAATTGGCTGCCACACATCAGCGTCTTTAAATGTCTACCGCGCGGAGCCTTTAGCTTCTTAATAGGAAGACCCATTGTTCCACCTAGCAGGAACTGATGGTGTCGTTTCCAACAGTCTTCGCCTCCTTCGCACCGTCGTTAGTACTGCAATTTTCTAAGCGTCTTCATTTTCTTAAATTTATTCAATTTTCTGTCACATTTTTTGTTAGACTCTCGTGACGTATGTCATTCGTTAACCATGTAGGAATGCTTAAGCTTTAAACTGTAAGCAATGTGTTTCGTAAAGCATTAGAGATGTCGTCCTGGAATATTTTTATCTCTACTGTGTACTGTGCTCTTCCAAAACGGGACAAAGCGGTCACATCCGGTACCGGTACACAGGAGTAGCTAGCGATGTGTCATAGCTGTTACGATACTGGACTCGTATGCTAAAACAGTGGAGTTTAAATTCCTGTCCACCAAGTCTGAAGTACGTTTTATGTCGTTTGTTAAGTCAGTTTAAGTGAATTTTGCAGTGGTTCCTTTCATGGTACGATCGTACCTCTCAGAATCGATTTCCAAATGTGGTGGAGCGCCGCCTCTAATAAAGTCTCGATGGTACGATGTAACCTTTACCAGCTATAGTATAGCCGCACGACTGAGTCCACCATAACACGCGAGATGGTACTAAAAGTCGCGACCCATAGGAGTGAGGCTATGTGAAACGAAGGGAAATCTGTTCCAGACAATTGACGACGTTAACTCATTTTTATTTTTTCTTCTTTCTTATTCTTTTATGCATTGTTGCGTTCAGCAAGCTATCACTGTAATGGATATTTCGAACAAGGACGCTGGTGCAGTTCGTAAAGTAAATAGTTATTGGAATGCCACTCAAGATTTCGCTCTTTACATAAAAACTAAATGCTCATATGAAAGTATAATCTCCAGCGACATTGTCGTAGACCGTTAACTGTTACGATCCTACAATTATTTGCAGTGCTGCGTGGTGTAGTGATACTTACACGTCACAAGCCAGTCACAGACTGGCTGTCGTCTCGCCTCCGACTCACGAGCGCCAAATTGCGGAGTGGCTTGACTTTTAAGTGTGATTTCCCTCCCTCCTCAACTTCGACAACGCCGTTGCCTCTTTTTGAGGGAAAATTTTATGTGTAAACGGTCACTCAGGGTTGCAAATTAATGATCACGTGCAGTAAAATACCTTCATGCTTGATATTACTTCTTTTAGTTATTTGTATCGTTGTGCTGAATAGATAGCTAAATGAGTTTCCTTGGAAACTGTAGTTTACCGTAGTAATAATTCAAAGTCAGTCGTAAATGTTCCTACTGCATTCATGTTGTTCTTTGTGTCAGAATTAGATTATCTGCACTACGAGAGGCAATTGAAATGCTGTACTCTATGTATTCAAGAATGTATAGCTTCTTCACTGTTCACCTTAACGTTGAAAATCTTACTGTATACTGGCATCCAATCGGGAGAAACATTATGCTAACCCCATGTACCCATTCATATAACGCATTATGTTGTTTCCTTGAACTGATTAGCTTGATTCTGTGTTGTTCTTAGTGCACGTTAGTTGAAGCTAGTTTAAGTAGTGTGACCTCAGCAAATTGGTCCTTTAGGAATTCTCTCTCTCTCTCTCTCACACACACTCACACACACACACACACACACACACACACACACACACACACATATATATATATATATATATATATATATATATATATATATATATATATATATATATATATATAGCAACTTGCAACAGTACATACGTCTTCTAAAAATCATAAATTCACTTTTATCAATTTTTATTGCTGCAGCTAAAGCCAATTTGGCACTGGGGCTGTAATCATTTCTTTGGTACATTAATTACAATTACCACTGAAACTATTACAAACCCTCGAGGTCAGGGATTGTAATATGTGAGGACGACCGAGGGGTACGTTTTGGGAGAGAGGGATGACTCACGCCGAAGCGTGCAGACAAATACAGGAAAGTGTGTTATTACAATGAAATTAATACCCCTACTTGCATACAGGCGTTGATATAAGCCAACGGGAAAAGTTGAAAATGTGTGTCCCGACCAAGAATCGAAACCAGGATCTGCTGCTTGTCGCGTTTGGTCCGGGAGGACGTCACAAAACATCCGTTCGTTGATCGTTGATTCTTTTTCTCAGTTTTTTAATTGCAAAGGGCCACCGCCTCTCTGACCGAACACGCTGAGCTACCGCTCCGGCATCTGAGCCACCGAGGACACATAGGATAGTGCGACTGCAGGGCTTTATCTCTGGCACTCCTCCCGTGAGACCCACATTCCCAGCTTATTGTCCCACACTATATTCTTAGTGCCCCTGCCCATTATACTCATTACTCGCCTCTTCTTGCCGATTCCCGTAAGAGTTTGGGCACGGTTTGTGCATCCGCGCAGAAGATGGTCAAATGGCCAGTGGGCCTTAACTACATACACTCCTGGAAATTGAAATAAGAACACCGTGAATTCATTGTCCCAGGAAGGGGAAACTTTATTGACACATTCCTGGGGTCAGATACATCACATGATCACACTGACAGAACCACAGGCACATAGACACAGGCAACAGAGCATGCACAATGTCGGCACTAGTACAGTGTATATCCACCTTTCGCAGCAATGCAGGCTGCTATTCTCCCATGGAGACGATCGTAGAGGTGCTGGATGTAGTCCTGTGGAACGGCTTGCCATGCCATTTCCACCTGGCGCCTCAGTTGGACCAGCGTTCGTGCTGGACGTGCAGACCGCGTGAGACGACGCTTCATCCAGTCCCAAACATACTCAATGGGGGACAGATCCGGAGATCTTGCTGGCCATGGTAGTTGACTTACACCTTCTAGAGCACGTTGGGTGGCACGGGATACATGCGGACGTGCATTGTCCTGTTGGAACAGCAAGTTCCCTTGCCGGTCTAGGAATGGTAGAACGACGGGTTCGATGACGGTTTGGATGTACCGTGCACTATTCAGTGTCCCCTCGACGATCACCAGAGGTGTACGGCCAGTGTAGGAGATCGCTCCCCACACCATGATGCCGGGTGTTGGCCCTGTGTGCCTCGGTCGTATGCAGTCCTGATTGTGCCGCTCACCTGCACGGCGCCAAACACGCATACGACCATCATTGGCACCAAGGCACAAGCGACTCTCATCGCTGAAGACGACACGTCTCCATTCGTCCCTCCATTCACGCATGTCGCGACACCACTGGAGGCGGGCTGCACGATGTTGGGGCGTGAGCGGAAGACGGCCTAACGGTGTGCGGGACCGTAGCCCAGCTTCATGGAGACGGTTGCGAATGGTCCTCGCCGATACCCCAGGAGCAACAGTGTCCCTAATTTGCTGGGAAGTGGCAGTGCGGTCCCCTACGGCACTGCGTAGGATCCTACGGTCTTGGCGTGCATCCGTGCGTCGCTGCGGTCCGGTCCCAGGTCGACGGGCACGTGCACCTTCCGCCGACCACTGGCGACAACATCGATGTACTGTGGAGACCTCACGCCCCACGTGTTGAGCAATTCGGCGGTACGTGCACCCGGCCTCCCGCATGCCCACTATACGCCCTCGCTCAAAGTCCGTCAACTGCACATACGGTTCACGTCCACGCTGTCGCGGCATGCTACCAGTGTTAAAGACTGCGATGGAGCTCCGTATGCCACGGCAAACTGGCTGACACTGACGGCGGCGGTGCACAAATGCTGCGCAGCTAGCGCCATTCGACGGCCAACACCGCGGTTCCTGGTGTGTCCGCTGTTCCGTGCGTGTGATCATTGCTTGTACATCCCTCTCGCAGTGTCCGGAGCAAGTATGGTGGGTCTGACACACCGGTGTCAATGTGTTCTTTTTTCCATTTCCAGGAGTGTATATAAGTTTGACGTTGAATGTATTACATCAGAGGTACACAGCGGGCCTTCTGCTGAACTCAACGATGGTTCCTTGTAAAGTGTGTGGGTCAACGCCGGTCGCAGCGTCGGCGCCCGGTCACCCAGCCTTGCGGACGTAGCGCTCCTGTTCACGCCACGGCTAAGTGGCCGTCGCGTGCATTAGCGGCGCCCGGTAGCCCGCAACACGGCTATCTGCTCCATCAAGCGCGACTCGTGTACTCCATGCAGACCGCCGAAGGGAAGCAGCCCACCGCCATCGTTCCAGTGAGCCTTAACAGCTCCGGCCGTCCGCCCAGGCCGCTCGTTCAGTGCCCGCAGGTAGCTCTGCACCCGGGAGGCGGGTGTTGGCGCCCCGGCTCCGCCCCTGCTGAAGGCAGCTTGCAGTCAGCCGGACGATGCCACGCAGAGAGCGGAGGCTAGCAGCCCCCTCGCTCCTCGGCCGGCGTAGCTCCGAGGTGCCACGCGCCCCGCAATACAAGAGGTCACTAGGCGCTATTGTAACTGCAGTGTATGGATTCTTCACAACACGTCAGTGTCCTGTGCTGCCCTGATTACGTCACAATTGTATACTGTGCCTGCCGGGCACTACCTTCTAGCCTGCCTCGCAGAATCGTTTACAAATATCAACGTTGCCCGCGCATGCCATCCGATGTGTCAATCGGTCCATCAATTACTGCCTTCCAGCTGCGGCTGCGTGAAATTTACAAGAACTCCCCAAATCCACGCCTGTAATTATTCGTGGCGCAGCAAAACATTTACATGGTTTCAACCTCTTCCCGCGCCTGCATTATATCACACGGACACATTCTCGTAGAGAGACAAACCGTACGGCTCTTCCAGTTGCACCTTAGCTACTGCAACATGTAATAACCGGTAGACTCTTCATCTACATATACATGCACAGTCCGCAAGCCACTGTACGGTGCATGGCAGATGGTACCCTGCATCACTACTAGTCCTTTCAAATCAAATGGCTCTGAGCGCTATGGGACTTAACATCTGAGGTCATCAGTCCCCTGGAGCTTAGAACTACGGAAACCTAACTAACCTAAGGACATCACACATACCCATGCCCGAGGCAGGATTCGAACCTGCGACCGTAGCAGCAGCGCGGTTCCGAACTGAAGCCCCTAGAACCGCTAGGCCACAACAGCCGGGCTAGTCATTTCCTTCCTGTTTCACTCACAAACAGAGCGAAGGAAGAACAACTGTCTATGACTCCGTATGAGCTCTAATTTCCCCTGTCTTATCTTCGTGGTCCTTCGGCGAAATGTATATTGGCGGTAGTAGAACCGTTATGTAGTCAGTTTCAAATGCCACCTCCCCGAATTTTATCAGTCGTGTTCCTCGAAAACAACGTGGCCTTCCATGCACGGATTCACATTTTAGTTCCCCTAAGCATCTCCACAACACTTGCACTTTATCAATCCACTGGTAACGAATCTGCTATTCCCTTCTGTTCGATGTTTTCCTTTAACCCGACCTGGTGCGCATCCCAAACACTCAAGCAGAACTCAAGATTAGGTCGCACTAGCGCTCTATATGCTGTCTCCTTTATAGATAAAAAGACACTTTCCCAAAATTCTGGAAATGAACCGAAGACGACCATTCGCCTCCCTACTACTTTTCTCGCAAGCTCGTTCCATTTCTTATAGCTTTGCAACGTTAGGCACAGATATTTAAATGATGTGACTGTGCCAAGCAGGAGAGTGCTAACACGGCATCTGAACATTATGGGTTCGTTTCTGCTACTCATCCGGACCACTCAAATTGTTCTACATTTAGAGCTATCTGCATCCACCACAGAAAAAGAAGTTTCATCTCAGTCATCTTGTATCCTCCAACAACCACTCAACTTCGGTGCCTTTTCGTGAACCGCAGCATCGTGAGCAAACAACTGCACATAATACTGTCCGCCAGACCATTTAAGTGTGCAGAAGACAGCGGTCGTATCACACTTCCTGGGGCACTCCTGACGATACCCTTGTTTTCGACGAAGACTCGCCGTCCACTACAACGTACTGCGTGTTATTACTCAAGAAATCTTCGAACTTCTCGCAAACATGGGAGCATATTCCATATATTCGATCCTTCGTTAACAGTCTGCAGTGTGGCATGGTGTTAAATTTTTTGGGACATTTAGAAATATTGGTGTCTGCCGGTTGCCCTTCATCCATTGTTGACAGCAAGCTTACGTTCGCACGAGCGATGCTTTCTAAAACAATACTGATTCGAGGACGTAAGCTTTTCTTTCTCAAGCAAATTTATTATATTCGAAATGAGAATATGTTCAAGAATTCTGCGAAAAACCGATGTTCAGCATATTGGTCTGTAATTTTGTAGCCCGTTCTTTGCCCTTCTTGTATACAGGTGTCACTCGCTTTTTTCTAGTCGTTTAGAACTTGGCGCTGGGCGAGAGATTCGCGATAAACGCAAGCTAAGTAAGGGGCCAGTGCTGTAGAGTACTCTTGTAAAGCCGCCTATGGATTCCATCCGGACCTGGAGATTCACTATTTTTCAATTCTTTCAGTTGTTTCTCTATGTCAGGGATTCTTATCGCTACGTCGTCCACATTGGTGTCTGAGCCATGATGTAAAGGCTGTCTGTCTGCACGATTCTTCTTAAAAACGGAATTTAAAACTTCGGCTCTCGTTGTGGCATCTTCTACTGCCACACCAGACTGGTCAACGAGTGACTGGATGGAAGCCTTAGAACCGCTTAGCTATTTTATGCACGACTAAAATTTCCTACGTTTCTCCAACAAAACAATATACACGCAAGTGAGAGACTGATAAGTAAAGTGAACAAGAGAGCGAAATATTGTATTTTTAATCTTCTGCCGCTAACAATCCAAAACATTCAATGCTGTTTTTTTATATAAATAGATAATAGAATAATTCAGTTAACAAGAATATAATTGATTAAATTACAAAGGTGGTTTGCCCATACATTGTCATGGAGTTAGCAGCTTTAACACAAAGTTGTTAGTAGTAACAAGAGATTAGAGTTTTTCCATGTAAACTAGCACAGCATTCCCATCTAGTGAGCTAAGTAGGAAGCTCAATTCACACAGTCTCGTGAGATGAGCTATGATCCGCTGAATTACAGAGCAAAAAGGCTAACGTCGATTTGCAGTGGGATTTTGAAATATACTGTGCTCGAGTATTAAGAAATACCTCGAGGGAAACGATTTATTGACAAAGAGTACACATTGTTTCAGAAAATATCGTTCTTTTGAAACATAATTAGCGCTTTTTTTCTCATGAAATGAGTTCTATCGCCAGGTGATGTTAGACTGATTTCACATTGATAGATTTCCAGGCGGCTTTTGACGCCGTTCCTGAAAAGCGACATTTAATTAAACTACGTGCCTGTAGAGTGACTCAATTCGTGATTTCCTGTCAGAAAGGTCACTGTTCGTAGTAACTGATGGTAAATCATCGAGTAAAACACAGGTAATAACTGGCGTTTCCCAAGGAAGTGTTACAGGCACTATGCTGTTCCTTATTTACATAAACGTTTTAGGAGACAATGTGAGTAGCCCACTTACCGGCCGCTGTGGCCGAGGCTAGAAGCCGTCTCTGGCGGGGAGTGAGTTGCTGTTTCAGACGAGTTTAATAATTCTCGAGTATCCGTTGAATGCATGACAAAGTTAAGACCTTTAGTGGGTTTCTCTTCAATTAGTATTGATTTCCCATGGGCCCTGCACTGAACGGACCTTTCGCAAAGTGTAGCGAACAAACCGACAAGTATGACGTCACAAGCTCTTATCGAGGCTGGTATTTCTCGTGGGCCCCACTGACGCGCCAAGTTCACACAGCCAGGCTGAGTGGGTCATGGGCTGACAGCATGCCTCCGTTTTGGTGGGTGACGGGAGCTTATGTGTCTTGTGGGAGGGGGGGGGGGGGGGGAGGAGGCGGGTCTATGTGTCTATCAGGTCGCGTGTAGCGCTGGCTGACTCCCGATGGCTTGGTGGGTCTTAGTTCCTCTTCTGGCCCTTCAATGCTGCGGCTCGACCCTCTGGCATGTGATCCTGTCAAGACGAACAGTGATTCTGTAGCGTCCTCAAGACGGAAGCTGACGCTATAATGGATACCGACTACATTACTCGCCAATTTGCTGACCTATCCAGCCGTACGGCCAGTTTTTATTTGCATCAAAGTGGGTTTGATGCAATGCCGCCGCCGCTAATGTTACGTACGGTGTGTGCTGAAATCTCGCTGGTTCTGTTAACTAGTCAGGCACTGACCAGCCGATGAGCATTGGCTCCCGTCAGGTGCCGTGGCGTAATTCTGTGCCCGTGTATTGTGACAAGGGTCCTTTGTACGGCATTTCGCCCTCTTGCTTTGGCTCACACCGTTAAACTATGTTTCATCGTTTCTCTTTGAAGGATGCACTTCTGCACATCGCAGATTTAAATATTGCAAGACTTAGAATAAAAAAAAAAATGTTTGAAATGGCTCTGAGCACTACAGGTCTTAACACCTTAGGTCATCAGTGCCCTTGACTTAGAACTACTTAAACCTAACTAACCTCTAAGGACATCACACACATCCATGCCCGAGGCAGGATTCGAACCTGCGACCAGAGCAGCAAAGTGGTTCAAAATGGTTCAAATGGCTCTGAGCACTATGGAACTTAACATCTGAGGTCATCAGTTCCCTAGAACTTGGAACTACTTAAACCTAACTAACCTGAGGACATCACACATCCATGCCCGAGGCAGGATTCGAACCTGCGACCGGTGCGGTCGCTCGGCTCCTGACTGAAGCGCCTAGAGCCGCTCGGCCACAACGGCCGGCAACGTAGATTACAGTGGCCTTATTTTACATATAGGTCATCACTTGTAACATGATCACTTTGCAAAAGTATATTTCTTAATAGGTGTGGATTCTTTTTCCAGATCCTACGAGTTCGTTGAGTAATGAAAAAGAGAATGTTCGGTACACTCAGTCAACTTTTTGGAAAATGCAGAAACCATTCATTCTGGTGACAATACCGATGAATTCAGTTTGTTTTAACATTACCTTTCTCCGAACCTGGTTGTGGAAAAATATGTATAAATATTAGTTTCGTAAGTAAAAAACACCTTTTTCTTGCTGCAGCGTCTTTTGTTAGTTTCAGGCGCGTTTCGCCTTCCTTCAGTAGAATCTGTAATGGTACAGTTTTGTTTTAATATGCGATATTTCTAGATTATAAAACAGTTCACGTCTTATTTCTTTCCACAAATAAATGATTACTTACAGTTATTCGAGTTTTTGGTTGTCGTATGCGTTTCCTTTCGTTTGGTCACATGCTGGAGGTCACACCGTAACTTTACTTACGAAACGTAGGAAAATTTTAACGTTACGAACTTTTTTCTTCACAGTTACATGTTTTTTGTGTTAATTGATGTGGAACTCTGTTATTCTTCTGTCACTATCTGTTGACATCTTACAGGAAGCTGCGATTTAAAGTTGTAACTAATGTGTTCACATTATGTATCTTCCTATTTGGTTTGTTTATGTTCTTTTGCCAGCTTAACGAAGCTGTCGAAGACTTCATTTAAATATCCGCACACAGCACGACTGTTATGTGTGGGTGCCCTATCGTGCTGCAACCACATGCGTAGCCGTATGTCCAGGGGAATACCTTCCAGCGGGCCAGGTAGCGTTTCTTGCAAAAAGTGAAGGTAATTTGCCCCGCTACGTCGAGAAGGTAGACGGATCAATCCAATGAGATGGTCACCCGCAATGCCTGCCCAAACGTTGAGCGAAAATCGTTCCTGGTGTCCGTGGCCGTACGTGACGTGAGGATTCGCCCTTGCCCAGTAATTAACGTTTCGAGAGCTGTAAAGGCTATTCCAATGGAAGGTGCACTAGTCGGTAAACAGCACAATGGCGAGGAAGTCGGGACCTCGTGCAACACGTCGCGGAAACCACCGGCAAAACCCTATCCTGTGTTCATAGTCCGCGACAGGATTTAGGTCTTGGACAGAGTGGAAACTAAACGGACGCTGGCTGTCATTGCTCAAAACGTCCCAGAATAACCGATGAGTGACCGCCATGTCGTGTCCAACCGCTCGTGTACTTGTCGTAGGAGCTTCCTAGAAGCACTGGAGAACAGTCTCTTCAAATGCAGCATCGCGTCGTGTTCGAGGTCTTCCGGCATCACTATGATATTCCGCTAACGACCGTGTCTCGCCAAGTCGCCGGTGAGTTGCTGTAAACCTTTGCGGTTGTGGGCAGTTTCTTGCTGGGTACCGTTCCTTATACAACCGTCGATCTTCATGCACATTACCGTAAGCTAGTCCATAGACAAAAACATTTCTCCTTGCTTTTTTTTTTCAAAGAAAATTCCGAACTGGCTGTATGAATGATTTTTATTAAATCTGCGTCCGGTTTCGCACCACTTATTGGTGCACCCTCAGGCAATCTGTAAAAAATAATATAATATTATAAGAGCTCGTATAAACGATTCGATCCCCCAATTCTGAGGTATAAATTAAACTTTTAAACAACCAGTTTTTGAATAAAACAAGAAAGTACTCACATACGCTATTTATTACATAGTAACGTTGAACATTGCCCTATAGACACTCCCCGCCATTCACGTCCAATATACCGTCATCTGGTGGAAGCGGTAGTTAAAATTTAAATTTTTTTTAAATAATGGGAGCGGCAATGACCTAGAAAATAAAAATAAGTACGGTGCTGATAAAACTCCCATAAACACGAACGACGAAGAGCGGAACGTTAGTGTGAACAAACAGCGGAATTAGGGCCATGTAAACATATCAGAACAGGAGTCAGTGCTCATCGGCTGGTCAGTGCCTGGCTAGTTAACAGAACCAGCGAGATATCAGCACACAGCGTACGTAACTTTTGCGGCGGCAGCACTGCAACAAACCCACTTTGATGCATATAAACACTGACCGTACGGTTGGGTACGTCGGCGAGTAATCGAGTCAGTATCCACCACAGCATCAGCTTCCGCCTTGAGGACGCTACCGATTCACTGTTTTCTTGACATGATCACATGCCAGGGGATCGAGCCACAGCATTGATGGGCCAGGAGAGGAACTAAGGCCCACCAAGGCATCTCGAGGCAATCAGCGCCACACGCGGCTACACAGATTTCCTACCCCCCCTCCCAGACACATAGGCTCGCTTCACCCACCAAAACGGAGGCATGCTGTCAGCCCATGCCCCACTCAGCCTGGCCGTGTGAACTTGGTGCGTCAGTGGGGCCCACGAGAAATACCATCCTCGATAAGAGCTTGTGACGTCATACTTGTCGGTTTATCCGCTACACTTTGCGAACTCTCGGTTCTGTGCAGGGCCCATGGGAAATCAATACGTAACTGAAAAGGAACCCACTAAAGATCTTAACTTTGCCATGTACCGTCGAGAGTTTGCATGCATTTAAACGCGCACTCAATAATTATTAAACTCGTCTCAAACAGCTACTCACTCCCCGCCGGAGACGGCTTCCAGCTTCGTGAAGACCTGCAGTGCCATGTCCGTGACGTACGGGCCGCGGCTTGTCTTTCACGAGGTCCTCGACGCATCAGCTCCTGACGTAGCTGGACCGCCGGCCGCGTATGTTTGTTTACTACGCAAGGTTGCTCCGCGCCTCAGCTGTACTGCGCTTGGAGCAGCAGCTGCAGGCGTTTCCATGACAACGCTTGACCGCCAAGTTCTGTGGGTCTTTCAGTCTCGCCAGATGTTGATACGAAGTATTGCAAGGAAATGAAGGGATTACACTGTCATCGAGTGGCTTTTGACTCGTCCCGACCCGCCTTCCTCTACGAGAAAGCACTCACACCGTCTACAGCAGAAATTCAGAAACAAGGCTAGAATGCACTGCTGTCACATTTATAGCTTCACCATATCTGTTTATAATTGCTTGTTTAACGCAATAACTGAGACTGGGTGACGGTGTCTGGTTTGAATATTTTCATTTTGCGGGAACCGTAGGGCGGTGTGTTCAATTGTTAAAAACCATTCAACAGCCACGATTCCATTTTTTTTAAAATTTAAGACAACCGAAACAGACTGTGTTGCCATCTTCAGGTCTTAAAAGATGTCAGGGTGAGCTGTAGAAAGCTGAATGTGGATCTAACAGCTGTCAGAGAGTGGATGAAAGTTTTGATGTTCAGCTGACTTGAGTTTTGGTGTAAAAGTTGTTTGGAGGTGTTCATGGAAGAGTGAGGGGTAAGAGGTTGTGGTACTGTTTTGATAATAATCGTATGTTGGATTCTCATTCTGATATTTTGTCTACTAACTTAAACATTAAGTTGTTTGTTATGTGTACCTGATCATTCAAAAGGGTATGTATTTAACATGACAGGCAAGTGAGTGTATGAACCAAAGTTAATGTAAGAATGCTAATATGAGTAAAATTTTATACTCATCTTTTTAGCAGTTCCGTATTTCAGGCACGTTGTCTTCGGTGCCTAGTAATGAAATAGACGCCCTGGATTTTATATTTCAGGGTAAAGAAGCTTTTTTACAATTACACTGCACTTATTAAAGTGCATACTTCTGGTTTTTGTTATAACACTGGAGATTTACAATAAGTGTGGCTTTTACATTAGAACCACTTTTCACAGAAAACATATATAAAGACAAAAACAACATTCGCACATACGTGCTGCCAACTACAGACTGAGACAGAGAACACGCGCTTGGCGCACAAGCTACGTGAAAGATGTCGACTCGTCAACGACTGTACTACCACTACCTGAATTGTTGCGGATTTTATTTCTACATATCATATGACCTAAAGACGGTAATATCTCAAATTAACATATGTATTGATTTCGTGTTTTTCAATAGTGAACAAGGTAAACAGATCTACATCTTTTAAAGTTTACAAAAAATATGAGAATGAAATTAGTAACGTTCGCAGTTTTAAATAATTACGAAATAGAACTTTTTTTCATTTGCCACGTGTATATGATAGTAAATACTTCTTCAACAACATGGTTGTATTTCTGGGAGTCAAATACGATTTTGAAGCAAAACGTAATTTATATTTAGAGAATAAATAAATTGCCTGAACAGTTACTTAAATCATATTTTGGAAAATATTTGAATTAATAATTAAGTTTTTCAGCACAACATTTCGTCACAGAACTACGCAATATTACCATTACTTTATGGAAAAATTTTAGAAGATAGAAGTTTCAGCAAATTCAACAATATATAGCGTAACTATTTGGGGAACATGAATCTAATAACAAGTTGTTTTCGTGGCCATCATCCCCGACAAGCACAGAAATACTCAGTTTAGAAATAAAAACCGCAATTTTCTATCTGCAATGTATTTTACTTGTTCCAGACCAGTTTCGCATTCTTCTTTAAGGCATCTTCAGTGAGATCTAGGATGATACAGTTTTGGTTTTGTTTGATAAGCGGTCCACTTTTTAAAATTTTTATTTATTTATTTTTTACGTAAACAGGTCTCTGATGATCAACAAGTGTGTGCGGTCTCTTGTAATAATTTCCTGCAATATACAACCCCCGCCGGCGTTCCTCCCCCCCCCCCCCCCCTCCACTCCCAAGTGCCAGGTCTTTAATCAGAATTCGTAAGGACTACGACACAAAAGATATGGCAATGGAACGATATTTTCCAAGGAAGCAGGATTGTTAATTGTTATTTCAATCCTGGATTATGAACATGTATTTTAGGTGTGATTGTAGGAACTGATAGCTGAGTAATCTGCAAGTACTCGGTAGGTAGAAGAAATATTTACATTGAGAATGCTGTGCATTACAGTTTCCGCAGCTTAACATTACTCACAGCCCTCTTGCGCTGCAAAGTGTCATACATTTATGTAAAACAACTCATTAAATAAGAATAAAAGAAGAGCAAATATGCCACATTACAGACGAATATAACCAACGTCTGTCGTTGCGGAATCGTAAAATACTCTCCGTGCCCAAACATAATAGCGTTCTATGAGTGGGGAAAACTTCACTCTGTAAAACAGCATTGATTTACTAGGTACACCATATTTCTCAAATAATGGTCTCTGGTGAAGAGGAATTTTCCATTTGCTAAGGTTTCCAAAAATTACTAGCTTTGTTTCACTCTCTCGACGTATAACAAAAATGTTGTCACATGAAACCTCTTTTCAAGTAAGTACATCTACATACGTACTCCGAAAGTCACCGTTAGGTGCGTGGCGGAGGGTACCCTCAACCAGTTTTCTTTCCTATTCCATTCGCAGACAGAGCGAGGGAAGAACAACTATCTATGTGCCTCCGTAAGAGCCCAAATTTCTCGTATCTTATCGTCATTGTCCTAACGTGAAATGTGTGTAGGCTGCAGTGGGATCGTTCTCCAGACAGCTTCAAATGCCGGTTTTATAAATTTTCTGAACAGTGTTCCTCGGAAAGCACGTTGCCTCCTCTCCAGAGATTCCCATTTGAGTTCCAAAAACATCTCCAAAACACTTGCCTGTTGTTGGAACCTACCGGTAACAAATCTAGTAGCGCGCCTCTGAATTGCATCGATATCTTCCTTTAATCCGACCTCGTGCGGATCCCAAACACTCGAGCCGTACTCACGAATATCTCAAACAGCGTCCCGTGTGCGGTCTCCTTTACAGATGAACCGCACCTTCCCAACATTCTCTCAATAAACCCTACTACGATGCTCACATGCTTGCTCCATTTCATATAACTTTGCAACGTTACAGTGAGATTTTTAAAAGTCATGTCTGTGTCAAGCAGGACACTGATAATACTGTATCCAAACATTATCAGTTCGTTGTTCCTACTCATCCGCACTAACTTACATTTTGCTACAGTTTTTTTTTTTTTTTTAGCTAACTACCATTCATCACAACAACAAGAAATGTTGTCTAAGTCAACTTGCATCATCTTACAGTCACTCGTTTTCTACGCCTTCAGTATGCCACAGCATCGTCAGCAAACGACTTCTGAGTACTGGCCACCCTATCTGCCAGATCAGTTGTGTATACAGTAAATAGTATGTGTCCTATCACGCTTCCCTGGGACACTCTTGACGGTATCCTTGCCTCTGACGAAGTATTATGTTGAGTACTTCTTGATCGATGAGATCCAGCGCGTAATGGTCTATGGTTAGTGTTAATCAGATACAAAAGTGGCTTTGTATCTGCCAGAAGCAAGTGTGATAGTTCCAGTAACATTCTCAATTTCACGTAGTAACTTACTTCCTGCGAATTGAAGAATTATTTTAATGAGTCCAAGTTTGGCGCAGGAACGTCAAGGAAAATAAATAATTCGTATCCGAAGGAGACGCCAACTCTTTTCTAAATGTGTGTGAAATCTTACGGGACTTAGCTCCTAAGGTCATCAGTCCCTAAGCTTACACACTACTTAACCTAAATTATCCTAAGGACAAACACACACACCCATGCCCGAGGGAGGACTCGAACCTCCACCGGGACCAGCCGCACTGCTCGGTTAATCCCGCGTTAACTCTTTTCTAGTTCAGTTAATATGGGTGAGACCAGCCAAAAAGAAGGCTAACAAACAGAAGGCTAATCCCTTTAAGGTGACAAAGACACTATTATCAAGACCTCACCGGGTTTGAACGAGGGCTGTAATAGGATTACGAAAAGCTGGATATTCCTTCTATAGCACTGCAGAAAGGCTTGGTAGGAATGTAACCTCTGTACCTGACTGCTGGCTGCGGTGTTCTCATCAACGTATAATCGCAAGAAGACCGGGCTTTGGAAGGCCACCTGGCACCACCGAGAGGCAAGACCGTTGTGTTCGGTTCATAGCTCTGGTGCATCGTACTGCATCTGCTGCAGTAATTTAAGCAACAGTTGGCACAACGAACTGTTATAAATCGCTTACTTCTAGGACAGCTCCGTGCCAGACGTCCTGTAGCGTGCATCCAACCGACTCCAAACAACCGCCCTTTGCGACTTCCCTGGCGGCAAGTGAGAGCTCATTGGTGGGCAGGTTGGAGATCTGTTGTGTTTTCTGACGAGAATGGTTCTGCCTCGGTGTCAGTGATGATGGTGTGTTGGTTAGAAGGCCAGTTGAGGACCTGCATCTAACGAGTCTGCGTGCTGGACACACTGGAGTTATGGTCCAGGGTGCTATTTCGAATAACAGCAGGAGCACTCTTGTGGTTATCCCATGCACCATTACTGCAAAACTCTACGTCGATATGGTGATTCTCCTTTGTGTTACCATGCAGGAAAAGCATTTCAGAGGGGTGTTTCACACACATCAAGAAAAGTTTTGCATCACCTCTGTTCCGAGATTTCCGGAACCTGTGCAGAAAATTGGAATAGAGATCAACATAAACATCGTTTCCGCCCTTTTTATTGCTCAGGAAAACCACACATTGCATGTTGTGCCACCATGCAGCGAGACCTTCAGAGGTGTTGGTCCAGATTGCTGTAGACACCGGTACGTCTAAAACGCAGTAGCACGTTCTCTTGCATTGATGGGAGCCTGTACTCGTCGTGGCATACTATCCACAAGTTCGTCGAGGCACTGTAGCCCAGATTGTCCCATTCCTCAACGGTGATTAGGCGTAGATCTCTCAGAGTGGCTGGTGGGTCACGTCGTCCATAAACAGCCCTTTGCAGTCTATCCCAGGCATGTTCGATGGAGTTCATGTCTGGAGAACATGCTGACCACTCTAGTCGGGCGATGTCATTATCTTGAAGGAAGTCATTCACAAAGTGCATGTTGGTGGCGCGAATTGTCGTCAATGAAGACGAATGCCTCGCCAACACGCTGTCCATATGGTTGCACTATCGGCTGCAGGATGGCATTCACGTATCGTACAGCAGTCAGGGCGCCTTCCATGGCCACCAGCAGCCCCACATAATGCCACCCCAAAACATCATGGGATCTCCATCTTGCTGCACTCGCTGGAAAGAGTGTCCCTGTGCAGACCGACTAAGTGCAACAGACTTGGAATATTATGCGTACTCGTGTGCATGCTTGGATTCAACTTTCTGGCAGCTACACCGGTTATTAATGTACCAGCATTTCATATTTGCAATGACTTATGTCGCTCTTAGATTAACCTGCGATCTTGCACTTTTAATCCTGTTACCTTAACAAATCAATTCACGAAATTTCATTACCATACATACATTAATTTTTTAGTGATGAGTTTTTTCCTCCAGTGTATTTTTACTTGAAGCCTAAGCAATCGTATAATAGTTTTTAGTAGTTGTTGATAACTATTAAAGAAAAGTTAATCTGTTTCTTACAAAAAGATGATATCGGTATTTAAAAATGTTAGAAGTTTTAATCATACACTCGAGTAGTCTCATCATTTAAATTATTACATATGAGTGTGTACTTATAGGCCCTGGAAACTTTGGTATCCTGCTTAGTATTAATGAACTTGAACATCTAACTGTACATACCTTAAAATGAATTTTCCACTTTGCAGCGGAATGTGTGCAGATACTAAACTTCATGGCAGATTAGCACTGTGTGCCGGACCGAGACTCGAACTCCAGACCTTTGCCTTTTGTCGGCAGCTGATCTACTGACATCTATCCAATTACGACCCACGGTCCTGGTCGGTAAGGAACTTGTCCGAGAAAGGAAAAGGTCTGAGGTTCGATTCCCAGTATAGTATGCAGTTTAGTGTGCCGTGAAGTTTAAATCAGTGCACACTCTGCCGTATACTGAAAATTTATTTTGGGCGGTGCAAGATATTTGAAATATTCATAAAATGGCTGTAAGCTATGGAGAAAGCTGAGTAGTAATATAAACCCGTACACAGAGAGAAAGGTGGAGCAATACGGTGAAACAGCAAGTGATAAGTTCTCAAATTAAAATGGACATGAGGCAAAGTTGCACTCTATTTCGTTTACTATTCAGTCTTTATATCGACGAAATAAAAGCAAATAAAGCAAGTTTCAAAACTAATATGAAAATTTAGGGTGAACGGATACCAAAGGTAAGAATGCCTTGTTATCCACAGTAACAGAGAGGATAAATTACTGTGTAAGGTGGCTATAATTTCGCAACTTACAAGAACTCATCCACATACTTTGCCCTGATCTACAAACACAATTACGTCTCATGTGATATGTTGTACATCGTATATATGAATATATAAAGGAGACTGACATTGTCACGTACGTCTTGTAAATAATTGTTAACCCTTATTGCATGGAAGGTGACGGAGTGCCTTTATTAACGGAACGGCGTAATGAATGATTGCCTATACTAGTAGAAGTGGGCCTTTATGAGAGGGGAGATTTGTCTGATGTGATAGAAGAAGAAACAGGAGTCGATTTAGAAGAGATATAGCAAGCAGTATTAGAAACAGAATCAGAATTTGAAAGAGCTTTGGAGGGCTTAAGATCAAATAATCAGAAGGGATAGATAACATTTCATCAGAATTTCTAAAATTGTTGGGGCATGTGGCAACAAAACGACTATTCACTATAGTGTGTAGAATGTAAGAGTCAGATCACATACTATCTGTCTTTCGGAAAAATATCATCCATACAATTACGAAGACTGCAAGATGTGACAAGTGCGAGAATTATCGCACATTCAGTTTAACAGCTCACGCATCCAAGTTGCTGACAAGAGAAATATACAAAATAATGGAAAAGAAAAGTGAGGATGTGTTAGATGACGATCAATTTGGGTTTAGGAAAGCTTAAGGCACCAGAGAGACAATTCTGACGATGCAGTTGGTAGTGGAAGCGAGTCTGTAGGAAAATCAAGACACGTCCATAGCATTTGTCGACTTTGAAAAAGCCTTCGACAATGTAAAATGGTGCAAGATATTCGAAATTCTGAGAAAATACCGGTAAGCTGTAGGGAGAGACTGAGACTGATTGTATACAATATGTACAAGAGCCAAGAGGGAATAATGAGTGAACAACCAAGAACGAAGTGCTCGGATTAAAAAGGGTGTAAGACAGGGATGTAGTTTTTCGCCTCTACTGTTCAATCTGCACATTGAAGAAACAATGAAGGAAATAAAAGTAAGGTTCAGGAGTGGAATTAAACTTCAAGGTGAAAGTATTTGAATGATACTATTCGCTGATGACATTGCTATCCTGAGTGAAAGTGAAGAAGAATTTGAGGATCTGCTGAATGGAATGAACAGTCTAATGAGTACAGAATATATATAATTGAGGGTAAATCGAAAAAAGGCAAAAGTAATGAGAAATAACAGAAACTGGAACAGCGAGAAATTTAAAACAGGTTTAATAGTTGCGAAGTAGATGACGTTAAGGAATACTGTTCCCGAGGCAGCAAAATAACCAATGACGGACGGACCAAAAGCAGGCTACCACTAGCAAAAAGGGCATTCATAGACCAAAGAAGGCTACTAGTATCAAAAATAGACCTCAGAGGATGTATGTTTGGAGCACAGCATTATATGGTAGTGAAACATGGACTGTAGGAAAACCAGAATTGGAGCGAATTGACGCATTTAGAATGTGTTGATACAGACGAATGTTGTGAACTAGGTGAGCTGATAGGGTAAGAAATGAGGAAGTTCAGCAGAATCTGAGAGGAAAAAAATACAAGGAAAACACTGACATGGAGAAGGGGCAGGATGATAGGACATCCGTTAAGACATAATAGAATGACTTCCATGGTACTAGAGGGAGCTGAAAAGGGCACAAACTGTAGAGGGAGACAGAGATTGGATTACATCCAGTAAATAATAGAGGACGTAGGTTGCAAGTGTTTCTCTAAGATGAAGAGGTAGGCACAGGAGAGGTATTCGTGGCGGAGTGCATCAAACCAGTCAGAAGACTGATGACTGATGACTGTCGGTATTTTGTCGGACAAGAAAATTCAACCGACGAGTTAATAGCAAATAAAACAGGAAAAAGAAGGATCCCAACCCAGACTAGACTATTACGTGTGTGTCGTTAACTGTTCGCCGCATTGACCTATGTGCAAGTTCGCCTGGTGGCTCTATTCCAGGTCACTCACTCCACCTGCAAACGTACGACTGCAGTTTCCATTTCAGCCACGTATACTACGGCAAGAGCCTCAATGTCTCGCAGTTACGTACGACGGCACAGTAAGTGGCCCGTAGCGAGCACGCTAGCCGCGTGGCTCCGGCCCCTAGGGAAACTCGGCGCGGCGCGGCGCGGCGTACCGTCGGTAGCACGGCAGAGGAGCGAACGGCGGGAAGGGAAAGGGAACTGAACAGAACAGGTAGTGTGTGTCGGTGCAGGCGGTCGCCGTTGCGCTGCGCGTATTGATCCAAAGCGCGGAGCCTAGGCGGCTGCAGCGTTCATTCAGGCGCCGAGCGCGGACGCGAGCGCGACCCTGAGCCGCGGTCGTGGCGTGGCGTGGCGCGGCGCGGAGCACCCGACCACGATCGCTGACGATCTACCGCCACGGTACTCGCGCTTGCAGCGGAGTCGAGGATACCGCCTGACGGTTGCCGCCGTGCCTTATGCGCCCGTTGGAGAATAGTGTCTATCGTGACGGTCAACATAGTCCACTTATGATACAATCGTGTCTATTAGTTAAAGGATCCACAGAGCATTTGGGACGGTGGTGAACAATATCGTGTCCACAAAACATTATGAAACTTCGCTTCTCTGTTACTGACAAATGCTTCGCTACGTGCCCAGACACTTGAACTGTTGTTATTGTTGTGGTCTTCAGTCCTGAGACTGGTTTGATGCAGCTCTCCATGCTACTCTGTCCTGTGCGAGCTTCTTCGTCTCCCAGTACCTACTGCAAACTACATCCTTCTGAATCTGCGTAGTGTGTTCATCTCTTGGTCTCCCTCTACGATTTTTACCCTCCACGCTGCCCTCCAATACTAAATTGGTGATCCCTTGATGCCTCAGGACATGTCCTACCAACCGATCCCTTCTTCTATTCAAGCTGTACCACAAACTCCTCCACAATTTTATCCAATACCTCCTCATTAGCTATGTGATCTACCCATCTAATCATCAGCTTTCTTCTGTAGCACCACATTTCGAAACCTTCTATTCTCTTCTTGTCCAAACTATTTAACGTCCATGTTTCACTTCCCAACATGGCTACACTCCGTACAAATACTTTCAGAAACGACTTCCTAACACTTAAATCTATACTCGATGTTATCACATCTCTCCTTTTTCAGAAACGGTTTCCCTGCCATTGTCAGTCTACATTTTATATCCTCTCTAATTCGACCATCATCAGTTATTTTCTTCCCCAAATAGCAAAACTCCTATACTACTTTAAGTGTCTCATGTCCTAATCTAATTCCCTCAGCATCACCCGACTTAATTCGAATACTTTCAATTATCCTCGTTTTGCTTTTGTTGATGTTCATCTTATATCTTCCTTTCAAGACACTGTCCATTCCATTCAGCTGCTCTTCCATGTCCTTTGCTGTCTCTGACAGAATTACAATGTCATCACCGAACCTCAAAGTTTTTATTTCTTTTCCATGGATTTCAATTCCTACTCCGAATTTTTCTTTTGTTTCCTTTACTGCTGGCTCAATATACAGATTGAACAACATCGGGGAAAGGCTACAACCCAGTCTCACTCCCTTCCCAACCACTGCTTCCTTTTCATGCCTCTCGACTCTTATAACTGCCATCTGGTTTCTGTACAAATTGTAAATAGCCTTTCGCCCCCTGCCACCTTCAGAAATTGAAAGAGAGTATTCCAGTCAACATTGTCAAAAGCTTTCTCTAAGTCTACTAATGCTAGAAACGTAGGTTTGCCTTTCCTTAATCTATTTTCCAAGATAAGTCGTAGAGTCAGTATTGCCTCACGTGTTCCAATATTTCTACGGAATCCAAACTGATCTTCCCCGAGGTCGCCTTGTACCAGTTTTTCCATTCGTCTGTAAAGAATTCGTGTTAGTATTTTGCTGCCGTGACTTATTAAACTGATAGTTCAGTAATATTCACGTCTGTCAACACCAACTTTCTTTGGGATTGGAATTTTTATGAAAAATATCCGGATACCCGTAGGGCGACAATTATTGAACCATATTAAATAAAATTGACATAAGTTCTAAACGGTTTGCTTTAGGACGTTCAGACTATATGGTTGACCGCGGGGCATGATGGGAATTTATGTGGGCTGTATGGTTTGGTTTAGCGACGAAGCACACTTTCATTTTAATTACTTCGTCAATAAGAAAAACTGGCGCATTTGGTTGACTGAGAATCCGAATTTCGCGATCGAGAGGTCTCTTCACCCTCAAAAGGTGACTGTGTGGTGTGCAATGTCCAGCGATGAAACAATCGTTGCGATATTCCTTCATAGTACGGTGACTACCAAACGGTATGTGAAGGTTTTGGAAAATGATTTCGTCCCTATTATCCAAAGTGATCCTGATTTCCACAAGATATGGTTCATGCAAGACGGAGCTCGACCCCATCGAAGCATGAGAGTGTTTGATGTCCTGGAAGAGCACTTTACGGTACCCAGAGGCCACTAGCATGGGCCTTGATTGGCCGCCATATTCTCCAGATCTGAACAAACGCAACACCTTTTTGTGGGCTATATTAAAGATAAGGTATACAGCAATGACCCCAAAACAATTGCTGAGCTGAAAACAGCCGTTCAGGGGTCATCGACAGCATCGGTTTCGACAGTTCAGTGGATGATGCAGAATTTCGTACCCGGCTGCGGCACGTCTTCGCCAATGATGGCAGGAATATCGAAAATGTTATATCGTAAATGCGAATATTTGTAGTGACGTTTACATGCTGAATTATGTTCAAATGGCTCTGAGCACTATGGGACTTAACATCTGAGGTCATCAGTCCACTAGAACTTAGAACTACTTAAACCTAACTAACCTAAGCACTTTACACACCTCCATGCCCGAGGCAGGATTCGAACCTGCGACCGTAGCAGTCCCGCGGTTCCGGACTCAAGCGCCTAGAACCGCGAGACCACCGCGGCCGACCTGAATTATGTGTGTGCACGATAGTTGGTAACTAATTTAGGTTTTTTTCATATAGTTCAATACTGTCACCCTGTATCAGTGGACATTAATGTGGTGCGTGTCCAGCCTTCGCCTTTATGCCGACTTGAGCTACGACAGAGAAAGTTAAAATGACGTATCTCAGTGTGTATGGAGGCAGCCCAATCTTAGTGTCTATGGAGGCAGCCCATTCTTTGTCAATAGTCGAAACTAGAGAAGGTAGTGATGTTGGACACTGGTGTCTGGACTGAAGTCGACGTTCTAATTCAACCCACGTTGGGTTCAGATCGGGACTCTGTCTAGGCCATTCCCTTTCAGAAGTGTTATTGTACACAAACAATTGCCTCACAAATGCTTCTTTATGACAGGTTGCGTTGTCATACTGACACAGTCGCCAAACTGTTACTCTGCCATATGCATACACAGTGCTGTAAAATTTGTACATATTCTTCCACATCTAGCGTTTATTTAATCGCAATCAGGGGACCATATCCTAACCATGAGAAATACCCATAACACCACGTCCTCCGCACTTCACTGTTGTCACTACACATGATGGTAGATAACTTTCTCCAAGCATCTACCGAACTTTAAAAAAATTACTCGGGATGCCACAGGGTATAGCGTGATTCATTACACTAAATCAGTCGTTTCCAGTCGTCCACTGTCCAGTGTTGTCGATCTTTACAGCCGGCCGAGATGGCTGAGCTGTTCTAGGCGCTTCAGTCCGGAACCACGCGACTGCTATGGTCGCAGGTTCGAATCCTGCCTCTGGCATGGATGTGTGTGATGTCCTTAGGTTATTTAGGTTTAAGTAGTTCTAAGTTCTAGCGGACTGATGACCTCAGATGTTAAGTCTCATAGTGCTCAGAGCCATTTGAACCATTTTTCAATCTTTACACCAAATCAAGCGTCGCTAAGGACTGACTAGAGAGATGAGTGGCTAATGAGGAGCTGCTCAACTACTGTACGTCTTTCTTTCCAATTCCCAGGACATGGTTACCGTGATAGCTGGACTGCAACAAACAGTTATCATGCTAGCTGGACTGCTGATTGCACTGTCACGAGTGGTTCTATTCGCTGGTTTCATGTGATATTTTTACAATCACCGTCCTGTCCGTCAGAACAAGAAATCTATCTGGTCTTGGTTTAGCTGTGGTTGTTCCTTCCCGTTTCCTCCTCACAAATACGTCACTGGCAGTCTACTTGGGCAGTTTTCGAAGGGCTGAAATGTCCATGATGGTTTTGTTACGCAGGTGATATCCAATGGCTTTTCCACGTTCGAACTCACCGAGCTGTCCTGACAGCCCTGGTCTGCTGTTGCTGCTTCTGTGGTGGCATCACATTGCTACCTGTCTTCTTCCATATCGACAGGTCCGCCTCTCGTGACGTAAAGTGGTCAATTCCACATTACGTGCGGGCCTCCGTATACTTTTCATCATTTCGTGTACGCGAGCGCTCATTGCAAAGAAAGAAACACAAATTAACTAAAAACGGACTTACATTTCTACAGTATATTTATTGCTTCCTTACACGTATTTCATTTTTCAAAATTAATTTAATTTTGAGTCTCGAAACTTAAGAAACATACATTATGTGATCGAAAGTATGCGGACTGAAAATGACTTACAATTTCGTGGCACCCTCCATCGTTAATGCTGGAATTCAATATGGTGTTGGCCCATCCTTAACCTTGATGACAGCTTCCACTTTCGCAGGCATACGTTCAATCAGGTGCTGGAAGGTTTCTTGGAGAATGGCAACCCATACGTCTCGGAGTGCTGCACTGACGACAGGTATCGATGTAGGTCGGTGAGGCCTGGCTCGAAGTCGACGTACCAAAACATCCCAAAGTTATTCTATCGGATTCAGGTCAGGACTCTGTGCAGACCAGTCCGTTACAGGGATGTTATTGTCGTTTAACCACTCCGCCACAGGCCGTGCATTATGAACAGTTGCTCCATCGTGTTGAAAGATGCAAACGCCATCCCCGAATTGCTCTTCAACAGTGGGAAGCAAGAAGGTGCAAAAAACATCGATGTAGGCCTGTGCTGTGATAGTTCCACGCAAAATAAGAAGGGGTGCAAGGCCCTCCATCAAAAACACGACCACACCATAACACCACAGCCTCCGGATTTTAATGTTGGCACTACAGACGCTGGCCGATGACGTTCACCGGGCATTCGCCTTACCCATACCTTGTCATTGGATCGCCACATTGTCTACCGTGCTTCGACACTGCACACAACGTTTTACCACTGTTAAGTCGTCCAATGTTTACGCTCCTTAGACCAAGCGAGGCGTCGCTTGGCGTTTACCGGCGTGAAGGGTGGCTTATGAGCAGCCGCTCAACCATGTAATCCAAGTTTTCTCACCTTCCGCCTATCTCTGTGATGGTCTGGATAGATGTTTGCCTATAACACATTACGACCCTCTTCATCTGTCGGCGATCTCTGTTAGCCAACAGACGAGGTCGGCCTGTATTCTTTTGTGCTGTGCGGGCCCCTTCAAGTTCCTTCTTCACTATCACTTCGGAAACAGTGGATCTAGGGATATTTAGGAGTGTGTAAATCTCCCTACAGACGTATGACACAAGTGACTCCCAGTCACCTGACCACGTTCGAAGACCGTGAGTTCCGCGGAGCGCCCCATTCTGCTCTCTCAGGATGTCTAATGACTACTGAGATCGCTGATATGGAGTATTTGGCAGTGGGTGGGGGCACAATGCATCTAATATGGAAAACGATAGAATGTATGTTTTTGAGGGTGTCCTGAATCTTTTGATCACATAGTATATTTGTCCGTGAAAGACAATCCTTGAAAGATTTTTCTCTGATAGAGAGAATCTCAGCCATATTTCGTCTTACTACAGAACAGTACTCCGGAATCTGATGTATAATACGAGCATTATCAGAGAACCTAGACTAATCTCCAAAACGACGACAAACGTTACTGATTCCTGTAAATTTGAACGATTCCCTCTTCTTCTTTTTCTTCTTCTTCTTCTTCGTATTCTCAGAGGCGCCTTGATGCAGAAAAAATCCTTTATTGCGTCGTTTGGCGTCAAGATAGGATGCGTAACCTGTGATGAACGGAGGCATTGTCTTCTTTTTATGTCCCAACTGGTTTATTTTGGCCGTTTCCTTTTCAGTATTTGGCACGAGGCTTCTTTTTTGACGTCTCAGGCTTACTGAGCTCTGGTCATTGCGAGTTCATGAAAGTCCGGGGCGCAGCCGTCTCGGCCCCAACTCCTTGTTTGGACATTAGCGGTTACAGTTGGTTGTAACGAAGACAGCCATGGTTATCCAATTCGGCTCCAGGAAATATTCTATTGCAGACTCTCGTCACAGTTTTGCTGTTCATTACCTTGGAGAGAAAAACCTAAAGAAGCCCATTGTCTTGAAGTGAAGTGAACAACTGTTTGGGGCAGGAACGTTGCAGCATTCTGCTGGATGGTGCAAGTGGGGTCCTTGTCTCATCGGTGTTCTTTCCACTCATTCCACGCCTTTGCGACGTTAGTATCCACTATCTATGAAAGAACAATTAATCGACGAATCCGTATTAGATCTTTACTCTGGTGTATTACTGACATAGTTTTTAATAAGCGTCGCCAGCTTCACATTCAACTAAAAAGCAAGGTTAAAAAGTCTATATTCTGACACTGCAGATCTCGCCCTGTAACAACTCGATATCAAAAGAAAGTAATATGTAAGAACCGCCAAGAGAAGCTGACGAAATAAATTTTTATTCACTACGAGTTTCGATAAGGTCGTCATGAGGTAATATGCAACTGAGCGGCTAAAGCGTGTATTCATCATCCTGACGGCTGTTGATCTTACGGTAACACATCTTTATCTGTAATTGATTTCCAGGAGCATATTTTGTTGCTCTGGGCTACTTAAATGTCGTATGGGGTTGCGGCGTAAAATAGTGTTTGCGTCATGTAGTAATACTTCATAATCGGAGGTGTGTCAGTATTTTTATCTGGAACTCAAGCCACAGGATTTGCTTAATTAAAATGATGATAACGAGGACCAAGAAGTGTTGGAGAAGGTCATAATTGTATGTGTGGTGCATTTAGTATCTGTTCTTTGTCAGTATTTTCTGAGAACATTTCTCGTCGAAATTGTTCCGATTCTAATTTCACATTAATTATAAACTTTAGAGCAGTCGAAAGACACCATTGTCACTAGCCTATATGTGGAAATTTTGTGAATTAACATTAACAATAAATATAATCTTAAATATTAACTAATTTTTGATAAAAAAGTGGGCTCATCGTTTTAATAGAAAGTATAGTATTTTGATTCTCCGTTAAAGGTAGTTTAGACGTATTTGACTGGTGCTTTCACTGTAAATTTGATTTTAACAAACATCTAATTTTCTCAAAATTTGTTTCTGTGCTTCGGACAGCTATGGTTCCTAGTTTATCAATTACACACATGAGCCTGTGAGTTATCGTTCTTATTGTGGCTTCAAATAGTTAAATAAAAAAAACACATCCCGCAACACTGATCGAAACTGATAGTCATTGTTGGATTGTTTCACCATCAACCCTTGCTGGTACTTAAATATGACATTTTCAAATATATGCAAACTGAGGGCACCACCTGCACAGAAAGGTCCCACAGCACTCAGGGAAAACGAAAGAGCGGACCGGTGGACTGAAAACACAATGCAAACACTTCCAGATTAACATCTAGCTTCTTACAATGATCCTTAAAGTATCGCCAAAGAAAAGTCTCGAGAGAATAGGGAAAAACAAGTCAGAACATTAAAGCTGTACAGCTATAAAGTCACTTCTGTGAATCTCGCCAAGTCCCAGAACCCCTTCAACCAGCCGGCCTGAGTGGCCGAGCGGTTCTAGGCGCTACAATCTGGAACCGGGCGACCGCTACGGTGGCAGGTTCGAATCCTGCCTCGGGCATGGGTGTGTGTGACGTCCTTAGGTTAGTTAGGTTTAAGCGGTTCTAAGTTCTAAGCCCCATAGTGCTCAGAGCCATTTGAGCACCTTCAACCTATTAGCTACTCGACCTAATACAAGACTGCCACGGGATAATAGTACCCTCCAGGGCTAAATCACTGTTTATTGACTTAGAAAGTTACTAGCTCGTAACACAGTTCCCCTAGCATTTACCCCTTCTCAATTCCACTTTTCAGGATTCGGCAGATTTTATCTCAGAGTTTAACTTTGTGGCCGGATGCCCTTCCTGACGCCACTTGTGTCAAGATTAATTGAGGAAAGGATCTCATGTACACCATCTGTGTAAACGTATACGCCATCTGTGTAAACGTTTTTCTGTGTGTTATCTTATTTTATCTGTTCGCGAACCAAATTCTTTGAGGAGGAAGTTGGAGATTGACCCATCAGTGTAGAAATGACCGTGGAGAACCGCCTAAAACCCACCATCAGGCTAGTCAGTGTACCAGTTCACAGTCCTTCATCTGCCGCACAGATTCGATACAGGTCCGGCTCTCCTCCGTGTTTCGCATGCTGCCGCACTGCACGTTACGCTTTGCGATCAGGTTCTATCCCGTAACACAGTTACTTCCCTACAATCACTTTCGGATTACCTAAATTGACTACGTTCATCTACAAAACTCTGAGCTGCCGGTAATACACTGCTTCGTTGCTATTCTGTTTCTACCTTACCACAGCGAGGGTCTCCAATTTCGTTAGCAAGAACACGCTCTAAATTCGTAGACTATTTCATGCCTTCTATTCAATAAGCTCTGTGACTGCACAATTTTTGGCCTATTTCTCGATAGTGAAACCCCCAACAGTGGCGAAGGAAACAGACGTGCAAAGGTCTTTATACGGCTCCGCTCCCTTCGTCTGGACGCGATCTGAGAGTGATGGTGGTGGTTGGAAGTGAATGAGGGACTGCTAGACTTTTATATAAATTAGGGCTGGGATATATGTGACATTTTTTTTGCTATCGGACAGTTGGTACACTCATATAACTCGCAGAATTTTTTGCACTATAGGGGATTTTTCGCTGATAGTTACTGGCTGACAATTCCCTGAGAGATCTTCCGTAAGTGTCTGAGAGTTTGGTGAGAGGATATGTCGGATGCGTTTAGAGTAGGCTGAGAGTGTCCGTGAGAGCTGAGAGAACCCTCCACCGAAGCTTTTCTTTCATTGTTCTCGGCTTGAAGAAAGAGGCTGCGATGGAAGATCGTCGGGCTGCAGTTGAACTCTTAAACGTAAACGAACGTGTGAAGAAATACTACACATAACTGGTCTCAGAATTGCCGATACTACAACGCTCAAATCCATTAGTGTTATAACACCAATCTCTCTAGCATTAGCTACGTTTATTCTCTTCAATATTTGGAGGAGTAAGAATTTTGAACAAATAACACTATAAGAACTTCATCTTTCAAAATCCAAACAGGGCTGATAAATGGAGCATTTACGGACGTACATTTATTAGAACGTTTTTAATTGTATTGACTTAAGCAACGACTTGTGAACTGCTGAAGGTTATTCTTCAATAGCCGGCCGCTGTGGCCGAGCGCTTCTAGGCGCTTCAGTCTGGAACCGCGCTGCTGCTACGGTCGCAGGTTCGAATCCTGCCTCGGGCATGGATGTGTGTGATGTCCTTAGGTTAGTTAGGTTTAAGTAGTTCTAAGTTCTAGGGGACTGATAACCTCAGCAGTTAAGTCCCATAGTGCTGAGAGCCATTTGAACCATTATTCTTCAACACCCAATCAATAAACATCGCATCATATACAATGAAGCACCAAATAAACTGTTATAGGCATGCGTATTTAAAAACAGAGATACGTAAACATCCAGAATATGGCGCTGCGGTTGGCAACGCATCTATAACACAAGTTTCGCGCAGTTGTTAAATCGGTTACTGCTGCTACAATGGCAGGTCATCAAGACTTAAGCGAGTTTGAACGTGGTATTATAGTCGGCGCACGAGCGATGGGACACAGAATCTCCGAGGTATCGACGAAGTGGGGATTTTCCCGTACGACTATGTCACGAGTGCGTGAATATCAGAAATACAACAAAACATAGAATCTCCGACATCGCTGTGGGCAGAGAAAGATTCTGTAAGGACGGGACAAATGACGACTGTGGAGAACCGTTCAACGTGACACAAATGCAACCCTTGCGCAAGCGGCTGCAGATTTGAATGCCGGGCCATCAACAAATGTCAGTATGTCAACAAGTCAATGAAACATCTTCGATATGGGCTTTCGGAGTCGACGGCGCACTTGTCTACCATTTAGGACTGCACTACACAAAGCTTTACGCCTCGCCTGGGCCCGTCAACACCGACATTGGACTGTTGATGATTATAAACATGTTGCCAAGTCGGAGGAGTCTCGTTTCAAATTGCATAGAACGGATGGACGTATACGCGTATGGAGACAACCTCATAAATCCATGGACCCTGTATGTTCAGGCTGGTGGAGGCACTGCAATGGCGTGGGCGTGTGCAGTTGGAGCGAAATGAGACCCCTGAAACGTCTCGATACGACTCTAACAGCAGACACGTACGTAAGCATCCTGTCTGATAACCTGTATCCTTTCATGTCCATTGTAGATTCCGGTGGACTTGGGCAACTCCAGCAGGACAATGCGACACCCCAAACGTCCAGACTTACTACGGAGTGACTCCAGGAACATTCTTCGAGTTTAAACACTTCCGATAGCCACCAACTCGTCGCACATGAACATTATTGAGCATATTTGGGATGCCTTGCAACATGCTGTTCAGAAGAGATCTCCACCCCTGGTACTCTTAAACTTTTATGGACAGCGCAGCAGGATTCATGGCGTCAGTACCCTCCAACTCTACTTCTGTCCATGCCACGTCGCCTTGCGGCAGTTCTGCGTGCTCGGGTAGGCCCCACACGATTTAGGCAGATGTACCAGTTTATTTGGCTCTTCAGTGTAGATACAGCTGTATTACTTGAAGGTAAAAGGTAATTATCGGGATTTAAAACTATTACATTCAAACAAAACTTCTTTGTTTCTGTATGTTAACTAGTCTATCTTATAAAACTACCTTGCCTCATTCCTTGAAGTGTGCATATACCGGTAAATTTCTTCTATGGAGATGTTAAAAGTTGTAGCCATTCCAGCCAACAAACTTTGCTTCTTATGTCAGATCCTGTAGTCCAATAACTGTATATTACATATCGATGGCCTCTCCTCGGACAAGCTAATTAAATGCACCGCTTCGTTCTGAGTCCACATCCTAGCAACCTTCTTCACCACGTTTTTTGCTGACACTTCGCTGACGTTCACTCACAGTGCGTATCCATCAAGACGATAGTTTCAACTGTCCCTATAATGCTGGTACTCGTTTGTTGACCGGCTCGTTGCAGCGGGTAACGCGCTCGACACATATTCAGATTTTTATATTAACGAAAGATTGAGACTCTTCTGTGAATTTTTGTTTTGTTTTTGTTTGTTAATTCTATATAATACACTCCTGGAAATTGAAATAAGAACACCGTGAATTCATTGTCCCAGAAAGGGGAAACTTTATTGACACATTCCTGGGGTCAGATACATCACATGATCACACTGACAGAACCACAGGCACATAGACACAGGCAACAGAGCATGCACAATGTCGGCACTAGTACAGTGTATATCCACCTTTCGCAGCAATGCAGCCTGCTATTCTCCCATGGAGACGATCGTAGAGGTGCTGGATGTAGTCCTGTGGAACGGCTTGCCATGCCATTTCCACCTGGCGCCTCAGTTGGACCAGCGTTCGTGCTGGACGTGCAGACCGCGTGAGACGACTCTTCATCCAGTCCCAAACATGCTCAATGGGGGACAGATCCGGAGATCTTGCTGGCCAGGGTAGTTGACTTACACCTTCTAGAGCACGTTGGGTGGCACGGGATACATGCGGACGTGCATTGTCCTGTTGGAACAGCAAGTTCCCTTGCCGGTCTAGGAATGGTAGAACGATGGGTTCGATGTCGGTTTGGATGTACCGTGCACCATTCAGCGTCCCCTCGACGATCACCAGAGGTGTACGGCCAGTGTAGGAGATCGCTCCCCACACCATGATGCCGGGTGTTGGCCCTGTGTGCCTCGGTCGTATGCAGTCCTGATTGTGCCGCTCACCTACACGGCGCCAAACACGCATACGACCATCATTGGCACCAAGGCAGAAGCGACTCTCATCGCTGAAGACGACACGTCTCCATTCGTCCCTCCATTCACGACTGTCGCGACACCACTGGAGGCGGGCTGCACGATGTTGGGGCGTGAGCGGAAGACAGCCTAACGGTGTGCGGGACCGTAGCCGAGCTTCATGGAGACAGTTGCAAATGGTCCTCGCCGATACCACAGGAGCAACAGTGTCCCTAATTTGCTGGGAAGTGGCGGTGCGGTCCCCTACGGCACTGCGTAGGATCCTACGGTCTTGGCGTGCATCCGTGCGTCGCTGCGGTCCGGTCCCAGGTCGACGGGCACGTGCACCTTCCGCCGACCACTGGCGACAACATCGATGTACTGTGGAGACCTCACGCCCCACGTGTTGAGCAATTCGGCGGTACGTCCACCCGGCCTCCCGCATGCCCACTATACGCCCTCGCTCAAAGTCCGTCAACTGCACATACTGTTCACGTCCACGCTGTCGCGGCATGCTACCAGTGTTAAAGACTGCGATGGAGCTCCGTATGCCACGGCAAACTGGCTGACACTGACGGCGGCGGTGCACAAATGCTGCGCAGCTAGCGCCATTCGACGGCCAACACCGCGGTTCCTGGTGTGTCCGCTGTGCCGTGCGTGTGATCATTGCTTGTACAGCCCTCTCGCAGTGTCCGGAGCAAGTATGGTGGGTCTGACACACCGGTGTCAATGTGTTCTTTTTTCCATTTCCAGGAGTGTATGTCATGATGTTTTATATGTTAATGGCTCCGTAGGACGAGCGGTCTAAGGCGTTGCAGTCATGGACCGTGCGGCTGGTCCCGCCGGAGGTTCGAGTCCTCCCTCGGGCATGGGTGTGTGTGTTTGTGCTTAGGATAATTTAGGTTAAGTAGTGTGTAAGGTTAGGGACTGATGACCTTAGCATTTAAGTCCCACAAGAATTCAAACACATCTGAACTTTTTTTTTGCTCCTTAGCATTTTACTCCATAGCATTTTTGATAGGTAGAAATTTCGAAGAGGGCTGACTGCTCCTGCTGTTCGTTTAGAATATAAATCGGGTGATTTCTTCACTCAGAAACATGCCAGAGGCACATATTATTGCTACAAATACGCTGTTCTGTCGTTACTTTTATTTTATGCTTGCATGAGTGCGCCGAAATATATTACGAAGTTGAAACACTGTATAAACTGCGAAAAAGGCACGAATCTTGGACTTAATGTGGCTGCGCAGCACTCTCCGAGTACTCGCAGCTCTCCCGAGAATGTCGGTATAGTTTCTCTGGTCTGAGTGTACGGCGTGAAGCTCTCGAGAGATAGAGGTGACGGCGTACACGACAGTTCCAAACTCGCAGGGCGTGACTCTCTGAAAACTTGCCCCACTCTCGGACACTGCTGCGAGTTGTCTCTCGGCACTGTTTACACGACACGTATTACTCGCACAAGATCCCTGAGAGTGAAAAACTCTCACGTACATACGTAGCTTTAGGACAGAGGTGTGATCCCAGCCCGCCGCCGTCAGAAGGTGCGCCTGGGCGTACGCAACGTCACCCGCTGACGTGAGGAGCACAGGAGTAACTTGCAGAGAGTGCGTGTCACAGCTGATGAATGACAATCCTTCCACGCTGCTGGCCCTCCTCGGATCGCGCAGTATGGCACTGGGCAGGTCGGTACTCAAACCGTAGCATTCAACATCATAGTTGAAACTTCCTGGCACATAAAAACTGTGTGCCCGACCGAGACTCGAACTCGGGACTTTGCCTTTCGCGGGCAAGTGCTCTACCATGTGAGCTACCGAAGCACGACTGACGCCCGCTACTCACAGCTTTACTTCTGCCAGTATCCGTCTCCTACCTTCCAAACTTTACAGAAGCTTTCCTGCGAACCTGCAGAACTAGCACACCTGAAAGAAAGGATATTGCGGAGACAGGGCTTAGCCACAGCCTGGGGGATGTTTCCAGAATGAGATTTTCACTCTGCAGCGGAGTGTGCGCTGATATGAAACTGAGGTTCGCAGGAGAGCTTCTGTAAAGTTTGGAAGGTAGGAGACGGATACTGGCAGAAGTAAAGCTGTGAGTAGCGGGCGTGGGTCGTGCTTCGGTAGCTCAGATGGTAGAGCACTTGCCCGCGAAATTCAAATCCCGAGTTCGAGTCTCGGTCGGGCACACAGTTTTAATCTTCCAGGAAGTTTCATATCAGCGCACACTCCGCTGCAGAGTGAAAATCTCATTCTGGAAACATGATAGTTGTCGGAGACATGTGCCTGCCCTGAGTGGCGATTAGCGGCAACGTAGTCCACAAGTACTGGATGCAGTGACTTGGCAGCTAGGCAGCTATTATTCCGAACGCTGGTCCCAGTAAGGACCCTCAGGAGGCTGTCACCCAATAGGTGATTCGGCAGCGTAAAGGCGCCAGATAGTCTGCATACAATCTTCTGCATACAGTGTTCTGTAGCCTAAGTCCGGAGCAGGTGACTGCTTGCATTGTCGTCTACAGCAAGAAGTCTTCATTTGTCGGAGTAGCTTGACATCATATGCTCACCTGGATACTAACAGAGTTTATCTGAGACTACAGGGAGTGTTATACAAGTACTACCTATGCGAAAAAGATGGGCTAGCGTTTCCCTCTCGCGACATTTTACCCCAGGAAATAAAACAAGTCACCGCACTCGCTCCCCACCATGGAGCAATAGTTACTTCATTTGGGCTGCTCTCATATTTGGTCAGCTCGTCTGGGCTCTCTGCGGTAGCTGAAAGGTGTCTATACTTCTCTGTTTAGAAGCATCGGCTTACTGAATAAGCACTCTTGTACTCTGAATATGTCTTCGTACTTCTTGTTTGGTCATCATCAAGACAACAACTCTTCCTGTGGGGTAATTTTGTTACTTTGGCGCCACGCAGTTGAATGCTCCAGGCTAGGTCATGGTGTAACAGAACGAATAGGAACTCGCTTTTGCAAACACATGCTCCGCAGCTCGTGGTCGTGCGGTAGCGTTCTCGCTTCCCGCGCCCGGGTTCCCGGGTTCGATTCCCGGCGGGGTCAGGGATTTTCTCTGCTTCGTGATGACTGGGTGTTGTGTGATGTCCTTAGGTTAGTTGGGTTTAAGTAGTTCTAAGTTCTAGGGGACTGATGACCATAGATGTTAAGTCCCATAGTGCTCACAGCCATTTTTTTGCAAAACATGCCCATAAAACTGTCAATTATGCCAAGAGGAACGCTCTTAAAATCCAGCAAAGTTTTTACTTTGCACAAAAAGCTTTTCTTGGTGCAACACTATGCTTGGATTGGGGAAAGTCATCTTCAGCAGTCCAGGCTACCGACAAATCATTACCCTGTTGCACAGGTGCCAGATATTAGTTTTTGGGTTGGAGTTCTACGATTGTTGCACTTGCTCGGTCAATGCAGTGATGCTTTATGCTGGTTGTGGATGACGCTGGAGTTGTCCAGTGATGCTCGACTGGAGAGAGGTATAGAGTCAGCAGGTCAAGGCAAGATGTTGACACTCTGCAGACCATGTTGGGCTACAACAGCCGTATGTGGGCGAACGTTGTTCTATTGGAAAAAAACTCTGGAATGCTGCTCACGAATGGCAGCACAACAGGTTGAATCACCAGACTGCGGTGCCAGTGGGTGTGGGACAACCATGACAGTGCTGCTGCTGTCATGCGAAAGCGCCATCTAGGTGTAAGTCCAGTGTGTCTAGCCCGCTGACAGTTCGGTTGCCGGTCCTCAACTGGCATCTTTGTAACCAGCACACGACCAGCACTGGCACCGAGACAGAATCACTTTTCATCAGGAAACACTACAAACCTTAACCTGCCCTACAGCGAGCTCTCGATTGACACAAATGAAGTGTCTTTAGGTCAGTGGAAGGCATGCTCAAGGCGTCTGGCACGGATACTATCCTTGAAGTACCAGATTTGTAACTGTGCGTTGTGTCACTGTGGTTCCAATTGCTGCTCATATTGCTGCTTCTGATGCAGTACGATGTGCCATTGCTTACGCTGAACACTACGGTCTTTCCTCTAGATAGTGCCATGTAGCTGTCCGGATCCCGGTCTCCTTGCGACAGTAGATTCTCGTGACCACCGCTGCCGGCTATCATGTACAGTGGCTACATTCCTGCCAAATAGTACCGCTATAACACAAAAGGAACATCCAACTTCCCGTAGACCTGGTCCATGACCCCGTTTAAACTCAGTGACGTGTCGATAATGGCGTCTTTGTCACGTTATGGGCATTCTTGACTAACATCAACTCACCACGTACAACCTCAGAGATAGCGACTGCATATATTTAAAGCACACCTGAATGCATCCTCATAATGGCGCTGCTAGCGCCACTCTTTATGTGACCGGCACGAAATTTGAAGAGACACCATCTCTCAGACTGAGAAACAGGGCTACCAACTTTCCTTTACGTTGCACAATATCTTCTCGGTGTTGCTGCTTTTTCCCTCGGTGTATTATTGATGTAGAAATTGTTTAGAAACTATACGAATAAACTTCGCGCTATTTTAGAGTGTGCTTGGAGAGAAATTTGAACGTTTCCAATGACAAGGATCAACATATACCTACATATACACTCCACTATATTGTGTGGCGGAGGATATTTTGTACATCAGTGTCATTCCACCTTTCCCGTTGCAGTCACGAATGGTCTGTGCGAAGAACGATTATTGGTAAGCCTGTGTGTCACCTGGAATCCCTCTAATTTTTAAGTTCATGGTCTTCTCGCGAGATAGACATAGGACTCTTCTAGGAATGTACGCTCTCCGACTTTTAACAGTTAAACCGGTCCTTGATGCACAACGCCACGTTCGTAACGTCTGACAATGGAGCTGGATGAGCATCTCCGTAGTGCATAATAAATGAAGCTGTGAGGAAATCCGCTGCTCGCAATGGGATTTTCTGCGTTTTCTCTATCAGTCCTGTATGTTACCGATAAATGTACACCAATACAGTAGCTATATCAGACAGCGGATGCACGGTGTACCAGGTGCATATCCTTGGTTGACGGCGCATTGGTAAACAGATAATACGGCACGATGTGACCGCAAACTGTTAAAGGAATTTCAGTTTCTATTGATAGTTTCACTGACGCAGCGATTCACAGTTACGGTCAGCTCGAATTTGCAACGCGTATAATATCGATAATAATTAGCAGTTGCCTTTGCGATTTCGCTAAGAGTTAATTATGGAGATAAAACTGAATTAATTTTCCTTGTGTTTCCTTCGTATACGCTCGTTAATAGCGTCTGTCTCTGTGCAAGCTCCAGAGCTTCACGGTAATGTGGAATCCAATTAATGTTTCAATTTTGTAAAGATGAAATATGAAGAATGTGGCATGCAACCGAAATCGTTTACTATTCCCGAAGTCTTACATATATATTAGATAGATAGATAGATAGATATTCAGCGATCACAGGCCCTGTAGACCACGCGCTGCTTCCACAAACTGCCTCAATTTCTTCCTAAAAAAATGACCAGAGGCAGGATTCGAACCTACGACCGTAGCGGTCGCGCGGTCCAGAGTGAAGCTCCTTTTTTTTCTCAGTCTTGTATCCCACCCTTTGGTTGTCGTTGACGCTAATCAGATGAAGGTAGACTGCTCCACGATTGAGCTTCGTCTCCACTCACGGTGCACATGTTCTGCAAAGACAACCTTTGTTTTCCGTTGCATGTAAGATTACTGTCGGCTCTTCTACAGCAATCGACCTATGTAATTTACTGGTGTCAGATTCTTGCCATATCAAACTGCCCCTTCATGACCGTAGTGCTACACAAAGCGTGCTGCGGCACGCATCTGTTCTTCATTGCAGAGCTGCAAACGTGGGTGAGCTCCACCTACTCTTCAGCACGGTCAAAACGGTAGGGCTCGTCCGGGATTTGAACCCGGGACCTCCTGCACCCAAAGAAGGAATCATACCCCTTTTTTTTGTAGGTGGGGGAGGGCGGGGAAGGCAGAGTGATCAGGGGTCGTAACCCCCTCGTCCGTCAAGGAATCAAGGAATCAGGGATGGGAAGGAGAAATCTTTTGTGGGAATCATTATTTATTTATTTTAATTTACTGTTTTTAATACAAAGTTAATGTGGTTTACTTTATACCACAACAAAAATAAATGTATCTAGCACCGCATAGTGCACTGAGTAAAAAAAAAAAATATCTCGGCACGTTTCTACACCGATGTAATGTATAAGGAGAAAAACGAAAAAAAAGAGAGTGCTTCATACAGGATGTAGAAGGGTGTGTCGCTACTCTCCTTACGCTTCATCATCCAGGTACGTCTTCACGTATATCATGTTATTCCACCGAGAATCGAATTTAGTCTTGTCAGCTCATTCAATGGGTCTCTTCTCCTACTTGTTGATGATCCAGTTGCGTGGAGGGTCGCGTAGGGCACTCCCTAAGTAATTAGGAAAATACTGTCTGTATTTTGTTTTCCGTACGATCTTGCAAAGACGTTCTTGTAGGTAGTTCCAAAAGTCGAATACATCTTTAGGTCCATCGTGAAATAAGTAGTGTACCGCATGCGCACGGATCCACGTAACAGCGTTGGTCTTGGCGCGCGGGAAATACTGTTGATCCGGAAATAGTAGAAACCGAGGTGTAATGTGTTCCGGAGTCACTCGTAGAAAATACGACAAAATTTGTCGTACCAAGCGCCATACGTCTTCTGCCGCGCCACATGTGAGACGGTGTTCGTCCGTGTCTGGTATCCCGCAGTCTACGCAGAGAGGCGATTCCGCCATGTTTATCTTGTGGATGCGTGGTCGAGTGATCTGTTTACCATTGACTGTGATATACCATGTGAATCGGACGGCTGTGTCCAGTGTAACCGCGTGAATCGTCTTCCACACCACCTTCCAATTAATCTGAGGGCTTTTGGTCTCCACGATGTTTGGTGGGCGGTTCTGCTGTAGGACATGATATATATCCATCCCCGACGCCTGTTTCGTCGGTGCTACTGCGATACGGCATAGCTGTGTTCAATGTAAAAGTTCCCGAAGTAGTAGAAGGGTGGGGGTATGTCTTGCGTCGTCAGTGGGGGCATAAGGGAGGTCGGAGCTAAGGACTCCAACAGCAAACCTGTCAAACTTTCCGGGTGGTGGCGCCACAGCTTGATGTGTGAGCTGACATACAGGGCCACAGCTCTGTCGTGGACATGGACTAGACCAAGACCTCCCCTTTCTGGGGGAAGGGTCAGTGACTCATAACTGACTTTGAAGAGCATGCCTGTACTGACGTAGGCTCCGAATGCCGCAAATAGACGTCGAGCCATCAGTAACGGTATTGGAAGAACACGCGCTATGTGTGGAAGGCGCGATGCGAGGTAAACATTGACGAAGTGTGTCCTTTGGAGAATGTCCAGGGTCCGCAGACGAAGGTTGAAGATCTGGACCCGAATTTGTTGTAATAAGCGGCGGTAGTTAAGGGCCGCAGTGGGCCGTATGTCGTTGTGAAACTCTATTCCGAGACATTTAATAGCGCCACGAAGCTGTAGGGGTTCTACACACGCTGGGGTCAACCTGTCTCCTATGGCCATGGCGACGGATTTGGCGACGTTGAGACAGCTGCCGGTAGCCACACCGTACGTGGTAATCCATTCTAGTGCTCTGTTGACATCGTCGCGATTGCGGAACATGAGAACCAGGTCGTCTGCATATGATGTACAGCGAAATGTGACGTCACGTAGGGTAAGACCGGTGAGGCGTTGACGGAGGCCACAGAGGAGCGGTTCCAGTGCCAGAGCATATAGTAACGTCGACAAGGGGCAGCCTTGACGCACGGAGCGGAAAATCGCTAGGGACTGCGAGAGACGCCCGTTAACGAGCACTTTGGAAGTCACCCCTCGGAGGAGGCGCATCACGACGTCTGTGAATTGCTGCGGGTACTGCATATGCTGGAGAACGGACGTTACGTTCGCGTGATCCACTCGATCAAAAGCTTGGCTAAAATCTAGTGATGCCAGCGCTCCCGAGATGTGGCGTGCCCTGGCTAGGGCTATTAAGTCGCGATATCGACACAGTGATGTGTGGATGTTGTTGATACCCCCTAGGGAAGTCTGATCTGGCGAGATGATGTAAGGTAGGGTCGGTCGTAGATGGTTTGCTAACAGTCTGGTGAATATCTTCATGTCGCAGTTGACGAGTGTTAGCGGGCGGTAATCTTGTGTTCGAGCCCCACCTTTAGGTTTGTGAACCGGTATAATTATTCCTTCTACGAAGGTCGCAGGGAGCGGCTCCGCGGGGGACACAAGCTCCCGACAGATGTCTGTTAACTTGGGAGCCAGTAAATACTGGAAAGTTCTATAAAACTCCACAGGGAGCCCGTCGGGGCCAGGAGACTTATTCGCCGCTCCTTTACCGATGGCGTCGATAACTTCGTCTTCCGTAATGTCGTTCAATAATTCAGTTTGTAAATCCTGTGGGACAATGCCGTAAACCTGTTGTGAGACTGCTGTCGCCGTCGTCGGGTCGGAACATTGAGCAGAATAAAAGTCGTGCGTAATGGTCGAAGAAGGCTGCAGCAATATCGCGTTGTGTGGTGTGATGACGGCCGTCCTCAGTGGTGATGGCATGTATCAGCGCCCGTCTTCGCAGTGTACGTTCTCGGATGACGTGGTACATGGTGGGTCGTTCCGTTGCGAGTCTGTCTTGTGTTTTCGCTCGGACGATCGTCCCTTCGAGGTGGCGGCGCATATGGGCTACGATCTGTGCTTTCGCACGATGAACTATCAACTGGCGTTCCGGTGTGGGTGGCAAGGAGGCGCATTCGCGAAGGACGGTGAAATAAAACTCAAGGGTCTGCCGCCTCCAGGCAGCAGTCTCACGCCCATACGTAATAAAGGTCGCCGTAGGGCCGGCTTGGCGCAGGTTAACCACCAACTAATCGACGTAGGATACGTTGGGAGGCAGCGGACGCACAAACTCCACGTGTCCTCGATGGCGCGTGGACAGTCCGGAGAAGCGAGATGAGCAACGTTTAATTTCCAGGGATGTCGGCTACGCCACACCCGTTGGCGACGAAGGGTGACGGCACATATATAGGCCTCGTGATCAGAAAAGGCTACTGGCCACACCTCCGCGTCACTCACCGTTGCCGCGAGAGAACGGGAGACGTAAATCCTATCGATGCGACTAGACGAGTGACTCGTGAAATGGGTGTATCCTGGTCTATTTCCTCGAACATGTTCCCATGTATCTGCCAGCTGCAGATCGCCGATGAGTGACCCAAGTTCGGGGCACGGTGAATGGCGTGGCAGCTGATCTTTAGGTGCTTGGGTGCAATTGAAATCGTCCCCTAGTATCAAGTCATCGTGCCTGCCCTGAAAAAGGGGTGCTATTCCTTCTGCGAAAAAGAGCGATCGGTCACGACGGCGATTCGTTCCGGATGGGGCGTACACATTGATAAAGCGGACGCCTTGCACAGTTACGGCCATTCCTCTAGCGTCGGGGAGATATCGGACTTCGTCCGCCTCGAGGCCCTCTCTGAGGAGAATTGCGACTCCACTGTTAGTTGGCGAGGTGTGGGACACATGAGCCGTATAACAATACGTACCTTCGGAAATCGGCGACGAAGACTTCTTGGAGAAAGACAATGTCAACGTCTGCTGCGGCGAGGAAGTAAACAAACTACGCGCGCTCGCGACTCTGCGGACGGGACGTAAACAAGACGTCCTCGCCGCTCACCGGTCGAAAGCAGACTGCGCGTAGAACCGCTCGGCCACTCTGGCCGGCCATTCCTTCCTGTTTTGTGCCCGATTCTACCAGGTGTCTTCAGTTCCCAGGGCTTCTAGGTCCTTCGCAAGGTCGTCCATCCAGCGCTGCCTTGGTCGTCCAATGGGGCGTTTGGTGTTTGGTTTCCCGCTGTGTTCCATCTGGCATACGGGCTACATAGCCCACCAATTGTATTCTTTTGCTCTTTGTCTTCTGTAGGATAGTTGGTTGTCGCATCAGAAGGTATATTTCCTCGATTTTTCTCCTCCTCCATTTTCCATTATCTACAACTGGTCTCCATTACTTCCTCATTACTCCTCTTGCAAGTATTAATAGTTTTTCCTTTTCTCGCTTAGTCATGCTCCATGTTTCTGAACCGTGCTCTACTGCTGGGCATATCACTGTGCTGTAGATTTTCATCTTAGTGTTCCCTGAGATCGATTTAGAGCCAAGCGTCTCTTTGAGGGTATGCATGCATTTCGTTCCAATTTATATATTACATATTAACTAATTTGTTGGGCTTTCGCTGGAATGATGTCAACATTTCGTTAGGAATTATGGAAACATTATAAGAAATTCTGGAGATATTAAAAGAAACAGGAAATAAGACGCACGATTCTGTGAACCGTGGTTTGAACGAAAATTGTTGTGCTCCTTAAAGTCCACAAAAAAGAGTACCTTCCAAGCTAAAAAAAGTACTGTAATAGTTTTCAATGACAAAAAGCAGGCTGTAAATTTTTTTGGTTAAATGAAGAAGAGAGGAAACACACTTAGGTAGAGTGCTAACTTGGTTTCGTTTCGTAATATCTGGACGTTAATTCTGTAAATGGAATAAAGGATTACACGAAATACACTCCAAAATGAAACTCGCGAAAATATGAAAGAAAAACCATTCTAAAGATTTAGAACTTCTCATGAGAGCCAAGTCACCGTTACCGAGGGAGGTATGTGAGACAGGACGCTCTGAATTTAAAGTCAAATGAATATTACTGATTTTTAGGCTTCTTCGACCTGATTAAAGAGGTTCAGGAGTTATATACAAAAAGAAGTTGCAAATTTTCCAAGTTTGCTTCAAGTACACGTGTATGAGAGATGTCGTTAATTGGTGATACTATAGAGATATTCGTAACTAACATGAGACAAGGCTTCTTGCTATCTGCTAAAATGCTGTGTAAAAAGCCAGTAGGTCAGCTTTCGTGAAAGAACTGCGTTCAACCCGCACTTTATCGTTTCTAGACGCTTGTTCAGTCGATGGATGCTATGACACATTCGTGTAAAAAACAGTTATAAGTATCAGTAGATTACTGTTTCCGCAGCTTTATGTCATTACTCACGAAGTTCGAGGTGATTTAGGACCAAAAATTAAAAGGAATGTTTACTTGCAAAAATATTATGAATGACATAGCAAAATCTAGAAAAAATTGGAGACAATATGTTTTAATATCACATCCGAAACGTCTTCTTACTAGTCGCAGAAAATAATAGATTGCTTTTTTGGACTCCTGGGACGGACATAAAAAATCTATCTTCAAGAGAACGACGAAAAGACTGTTACTATAATTCGGATTCCACCCGGAATTGAAACTGTGATTCAGCTCTCGGTAAAGAAATTTTTCTACAAGGTGAACTATTTTTCAGACAATTGTCGGATAATATAATTTCCAATAGCTCTTTGTCATTTTAGGCTGATATCGGAATAGTATTGTTAACAGTAAAACGGTTGTGAATTGTCTGCGTCACGACGTTTTACAATTCTGGTCTAGTATTACTGGTATGCAGCACAACAGGTAGGAACAACAGTCAAAACAATTTCTTACTCCATCGAGACTTTGTCTTAATGTATCTAGTATTATTTTGAAGTTCCTGAATGCATTAATGTTTTTTCTATGAGGTGAGCCTCGTCTGAGGAAAACGTGTATTTTAGTCATCCAATAGACACTTCCCATTTTGTAACGGTTACAGGGAACAAACTAGAAACATGGCATAGGTCGTCTGTAATGTGACATTATAGACTGCCTTGATTTTCTTTCCTCTACTAGTCAGTGTAACACGACCCATGCAATATTTTATCTGTCGATATGACCTGCAATTTATTTAAAAATTTAACTATATGATCCATTTTGATATCATTTAAATGCTTTAAATTCGCGTGTATATACTTTGGACTTCGCGCTTCGCGGCGCTATGCTCTCTTGCCACAGCCGCATCTGCCATTTCGCCGATCGCGCACTAGGCAGAAGGGTTGTACAAACTGCTGTTATAAGCGGTGCTTCGTGCGGTAAAAATGAATCACTTGTTTGGAAATACTTTCAGTACACCTTAGCAGCTAAAATTCTGGTAGGGAATTCCTTTCTATGTATTCTTCCTGTGTGAAGAATTTCATGTTAGGTTTCCACCTGTTGAATTGGACCATTCTCTGCCAGTCTAGCATCTGCCATACATGTGGTTTTATGTAGTCGTTCTTGTTTAAATAACCCCTTCCACGTATTCCTTGATATGTAATAGAAGTGACTGCTTCCGTTGAAAATTCTTTAATTGTCCAGTCAAACATTACCTGGTCTTTCTGCTACACAGTGCGTTACCTTTATTTATGTAGAGCACCATAGTTATGTGATGCTATTTGGCTTTTGCCTTTTACGATATCAACCAATCAATGTCTTTAACGCAGCTTTGTGGTACATCCGTCCACGATGTTTATAGTGGTCTGACGATGGCAACAGCGAAGTGCTGAAAGTGGTAGCATAAAGAAAAAGAAGTAAGAACTGATTGTCATGCGGCTAGTGGTTGGTTTTTGTCCTACGTGCTGTTTGATAAGCCGCTGTCCCTAGTCCATGATGGATCTAAGAAAACTTGTTTGAAACGTCCGACCAGTTTCATTCTTTTATTAAACTTGTTAATATGAATCGTGTTTTACAAGCAGAAACAAGAAACAGCGCTCTGATAGTAACAGTAACTCACAAAGAGCAATACTCAGATACTTTTTAATACACAGAATGAATATTAAGCAGCAATAAAACGCTTAAAAGCCTGATTTTTAGGTTTCGTATTACATGCTGATATTGATGAATTCGCATTGACTGCAGGTGCATTTCATGGAAAATGGTGAAAAAGTAATTCACTTTTCTCTTAATGGTCTCTGAATGAACTAGTCTGCTACAGGACCAGAACAAAGAATTTATTATTTTCCAGAATGAGATTTTCACTGTGCAGCGGAGTGTCCGCTGATATGAAACTTCCTGGCAGATTAAAACTGTGTGCCGGACCCAGACTCGAACTCGGGACCTGAGCACTTGCCCGCGAAAGGCAAAGGTCAAGAGTTCGAGTCGCGGTCCGGCACACAGTTTTAATTTGCCAGGAAGTTTCAATTCATTATTTATTTTGTTAAACGTCATATATTAAAGATATTTGTTTTAGGTAGTACAGGTGCTTCATTAATTTCCTCTTCCTTCTATTTTTGAGGAAACTGAATTATTCCACCGACGGGTCAGGATAAGCCGCAAATCCAAAATTCCCATCTGGAATACGCAGAGTTCAAACTCGCGTTTGGCCGTTGTCCAACATTAATTTTCTCTGCTTTCCGTAAGTCGAATCACACTGGGATACTTGCTTTGATCAGGTTACTGCGGATTTCGTTGTCTACTCCAAATTTTTCCTGTGCTTCCCAGCTCAACTTTACGCTACACCCTCCCTTCCTCTTCGTAACAAGTCAAGGTGGCCTATATTTGTGCTTGGATTGTCTGCATAGACACGGCATATAGCGCCAAGCGTCGTCGTCTATCATGTACGGAGCGCTATTGTTCTGAAACTTCTTAGTTCTTGTTACTGAGGTGAGTTGGTAAGCTGCGTCTAACGTTTTGCACGGCAACGTTGCGAGAGACAAAGCACCTTGTTCTTCATAGAATGAGAAGTTTAATCGTTTGAGACAGAGTTGAATAATCTAATACTGGTTTGATGCACCTCTCCTTGCCATTACCAAATTGAGAAAATCTTGATGCCCTAGGATATGTCCTATCGACGAATCCTTACTTTTAGTCGAGTTGTGTCATCAATTTGTTTTCACCCCACTTCGTATTAGTACTCTTTCAACTAATCATATAAGGCTAAACTTTTCTATTTCATACAAGCTTTTTTGTTATTGACAGTCTTCAGTATAAATTCACTCTACTTTAGCTACTATCAGTTATTTTGATGCTCAAATACGAAAACTCATCCACTACTGTCAGTGTCTCATTTGCTAATCTAATCTTCTGAGCGTAGCTTGATTTGACTAGGGTACGTTCATAAACGTTTATTTAACTTTAAATGCTGGTGTGAATATAATGCAGCTTTTAAGTTCAGTATGATTATGCTAATGTGTGAGAAGTCAATGTTGAAGTAACGAATAAGGCTACTTGTGCAACATTTACGAGAAGTTGTCTAGAGCAAAACTTGGGGGTGCTAAGTTTAGAACGGTCCAAGAGTATATCGTGATCCGTAATTCGTCTCTACGTTTAGCGTGGACCGAGACATTTAAGAAACGAAGTAACGTTTACACACACAAGACAGCGCCCTTGACAAAATGTTAAACATTACCACAAAATGAAATTCTGAAAAAATGGAGGAATAAAATGGAAATACGTCAACAATTCGGCTTAATGTTAATGCAGGAGTATAAAATAAATTTGTGATTTTTCCTTGCAATTAAAAACATGGTTTAAAGAAAAAGTAAATATCGTTTAAATATCTCGACACCTATAAACGGAGTGAGTTGTAGCTCTCATATAAGCTGGTTGGTACCCCTGCTAGCAACCATAATTTGAAGATGATGACCTGATCTATTTATATAAGGCATACAGTCAAATCTCAGTGCGCATGTTAACTTCCACCGCAGCCGCAATCGCTGTTTTATCGACATTATTGCCCAACAAATAATTCAAAGGCAAGAGCAACTTCACATACAGATGAACAGGGAAAGGTGAAGACCTATTACCATATGCCTAGTACCCATCCCATTTCTCGGTTTCCGGTTATTAATCCGATTATTTTTTATGTTAATTCGAAACAGATAACTGGATTAGAGCGATCTGTATTTAGTAACTCAGAATGAGCAAAATACGTTAGTGTAGTCGCTGTTTATTTAACAAGTATTTTAAGCTAACTGTTTCTGTTCCAGTTTAAGTACATGCTCTTCATTATCGTCACCATGACATTTACATTATGGTCAGTGCCTTCCAGGATCATACCCTGTAATTTAAAAAAAAAAATAGTTGGAACTTCGTAAATATCAGTTGCCGAATCCTACTATTCACATGTGACTGCTTGACCTAAACGTGGGATTGCTTATATTCAGCGAATTACATTTGTGGCTTTATGTTTTCCCGAAGAATCAGATTTTTGTATTGCTCTCGGGTGTCTAGTCGGGTGCTGGCGTTTATGAAACACAATGTTTCGACAGGATACCTTGCCACTATCTGCAGGTTATTTTGGAAGAATGACTGTATTTGCTTCATTGCGGCTCCTTTGTCATCGTTCCCCAGTTCTTCCATCACCATCGGGCTGCGCGCCGCATCGAGTAGAGTGGTGGGTAGATACGCTCGCCGAATGCTGGAAGCGAACTCTGGTCCCTAAATGCTCGTGCCGCTCCCGTTGAGGGGTGGAAGTCTCTCTCGGCCGACGTGGTGACTTCAGATGGCTGAGCACTGGATGCCACGCGTTATTCAGAGCGCAGCCACTGTCTCAATTGACCAGGCCGTCGGCGACTCTTATTTTCAACCGTCTCTTCGATAACAGAATCTCAAAAAGGCGAGGTCTGTCTTAGCACGTCCGTTTCTTCATATTTAATTGTGTCTCCTGTAGCTACGAAGTGTTCCGAAACTGAAGATTTTGTTGTTTGCTTGAGTTTGTGTGGTTCCTGTGGTTCTGGCACCTTTCTTCGAGTGTCCACACATGCTCGATGGATGCTCTGCCGCAGTTACATGGAATACAATAGACACTTGGTTTACCGAGCCTCAGGTCATCTTTCACCCTACTCAATAGTTGACGTATTTTCGGCGGTGACCGCAAAAAAGCATTTAATGTTATGAGGAACCAGACATTGTCGTTTCTTCGTCGCCATGTGATTCAAAGGGGCAGTCAAATGAAAGCGAGACAGATAGAAAAGATACGTAAACTGTTAATTATTTCAAAAGTAATCGCCCTTGTGTTAAAACATTTATCCCATTGTGAAACAAGACGATCAGCGCCTTCATGGAAAAATGTTTCTGGTTGTCTACGGAACCATGATTATAGTCGTGTGTGCTCCTCTTCCTCCGAAGCAAATCGACCGCCATGAACTTCTTTATTCATGCCTCCAAATATTGAAAACGCGTGGGGAGAGATCGGGACTGAATGGAGTAATTGTGAGGGCTTCCCAGAGAAACATCTGCAGCTTAGTTACAAAAACCTTGGCAACATGTGGGCAGACATTACCAAACAACAATGATGCCATCCAGGGCGTTTAGCCTTAATGGAGGTGCTCGGTTCTCCTAAACTGCCCACATACGGCTGTGCGTTGTTTGTGGCGCCGAATTCCAGAAACCAAATGAGCAGCGGGCCCTTGCAGTCAAAGAGAAAGGGCAACATCAGTTTCTCGGAGCTGGCGTGCCTGTTGTTTCGACTATACTGCTGATCTCTCGCTGGGAAGCCCCCTTCACATCTTGCACACAGTCCAGGTCTCTCCCCTAGCGTTTTCCGAAGTGAGACACTCCAGGCCACCGATTTGCTTGGGGCGAAGAGGTACACGCCTCGGTACAATCACGGTTCTGCAGGTAACCACAAAATTTTTCCCGTATAGACATTGACTGTCTTGTCTTACAGGGGACAAATGTATTAATAGTTTAGGCGATTACTTTATAAACAATAAATTGTTCACTTTCTTTCCGTCTCTCACATTAACAATTGATTGCCCGTTACATTTGCTGGCCCACTATCTTCTGCATGAAAGCGCTTCGAATTTGTCTGTTGTTTTATCCGTTCTTTCTGATGAACATCCTTACCATGGTTGAGGTCCTTGTTAGGCTTTCTGCATCCTGTATTGCTTGGGCCCTGTTTACCAGTGTGTGCAGCACATACACTGTGCAAGATAATGGCACCTGGAAGCATGCAGGTACACATCAGTGTGTGTGGATTTCCTGTATACAATGTGCTGTCCGCTTTGCTCTTGATTAGGACGTCCAAAAATTGAAGTTCGCTGTTCTGTTCCAACTATATGTTGAATTCAGCGCAGAGGTGCACAGAGCTGATATATTTAAGGAACTCTAGAAACCTTTCACGCCCGCGTGGTCAAATGACAAATATATCATCAGCATAGCTGAACAAACATGTGATGTTCGGTGCAGCTTTCTTCAGAACTCTCTTTTCAAAATCCTCCATGAATAAGTTTGCCACAATCAATTATAGAGGACACCCCGTGGAGACACCACCAGTTTGTTCATAATAGTCTTTTCAATGGCAGCAAGAAAAACATTACAAAGCCAACGACTGTCTGCCATGTTACGAAAGACGGTGGAATCGGTAGATTTGTTAGGATTACACAAAATCGAAATCCGTCTGAGAAAATCTGTGTGCTCCAGAAGTTTGCAGTAGGGGCTGTCCCCTCAGAAGTGCGGGGGTTGCGCCGCTTTCTTACGATGACTCGAGACGTACGATTGGGAAGGGGTGGAGGGTACGATGGAAGAGAATGGAGAAGGCTGAGTGTGCGATCCATACTAAACTATTAATTTTCACTCGGTGCTACCATATTGCTAATTTCATTTGACATATAAACATGTTAAAATTAGACACCAAAAAAATTATATTGGTGTTGCAAAAGATGTTTTCTCTCTGGAAATGCGTTGTAGAAGGAAGTTGAGCGGATGAATGAAAGGAAGTCGTTTTAACTCTTCAGACTTTTGACTGGTCTGTTGCAGCTCACCACTAATTTCACCCTTGCGCTAACCTCTTCCTCTAGAAATAACGCTAGCGTCCTCAGAATAACGCTTGCACCATGGAGCCTCAGTTATTTGTTGGCTGTATTCGAGACTATGTGTGCCCTACACTTTTCACCCTCTGCAATTCACTATAGCACTATCGAAGTTATTCCCTGACACCTTAACAATATCGTCATATCATCCTGTCCCTTCTTCTTGTCAGTGTTTTTCATACGTTTCATACGCCTTCAATTCTGTGGAGGATCTCCTTATCCATTATCAGTTCACCTAATTTAGACATCCTTTTAAAACAACTGATGTACAATATTTCGATCATTTTTTTCAGGTTTCTCACAGTCCATGATAAACTACCATATGATGCTGTGCTCCAAACATACACCCTTCGGCGTAAAACCTGGCCTGCAGGCGGCCGCCGCAGAGACTAAGGTCGAATGTTTCACTTATGGTTCAAATGGCTATGAGCACTATGGGACTCAACATCTGAGGTCATCAGTCCTCTAGAATTTAGAATAACTTAAATCTCACTAACCTAAGGACATCACACACATCCATGTCCGAGGCAGGATTCGAACCTGCGACCGTAGCGATCGCACGGTTCCAGATTCAAGTTCACTTACGGGGCCAATAAAAGTGACGACCCCTCAGAAGTCCAGTCATCTGCAGGATGTGGCAACATTGTGGGATGTCGTTGTTTCTGGAGGAATGTTGTCTTTCGCTTCAGCCATCACAATGCTGTATCAGCTCATGGTCTGGTGGTGAATGTGGCATGATGCAGACAAATAGCTGCGAGTTTGAGTTCATTCCTGCCTTTATTACTCATTTCTCATTCTGCTGAAGGTATCAGTCTGATTGAATTTCAAACATAATTGCTTTACTTTCTAATTTACCAGTATAGCAAAATCTTCGAGAAGCATTTCGACAAAAGAGCGCGTGGCTGAATCGAGATCAGAACAGTGTCACGTTCGAAAAATTTCTCACCCTAAAGAGGCACCGACCACTGGCTGCCTGATGGCAACTGACATCCACACAGAAGATCGCGACGTGGTGCACTTTTGGCTGATTTCTGTTGTCGCATTGGTAACCATAAATTTTTTTAGTTATTGTAGCTTCAACTGTGTTGTAATTTTGATAAGCCGAAAGTGTTTTTATCAGTTGTCGTTTTTTTATTTGAATTTCTACTATTTGTCTGCCAGTTACGAATTGGATTTTGCATTCTCGAATTTGATGAACATTATTTAACTGTTATGAAATGCTCTCAAGTGGAAAAGGTCTGGCATTTGGAGCACATTGTTGGCGCTGGGTTTAACTGAGGGTTCAAAAGCAGCGAAGGCAGTTGGAAACATGTGCATCATATGTTGAGGGAGTGCTGTGGGACAAATGACGCCAAAAAAGGATTTTTTCAAGAAAGATCGTTCAGACATGAATCATTTTCGACATACAGGAAATGTTAAATATTTCCAAATGTGATGAACGTGACCACTTAACCTTCATGCGACATTGGTCTTCAATAAACAAAGTTCAGAGACCGGGTGTAGGAGCACTGCATGCTCTAATTAAAAACAACAAAAATCAAAGGAGTGAACGTATTCTGTTCACTCACTGAGCATTCCCATGAAATACTGTTACTGGTGACAAATTACGATGCAATTGTGTTAACGTACTAAGGAAGGAATTAATAGCTGAACTCCAGTAAAATACATCTCCTTAACCAAAGGCAGTGTGAAAACACAATATTTTGCATTCTGCGTGTGGTGGCACAGAAAGTGCGTTGTACTCAATGAACTCCTCCCCAGAGGGAGAAGGTGGGAGGGGGGAGGGGGAGCAGGTGTCCATCGCAGATGGCGTTTGCTGTCACAGCTGAGACACTTTTCGATCACAGTGTAAGATAAACTGCATCAGTTGTTGCTATTACAAGTTAATGCAGTCCGCTGATTAGACAAACAAGAGTATCTAGGAGTCTGTTTGGGAAGTATCCCTCATGTCCTTATTCATCTGATCTTGCTCCTCAAACGTTACATTTCCCAATCTATATCAAACTACAGTCAAGAAAAGTCCTTTCCAAAGAAAAACGTCCTTTAAATCTGGCTTGACGGCATCTTTAACTCAGGACCAGTAAGTTTTTATAGGTGTGGGGTCGGTAATGTTTAGTGTTTTGATTCAAATAGCTCTAAGCACTATGGAACTTAACATCTGAGGTCATCAGTCCCCTAGACGTGGAACTACAGAACTACATAAACCTAACTAACCTAAGGACATCACACACATCCATGCCCGAGGCAGGATTCGAACCTGCGACCGTAGCAGCAGCGCGGTTCCGGACTGAAGCCCCTAGAACCGCTCGGCCACAGTGGCCGGCTGTTAAGTCTTTTAAGCGATATTCGAGAATATACTGCTAACTATTAATTTATCTCTTATTTTTACTGTTTTCTTCAATTAACTAATAGGAAAACGCTATTAAAATGTGCACTGCACTAAGGCGAATGAATTTTAACTTGATCTTATGCATTTACAACGAGAGTTCAAGCAAAGTATCTATGTCCGCCTCCATGGCAGACTTCCATGCGAGGGCCATGGTCGATTCCCAGGTGGGATGAAAATTTTCTCTGTCTTCATCATCATTTCATTCTCATCGTGTGCATTAATTGGCACTAATTAATGTGCAAGTGTACACTTTGGTTTTCTAAACCGTCTAAGTTCACATGCTTTCCTGTGTCATAATCAGGTGGTATGGAAGTGAGCCACATGGGGTAGACATACAAACAAAACCTGTTAATAAATTATTCCATGCTACAAAAATTTTATATTTACAAAAACTAAAAATTACGCTGACAGAAGCACGAAAAGGATCTGCATTTGCACTATAGGGTACTGGAATAAGTGAAAAGACTTACGATGGTAAAGTTTTCTTAAGATTCTTATTCAATTTTAATCTGACTGCTTGTAGCTAAGTCGCAGAGTAGACGAAAGGTTGACCACTAGTGAGATTTTACCGAGAGTCAATGCAACCTTCACTTTAGAATACAATCCCTTTACCTCAGAGTTAGCAAAGACCTGCCACTTTCGCCTCCCCCATATTGCCTCAGAAGAGACTTAGATAAATTGAAACGTAAAAGACAACATAAGCTGCATTTTCTATGTGGAATGACCTCCCTGGACTCGGAGCCATTAACTGATGGTTCAGTGTCACACCTTAAGTGAAATTCTCTCCGATAACTGAATGGGGTTGACAAGGAAATAACACGTGAATCGAGTTGAATATTTCTTTGCCATCCAGGAAGTAAGTTGACGATCGTATAATTTCTAAAGATATTCTGCATTGTTGCCAAGTTTAAGTTATGCTACTGGCAGAAAGAATACATTACAAAACTGTTGTGTTCCCTCAGTAGGTTCAGAATATCTGAATGTCAAAAATATAAACCAAAAAGTTTTATCCGCGTTTCTGTAACTAAGATTAGAGACGAGAGCACGATTACTAATAATACTCAGAAGCACTGAATGGGAATTAAACACCATCAAGGCACTGTTGGTCCAGATTGTCCCACTCCTCAACGCCGATTCGGCGTAGATTCCTCGCAGTGGTTAGTGGGTCACGTCATCCTGAAACACCCCTTTTCAATCTATCCAAGGCACGTACGATAGGGTTCACGTCTGGAGAACATGCTGACCACTCTAGTCGCTCGATGTCGTTATCCTGAAGGAAGTCATTCACAAGATGTGTACGATGGGGGCGCGAATTGTGGTCCATGAAGACGAATGCCTCGCCAATATGCTACCGATATGGTTGCACTATCGATCGGAACCACGTATCACACAGCCATTACGGCGCCTTCCATGACCACCAGCGGCGTACGTCGACGCCACATGGAATCTCCACCTTGCGGCACTCGCTGGACTGTGTGTCTAAGGCTTTCAGCCCAACCAGGTTGCCTCCAAACACATCTTCGACCATTGTCTAGTTGAAGGAATATGCAACACTCACCGCTAAAGAGAACGTAATGCCAATCCTAAGCGGTTCATTCGGCATCTTGTTGGGCCCATCTGTATCGCCCTGCATGGTGTCGTTGTTGCAAAGATCGGTCTCGCCATGGACGTCGGGTGTGAATTTGCGCATCACGCAGCCTATTGAGCACAGTTTGAGTCGTACGAAAAGCACGAAAAGTATTATTCAACTTGGTGACGTTGCTGCCAGCTTTCCTCCGTGCCATAATCCGTAGGGAGCGGTCATCCACTGCAATAGTAGGCCTTGGGCGGCATGAGCAAGGCATATCATCGACAGTTCCTGTCTCTCTATATCTCCTACATGTCCGAACAACATCGCTTTGGTTCACTCCCAGACGTTTGGACACTTCTTTGTTGATAGCACGAAGTAACAAAGTAACAGTACGGTCGAGATCGAATCGCATTATTGACCGTTTAGGCAGGGCTGAACTACAGACAACACGAGCCGGGTACTCCCATCCATCCTGGTGGAGTGACTGGAACTGATCGGCTGTAGAACCTCCTCTGTGTAATAGGCGCTGCTCATGCTTGGTCGATTACATCTTTGAGCGGGTTTCGTGAAATCTCTGAATTGTCAAAGGGACTGTGTTTGTGATGCAACATTCACAGTCACCGTCTATCTTCAGGAGTTCTGGGAACCGGGGTGATGAGCAACTTTTTTTTTTTTTTAAGTGTGTATTTCCAGAGCAGTGGGACACAAATATAATAATTCCAATCCCAAAGAAAGCAGGTGTTGACAGATGTGAAAATTACCGAACTATCAGTTCAATAAGCCACAGATGCAAAATACTAACACGAATTATTTACAGACGAATGGAAAAACTGGTAGAAGCCGACCTCGGGGAAGATCAGTTTGGATTCCGTAGAAATGTTGGAACACGTGAGGCAATACTGACCTTACGACTTACCTTAGAAGAAAGATTAAGGAAGGGCAAACCTACGTTTCTAGCATTTGAAGACTTGGAGAAAGCTTTTGACAATGTTGACTGGAATACTCTCTTTCAAATTCTAAAGGTGGCTGGGGTAAAATACAGGGAGCGAAAGGCTATTTACAATTTGTACAGAAACCAGATGGCAGTTATAAAAGTAGAGGGGCATGAAAGGGAAGCAGTGGTTAGGAAGGGAGTGAGACAGGGTTGTAGCCTTTCCCCGATGTTGTTCATTCCGTATATTGAGCAAGCAGTAAAGGAAACAAAGGAAAATTTTGGAGTAGGTATTAAAATCCAGGGAGAAGAAATAAAAACTTTGAGGTTCGCCGATGACATTGTAATTCTGTCAGAGACAGCAAAGGACTTGGAAGAGCAGTTGAATGGAATGGACAGTGTCTTGATGAACATCAACAAAAGCAAAACTAGGATAATGGAATGTAGTCGAATTAAGTCGGGTGATGCTGATAAAGTAGTAAATGAATTCTGCTATTTGAGGAGCAAAATAACTGATGATTGTCGAAATAGAGAGGATATAAAATGTAGACTGGCAATGGCAAGAAAAGCGTTTCTGAAGAAGAGAGATGTCATAACATCGAGTATAGATTTAAGTGTCAGGAAGTCGTTTCTGAAAGTATTTGGATGAAGTGTAGCCATGTATCGAAGTGAAACGTGGACAATAAATAGTTTGGACAAGAAGAGAATAGAAGCTTTCGAAATGTGGTGCTACAGAAGAATGTTGAAGATTAGGTGGGTAGATCACGTAACTAATGAGGAGGTATTGAATAGGATTGGGGAGAAGAGAAGTTTGTGGCACAACTTGACTAGAAGAAGGGATCGATTGGTAGGAGATATCCTGAGGCATCAAGGGATCACAAAATTAGCATTGGAGGGCAGCGTGGAGGGTAAAAATCGTAGAGGCAGACCAAGAGATGAATACAATAAGCAGATTCAGAAGGATGTAGGTTGCAGTAGGTACTGGGAGATGAAGGAGCTTGCACAGATAGATTAGCATGGAGAGCTGCGACAAACCAGTCCCAGGACTGAAGACCATAGCAACAACAACAGGGACACAAAAGAAAAGGAAAACAACACAGAATTGAGGCGAAAATGCAGAAATTCACAGAGAACAAAACTGAACTTTAATTATACGTATTACTTACATATTCTGAAAGTGTCTTTGATAAAGTGAGTGCTACAATGTTGTGGAAGATTAAAATACTAAAAAGAATTAAATAGGCTAACCAGACGACCTCACAAGAGAAATAATGTCTCTATGACGAAACAACAGTTCGTTTAAACCATAAGTCAAAAGTAAGATTCGCGCATTTAAGTATTCTCAATCCAAACTGATCATCATCTAACGGATCTTGCCTTTTCATTTCTACAGTCTCGTAGATTCTACGAACTCCTCCACAAGGAGAGTGTCCATCACAGATGGCATTTGTTGCCAAATAACTGACACACTTTACGGTCATAATGTAAGAAAAATTGCATAAATTGCTACTTCCACGCGTTAATGCAGTCCGCCGTTTGATTGCCACTGCACTCAATGGTCTACGAAGGAGTAATAACAAGGCCGTCTACACTGAATCACCAAAGAAAATGGTATAGGCATGCATATTCACTTACAGAGGTATGTAAACAGGCAGGATATGTCGCTGTTGACGGGAAAGCCTATATAAGACAACAAGTGCCTGACGCAATTGCTAGATCGGTTACTGCTACTACAATAGCAGATTATTACGATTTAAGTGAATTTGAACTTGGTGTTATAGTCGGCTTACTAGCAATGGGACACAGTATCTCCGAGTAGCGATGATGTGGGGATTTTCTAGTACGTCCATTTCACGAGTGTACCGTGGATCTCAGGAATCTGGTAAAACATAAGATCACCGACATCGCGCGACCGGAAAAAGATCCTGCAAGAACGAGACCAACGACGATTGAAGATAATCTGTCAACGTGGCAAAGTGCAAACCTTCCGCAAATTGCATCAGACTTTTCTCGTGTACCCTTGATGACTACACGACACAAAGCTTTACGCCTCGCCTGGGCTCGACAACACCGACATTGGACTGTAAATGACTGGAAACGTGTTGGCTGGTCGGGCGAGTGCCGTTTCAAATTCCATCGAGTGGATGGACGTTTACGGGTATGGAGACAATTTCATGTATCCATGGACCCTGCATGTTTTCCAGGGACTTTCTCAAGCTGGTGGAGGCTCTGTAATGGTGTGGGCCGTGTGCAGTTGGAGTGATGCGGGACCCCTGATATGTCCAGATACGTCTCTGACAGTTGACATGCACGTAAGCATCCTGTCTGATCACCTGCAGTACTTTTATTTTATGCGTGCATAGTGCATTCCGGTGGACTTGGGCAATTCAAGCAGGACAATGCGACGCTTCAAACGTCCAGAATTACTATAGGGCGACTCCAGGAACACTCTTCTCTTCTTTACGCTTCCGCTGGCCACCAAATCCTCAGACATGCTCATTATTGAGCATACCTGGGATGCCTTGCAACGTGCTGTTCAGAAAAGACCTCCACCCCTTCGTGCTCTTACGGAATTATGGACAACCCTGCACTATCATGGCGTCAGTTCTCTCCAGTACTACCTCAGACATTAGTAGAATCCATGTCACGTCGTGTTGTGGACCTTCTGCGTGCTCGCGAGGGCCCTTCACGATATTAGGGAGGTGTACCAGTTTCTTTGGCTCTTCAGTGTATCTTATTTGATTGCAAGCTTTCTCACAGCTAGGCTAAACTCTCTCTCTGTTACTGAATCTCTTATGTGTTCCATACAGACTCCCATTTCTTCGTCTTTCAAGCCCTGTCTCTCTTCACTGAGTGTTTCCACAGATCATCTCTCTCCTCAGCTTTTAAAAGTTGAATTCCCATTTCACTCATAACTTTGCTGCCCTTGCTTTTAATTTCACCAAAGGCTGTTTTGACGTTTTCTGATAACCATTTGTCTCTTAATTTCTTCATCCTTTTGTTGCAAACATTTCTTCTTGGTTTATCTACAGTTCCCACTCCCTGCCTTCCAAAGGTATTTATATCTCTGTATTCCCGTCTTACGCTAAATATTTTTGTACTTCCCTCTTTCGTCGGTCAAGTGAAGTATTTCTTCTGTTAAATAAGGTTTCTTCACAGCCACCTAACTTTCTCCTATGTTCTATGTTTATGTGTCCAGTGTTTGGGTGGCTCTGAGCACTATGGGACTTAACTTCTGAGGTCACCAGTCCCCTAGAACTTAGAACTACTTAAACCTAACTGACCTAAGGACATCACACACATCCATGCCATAGGCAGGATTCGAACCTGCGACCATAGCTGTAGCACGGTTCCAGACTGTAGCTCCTAGAACCGCTCGGCCACTCCGGGCGATTGTCCAGTGTTTCTTATTTTCCATGTCAGATATGTCCATTTTAGATACATCCACATAAAACGTATCTCATCATTACCCATTACTTTAGTAAAACATTTCCTTCCACACAGATTCTGTAGGCTCGTTTTCTTACACTTAGCCTACCCTTCATCATTCCTTAATTGTGATCCGATTCTACACCTTTTCGTGAATTCATCCAATATCTAATTTCGGAATCTGTCTGACCATGATTCAAAACAGCCAGGATCTTGTGTCCGGAACGTTTTCAGGTATATCACATACGCAACAACCGAAAAGTAAAGAAATAATGATGGTCTATCAATCTTCATCCTCCCCCCATGAACCATGGACCTTGCCGTTGGTGGGGAGGCTTGCGTGCCTCAGCGATACAGATGGCCGTACCGTAGGTGCAACCACAACGGAGGGGTATCTGTTGAGAGGCCAGACAAACGTGTGGTTCCTGAAGAGGGGCAGCAGCCTTTTCAGTAGTTGCAGGGGCAACAGTCTGGATGATTGACTGATCTGGCCTTGCAACATTAACCAAAACGGCCTTGCTGTGCTGGTACTGCGAACGGCTGAAAGCAAGGGGAAACTACAGCCGTAATTTTTCCCGAGGACATGCAGCTTTACTGTATGATTAAATGATGATGGCATCCTCTTGGGTAAAATATTCCGGAGGTAAAATAGTCCCCCATTCGGATCTCCGGGCGGGGACTACTCAGGAGGATGTCGTTATCAGGAGAAAGAAAACTGGCGTTCTACGGATCGGAGCGTGGAATGTCAGATCCCTTAATCGGGCAGGTAGGTTAGAAAATTTAAAAAGGGAAATGGATAGGTTAAAGTTAGATATAGTGGGAATTAGTGAAGTTCGGTGGCAGGAGGAACAAGACTTCTGGTCAGGTGATTACAGGGTTATAAACACAAAATCAAATAGGGGTAATGCAGGAGTAGGTTTAATAATGAATAGGAAAATAGGAATGCGGGTAAGCTACTACAAACAGCATAGTGAACGCATTATTGTGGCCAAGATAGATACGAAGCCCACACCTACTACTGTAGTACAAGTTTATATGCCAACTAGCTCTGCAGATGACGAAGAAATTGAAGAAATGTACGATGAAATAAAAGAAATTATTCAGATAGTGAAGGGAGACGAAAATTTAATAGTAATGGGTGACTGGAATTCGAGTGTAGGAAAAGGGAGAGAAGGAAACATAGTAGGTGAATATGGATTGGGGCTAAGAAATGAAAGAGGAAGCCGCCTAGTAGAATTTTGCACAGAGCACAACTTAATCATAGCTAACACTTGGTTTAAGAATCATGAAAGAAGGTTGTATACGTGGAAGAACCCTGGAGATACTAAAAGGTATCAGATAGATTATATAATCGTAAGACAGAGATTTAGGAACCAGGTTTTAAGTTGTAAGACATTTCCAGGGGCAGATGTGGACTCTGACCACAATCTATTGGTTATGACCTGTAGATTAAAACTGAAGAAACTGCAAAAATGTGAGAAATTAAGGAGATGGGACCTGGATAAACTGAAAGAACCAGAGGTTGTACAGAGTTTCAGAGAGAGCATAAGGGAACAATTGACAGGAATAGGGGAAAGAAATACAGTAGAAGAAGAATGGGTAGCTCTGAGGGATGTAGTAGTGAAGGCAGCAGAGGATAAAGTAGGTACAAAGACGAGGGCTGCTAGAAATCCTTGGGTAACAGAAGAAATATTGAATTTAATTGATGAATGGAGAAAATACAAAAATGCAATAAATGAAGCAGGCAAAAACGAATACAGACGTCTCAAAAATGAGATCGACAGGAAGTGCAAAATGGCTAAACAGGGATGGCTAGAGGACAAATGTAAGGATGTAGAAGCTTATCTCAGTAGGGGTAAGATAGATACGGCCTACAGGATAATTAAAGAGACCTTTGGAGAGAAGAGAACCACGTGTATGAATATCAAGAGCTCAGATGGCAGCCCAGTTCTAAGCAAAGAAGGGAAGGCAGAAAGGTGGAAGGAGTATATAGAAGGTTTATACAAGGGCGATGTACTTGAGAACAATATTATGGAAATAGAAGAGGATGTAGATGAAGACGAAATGGGAGATACGATACTGCGTGAAGAGTTTGACAGAGCACTGAAAGACCTGAGTCGAAACAAGGCCCCCGGAGTAGACAACATTCCATTAGAACTACTGACGGCCTTGGGAGAGCCAGTCATGACAAAACTCTACCAGCTGGTGAGCAAGATGTATGAGACAGGCGAAATACCCTCAGACTTCAAGAAGAATATAATAATTCCAATCCCAAAGAAAGCAGGTGCTGACAGATGTGAAAATTACCGAACTATCAGTTTAATAAGCCACGGCTGCAAAATACTAACGCGAATTCTTTACAGACGAATGGAAAAACTGGTAGATGCAGACCTCGGGGAGGATCAGTTTGGATTCCGTAGAAATGTTGGAACACGTGAGGCAATTCTGACCTTACGACTTATCTTAGAAGAAAGATTAAGAAAAGGCAAACCTACGTTTCTAGCATTTGTAGACTTAGAGAAAGCTTTTGACAATGTTGACTGGAATACTCTTTTTCAAATTCTAAAGGTGACAGGGGTAAAATACAGGGAGCGAAAGGCTATTTACAATTTGTACAGAAACCAGATGGCAGTAATAAGAGTCGAGGGGCATGAAAGGGAAGCAGTAGTTGGGAAAGGAGTGAGACAGGGTTGTATCCTCTCCCCGATGTTATTCAATCTGTATATTGAGCAAGCAGTAAAGGAAACAAAAGAAAAATTTGGAGTAGGTATTAAAATTCATGGAGACGAAATAAAAACTTTGAGGTTCGCCGATGACATTGTAATTCTGTCAGAGACGGCAAAGGACTTGGAAGAGCAGTTGAACGGAATGGACAGTGTCTTGAAAGGAGGATATAAGATGAACATTAACAAAAGCAAAACGAGGATAATGGAATGTAGACAAATTAAATCGGGTGATGCTGAGGGAATTAGATTAGGAAATGAGACACTTAAAGTAGTAAAGGAGTTTTGCTATTTAGGAAGTAAAATAACTGATGATGGTCGAAGTAGAGAGGATATAAAATGTAGACTGGCAATGGCAAGGAAAGCGTTTCTGAAGAAGAGAAATTTGTTAACATCGAATATAGATTTATGTATCAGGAAGTCGTTTCTGAAAGTATTTGTTTGGAGTGTAGCCATGTATGGAAGTGAAACATGGACGATTACTAGTTTGGACAAGAAGAGAATAGAAGCTTTCGAAATGTGGTGCTACAGAAGAATACTGAAGATAAGGTGGATAGATCACGTAACTAATGAGGAGGTATTGAATAGGATTGGGGAGAAGAGAAGTTTGTGGCACAACTTGACTAGAAGAAGGGATCGGTTAGTAGGACATGTTTTGAGGCATCAAGGGATCACAAATTTAGCATTGGAGGGCAGCGTGGAGGGTAAAAATCGTAGAGGGAGACCGAGAGATGAGTACTCTAAGCAGATTCAGAAGGATGTAGGTTGGAGTAGGTACTGGGAGATGAAGCAGCTTGCACAGGATAGAGTAGCATGGAGAGCTGCATCAAACCAGTCTCAGGACTGAAAACAACAACAACAACAACATCAATCTTCATATTCTCAAGTGTGTTATGTCATAGCAAATATTGTATGATTTAGTGCATTACTTAAAACAAAGGACTCGGTTAAGGGTACGCGGGGTTTGAAATCACTAACCAGTGATAGGTTTAATAGTTTCCATGAGTGACTTCAGGCGCTAACCGGGAATGTATCTTAAACAAGGACACGGACCATTTCGGCTCTACCGTTTTGCTTCCAAGATGTTGTTCCGTCTCTGTTGACCTTCATATCAATGGCACTGGAGCCTTCTTTGCTTCCTTCAGTTAAAGCACAACCGCCGAATGTTCGATGGAATAGGTAAAGTTTCTTTCAAGCAACAGTATCTACTTTGCGTTATTAGTGGAATTAATGTGTTTTTAAGGTTTCGATGCAGTAATGTATGACGACTGCTAAGTTGTCAAGGAGTGTAAACTTGAAATACAGTATCAACGCAGCATTTGAATCGTAGAAAGCCCTGTTACTGTAAATACAGCATCCGAGACCACAAAATATTTTTCCAAAGGGAAGAGCTTCGAGAACCGAGTGGAGTAAAGATAATATTTATCCGATGTTAAAGCGGATAGACTGAAGGGACGTGAATAACACGTTCCTTGCTGCTGTTTTGATAACCTTTGAGACTGACTGTGTAGTCTGCAGTTAGCATTTGGTTCCATTGTGAAATATCTGACTATTTGGATGTCCTGGTTCAGAAAGAGGCAGTTCTGAGGTATGTACCAGTCGATATCAGAATCATTAGTGATGGTCAAAATTAATTCATATCCTGGTTAATAAACTTAGATATGGTCCATAGTATGCTGTAACGAGATGTTTGTTTAATAGTACGATTAGCTAATTTCGACTAAACGTCATTGTCAAGCACATTTTTAATAACTGTATTTCATGTCATTTTCAAATCACTCTTAATTACAAATAAAGAGTAGCCATACCTCCGTATTTTACGAAACGATCCATACTACAGTGACATAAAATCGTATTCTGGACTTCGCTCTTTGGAGCTCTTTAGAGAAAAGTTCGGAATACGATTTTAAAAGTTGTCACTGTACTGTGGATCCTATCGCAAAATGATGTAATATGGCTACTTCTTACTTGTAATTAAGAGTAATTTGAAAATGACACGAAATACATATGTTACAAATATGCTTGACAATGACCCTTAGTCGACGTTAGCTAGATGGTTCAAATGGCTCTGAGCACTACGGGACTTAACATCTCAGGTCATCAGTCCCCTAGAACTTAGAACTACTTAAACTTAACTAACCTAAGGAGGTCACACACATCCATGCCCGAGGCAGGATTCAAACCTGCGACCATAGCGGTCGCGAGGTTCCAGACTGAAGCGCCTAGAACCGCTCTGCCACCACACGGCCGGCGAAGTTAGCTAATCGTGCGAGTAAATAAACATCGCATTACAGCCTATTACGGACCATGTTTACGTTTATTGAGAATCTGGATGCTGTGAATCCCCACAAATACAAAATTTCATAGCTTGTTTAATCTGATCCTGGTTCGAAGAAACAAGTACCAGTGACATCTGTTATCGACGATGTTAGATGCGCTAGTGTGCTAGTTAGCAGGGTGCAATGTGTGAGACTTAAATAGCACTTGAATTTCTCAACCCCTCACTGACCTGTAGATTCGAGAGACCTAACAAGGCAGTGCACTGTAAGGAGACGTTTAGTGCTTATAAGAGTTATGCCTGAAATGCAACAATATTGTTCGTTATTTACAGTTACATTACTGTGAGGAAATGAATGATTCTTCACACTATACAACTGCTACGGTTCTGCAGCATCCAAATTTTTTCATAGACTTTTATTTCGCCGAACCCCTCCTGGAAGGATCAGCATTCTCATTTAGGTAATGCAAAATTTCGTAGTAAAATGTCGAAGAGCATATATACAAGTCATAAAACAAAACAGACTTTGGTTGTAAGTTTTCCAAACTTTTCTCATACGAAATATTAATTAATTCCTTAGGAATTAAATCAAAAAACTCTCGTACGTTGTTCAAGAATGAACGCTAAATCTTTTGATACGGGGAATCCATGGTCTCCAGTGTGTTAGTGATTGAACGAATGCAGCTTCTTCCTCAACGAGCTCTTGCACACTTTTTACAACTTGCCGCTTGTGATTTGTCGGCAGATGTGGCGATAACAAGCAGAGATGTACTTCACTTGTTCGAGATATTAGAAGCTATATTAATTGCTGTACAGGCTATAGCGATAGATTAGTCGTGGTGGTCCTCTTCCATGGCCAGCTCCGTCCCCACAGCAACTTCGACCTCTGCTGAGGCCACGTGAACTCTGACGTTCACGAGGACCTTTTTCTGGTGCGGCCATTGCTGCTTATTGCGGATGCCGCAGTAGATGTGCACCACGTGGCTACGACGTTATCGCGTGTGCGTCAGTACAGAATGTGGCGCTGTACCGTCGGCTGTGATAATAATATTCAAGACTATGAGAAAAGCTGCTTGAAGAATACATTTGTTTACAGTAACAGAACAAGTATTACACCACCCTTAGGATAAGTAGAAACATTTTGCTTAAGATCTGTTAATGTGTGTGTTGACCCAAGTTTCTGATATCTATGCAGTATAGATGATAAATTGTTCCCCTTTTATATCAAAATCTTTGCGGTTTTGCAGATAAAGTTGAAACAGGCCACAAAAAAGAAAACCCGCAGCAATAGGGGAATACCAATTCCTGATAAAATCAGTCCATGAAGAACACAAAAAGTATTTTCCCCTGGACTGCATATGCATCCTGTCTGTTATGTAATGAATGAACATTGTTGTGTAGGTGTTTGTGACTGAGAAGTTCATGGCATATTTTGGATTCTCGTGGCATTGTCTTTTGACTTGCAATGGCGACTCCTTTGCTAAACACGAGTGCATATGTTGGAAACAGAATACTGTGACGGCCTCCATGAGGGGGAGGGCTTTCTGATGGCTTGATAGAAGAGGAAACTGGAGTCGATAAAAAAGACATAGGGGATCCAGTACTAGAATCAGAATTTAGGAGAGCTCTGAAGGACTTGCGATCAGATAAAGCGGAAGGAGCAGATAATATTCCATCGGAGTTTCTAAAGTCATTTGGCTCGTATACAAGAACCAAGAGGGAATAATAGGATTGGAAGACCAAGAAGGAAGTGTTCGGATTAAAGGGGATGTAAGAGAGGGATGCAGTCTTTCACCCGTACTGTTCAATCTGTATATCGAAGAAACAACGACGGAAATGAAACAGAGGGATAAGAGTGAGATTAAAATTCAGGGTGAAAGGACAGTATGATTCCCTGACCACATTGCTACCCTCAGTGAAAGTGAAGAAGAATTACAGGATCTCTTGAAAGGAATGAACAGTCTAATGCGTATAGAATATTGGTTGAGAATAAACCAGAAAGAGACAAAAATAATGAGGGATAGCGGAAATGAGAATAGCGAGAAACTCAACAACAAAATTGGTGGTCACAATGTGCTACCTTGGAAGCAAAATAACACATAAGATTAGAAGCAAGGTGGATATAAAAAGCCGACTAGCACAGGCGAAGCGGCCATTCTGGTCAAGAGAAGTCACTGGTGTCAAACACTGGCGTTGACTTGAGGAACTAAATTTCTGAGAATGGACGCTAGGAGCGCAGCATTGTATGGTAGTGAAACATGGACTGTGGGAATACCGGAACAGAACAGAATCGAAGCGTTTGCGATGTGGTGTTACAGTAGAATGGTAAAAATTGGGTGGACAGATAACAAAAGAAATGAGGAAGGGCTCGCAGAATGGGCGAAGTAAGGAACACATAGAAAACACTGATAGGAAGAAAGAAAGAATGGTAGGATCTGTTAAGACATCAGGGATAACTTCCATGGCACTAGAGGGACTTATAGAGGGTAAAAACTGTAGAGGAAGACAGAGATTGGAATACAAATTGAGAATTGGAACAAAATTGAGAAAGTACGTTGTAAGTGCTACTCTTAGATGAAAAGTTTGGCACAAGAGAAGAATTTGTGGCGGACCTCATCAAACCAGGCATAGGAGTGGTGACTCATAAAAAATACGGAAGAGTGGTGCTTAAAGTCTACTCGATGTCGAAGTCATTAGAGATGTTGCAGCAAAACAATAGTCAGTCACATAATATGGTCATTGTCTCTGAACAGGAGTTCTTTTGGGACAGGTTAATTTTACTGGAGCGTCTTTTAAATTGTAATTATTGGCTGTCTTCGCTAGAGAGGCGCCTTGGTTTGAAGGACGACTCCAGGAGCGCGGGAATACCTTCCTGGGAGACAGCTGGCGAATAGGAGCAGAAAGATAATGGCAACCTAACAGCTGTGGCGAGTTGCCTCAGAATTCGCTTATAAGCCGGAAACTTTTTTTTTTTTTTTTTTTTTTGTAGAAACAGCGTTTTCTTGTGGCAGTAGAAAATAGTGAGTACCCTGAGGATCTGCTGTTTCCTTGCTCGGACAGAGGTTTTAAGTAGGATCCAACAGCATCACGTAGCGTCGATTTTGTCGGTGTCCTGTAGCAGTCAAGACGTAGCGTTCGCATAGCCAGTGCCCGTCGCAGATGACCTCATGGTAGGCGTAATGTTAGTAAAAATATGAAGCCTCGAGCCCTTACAGAAGTAATGAGAGCGCTTGAAAATTAGATATGAGGTTTACTTTTCGCGAGACGTAAATGATGTACGTTATTCACGCGATCCAAAGATAGCCGCCCGGACGCCGTCTGTATAGCATGGTGAGATGCTACGGCCTGAGGGCTACATAACACGCTATCGTATCCCACTGTTGCTTCTCATAGCTCGTTTATTTCTCTCTCACTCGTCTTAACCCTACTTCGCTTCCTATATATAATAATATTTCTAACTGATGCTTCATCATATGTAAAACATGATACTGAATGCTACAGCACTCTTTTCTACCGATTTAAGTGCTTAACATTAGTTTTCCGTTTCTTTGTAAATGTTAAATAGAGAGTAATTTGCAATTCATGAGTTAAATATTTTCTCATCGCACTGTTATGATTGTGGTACAGCCCTTCCTGTTCACCCGTATCGCCATAATACGCTTTAAGTTACGCTCAAATCGACTTCTTGTTTCATACCAGTACGTGGGATCGAATCAGATGTTTCGAAAGCCACACTGTACGTCACACCCTCTTTGGGTTCCACGTGTTAGACGAATCTATGGACAGGAGAGGTGTACCATCATAAGCTGCCATACGCTAGTACTTTGGGTCACCGTACGTCAAATAATGAACAGAATAACGTAGATGCATGTCGGTTGGGCAAACGAGTCATTTCACTCATTGGTACATGCATCCCAGCTGCCGTAAGGACACTGTTCAAGTCGGCAGTAAAAGTATTTCCTCGTGGAGGGTGCTTACAAAGGACGAAACACTTTCTCCTATGTTCTATGTTTATGTGTCCAGTGTTTGGGTGGCTCTGAGCACTATGGGACTTAACTTCTGAGGTCACCAGTCCCCTAGAACTTAGAACTACTTAAACCTAACTAACCTAAGGACATCACACACATCCATGCCCGAGGCAGGATTCGAACCTGCGACCGTAGCAGTCGCACGGTTCCGGACCTCGCGCCTAGAACCGCGAGTCCACCGCGGCCGGCAGATAATGTTGTCTCCCAATAGTGTGCGAGAGGTAATGTGTCACCCGAAATCATCTGATCTCTGTCCTATTTAACATATCTCGAGCGCTGTAGTGCGAGACGTAGCGGACACCTGGGCAAGTTAACGCTTAACAATTTTAATTAATTCATTTTTTGAACTAGTTGGATTTTCTTGCTTCATTTAATAGAATGATCTTTTATTGTCTTGTACCTACATGAAAAAAATTCTTATTTTAATATAACAGGCGACCAAAAAGTTTCTGGTTCTTCAGTTTCTCCCGGCGTATTTGTTGCTCGAACAGTCCACGGGTATACTTCCGGTTCATAGTGACCAACGGGCACAATATTTCGGCGATCAGACATGTCGCCATCGTCAGCGCACCTGACGTATTTCTTGCTCGAACAGTTCACATGTACTGCCGGACCATAGTGTCCAACTATGGCGACATTTCAGTTGCGCTGACGATGACGACATGTCTGATCGCCGAAATATTGTGCCCGTTGGACACTATGAACCGGCAGTATACTCGTGGACAGTTCGAGCAAAATGTTTCGGTTTGAGGGTGTTGCTGCATCGTGTATGCAACGTAGCGAGACTCCTACGCCGGTATGTAAGGACTGACACGTACGCAAGAGATCAGTGTGGCGGTCGTGTCTTTCCAACGTGCGTGCGGTAGGTGCGGGAACATGAACCACGGGACGTTATTACCTAATGCGCGCCCAAACAGGACCAACTTGCTGGTATTACTTTCTTGGCTTCCGAAGGACAAACATCAGTTGGCATCCATCGGAGAATGAATAATGAGTCCGTTGTAAAAAATCGCCGTTGTGGAATGGTGGAACAAGAGGTGCTCACGTCACCGGAGCGCAAATGTCGTAACACAGAAGTTACATCAACTCGAGTGGGAGATACTCGAACACCCGTCCTGTAGTCCTGATCTCTCCCTATCCCATTATCACGCCTTCGGCCCCGAAGCTTCGACAATTCCTGTCAGACGAGGATGTGCAGCAGGCAGTTACGGAGTTACATACGCAGCAGGGCACGGTGTGTTTTAGCTAACGGGTATTTCCAACCAGCTGCGTCTGAGGTTGACTGCCTCAATGCTCACGGCGATTCTGCCTGATTGGCTCACGGATTCTGGACTGTACGGCCTTCGAACGGAAATTTTTTCATCGCTGCTTATATAATCACAATTATTTCGCCAGTTTTACAAACTAAACCAAAGGTTTTCGTCTTGCCCCAGAGCTTGAGTAAGAGGACTTTGACCGCGGGGTAAGACGAGACAATACTCAAAGAAGATGAATACGTTTCTTATTCTTCGTGAGCATAAGATGGAATATTGATTAATGGAAGGTTGGTATGTATATTCTTTATTGAATGGTGTATTATTCTGTTGAAAATTGATATACAGGGTCTCCCATTTATCTTGACCACCCTAAATGACTGTTTGTCCAGAAGCATATTACAAAATGTTTCAAGCAAATCTTTAGCCGTTAGAGGGACATAATCAGCACGAATACCTTCATTATAGCTTTGTTTCTTTTTACAAAGAAATGAACAGCAGTATAAATTCTTTTTAACTGGCACCCTGTATTTCTTGTTCGATAAATCATTTCCTCTCCTAAAGACCTATTCAAAAATGTACCGCAGTGTACCGTCCACTGAAACACAAAGTTATTAATTACATAACACAACATTGACTTTGAGCCGGGGATCACAAACTCGTCCACTTGCTGGAGTTGTCTGAAAACAAAAGAAAACCAAGTAAAAACGAAACTGACGTTGACTCTCCTGTACCATTGCCCAGGAGTAGAACGTTCAAAGCTGATCAAAGTGGTGACCCTGGAAACCGATACACTGGTGCACTCGTTGAATGAAAGAATTATGTACTGCTTCCAGTGTTGCCTGCTGAAGAGAATTACAAGCAAGCACGACACGTTCCTGCACGTCCTCTGAATTGGACAACGTCTTTAAGGCATCCCCAAAGAAAAAAGTCCAGAGGTTTTAAATCAGGAGACCTAGCAGGCCGAGTAAGTGTTGCTTATCCACCAATTCATCTGGCGGGATACCTTCGGTTCAGAACAAGACGTGCACGCTAGGCATTATCTGCTGGACATCCATCGTATTGATATCACATAAGCATTCTGGTTCTTAGCGGCACTTCATCCAGAAGAGGACGAAGTTGGAATACGCTATGCCGTTTAGAATACCATTGATGAAATAAGGGCCAATAATTGTAGTACCAAGCATCGCACACCAGACGTTAACTCTCCATTGACGCTGATGTTCCACCTCTCTAGGCTATCGTGGGTTGTCACTGGACCAATAATACATGTTCCTTATATTACCTGTTCTTTGTTTGAGAAGGAACATTCATCGGTAAATGGAACAATGGAGAAGAAGTTCGTGTTGGCGAGGGCTTGCTGCTGTGCCCACTGACAGAACTGTACACGATTATGGAAATAATTCCCGTGAAATTCTTGATGTAGGTGTACATGGTAAGGATGTAACTGGTGACTTGTAAGAATACGATGTACACTGGACTTAGGAATGCCATTCCCGTGTTCAAGCTGTCGTGTGCTCACCTGTGGATTCATAGTGACGGAAGCGAGAACAGTAACTTTGGCAGCTTCGTCTGTGCGAGTGCTACGACGACTGCGTTGTCGTGGGTTGAAACTTTCCGTTTCCTGAAGCGTCGCAACAAGACGAGAAAACATCCGTCTGGAAGGTGGGTTCTTGTCAGGATATCGCTCTCTGTACCGTTCCGCTGCCTGCGTTGCATTTCGCCTATCATCATCCTCATCAACAACAAAAGTTTGTATTCCTACTCTACACAACAGTATTTAAAAGGACTAAAGGACTAAAAGTATCCTTACATAAGAAAACAGTATTGCCATTGCTTTTCTGCTAACTTACATTTACCATAGAAGAGTAGCATTTCTACCTTCTCTTCGTTGGCGTACATTCTACTCACTCAACCCTTCAACTGACGATGGTTGACGGAATGACGGGATGCATTCTACATTTGTTTGCATTTGACCTCTGACAACGTCAGCACATGGATGTGTTCCATTACCCCGGGTACCTGCACTAAGCGCTGGGAGCGCTTATGTAATTAATAACGTTGGGTATCAGTGAATGGAACACTTTGATACATTTTGGAATAGGTATTTAGGAGAGGAAATGAATTACCGAATAAAAAATACAGGGTGCCATTTAGAAAAGTCATACCGCTGATCATAAATTTGTAAAAAATAAAGCTAAAACGAAGGTAAGCATGCTGATTGGTGTTCCCTTGACGGCTAAAGAACATTTGCTTGACACATTTTGTAATTAACATCAGGACAAACTGTTATTTAGGGTGGTCGAGATAAATGGGTCACCCTGTATATAAAGGTCAGTATTCTTCATTAACAAACACCATGCACCAATTTTCTTCTTCCAAAGCTTGAACACTTTCCAGGTTCCTGGTGGACGGTCACTGCAAACATCACTTGCAGAACACTGCACCATACTTTATTTGGAAGTTTTCCTGTTTTGTTTTAAGCATTCTTGTTGCCCCTTGAGTGTTTCCTTATCAACCAATATCTCTTTACTAGGTGAGCTTGTCAAAACTTGCACTTTTCTTTCTGTGATTTTCACTTGTTTCGCGCATGGTTTTTCTTTGTGTAATGGTTTGAAATCATAACTCTTCTGCACTATTTTGACTCGATAGGAGTATCATTTGTTGAAGGTTTTTGTTCTTCATTTTGATCTACCTAATGTTCATCAGGGGATTCATTCTCAGTTTCTATGGATTGGCCGTTAGGTACTCTAGCCTAAGCAGGAGCATTTTGAATTTCAGCATGGTCCGTTACAAGAGCACCATTTCTGGATTTTGCTGTAGCAGAGTCAAGTTCATTTTTTTCACTGGATAATAAAGCCAAGTCTCACACTTTCTGAACCCATTACGCCGTATTTAAACGGTTTGTTAAAAAAAATTAATTTTGTCATTGGGTTAAGACAGGTCCACTCAAGGTACCGCTCTGTGGAGCACCGTGATTCCGCTGTTTTCTCCGGATCTATGGGAGCTCTGAGAGCGGGAGCGTGGATCACTGGACTGTTCGCCTGTCAGTGACTGCCAAGCGGCGCTACTCAGAGCCTGCTTAATCCCCTTCTGTGGAAGACTGTGGCTTTGTAAATAGAAGGCAGCCACAAGTAAATCAATACTCTGATGAGCAACTGGGGATGTGCTTACTAAAGGAACCGGAGAAAGGAACCACAATCCTAATTAAATATGTTCAACATTTAATAAATACGCTTATTACCATGGCCTTAACGCCAAAAGTATTTTGTAATTCACGGAAACATTGACAGTAAATAAAGGACAATATAAATGTAAATACTTACTAAATATGGAAGTTAAGGGATGGTGGCAATCTGGAAGGCAACACAAGGAAACTGACTAACAAACAAATATACGAAATTAATTAAAATCAGTTTTCTGTTGCTACTTTCTACATTTATTTACTTTTCTCTCGAAACACATTTCAGATGATAACCTCATGTTGAGCATCTCAGTGGTGTTTTACACAGTTTCATTACAGGAAAGAACTGTTCGCAACTGCACGTTGATTCGAACAGACTAAGCGTACGCGCTGCATATCTATGAAGTTTCTGGCAATGCTTCTGAGACAAATGTTTGTAAAAGCCTTTTAAAGTCTTTCTGCTCTGATATCTTTCTTACAGTTCTGAATCGCACTGAAGGTATATGATTTCCATTTGGAGAGGATGGCTTACAGAATCGACATCCATAGTGATTGGTGTAGCAAAAATTCCTAAATCTATTTCCAAGCGCGAAATATCAGTAAATCTTGATTCAAATTCAGTACGCCGTTTTCTAAAAGAGCTGTCTACTCTTCAAAATCTGCAGCAACGGCAAAGCTATTAATGCTGACAGTTTCGGAAAGTAAGAGACGTTTGTAGTCTACAGTTGTCTCTCCCAGATCGACAGTTAATCTTGAACGCCTTTATTTAGACATAGAAATGGGTGAAAGGTTCCCTTAAAGCACACAACTCGCGAATGTGCCCTACACACTTTCTCCCTTCATTCCCATGAATAATATTATTTCTTGGCGCTTTTCCACGAAGCACTCCAGACCTTTAACACAACTGAGCCAGTGAACCTCACAGTGATAAATTAAATCTCTATACTGAAACCGACATCGTCCAGAAATGCTCTGTACGAGCGATGATTGAATCATTTAGCTCGAATAGAATTAGTAATTTTCACAACCAAGCTCATTACATTATTCCGCTTTACGCTTTTGGAACACAAATGTCGTTGATGATCAGGCAATGGGGGATAACCGACAGATCATGTCTAAGCCACTGATTACACCAGTTGTAGCTGGAGCACCGTTTGTTGCTATGCATGTTATTAATATCAACGACAGACCATACTTCTCCGTAACTGCTTCAAGGGGATGGAACATGTCTTGACCTTTTGTTATGTCCTTCAATGGTATGAGATCTAACATCTCCTTTGCAAACTTCCAGCATTTTGTTTGCAGTCCTAATGAAAATTACCAACCGTGCTCTGTCTGACAAGGAGAGTCATCCAGAGACAAAGAAAATGCAACACTGTCTTTAATATTCGTTGTCAACTGAACCTCCAAATCTCAGCTAGTTCTTCAATTTGGCATTTTTCAGTGGCGCGAGAAAGTGACAGGTACTGTAGCTATGGAACCAATTGTGGACACAGCTCTTCCACCGCTATTGCAAGGCATTCATTTACAAAAGTCACCTTAAGCAAGTGACTTCAAGGGCACAACTACCTGATGTCAAATTCGGTAGTTAATTGTCATAGAAGAGTCTCTTCCAGAACGATCAGAGTCCTCCAAATACACTACAAACCATTAAAATTACTACACCAAGAAGAAATGCAGATTATAAACAGGTATTCATTGGACAAATATAATATACTAGAACTGACGTGTGATTACACTTTCACGCAGTTTGCGTGCATACATCTTGAGAAATCAGTACCCAGAACAACCGCCTCTGGCCGTAATAAAGGTCTTGATACTCCTGGGCATTAAGTCAAACAGAGCTTGTATGGCGTGTACAGGTAAAGCTACCCATGCAGCTTCAACACGATGCCACAGTACATCAAGAGTAGTGACTGACGTATTGTGACGAGCCAGTTGCTCGGCCACCATTGACCAGACGCTTTCAGTTGGTGAGAGATCTGGAGAATGTGCTGGCCAGGGTAGCAGTCGAACATTTACTGTATACAGAAAGGCCCGTACAGGACCTGCAACACGCGGTCGTGCATTATCCTGCTGAAATGTAGGGTTTCGAAGGGAACGAATGAAGGGTAGAGCCACGGGTAGTAACACAGTGTTACGTCCACTGTTCAAAGTGCCGTCAATGCGAACAAGAGGTGACCGAGACGTGTAACCATGGCACCCCACACCATCACGCAGGGCGGTACGCCAGTATGGCGATGACGAATACACGTTTCCAATGTACGTTCACCACGATGTCTCCAAACACGGATGCGACCATCGTGATGCTGTAAACAGAACCTGGATTCATCCGAAAAAATGACGTTTTGCCATTCGTGCACCCAGGTTCGTCGTTGAGTACACCATCGCAGGCGCTCCTGTCTGTGATGCAGCGTCAAGGGTAACCGCAGGCATGGTCTCCGAGTTGATAGTCCATGCTGCTGCAAACGTAGTCAATCTGTTCGTGCAGATGGTTGTTGATTTGCAAACTTCCCCATTTGTTGACTCAGGGATCGAGACGTGGCTGCACGATCCGTTACAGACATGCGGATAAGATGCCGGTCATCTCGACTTCTAGTGATACGAGGCCGTTGGGATCCAGCACGGCGTTCCGTATTACCCTTCTGAACCCACCGATTCCATATTCTGCTAAGAGTCATTGGATGTCAACCAACGTGAGCAGCAATGTCGCGATACGATAAAACACAATCGCGATAGTCTACAATCCGACCTTTATTAAAGTCGGAAACGTGATGGTACGCATTTCTCCTCCTTACACGAGGCATCACAACAACGTTTCACCAGGCAACGTCGGTCAACTGCTGTTCGTGTATGAGAAATCGGTTGAAAACTTTCCTCATGTCAGTATGTTGTAGGTGTCGCCATCGGCGCCAACCTTGAGTGAATGCTCTGAATGTCGGCCGGTGTGACTTAGCGGTTGTAGGCGCTTCAGTCCGCGCTGCTGTTACGGTCGAAGGTTCGAATCCTGCCTCGGGCGTCGATGTGTGTGATGTCCTTACGTTAGTTAAGTTTAAGTGGTTCTAAGTTCTAGGGGACTGACGACCTCAAATGCTAAGTCCCATAGTGCTCAGAGCTATTATTAATGCTCTGAAAAGCTAATCAATTGCATATCATAGCATCTTCTTCCTGATGGTTAAATTTCGCGTCCGTAGCAATTGTAATGGCCAGTAGTGTAATCTGAAACATTTTTATCGCACGAGCTCACAAAACTAACATGACAATCGTTGAAAGGAAGCAATTTGGCTTATTCCTTCCATTGCCACAGTATTGCAAACTAAACTTGTTATTAAGTGGTAACTTACTTTGTTTGAAAGCTGCCCGTGAGTTCAAGGATTATTGTCTTTCGTTCGTCGACGACATATTTATAGCACTCTGTCGCGTGATTTACTGCACAATGTCTCAAACTGATTTTCCTGAAATGGTTTAATATTTTGAGGTACACTAAATATTTTTCACTACTGTCGTGTTCAGTGAGAAGGTACAGATCCTCCGATGCAGCACTAAAGCAAGGTGCTGCTGAGGGCTTGCTGCCTCTGCCGCGTCTTAACTGCTCTGACTGCTGGGACTGGTGTCCGCAATCTTTTCGCTGCTCTCGCCTGTCGCTGTGTTTACTTATCGCCACTCCGCGCTCCCGATAGGCTTTGCTGAACAGCCCGCGGTTAACAGGACTAAGACATCAATAACTAGTGGCTGTGAAACCTATGTGGCTAAGGTAGTCAAGTATGGTAGACCACAAGAGCCCGTGCTCAATGCCTTGGAAGTTATGGCATGCAATGCAGTGCACGGAGCAGTAAATATTTAATACGTATTTAACTGGCAGCAGCGGTTTCACTATGTGAGTTTTTAGTGTCTCGTCGGGTGCAGTATTTTTGCAATATGTGTATGTTGTTGCTGTATGGAAAAAACAATTTAAAACAAGTGGTCATTTTGCAACGCTTATCAACTTTCCCCGCACTCTCCTACGTCTAGTAAACCCAATGCGACCTAGTCTCTCTATGTCCATCCTTTTACAGATGGTTGCGGAACTCGGCTGTTCGATACAGGATGTCAAATTAAACACCTTTCAGTTGTCTAGTTTCCAAACTTATTCTATTTGGCAACCTGTTTCAGTGTTTTACTACGCCACCGTCAGGCCCCTGACCGACATATAGGAAGGTTCTACCTCGGTTGTCTGAGTCCGTTGATGATGGTTGAAGTGATCGCTATAGCAAAAATTTGTATTTCTGGCCCCTGTTCTGATGACAACCGAGGTAAAATCTTCCTACACGTCGGTCAGGGGCATGAAGATGGCGTAATATACCGCTCAAACTGGTAGCCAAATAAAATAAGTTTGGAAACTAGAAGGCTGAAAGGTGTGTAATTTGACATCTCAGTCAAACCTATGTCTGCGAACCATAAGCTCAAAATGCCTATCCAGAATTTGTGATACCCCATGGAGTAGCTGCCACGCCGCGTTGTCGCTATCAGAAAGAGGCGATGTCTTACTCTGCTTGGCGGGTTGCCTAATATGGTTGCTCACAAGAGTACATTTCCAGCTTTCTGCACCCACCTCTCAAGCTGAAAAGCGATCAAATTAAGGATACTGTAGCTAGGCGTATGCAGCACATTCTCTGGCACTAATCACCGTAGGACGTTGTGTCTGTACTCGACAGGTCGCCGAGTTGCTGGAGAGAGTGATCTGTGACAACTATTTTGCTGCTCACAATCTACGGATACCTCTCGGAGCTGTTGTTAGGAATCTGATTCTGCTTTAGATCTTTTCTTTTGTCGTTATAGTTCTCTGACTTCTCTGGCAACCTCTCCATCTCAGAGAAGCACTGTACCAAACGCCTTCAACTATTTTTTGACTGTATTCTAGTTTCTACCTTCCTCCCACCCCCTTTTTTACCCTTTACAGGTCTCTCAACTACCACGGAAGTTAACCCTTGACATTTTAACGCATGACCTATTACGCTGTCACGTCTCCTGATTAATATTTTCAGTATGTTTCTTTCTTTGCCGATTCTGTGGAGAATCTGTTCATTTCTTATCAGTTATCCACTTTTCGACTTTCTTCTGTAGTTCCACGCCTCAAACGCTTCAATTCTCTTCTTTTCCATGATTCTCACAATCCATGGTTCACTTACAAACGATGCTGCGAACCAAACGTAGTTTTTCAGAGATTTCTTCCTCAAATAGAGGTCGGTGTTTGCTATTAGCTCTCTTTTCTTTTGTTAGTATGCTTTTTACGCCCTCCTTGCTTCGTCTGTAATGTGTTGTTTCACTTAGAAGTTAACAGAATTCCTGCACTTTCTCTACTTAGTGGACCCTCAATTTCAATGTTAACTTTATCGCTTATTTAAATTCTGCCACTCTGAATTAGTTTCGTCTTTCTTCAGTTTACTGTCAATCAGTATTATGTGCTCATTAGATTGTTCGTTAAATTCAAGAGGTACTGCAATTTATCCTCACCTCCAGTCATCAGCGATTCTTATCATTGATATATTTTCAGTATGAATTTCAATCCCACTCTTGAAGCTTCCATTTATGTCGGCCATTGAGTCTTCGGTGTATAAATTGAAGCGAAAAAACTCGGTACCTGTCTTATACCATTTCTAATTGGGCGCTTTTGTTCTTGGTCTTCTATTCTCATTGTTCTCGCTTGGTAGTTGTTAGTTGTACGCTTTGTGTATTACACATCTTCCTTAAGGTTTTTCATGAGAATGTCGAAAATGACATTTTTTCGGAAAATCTACTTTTGATAGCGTAGCAAATGTGTATAAAGGTGAGGTCAAGCGATCTAGTGTTACGAGTAGGGTTCTGATCACCGTGGAGAGTTCGTACAACAGTTGTGACACGTTGCAGTGACCATAGGTTCGCACATATTCTTCCTAAAGTTTAGCTGTCAGGTACGATGCAGTAGGCGAACAACGTTGCGCCCTTATATTTTTCGCAGCATCAAGTTGTCGCCCGTGAGGGATGGCTACATCTCAATGCAGATGCTCTTTCTTCCAATTTACTAGCAACAAGCTCGCTGCTTCAGGGGTTTACTTAAGCTTTCGTAGTTCGAAGGGTGAGTTTTTGTATCTCTAAACGACGATATTTCACAAAAACTATGCATCGATTTAAAAAACGGAAAAATACTTGTTCAGTATTTTTAAAGACGCTATTAGGCGATGTCGATGTTGGTCCTCCTGCCCGACCCTAAGGAGCTGGGCCGGGGCAGCACTGAAATCTTAAACAGGACCATCCCATTTTTATTGTAGCTACGGATTATACGATAAGAAATACGTTACTTGAAACGTCCCCTTAGAAAAATTGTACTTGACTGTCCTTAAACTGACGCACAATTGTTTTAGCGCAACGCTATCTGACTTCAAAAAATCCCTACAAAAGAATGGCCCTGACTTACATTAACCTATACGTTTCACAAATCGCTTGGTTACCCGAACTACTGCAATACAGCGAGCGCCACTACTGCCAGCTAAATAAAAGATTGAAACTACGGAAGGCACTAACTACTGATAAGGATTATTTAGCAAATGAAATATTTTAATAGAGAACAAACAATGTGTTTACCTTAATATCATCAAAAGTCATAATATATATAGCAGATCATGACATCCAGTCTTACAAATTTCAGAACTACGCCATTTCTCTCCCCACATCCACCACTGCTGGCGGCTCACTTCCAACTGCGCAACGCTACGCGCCGCTAACAGCCAACTGTCCAACACTACAATGGCAGACAACAATGCAAACTAGCCACAGACTGCACACAGCACAGCCAGTGATTTTCATACAGAGCGCTACTTGGCGTTACCAGCATAAAAACCTAAACAGCTTACTTGCAAACTTTTATACGCAGTACATTTGTCGTTGGGTGACAGATGGAGCTGTGGGTGCTCGCTTGAGGCGTGTCCTCTCACCTCTCATTGACAGGGTGTCCATCTGAGGTGTGTCCTCATACCTCTACAAAAATTTACAAGACTTAACCTCGCCGCCAACGCCACAAATAAAAAGAACACCCTGAAGATCTCAGCTCCAAGAGCCACTCACATTTCTTTGAAAATAATACATATCCACGCAAGTACGTTAGCCACCTACGCACAGTAACACACCGCTCAGTCTTCGTTGTTCAAAGCACTCAGGCCATTAATTTTTTAAATCTAGATTGGCCCTTTCAAAGAAAAAAAGGCACTTGCAAACAGTAATTAAAACAGATTTGAGGGAACACTTTAGTCTAAATAGGACCATCGGAAACACAGAACAACCAAAACAATGGCAATAAAGAGGGCTACCAATTATCTTATATGTTCTTGCCGCAAACCACAGTGACTGCCATTCAGTCGGCAACGTGAACTAACATGTAGCCTATTGCTACTAGTCGTACATATTAAAGAAGAACGCAGTTATATGTGAGGTTATAAATGGCATCCGCGTGGGCACGCATGATTGACCAGGGCACAGTTAGGTTACTACTGACATTTTTTTAACATAATTTATAGGACATACGTATGGTCTGAGAGTAAATCGGAGAAAGACGAAGGTATTGAGAAGTAGTAGAAATGAGAACAGCGAGGAACTTAACATCAGGATTGATGGTCACGAAGTCAATGAAGTTAAGGAATTCTGCTAGCTAGGCAGTAAAATAACCAATGACGGACGGAGCAAGGAAGACATCAAAAGCAGACTCGCTATGGCAAAAGAGGCATTTCTGGCCAAGAGAAGTCTACTAATATCAAATACCGGCCTTAATTTGAGGAAGAAATCTCTGAGGATGTACGTCTGGAGTACAGCATTGTATGGTAGTGAAACGTGGACTGTGGGAAAACCGGAACAGAAGAGAATCGAAGCATTTGAGATGTGGTGCTACAGACGAATGTTGAAAATTAGGTGGACTGATAAGGTAAGGAATGAGGAGGTTCTACGCAGAATCTGAGAGGAAAGGAATGTGTGGAAAACACTGATAAGGAGAAGGGACAGAATGATAGGATATCTGCTAAGACATGAGGGAATGACTTCCTTGGTACTAGAGGGAACTGTAGAGGGCAAAAACTGTAGAGGAAAACAGAGATTGGATTACGTCAAGCAAATAATTGAGGACGTAGGTTGCAAGTGCTACTCTGAGATGAAGAGGTTAGCATAGGAAAGGAATTCGTGGCGGGCCGCATCAAACCAGTCAGTAGACTGATGACAAAAAAACAACGTATCGCCGTTTCGCTGCTTCCGAACAGGTTCCCTTGATAATATGCCTGAGGCGAATCCAATTGATGAGTCGAATTTCTCGCTAGGTCGAGCGCGTAGCACCAAACCCACGATCCGCCGGTGTGATGACAGATGATGAATCCTCGCTGATGGCTCGGCAGGGAAGACCGCCTCGGAAAGCCGCGCCGTCCGAAATGAACCCCGCATTGCCCCCACCACTTGCGCCCAGCGTGTATACTTTTCCGGCGGAGCACACACACACACACACACACACACACACACACACATACACACCGGAGTTGTTCGCTATGTGTTCAAATTGCTCGGTAACACGACTGTAAAACAAATGTTAAGAACTCATTTACCTTGACGTCCGTTTTGTTGTTGTATTGTAAGGCGCCACGTATACCGTTTGTATATGTATACGTCTATGTCGTCGCTGTCGTCTTTTCTTTCCCTCGTCGATATCAGAGCATCAGAAATGCTTATGTTAGTGTTTACCTATTCGTTGTCGACAACACACAACCACACTGCCACGGTACCACCTGATTCCGGAATAGCTAGCTTAATATAGTATAAAGGTAGTGGATTTCGATGCTGTGTTATTTAAGTGTGATATTGTTCTTCACTTAACCTTTGAGACTTTAAGACGAATGACGTTACTTCATTTACATAGTTATTAAAATATTATTCCAAATATCTCAAACATTTATCGTCATTATATTTTAACGGCAATAAAAAAATATGATTTATTACCGGAAAGTAACACATAACAGATCGCAAATCGCACGTAACTAAATGACAGCTTTGCATAGCGTCGGGACGTAATCACACAAAACTATATAATGAAATCCCCCAAATCTCAATTTCTCCATATCAACTGACAAATACAAATAAGATATTCAAGACCCCATAGATCAATCGTGACCTGTATACTCAGAAAGTACGCATTTGCAGGCGAGTTTCATATGGATTTATTTTCTTTTTTGTTTTGATGACTGCTACTATTTGTCACAATATTCGACACATTTTTTTTAACTCTTCATCTAAGAAGAACTGAATAATAAATCCTATATGACTCAATCCCATATCCTGAAAACATCGACTTTAATAACGTTTGACACTGCAGCTTTTATTTGCACCACTGCACATGAAATTCGTTGACGAAACAAATGGACGAAAAACCTATATTCTTAGAGAATGATACGTTTTACCTCAATCCATATACGGCCAGACGGAGAATCAAAATCCTAGGCTGACGTCGCATCGATACGTCCTCTATAAATAATAGGATCATGCTCTGTTTTTTTGTATTGGATTATCTGGAGAGCTTACCCGATGTCACTGTGTTGTGTCACGTATCGATACATTCCTGTATTTTCATATAGTGTACTTTGCCCATTTGACCTTTAGCTCCTCTAAACGATCAGTACCCCTTCTTGAATCCGTCATTGCAGCTTATAGAAAACGTCGTTGTAGCTGAAACGGTATCGAAAGTGTAAAGAAAAAGGAAGTGCGTCGGTTAAGATACTAGATTCGTATTCGGTAGATGCGGGATGAAAAGCCCTATCCCACGATCCAAATCATCGGAAATATTGGCCTCCTTAAACCACTTCAGGTAAATGCTGGATGATTCATACTAATTACTTTCCCATCTTTTCCTGTCCAAGATGGTGCTCTGTCATTACAGACTAACCTTCACTCCCCTTCTTACTTTCTTTTCTTCCTCCCTTCGAAAGTTCTTAACGGACCACATGTGTAGTTTCTCGCCTTTACTCGGGCAGCTCCACACTTCTGTAATTGCTTTCTCTCTGTCGGCAGTCTAAGGTCTCATTTCATGGGAACGTAACCATCCTTACTGGTTCTCACACTCGTATAGTCGTCACCGAAATAATGTAATCATTTACAGTAGTAGTTGGACAGATAATACCCGTCAGTTTTACTTCTCGCCTTTAGTTTTGTTTAGGGTACGTGCTCTTGATTTTGCAAGTGAAGACATAGGTGCTTCGTTTTCCTCCATCTCCTTTAAGTTTCCACAGATTCCGAGCTGTGAGGTGTTGTACAGAGGAATGCTTTCAGCGCTATCACCTGCACAGTTGTCCTGACGCCGCCTCTACGGCGTCAATCGGGAGAGAACGTGTCTGCTACTACGAAGATTTTCTGTTGTGCTTCTAGTCTGTGAACGAACCACAGAATACTTCTTTCCTACTTTATTGGGCTACGAGAACAGAAAGCTCCACTTTTCAATAATAATCTAGCTGGAAGCGTTGCGTGAGTCAGAGTAAGATCCATGTTTTTGTTTTCCCTGGGACTGGATAGGGGTTGTACAAATAATATTACCATATTAAGATTGGATCTATTTCAATTTTTTTTGCTTTGGGGGACACGCAAGGAAAGGAAAAAGACTGCAAATCACGTCAAATCACTGTAGTCTAATGACCGCAGAAACAATCAGCCACTGGTACTTGTCTAGAGATCCGAAGAAAATGGACATATTGAGACAGGGGGACAAACTATTTTCATTCAGTTTTAATAGGTAGGAGAAGAGCGGATGAGATTTGTACTAATGACCTACACCAATACGGTCATTTTTGTATGGACCTAGGGAGCAGACAGCTAAGTTAATAAGCATCCAAATCATAACTTAAGACCGGCGGTTTCCTATCGAAAGCACTCCATGGTTCTGCAAATTAGTTGACACCAAGGAGCCTAAACGGTAATAATAGGTGAATAAAACTATAATGATAATGAACCTAGAACGCTAGTTAAAAAGCAACAATCGTAATGGAAAGGTAAAATGAAAACTTGCAACGACCCTCCACTCTTAATAGACCGTTCGGTAAGAGTTTGTAGGATAACTGGTGTCCACAGTTGAATAATAAATCTCCTTTGTCATGAAACTTTCTGGCAGATTAAAACTGTTTGCTGGACCGGGACTCGAACCCAAGACCCTTGCTGACCAACTGAACTACCCAATGACGACTCACTACTATCCTCACAGCTTTACGTCCGCCAGTATCGCATTCACTTAAAATTTAAAACAGTCTTGATCGCAATCTTGTTAAAATACTTTTTATTGGAGTGAGTTACCGCTTTCGACTCTATGAAAGAGTCATCTTCAGACTCCGGAGCGGTGGATGGACACTACTAGATGAGTTCAGCAGTTACACGGGCGTCGAGGGTGGACGGAACTCATCTAACAGTGTCCATCCACCGCTCCGGAGGCTGAAGATGGCCGGTCGGAGTGGCCGAGCGGTTCTAGGCGCTTCAGTCTGGAACCGAGTGACCGCTACGGTCGCAGGTTCGAATACTGCCTCGGGCATGGATGTGTGATGTCCTTAGGTTAGTTCGGTATAAGTTGCTCTAAGTTCTAAGAGACTAATGACCTCAGATGTTAAGTCCCATAGCGCTCAGAGCCAGTCTGAAGATGACTCTTTCATAGAGTCGAAACCGGTCACTCACTCCAATAAAAAAGTATTTCAAGAAGACTGCGATCAAGACTGTTCTAAATTTTAATTTAACTACCTTTAAGATCGCTGAATATGTTTTCAAAAATTTCAAAAATCTTAGAATCTCATTCGTCATGCTGCAACAGCGAGTAAAGTATAGAACGGGTTCTACAGCCTGTCTTTTCTCGGCTGAAACCACGGATAGATCAGATGATGTACACATATTGAAGCGCAATCGGTTAAAACACTAACACTAGGTTAGATTGGAACACATCGTCAGTGACTCCTTGCAGTAAAAGCAAAGTGGTTAGGGGTCGCCTGTTAACAGACGGATATTCAGAGCATAGGCCACGTGATGTAGTCAGCCAATAGCAACATCTTTTAAGTAGTGTGAACACACAAACAGCAAAAGTTAATGGTTTAAATTAATATACATAGTGTTGCTACAAGAAAAGCACAGTTTTCACATATAATATTGATCTTTAAGATTAATACACTGCAAAGCAAAGCTTTCACATATAATGTTGATCTTTTTTGCGCGTGTTACACTTTAGCCCTGCGCCTGCTACACGGACGTTTGAGTCACAGCTCCCGTACAAGATAAGTAATTTTAGTAGTAATAAACTGTTTCTAACACTTTAAAATAATTTATTACATTATTTATAGTGCTCTTCAAGCGTACCATTAAAAGTTTTTGTCTTACTCGCGTATTTTCACAGTAATCAAGCAAAGTTCGTTTTGTGATTCTTGAGTTTCTCCCGGCGTATTTGATAATCAAAATATCCACGGGTGTACTGCCGGTCTATAGTGTCCAACGGGCACAATATTTCGGCGATCAAACATGTCGCCATCATCAGGTGAACTGACGGACTGAGCTCCTGTGAACGTGCCGGCACGGAGATCCGTACGCTATGGCTGCTCAGGGGGAACTGGGTTCGGTCGCGGCGGCGGCCGATTTAAATACCCTCCGCCCGCGGCGCGCTCCCTCCGCCGTCCGCGCCCCGCGCCGCGGTAGCGCGGTGGAACAGATTGCGACGGCGTCTGAGATGACGTCGGTGTGATGGCTCTGTCCGCCGTGGTCGTCACAACTATGCGTTTGCTCGATTTACTCTTGATTAACCCAATCGCTGGTTCCCAAGCCTTGCTAAGATTATAGCCACAGTCACGGTTTATGAGGTCGTCATTGGTGCGAATTTCGATGGCCTCTCTAACAACGCTGTCCCAGTATCTCGACGTCTGTACCAGAATCCTCGTGCGGTCATACTCCATAGCGTGATTTTCCGACAAACAATGTTCAGCGACCGCCGACTTGCTCGGATACATCAGTCGAGTGTGCCTCCGGTGTTCACGGCATCGATCCTCGACGGTACGCATCGTCTGACAAATATACGACTTGCCACATTGACACGGAATCTGGTACACGCCGGCCTTCCTCAAACCGAGGTCATCTTTGGCGCTCCCCACCAGTGCACAAGTTTTATTCGGAGGACAAAACACAGTTCCGACCCGGTGTTTCTTCAGAATGCGGGCGATTTTCCCCGAGAGTGCGCCTGTGTATGGAATAAATGCAGTGCCTACCTCCTCCCTCGTGACTTCATCCATCTCAACAGGTTGTGCTGCAGTGGTTGGGCGGAGATCACGTTGGATCTGCCAGTCTGAGTACCCATTTTTTCGAAACACAGTTCTCAGATGTTACAATTCCTGGGGTAGACTCTCTGTGTCAGAGATAGTGCTATAATCTTAGCAAGGCTTGGGAACCAGCGATTGGGTTAATCAAGAGTAAATCGAGCAAACGCATAGTTGTGACGACCACGGCGGACAGAGCCATCACACCGACGTCATCTCAGACGCCGTCGCAATCTGTTCCACCGCGCTACCGTGGCGCGGGGCGCGGACGGCGGAGGGAACGCGCCGCGGGCGGAGGGTATTTAAATCGGCCGTCGCCGCGACCGAACCCAGTTCCCCCTGAGCAGCCATAGCGTACGGATCTCCGTGCCGGCACGTTCACAGGAGCTCAGTCCGTCAGTTCACCTGATGATGGCGACATGTTTGATCGCCGAAATATTGTGCCCGTTGGACACTATAGACCGGCAGTACACCCGTGGATATTTTGATTAAAGTTCGTTTTGTTTACATATCGCGACCAGGCCGAACTTTTGAGCTTTCAGATTAAACTTCATACCGCAATTTTAAGTGTATTTACTGATAGTTTAGTGTGCCAAATACGTTTGCTGCCCCTTTATATCTGTAGAGTATCGTCATCTCTTAAGTAATTTCCAGTAAGAAACTTCTGAACGATTGTTTACATTGTTGCGAGTAGGCCTAATTTTTTGTACACGTATTTTCATTGTTTTCCGGTAACTTAATTGTCTTTCTGTCACTAAAATCGTTTTGTACCATGAGTGTAAAGTGCCTGACGTGCCGTAGAATCCTTGGCTCCGGGGTCTGGTGTGATGGATGTAGTAACTTTTTTCATTGGGGAGATTGTAGTGGCGTGGGAATTGGGAAAATGAGCGAGACTCATCAGTGGTTCTGTAGGCTATGCAGTAGAGATAGAAAGATTGTGGAACAGGAGGGGAAAATTGCTGCCCTTCAGGCTGAGTTAGATTAGGCTAGACGAGAACAGTGCAGGTTAAGGGGGGAGAAGGGTAAACAGGAGTGGAAAGTGGCAACAGGCATAAGGAACAGGCCAAGAAATTCTTCTGACAGCTTTGCTATCAATGTACAAAATATGTTTGATCTGTTGCCTCAGTTGGAAACTGATGAGCCTCTCACAGAAGTAGATGTAGACAGGGCTCAACAAGCTTTCAGCAGCAAGTTGAATAAGAAGGCAGGGAAGTGTGCAAAGAGAAAGAAAGTCTTGTTGCTAGGTAGTTCGCATGCTAGGGGTGTGGGCCAACTTCTGCAGGATGAATTAGGGTCAGAATACCAGGTCACAAGTTTTTTCAAACCTAGTGTTGGACTGGGGCAGGTTACAGAGGATTTAGGTTCACTTTGTAGAGGCTTTACTAAGGAAGATACCGTGGTTATTGTGGGTGGGCTGGGCAACAGTATTGACAGAGATCCAAGGTACAGCATAGAGTGTCACCTGGCAAATATTGCATCGGCATCGAGTCATACCAGTGTTGGGTTTGTGTCGGTTCTGGAGCGCCATGACCGGCCTCATTTGAGCTCTTCTGTCAGGAGAGTTAATTTGGAGTTGGAACGGCTACTTGGATCTGATGCGGTGTCACACATTGGTGTGGTTCCTGTTGATTCACTCTGTAGGTGGAACTATACTAGACATGGCCTACACCTCAACAAGATGGGGAAGGGTAAACTGGCTGGGCTGATAGCAGGAAATTTAAAGGGGGGAGGAACTACATCTCATGGTGGTAACTCCTTTTTCGTGTAAGATCAGTGTCCAGTGGGAAACTCAGCCAGGCAAGTGCTAAAGATGTTAAAAAAGTTCAAGATACTCACAAAAGTAAAATGAAAAATGTTAGTATATTTCATCAAAATATTGGGGGACTGAAGAATAAAATTGATGAGCTTCTGCTTTGTTTAGAAGATATAGAAACTGAGAATGTAATAGATGTACTATGCCTGTCTGAGCACACATTGTCACTGATATGCAAAAGGTTAGCATCAATGGGTACAAATTAGCTGCACATGTAAGTAGAGATAATATGATGAGAGGAGGAGTTGCCATATATGTCAAAAGCTTCCACAGCGCAAAACATTTAGAAACTAAAAAAAAAAAAATTGTGTAGAGCAACATATGGAAGCATGTGCCACTGAACTAAAACTAAATGATGGCACTTTCATAATTGTAACAGTGTATAGGTCCCCCTCAGGGAATTTCCAGCTATTTCTAGAAAACTTGGATGCTTTGTTGTGCTATCTGTCAGACAGGGGGAAGCAAATTATCATTTGTGGGGATTTCAATGTTGATTCCCTGAAAGAGTGTGATAGGAAGAATGACCTTGTAGTATTACTCAGTTCTTTCAATTTGAGCTCCGTCATTGATTTTCCTACTCGGATAACAAAGAACAGCAGGACATTGATAGATAACTTTTTTATAGACCAAGATAAGTTTAAGGACATAAATGCTTATCCTGTTGAGAATGGTCTTTCAGATCATGGTGCACAGCTGGTTAGAGTACATGGCATAGCTCCATGCAGTATATCAAATCAGAATTTCAAAGCAGTGCACTCAATTAACAATATAAATACTGCAAACTTTAGGGAAAGACTAAAGGAGCTAGACTGGGATGAAGTGTATATGGAACCCGATGCAAACTTGAAATATAATTTATTTCACGATACATTTTTAAGGGTACTTGAAAATTGTTTTCCCAAGAAAACAGTGAAACATAATTCCAAGAAAACATATAAAAAACCTTGGCTAACTAAAGGAATAAGAATATCTTGCAACCGTGAAAGAGAACTGTATCTAACAGCAAGAAGGAGTACTGAACCCGAAATTGTTCAATATTATAAAAACTATTGTGCAGTACTAAGAAAAGTTATTAAAAAGTCCAGAAGCATGTGTATCATGTCTGAGATCAGTAACTCTGATAATAAAATTAAAGCAATTTGGAATATTATTGAAAGGGAAACAGGGCAACCAAGAGCACAGGAAGAATTTAGTGCCATAAAACTGAATGACAAGTGTACTAACAAACAATCTGAAATTGGAAATATTTTCAATAATCATTTTTTAAATGTTGTGGAGAAAGTAAGATCTAGATCTTCACTAGAAGAGGCAAGGCTTCTAATAGAAGAGGCCATACCTGTGCAGTTTGAAACAACTGTATTTCCACGAACCTCTCCCTCTGAAATCAGTAAAATAATAAACTCACTGAAGAGTAAAAGCTCTTACAGAATTGATGGCATTTCCAACAAGATACTTAAAGCTTGTTCCCCACAGATAAGTAGGATTCTCAGCCACGTATGTAATACCTCATAGGAGCAGGTTGTTTTCCCCGATAGACTGAAATGTGCCATTGTAAAACCATTGCATAAAAAGGGGGATACGTCGGATGTCAACAACTATCACCCAGTCTCTCTTCTGACAGCTCTATCAAAAATTTTTGAGAAAGTAATGTATTCAAGAGTAGCCTCCCATATATGTAAAAATAAAGTACTAACAAAATGTCAGTTTGGTTTTCAGAATGGCTTCTCAACAGAAAATGCTATATACGCTTTCACTGATCAAATATTAAATGCTCTGAATATCCGGACATCACCCATTGGTATTTTTTGTGATCTCTCAAAGGCCTTTGACTGTAAATCATGGAATTCTTTTAGATAAGCTAAATCATTATGGTTTGAGGGGGGCAGTGCACATATGGTTTATTTCATACTTAACTGGAAGAATGCAGAAAGTTGAAATAAGTGGTTCATGTAATGTCAATACAACAGCTGATTCCTCAAACTGGGGGGCTATCCAGCACAGGGTCCCACAGGGTTCGGTCTTAGGTCCTTTACTGTTCTGGATATACATTAATGACTTACCATTCCATATTGATGAGGATGCAAAGTTAGTTCTTTTTGCTGATGATACAAGTATAGTAATAACATCCAAAAACCAAGAACTAAGTGATGTAATGGTAAATGATGTTTTTCACAAAATTATTAAGTGGTTCTCAGCAAACGGACTCTCTTTAAATTTTGATAAAACACAGTATATACAGTTCTGTACAGTAAATGGCACAACTCCAGTAATAAATATAGACTTCGAACAGAAGTCTGTAGCTAAGGTAGAATTTTCAAGATTTTTAGGTGTGTCCATTGACGAGAGGTTAAACTGGAAGCAACACATTGATGGTCTGCTGAAACGTCTGAGTTCGGCTACGTATGCTATTAGAGGTATTGCAAATTTTGGTGATAAGAATCTCAGTAAATTAGCTTACTATGCCTACTTTCATTCACTGCTTTCGTATGGATTCATATTCTGGGGTAATTCATCGTTGAGTAGAAAAGTATTCATTGCTCAAAAACGTGTAATCAGAATAATTGCTGGAGCCCACCCACGGTCATCTTGCAGACATCTATTTAAGGATCTAGGGATCCTCACAGTAACCTCACAGTATATATATTCACTTATGAAATTTGTTGATAATAATCCAGCCCAGTTCAAAAGTAATAGCAGTGTGCATAGCTATAACACCAGGAGAAAGGATGATCTTCACTATGCAGGGTTAAATCTGACTTTGGCACAGAAGAGGGTAAATTATGCTGCCACAAAAGTCTTTGGTCACCTACCAAACAGCATCAAAAGCCTGACAGGTAGTCAACCAACATTTAAAAATAAATTAGAAGAATTTCTAGATGATAGCTCCTTCTACTCATTGGCTGAATTTTTAGATATAAATTAAGGGAGGGAAAAAAACTAACTTAAGCATTAGTGTCATGCAATATTTTGCGTAATGTAATATCTTGTACAGACATCTTTCATTAACCTGACACGTTCCACATCATTACGAAGTCTCGTATTCATGATCTATGGAACAAGTATTAATCTAATCTAATCTGATAGCTGAAAAGGCAGTCCCCTGTGACCAGCCTAATTAAATGTACCTCTTCGCCACGAGCTCAGCGAGAAGAGAATGAAACAAAGACTAAATTACATCGTTTAGACTTGTGTGTCTTTGCGTGTGGGTCTCTCTCTCTCTCTCTCTCTCTCTCTCTCTCTCTCTCTGTGTGTGTGTGTGTGTGTGTGTGTGTGTGTGTGTGTGTGTGTGTGTGTGTGTGTGTGTGTGTGTGTACGTGTGTACGTGTGTACGTGTGTTTCGGTACCACGTTGAAATGTCCATCACGCATCTGTGAACCTAAATAATCAGTCTCTAGCAGAACAGTACGGGACTTGCTTTCGAGAAGAGAAGACGTTTCAAAGTCCCGGCTGCCCACTCTATTTTAGGTTTTCTGAGACATCTCTGAACCATTCATGGTGAATTCTGGAATGATTTCTTTTAAAAGAGGACGGGGATTTAAGTTGCCATCCTTGCCCTATCCGAGACTGAGCTCCATCACCAATGACCACGTCATCGACGGGACGTTAAACTCTAGTCTTTCTCCCCTTCCTCTATTGTGCAAAAGCCCAAGTATTATTTTTTAACTGTAGAACAATTTTTTAATGTAAATCATGAGTCCCCTAGGCTCCGATCAGTACCTCAGATTGATGAAGGATTTATAAAAGACTTGTCCGCAGCATGCAGTCTTAGCTGGAGGCGTTCTATCATCATCCTGAGTGATATGGGGAGGCTACTGAAAATTTAAAATCCAAGTTTTGAATGATCCTCTTGGAGAATGCTGTATCGCCCTGCTGCTCTGCTCCGTTGTTTCACGTGGTCTTATCACACACCTATTGTCCACCGAAGATTTTTTTATCATCACTTATGTCTCTGCTGAAAATTGTTTACTCCGACATGCCTGTAATGGTTTATTTCAGCAGACACAAATGGGTAGCTGCTACGAAATTCTACAGCTTCTTTTTTATAATTCTCCGCTACAGTGAGGTACACTATTTGAGTTTTCTGATGGCAGTCGCTGTTTCGTTTGCTGTCTCATTTTTAGTATGCGCAAACTAGCTATGACATAGCAAGAGAAACGCACGCTTAAATTACTCACTGCAATGTCTGCGTGTAAGCATTACGCAGGGGGTGCGCAGAGACATGGTAAGCCCTATAGCTCATTCATTTCGCTGCTTTGTTTCGTGTATCCATCTCGTGAACGCTACGCATGGAGCGAGAATGAAACTGCGGCATTCAGTGCTTTATCTTCAGAATGCATTTTATTTCTAGACTTTCCTCCTCGTGTTAGGAGTTTTCTGTGCGCTCCAGATCCATCTTGGCTGTCTCCAGCCTCCCACGAGGTCGCTTTGCTTCTGTCAGAGTTTTAATCAACCCCCAAGCCGACGGCAGTAAGCCTACCAACAGCCCTCTTCTATTCTCTGTTCTCCCCTGTCCCCGTTTCCGTCCTGATGCACAACAGCGCCAGCCGACTCTTCACTTTTTGCTGTAATATGCGTTTCGCACGCAGACGAAACGAGCAGAGGATTAAAGATTTGCTGCTCGCAAATGTTTTCATTATTCGGCACCTGTAATATGCCTGCTGTTGCTTCACTCGATGCAGCAAAGTGGAAGCGAGGCAGTCGATTGGGAGACAAGTGGGTTTCGCAACTGCTGCTGCTGACAATTATTCGATCGTTTTATCTTCTGCATTTAAATTTTTCCAGAGGAAATTCAAAGCTCAGAGAAACAATTAAAGGGCTCGCACCCTGGCCGTAAGAGAATTTTTGCTCTCCTCCATTAAACTGAGATAAAGTAGTATTATCTCCACAATTACATTTTTGTTATATCTTTAGTCCTCGTATTACTTCTCTCTTACTTCTCCTTTATTGCGTTTCCATAATATCCTATGACACCATCTTTTCTTAATTCCTTACTGAATTGATTACATAACAACAGCTGTGGTGCTATATAATCTTATCAACTGTACTTAGGTTCCACTACTATCACACCGTGAAGCAAACTGCAGACCAGACAGGGTGACACCACTGTGAAACAGGGAAGGGAGGAGTGGGAAGGGGTAGAGAGGGGAGGGGAAGTGAAGGGAGATAGTAGCACCGTACTCTCTAGTATTCTGATAAGTAACAAGACATTATATACAACAGTCTTGACCGCATAAAAACACTTTTATTCATAAATGGTGACCAGTTTCGTCCTGATGTGGATCATATATGGACCATACTCCACTGATGATGTGTGGAGATGACATCGACGTAAGTGGGTAGCTTCCACAGCTCTCGCAGCGTGTAATCGTATCCACACGTTTCCTTTCCTCCATAGTGTTTGCAGGATAACATCTTATCTGGGTCTGGGCGATTCAACGGTTCTGCAAAGTATTCTTTCCATCTTTCTACAATTCTTTCCTTGTCATTTTTCAAGTTGCCGTTCTTGTCTCTAATGAAAAAAGTTGTGCTCTGAAATCCACGTTTCCGATTTTTTATGTATTGGAAGAATTGCATTGAATTCTTGTTTTGGCTCTTTGCCTCAACTTGTTCTAGCAAACTAGTTATATATATTCTCTTCTCTGCTCTTAGGATTGGCTTTGTCTCCCTTCTGATGTTGATAAAATGTTCCCTTTTATGCTAATTCTTCCTTTCAGATAGCCACTTTTCCCTCACCTTCCTTCTCTTTTCTGTAGCCTTCTAGCATGTCTCGTTGAACCATTTCTTCTTCTTCATTATCTTCTTTCTTCCCAATATATCCTCCTGTACTCTTAGTACCGTGGACATTATTCCTTTCCACTTTTCCTCCACATCCTCTCTTGCTTCCAGGGTCTCTATGACCTCAAAACGGTTTTTGATTTCTTAGCATGTTGTTATTCAATGGCACTTTCTCGTACTTTCTCAACATTCAGACCAGGTTTTAGTGTCCCCTTCTTCTTATGCATGTAGGTGAACATGAATTTAAGCCTGCACGGAATGAGGAAGTGGTCTGACGCACAATCGACTCGTCTATACGACCTGACGTCTATGACACTATGGGTATAGCGCTAGTCCACCAAGACGTGATCTATCTGGTTGGTGGTTCTTCCACCAGGTGAACACCATGTTCCCTTATGTATTTTCTTGTGTTCGAAGTAAGTCGAACTTACTCTCAGGTTCTTTGAGATAGCTAAGTCGATCGTCCTCTGATCTTTCTCATTGTTCTCATCATGCATACTGTGCCTTTCTACAGTTGCTATGTAGAATTCTTCTTTTCCTGCTTTTCCATTAAAATATGTAAGTAGGATGTTTAGGTTTTTTTATTGGTAACGCCGCCGCCACGTAGCGCTCTGTTTGAAAATCACTGGCTGTGCCATGTGCAGTCTGTGGCTGGTTTGCATTGTTGTCTGCCATTGTAGTGTTAGGCAGCTGCAGCTGGATGCTAACAGCGCGTAGCGTTGGGCAGTTGGAGGTGAGCCGCCAGCAGTGGTGGACGTGGGGAGAGAGATGGCAGAGTTTTGAAATGTGTAAGAATTGATGACATGAACTGAAATATATATTATGACTATTAAGGTAAATACATTGTTTGTTCTCTATTAAAATCTTTCATTTGCTGACTCTGCTTATCAGTAGTTAGTGCCTTTAGTAGTTTGAATCTTTTATTTAGCTGGCAGTAGTGGCGCTCGCTGTATTGCAGTAGCTTGAGTAACGAAGATTTTTGTGAGGTAAGTAATTTGTGAAACGTATAGGTTAATGTTAGTCAGGGCCATTCTTTCGTAGGGATTTTTGGAAGTCAGATTGCGTTGCGCCAAAAATATTGTGTTTCAGTTTAAGCACAGTCTTGTATAATTTTTCTAAGGGGACGTTTCATATGTCGACCCTTAGCCGAGGATACCTCACTGGAATCTTCTGATTTTTTTCCTTGTAGTTTGTGTAATTAGTGTAGATTTTGTTTATTGCTAGCGCGTAATTGTAGAGAGAATTTCCTCTGTAGTTGTAGTTTTTCATTGTTGTACAGTAAAACAGTTGTGGCATGCACATAGGTTTGCACCAAGTATTTCGCAGCTGCGCTTGCAATTAACTAGATATTATTTTCAGTGCTACGTTAATGTGTTCTCTTATTTTTGCTCTTCAAATTGTGGTTTTCTGTGTTGTCGTGTGAAATATTGTGACAACAACGGCGTGTGAAAAACGTAACACTAGGCTCCAAAGTAATGTGAGAAATAATAGTGACGACGAGCGTAGCTTACCAGCACCACTGTGTAATGAATTAACAGACATTCTAAGTAGTAATTTGGTAACTATGCATAGGGAAATGGAGCGGGCGTCAAATAATGGTGTAGGCAGTGAAACAATTAGTGAACAGGGAATCATTATCGATCGATCGGTCGGCAACAGCTCGCCTCAGGATTCCGGAATGACAGGACAAAATCTTGAAAATACAGTAGATTCAGATTTTGCGTTTTCTCAAATAAATCAAGACACATTTTCTACTTTTCAGAATGCGAATATTGCCAGTTCAAATTCACTGCCGAATAGCACTGAGGAACATGTTTCAGACACCAGTGCATTGTTATTACAATTAATGCAACAAATGGGACAAAAGCTTCAAAAGTTAGACACAATGGAACAAAATCTTCAAAAGTTAGACACAATGGAACGAAATCAGAGACAAACACAGCAAAAGCTTCAAAAGTTAGACAAAATGGAACAAAAGCTTCAAAAGTTAGACACAACACTTGAACAGTTAAAAAGAAAAAAGTAGTGTACAGTGGATAAAAACTATTTTTGAAAGAGGATGTGAACAAAATACAGAAAGCATGTTTGGATAGGATATTTTTGGTGGAAAGAAATGTTGAGATATGACGAAAGATCTACAGAATGAAGTTTTGAGTTGGACTGCAGTACCAAATGTTACACTGAAAACAAACCCTGTCCTTTCCTTCTGTTATCCCACTATGTGTTTGTGTACCCTTGTGTATTTATGTTCTACCGGTCTTTATATGTTTATCTGATAAGACTTATGTTGCAGAATTTTTCTAATACTAAGCTACATTCACTATGATGAGGAATACTGTTATCCTCAAATATAATTAGCATTAATAACATGTTATTTACTTCATACAGATGTTTACACATTATTTATTCTGTTTTGTTCTAATGCTCATGTGTGAAGTTGATGTTTCAAAAGTTATTCTGATCTTTTATGTATGTACTTATGTCGTAAATTTTTTTAACACTGATGTATTTGCTATTTCGATTCTTTTGTAAAGCCTGTATTACTGCAAATGTTATCTGTACTATTATGTTCTTTAATGATATATTTTGTACCTTTGTTATTGTATTCTCATGTTGTAAAATTGTAATTGACACCTGTTCATCAAATTAAGTAACTTGTAAGTTACATTGCACTGCACACATTTCTGTTGGTCATAGTACATGGACAATATGTGAGAAGTAGGGACTGATAGTGTTTGCAAGTGTGTTGATAATTCAGCAAGGGTCTGGTTAACAGCATTGCTGGTTCTAAAGACAATTCCAAAAACGTTGTGAGTGGACAAGTCGTCGGTTATGGACTTGCTATATTATCCGCAAGACTCTTCAATGGTGATTGTGCGCCTGGACAGTCAAACACATGGCTGCTGGCCATCTCTACAAGGACTACAGTGGGTTTACACCTTTGATGACTCACCTATACCATTATTTCTACAAGGACTGCAGTGGGTCTGCACCTCTAGTGGCCCACCAATACCGTAATCTCTACCAGGACTACAATGGGTCTACTCTGTGTTGACCTGCCTACCAATATTCTTTAAAACTTCCACTGTCTCTGCTGTGGGTTTGCTCTGTTGTGGCCCATTACCTGTCTGCATGTCAAGAGTCAGCACTGTCTTTCCGTTGGAAGGACAACACTACTTCTTCAAGACTGCATGGAAATCCTCTGCTTCCATGTGCATTTCCTTTTACTACTCAGACTTTGAGAAAAACACTGAAATTTTACTTTGATGAATGATCAGGACTGTCTTTACGGACTGTGAGAAAATTTTAGCTTTTGATCAACATTGTATCGATAAGTGTGTGCATTTCATTTCTTTGTAATTGTAATTATGAAAAAAATTTTCAAATCTGTATTGGCCACTGCCCAAAACAATATGTAAATTTTTTTGTGGGGAGCATGGGGGCTATGTAAGTAGGATGTTTAGGTTTTTTTATTGGTAACGCCGCCGCCGCGTAGCGCTCTGTATGAAAATCACTGGCTGTGCCATGTGCAGTCTGTGGCTGGTTTGCATTGTTGTCTACCATTGTAGTGTTGGGCAGCCGCAGCTGGATGCTAACAGCGCGTAGCGTTGGGCAGTTGGAGGTGAGCAGCCAGCAGTGGTGGACGTGGGGAGAGAGATGGCATAGTTTTGAAATGTGTAAGAATTGATGTCATGAACTGATATATATATTATGACTATTAAGGTAAATACGTTGTTTGTTCTCTATTAAAATCTTTCATTTGCTGACTCTGCTTATCAGTAGTTAGTGCGTTCAGTAGTTTGAATCTTTTATTTAGCTGGCAGTAGTGGCGCTCGCTGTATTACAGTAGCTTGAGTAACGAAGAATTTTGTGAGGTAAGTAATTTGTGAAACGTATAGGTTAATGTTAGTCAGGGCCAATCTTTCGTAGGGATTTTTGGAAGTCAGATTGCGTTGCGCCAAAAATATTGTGTTTCAGTTTAAGCACAGTCTTGTATAATTTTTCTAAGGGAACGTTTCAAATATCTCAACACTGTCCCGATATTTCTAAGTGGTGTGCTCTCAATTGTTTGTTGTAGTTGGTCATAAAGCTCTTCGTTTTCCTGATCTGTTTTATCCTCAGTCGGGACATGAACATTGATGAATTTGATGTCTAACACTTGGTTTCCAAGTACTATGCAGGATATTCTCTTGTGAACAGCTTTGAATTCTTTAACCGAATTTGCTTCTGTCTTGTGTATTACAAAACCAGTGCCGAATACGTGTTTATCTACACATCTGCCATACAGTAGTGTGTCTCCATCGTCTTTGTGAGTTCCCTCTCCTAGCCATCATGTCTTTTGTACCGCCACCAGGTCCGGTTTATATCGGTGAATTTCTGAGACCATAGTCTGGATCGTTCCTGGTCTATACAGTCTCTGAACATTCCAAGATCGAAAATTAAAATTTCTAAATCGTATACCGTTTTTCATTTGCAGTTCTCGTATTTCATTGTATCCATCCATGTCCGAGGCAAGTTTGTGTTTCGTAACAAAGAGTTATTTTTACAAACCCTTCTCATTTACCCGGGCATGGGATTGGCAGTGGCTGTTTCAAAGCAATTGATCCCAGGCGGAGTTCGTTTGCAACGGTATACTTTTTAACGACATTTGTAGAGAAACTTCCACATAGATTATAAGCAAATGTACCAGACTGGGGCTTGAAACCACAGTCTTTGCCTAGCATGTGGAAGTGCTCTACCAACTAAACTATCCAAGCACAACTGATGACCTGCCCTCATAACTTTACTTCCGCCAGTTCCTCACCACCCACTTCCCAAGTTTCACAGAACTGTACAGCGTAACAGAGACAAGATACCAGGGCAAGTGAAATTGTGAGTGCGGGTCGTGCGTCGCGTTTGCGTAGCTCAGTTGGTAGAACACTTGCAGAGAAAGGCAAAGGTTCTGAGTTCGAGACCCGGTCGAACATACAACTTTGATCCGCCAAGACGGTTCATATCATCACATACCCCACTGCAGGGTGAAACATTCATTGAAGACATATGAAATAAATTGAAAGACGCTTATTGCAATATAACCTTTTCAATGTCATTGCTGGAGCGTTTCTCATAACAATCTGAGAAATATACTGAAATTAATTTAGCGCCCACCGCTTCGTTCGCGTAGACTGTATAATCTCCATAGATTATTTTTGTGTTTCTTTAATCGAATTTTTGTGTTTTTACAAAAAGCAACACGTTCTAAACTTTCCACACTAATTAAGGCTATAAAAGCAAGTTCATTTTCGAATAAAGTTCTTATCGAAAATATTCATTAATCATTCACCGAGAGAGGTGGCGCAGAGGTTAGCACACTAGACTCGCATTCAGGAGGAAGACTGTTCAATCCCGTGTCCGGCCATCCTGATTTGGGTTTTCCGTGATTTCCCTAAATCTCTCCAGGCAAATGCCGGGGTTGTTCCTTTGGAAGGGCACGGCCGACTTCTCTCCCCTTCATTCCCTAATCCAATGGAACCAATGACCTCGCTGTCAGGTCCCTTCCCCCAACTCGTTAATCATTCCTTTTACTTTCTTGTGGTGTTATTCGCATATATACTTTCATCCCGTAAAATATATTTCTCTATATCCAACCAAGAAGTGGATTACCAATTTTCACGGATTTAGCCTAATTTTTTTAAATACAACGAAATGTTTCTCTTAAACAGTTTTCGTCCCTTATTTCACCTCCTTAGAGGTCGAATTTCCAAAAGCAGTGAAACACCAATTTTTATTTACAACAGTGAAGCCAAATACAAATTTTCATAGATTTAGCTTTGAAAATACTGTTATAATGAAATAATCTTGTAAAACATTTCATCCCCTATTGCACTGCCTTAGATTTTGAATTTCCAAAAACTCTGAAACACGTACTTCTTAATTTCTATGTGAGAAGTTAGATACGAATTTTCATAGATGTAGTTTTAAAAATGCTTTAGTAGTTCATTAATTGCGATATATTTTCAAAACATTTTTCACCCACTATTTTACCCCATCACCGGCTGAATTTCCAGAAATGCTGAAAGACCTGTTTTTTCAAATTTTTATTTTTATTACTGACTAAGAAACCAAATATCAATTATCGTAAGTCTAGTATCAAAATCGTCATATTAGTGACATACTTTCGAAAACCCTTTCATCCCCTATTTCAGCCCTTAGGAGTGGAATTTTGAAAATTTTTTTATCAAACATCCTCTCCAAATTTTAAGCTTCTTTCCTTAGCTGTTTGTGCTGGACAATGATCAGTCAGTGAATCGGTCTGGCCCTATTTCACTCCCTTAGAGGATGAATTTCCAAAAACCGTGGTTCACATTTTTTCATCAGTAACCGAGAAGCCAAATACCGATTATCGAAGATTTTGCTGTGAAAATACTTACACAATGAAACACACTGAGGGAAAAAAACCGCAGCACCCAAATGTAATTGATATAGAATAATGAAATTTCGCGAATACATTTACCTATGTAACATATTTAACAGATTAACATTGTATGGTCACAGATTACTGTAAGTGCGAAATAAGCCAATGCAAATTTGAAATACTCATACATTAATAACAGGTGTAACTGTCAGAATGTTGTACGTAAGGATGCAAACGTGCATACACTGTGTTGTACAGGTGCCGGATGTCAATTTGTGAGGTGGAGTTCCATGCTTGTTGCACTTGATCGATCGATACTGGGACGGTTAATGTCGCTTGTGGATGGCGCTGCAGTTGTCGTTCAATGGAGACCGTATTTGGTGATCGAGCAGGCCAAGGCAACATATTGACATACTGTAGAGCATGTACAGCAGTACGTGGACGAGCGTTATCCTGTTGGAAAACACCTCTTGGAATGCTGTTCACGAACAGCAACACAACATGTCGAATCAGTAGTCATACGTACAAATCTGCAGTCAGGTGCTATGGGATAACCACGAGGGCGCACCTTATGTCATACGAAATTTCACCCCAGACCGTAACTCCAGCTGTATGTCCAGCGTGTCTAGCATGCATACAAGTTGGCTGCAGACCCTCAACTGGTCTCCTCTTAACCAACACACGGCCATCACTGTCACCGAGGTCGAACCAGCTTTCATCAGGAAACACAACTGGCCTTCCAATGATCCCTCGCTTGACAACACTGAAGTCGGAAATGGTGGTAGTTTGAGGTCAGTGGAATGCACGCTGCTGGGCGTCTGGCTCGAAGCTTTACTTGAATTAAGAGAGTCATAACAGTTCGTTGCATCACTGTGATGTTTTCTTGACTAACATCAATACACCAGGTCCCAACTCTAAGGTAACTAACGCTAACAATCGTTACAATGCTTATGTAAAGTGAAACTGATTTGCATCCTATTAGTGGCACAAGTAAAGCTAATCTAATGCTACTGGCGCGAAATTTGAACAGAAATCGTCCTGTAATGTAGAAACACACCTACCAAATTCTGGTTATGTCACACAACTTCTCTTGATATACTTTTGATCCGTCAGTGTATGTTAACAAAATATTTCGTGACCCATTTCACTTTCTTAAGGGTTCCATTTGCAAAAGTAATGAAATGGGTAATTTCTCATTTCTAACACAAAAGCCAAAACCAGATTTCCTCGCATAAAGCATTAAAAATGATTTAGTAATGAGATATTATCATAAAACATTAAATCCCAGTTTTCACCCCTTTTGTGATTGATTTTCCAAAAACATTAAGACATATTTTTTAATTTCTAACCGAGAGGCAAAATTCAGTTTTTCGTAGATTAAGCTTAAAAAATGCTTTCATAGTGAAATATTTTCGTGAAACATTTCATCACCTATTTCACTTCTTGTCCCATCCCCTATTTCACTCCCGTAGGAATTTAATTTCCAATTACACTTAAACACGTATTTTTCCATTTGTAACCGAGAAGCCAAATACCAGTTTCCATAAATGTAGCTTTAAAAATAGTAGTTGTATAAAAAGTATTTATTAAAAAAAAGCAACTTTCACCCACTATTTCACATCACTAACTGTAATATTTCCAAACTGCTGAAACGTGTGTTTCTTCATTACTGGCTAAGACACGAAATACCAGTTTTTGTAGTTCTGCCTTCAAAATTGCCTGAATAACGATATGTTTGCAAATACGTTTCATCTTCTATTTCAGCACGTTAGGGATGGGAATACGAAAAGTCCCTTCTCAAACAAGGCCCACAGCATAAGATCAACACCCTCTCCAGAGTTCACGCTTCTATACTTAGCGGGTTTGGTTGGGCGATGTTAAGTCTGTCAGTCAGGATGCTGCCGTCAGATTGGGAATCAATGTGGCTGGTATCAGCAACTGCAGAGGAAACATCAGCCAGTGAGGTTTCACTCTAGGCTCTGTTTCATATTCTGCAAGAGGGCTCCAGGTATTAACACCATAATAAGGGATATTGGCCATCCTCCTCTCTCAATTCCACAAAACGTCTGAGGTTATTTTGCGAAATGTTTAACTACGACATTACTGAGAGGGAAATTCAAGACGTGCGAATTCCATTTCTCCACATTAGGCTTCTAGCTTTTAGTGATACGCTCCAAGATTCTGTGACGGTAAATATAGTGTGGCTCTGCTAAGGGGAGATGTTTCATATGGGATGTGAATCGATTGAGATCTGCTACCAATAACACGGCGTTGCTTCACAGTGTGTCTACTCGCGCTACCCGCACCACCAAGTATTGCACAGAGCACTGATCATACAAACTATAGCATCTGTTGACATTATAGCTTCAAATTCCCTTGTGTGTCTTGTCTATATGTAGTAATGCACGCTAACCGCCAGTTTGTTTCCACCCATTAACGTCAGATTTAGTCAGAATAACACCACTGCCGTGCAGCTATTTGCACAGCATCAACGCACCGCGATTATTTGCAGCCGCATTGGGCAAACGCGAATGTGGTTATTCAAACATCAGACCAACAGCTGTCAGTGAACGCTATAACAACGGCACGTATCTCTGTAGCTTGTTTCTTCTGTCAGTTACCTGTCGTCTAGGGTTGACATATGCTTCTGCGGCGCGTCTATGTTTAACAAGGAGTTGCATTCGGAGGTCTGGGTAGCTGTGGCCAGTAATCACATATTCTGCATCATCTCAGTGAAACACTGTCTTCATACCAGTTTCCAGACAGCCAAGTCGTTCTTCGAGAGGGAAGACCGTCGTGTTCGGCATTTGGCTCTGGCACATCGTATGAATGTACAGCAGCAATTTGAAATGCAGTTGGCACCAAAGTGACACAATAAATTATTAAAAATTGTAGGACAGCTGCGAACCAGACGCCCTACAGCGTGCATTCCACTGACTCCAAACCACCACCATTTGCGACTTCAGTGGTGTCGAGCAAGAGCTCTTTCAGGGTAGAGAGGAGGTCTGTTGTGTTTTCTCATGATATGTGGTTTTTCCTCAGTGCCAACGATGGCTGTGTGTTGATTAGGAGGAGACCGGTTGAGGGCCTACAACCTACCTGTCTGTGTGCTAGACATACTGGGCCTACAAATGGAGTTATGGTGCGGGGTGCGTTTTCGTATAATAGCGGTATGTGGGTGAGAGTTATCCTGTTGGAAACCTCCCCTGGAATGCTGTTTATGAATGACAGCACAACATGTCGAATCGCCAGATTGACGTACAGATCTGCAGTCAGGACGCTTGTAATAACCACGAGACGCCCCCTGTGTGCAGATCTGTACTCAATTCCGATTCGACCTGTTGTGCTACCATTCATGAGTTTTCCAACAGGATAACTCTCACCCACATACCGCTGTTGTATCTCAACATGCTCTACAGAATGTCGACATGTTGCCTTGGATTGCTCGATCACCAGATCTGTTTCCAATCGAGCACATACAGGACGTCAGAGGACGACAACAGCAGCATCATCCACAACCAGCATTAACTGACCTTGTATTGATGGATCAAGTGCAACAGTCATGCCATCCCACAACACAAACTGACATACTTGTACAACACAATACATGTATGTTTGCTTGCTTGCTTTCAGCATTCTTGCGGCTACATCAGTTATTAATGTACTAGCATTTCACATTTGCAATGTTTTATCTCGCGTTACCATTAAACAGTGATCGTGCAATGTTAACCACTTAAACAAGTTACCTACACAAATTTGTTCCAGAAATTTCATTACTCGATATTAACTGTTTGTAGTGTTGCAATTTTTTCCATCATTGTATATACACTCAATCACAATTTCACTGCTTCAACTTCAAAACAAAAATAGTAATCGATAAATAAACACATAGCAAGTGTAATACCAACACGCAAAGTGGAAACGTATCTCTACAACCAGCTGTATGTCTCAATCTGTAACAACTGGACATAAGTTACATCAAATAATGTCCTTGTACTAGTGGACACTACCCACTCAACGTATTTACGATTCGTCCTGAAAGCCCATGTATATTTTATTAGTTGTAGCAACCTTGTAGGGCGTCCGCATTTTTTGGACCTTACTTGAACTTCATAATTACGATAAAGAATAAAATCCCCAGAAAATAACTCTATATTGTTAACAGGAAGCAATTTTAATGATCTCATGTAGCGAATAACAAAACAATATCGACCCTTACAACGACAGGGGCTTGAGTAAATGAGATAAAGGGAATGCAGTTTGGAGGCAGACTGTGCACGTGGCTAATGGCATTGGGAAACCCCAATTAACATTAACAAAAGAAGGCCCAGCTGCAGCACAGGACAAGTAAGGCGAGAACAATATAATACCTTTTAAATAAACACATTCGAGACCGTGGGTAATAGCTAGACAGCGTTAACAAAGCTAGCGGCGACCCAGCAAGAAAAATAAAGATTCACCAATAACGAGGAAGCGGTTGGCTGAAGCCATACTGTGTGACGTAGAAGAGACACGGTGGAGAAAGTCACGTCATATAAAAGCATTTTTGAAAACTAAATTAACAAAGCTCTCTCATCTCAAAGCGGGCCACACCTATGTGTCGAAAAATAGCGAAGTCGTGAGACCTTTACATCTGCGAAGAGAGGACGGTACATTTCACGAATCGTAGATACAGGTCTAAAGCGGTAGTTCATATTCCTCAGGGAATTTTTGCGGGCAGAGCATTGTGCACGTCGCTCCATCCCTTAGCCATTATTTCGACTAGGGAAAAATTAAAGTTCTACCGAACGCAAGAAAGCTGAGATTGAGTGAGTCAGTTAAGGCCAGAGTAGGGAATTATCGTTTCATATCCAGCACAGAGATAACGCCGATGAAGTTCCCAATTGGTAATGTACCATTGCGCATTAGGCGACATTAAATGTTGAGAGTTTGCTCACTCTAACCTGAGTTCACTTTGAATATAGAATTTCAAGAGTTGAATGCTAACATACCCTCCACTGAGTACAGGAGAGTTTGATTAGTTTAAAAGATAAAAATTCATTTTCCACCAATTTAGTCAATTGAACAGCTATGACAACGTTAGATGTAAATTTCACTGATGAAGATTTAATTGTTTTGCTAGTTACAACATTCTTATATATAGAGATAAAGATTTAATAATCACATATTCAATGTCTAAATGTTAATTATTTTCCTGAGAGTTGAAAGTAATTGAACTTGCTTGTTATGTAACACTTGAACCCTGAAAGCAGTGATAAATGTAGAATGAGAAAGGGAGAGGTTGTGTTGTCATTTTAGAAAAAAATCCCACACTCTCATTTATATCAATTTGTGCATTCGTGTTATGTCATAGCAGAATTTCTAATTAATTGGAGACAATCCGCACCTAACATTAGTGGTATTACAGGGCCAAAATTAATAGTCTGTTTACTACCCTGGGCTTGAGAAGACACTAAGAGACGTTATCCACTTGCTGCGATCACAAAATAGCTTTACCCACCAGCACTTTACAGAAAATGACATGTTAATACCTTAAGTCTTGAAGCTAAGATATCAGGAACTATTACGTTATGGTGCATACCCTTTGTTCACAATGAAGGTCGTTCAACAAACTCAGGTTGTACTCAACGTCGGCTGAAATCCTACATGAATCACTTAGGTAGTGCTTCAAATGAAGAGGACGTCTCATGTTGCACATGGAATCGTGTCGATGTAGTCAGGTAATAACGCTCCTCCAGTGCTGAGATCCTGAGCCAGGGGCCGTATCTCAGATAGTAACGCAAGTTCCATGACTTACCACAGAAAAGAGCCAAAGAAGGTACTTAATGTGTTTGAGGAACACTAGGAAGCACAGAGTTTGACGATATGTGATATGAATATAAAAAATCGGTTCCAAGGCAACTTGGGACCAGTAGTACGGTACCTAAAGAAAAATTATGTTCGAGCAAGTTCGAAATCTAGCCGCGTTTCTCTGTCGTCGGATAATTCCCAGCTATTAATTCCTGCTGACACCTACCACACACAAGTCACTATATGCTGAAACTTACGTATAACCCGATTATAGATGCGTTTGGATGATTATGGGCAGGCAGAGGTATCATCCTCTTTTTTTATGTGAATCATGTTACATGACGCTATAGAAGTTTGGACTCTGCGAAACATCGTTACCTGCAGGTACACCTCCATACACATTGAGCCGACTTGCGGGATAGGGAGGTGAGCCAGATGTGGATCGCCGGCCAGTGTGGCCGAGCGGATCTAGGCGCTTCAGTCTGGAGCCGCGCGACCGCACCGGTCGCAGGTTCGAATCCTGCCTCGGACATCGATGTGTGTGATGTATTTAGGTTAGTTAGGTTTAAGTAGTTCTAAGTTCTAGGGGACAGATGACCTCAGATGTTAAGTCCCTTAGTGCTCAGAGCCATTTGAAGCAGATGTGGATCGAAACCTGTGTCTGGGTTAATGACCCATGGTCTGGAGGATTCGCCAGACAGACGGAGGTTTTAGGTGGTGTCTCAGGCTGTTTTAGTTCAATACCAGATGGTTTACTGATATCTACTAGAGTTCCCCAGAATGTAATGTACCGCATTTTTTCTCAGCCGAAAACAATGCTACGAATGCGACACGTTACATATTTATTATTTGAAGTCTCCTGAGTGAACGCACCAGGTTTCCTTCACTTCCGACTGATAGTGCAGATGCAGGACAGTTTCAAAATGGCGTCTGTAGGTGATGTACGAATTTACAAGTAACGTGCCGTCATTGAACTTTTCACTGCAGAGAAGGAAACTGTGGGGAATATTTACATACGGTTGTGAAAAGTCTATGGAGCATCTGCTGTCGACAAAAGTACAGCTAGTTGCTGACCACGGAGTGTGAGGTCATCAAAACGCGGTTCGGTGGAGCTCCACGATTTGCAGCGGTAGGGGCGACCACCCATGGCTGTCACACCTGACACACCTGACCTAGCCCCTCGAACTTCTACTTGTTTGGGCCATTAAAAGATGCCATTCGTGGAACACATTTTGAGGACGATGAGGAGATGATTCACACATTGAAGCACTGGCTCCGCCACCAGCACAAGGGCTGGTAACGACAGGACATAGAAGCCCTTGTTTTGCGCTGGAAGAAGGCTGTAGAACGGGATGGAGATTAAGTGCAAAAATAGGGTCTGAAGATAAAACACAATTTTTAGTGTGTGTAATTCTCATTATGTTCAATAAAGATGTTGTGGTTGGCAGGAGAGCCAACACCGTGTTACTAGAGGAGGCCGAAATGCACGCGTTTTAGCTCACGCAGGCTGGCGTGAGGTCTGGTACAGGACAAGGAAATTAGAATTCAGAAAAACGGACGTAGCTGGTGGAGTACTTAACTTTAATCCATTAATGATGAACGTCGCTCTTGACGGTACATGATTCACAATATCAATAGTAACTGATAATGGCGTCTTGCTAGGTCATAGCAAATGACGTAGCTGAAGGCTATGCTAGACTATCGTCTCGGCAAATGAGAACGTAAGTAGGCAGTGAACCATCGCTAGCAAAGTCGGCTGTACAGCTGGGGGGGAGGGGGGGGGGGGCGGTGTGCTAGGAAGTCTCTCTAGACCTGCCGTGTGGCGGCGCTCGGTCTGCAATCACTGATAGTGGCGACACTTGGGTCCGACGTATACTACCGGACCGCGGCCGATTTAAAGGCTACCACCTAGAAAGTGTGGTGTCTGGCGGTGACATCACAAAAGACTTGTTGAAGAAAAAAATGCGGAGCATTACTTTTTGGGCAACCCTCGTATTTCAGAAAAGAAAATGTACGAGGGCGTGCTGAAAAGTAATGGCTTCTAATTTTAAATTCTATTCTCAATATCGGTTGAGACAACACTGAATTACCTTAATATATACAAGCGCGAGGGCTCTATGAGATAAGTTTCGGTGCGGATGCACAAATATCATTTGAACCCCTACGGGAATCAAGTAGGAGATATAATGGACTAGAGAAGCTGCAATGCAGAGTGCGGTAAGTTGAGGATCTGGGTCGGTTGGAAACTTTTCGGAGTGCCCGAGACTGTTAAGGCAACCGTTCTAGAGAAGCATAGCATTCGGGTTCGAATCCCCCTCCTGAACACATTTTCAACTTTCACCATTGCAATACCGCAATGCAATGTGCAGCTGGGAGTCATTATTTCCGACATACTCCTTTCCCTTTCTTCCCCGTTCCTCTATTTCAGAAAAAAAGCATTCTACAGTGATGGCATCAACAAACTGATCTGTCGTTGGAAGAAATGTGTTCGTCGCCATGCGACTATGTTGAGAAATAAATATGTAGACAACAAGAATAAAGATTTAGAAGCTTAATAACGTTTCTTTTATTTAAAAAAGCCTTAAGAGTTTTCGCATAAAGAATTACCTTTCAGCACAGCATCGTACAAAGAATTAAAAAACGAAAATACGTGCAACTAAGATTACCCGATTCACTAACAGATATCGCCTAAAACCTTTCCTCATGGTGACTGAAGAGAGGAAAGACAAGTCAAAATAAACAACCACCGCATCTTCATGGGACAACGCTAACATGAAGTGGTTCAAATGGCTCTGAGCACTATGGGAATTAACTGCTGTGGTCATCAGTCCAGCAGAACTTAGAACTACTTAAACCTAACTAACCTAAGGACATCACACACATCCATGCCCGAGGCAGGATTCGAACCTGCGACCGTGGCGGTCTCGCGGTACCAGAATGTAGTGCCTAGAACCGCTCGGCCACTCAGGCTGGCGCTAAGAGGAAGAAACCTTCTATCGATCACTGGTCAAAGATCCACATAGGAGTATGCATGATTATAGCATTTTTTCGTCTCCACTATACACTCGACCGCGTGTAGTAATTTATTTTTACGTGGGTTCTCTTCTGCGATATGTAAGGATGTTAATGCTCATTTCTCGTTCAGTTGGTTATATTTAGAATACATAAAAGTAACGATTTTATTTTGTTGTGAAATATGAAGGAATTTGTGACTGTGTCTCTTACATTACGGAAAATCTTAGTCAGTGGCATTACCTCAGCATAATCCAGTAAGTAAAAAGCAGCTTTCGCCGAAATTATTTTGATTTGCAACGGTCGCTACACAGTTCTCGGTATCGTAAAAGTAACTTTATGCTCGAGGATGACATAAAACGTCGTTCTTCTGGCGGTTCACCGGTGGCAGCCAGAGAGAAACAGCTTAGGAGCGTAGGAGCTCCACTTGGACTTGAGAGATGTTGTCAAGCTGAGTGCCGTTTTGTGGGCAATTAAGCGGACTTGCACTAATGGCTGGTTGGAACTGTGGTGAGGGGAGCCGTGACGAAATCAGCAACGAACATTGGGAGCTTTAGCCGTCCTGGAGTGCACCTCCCAAAACCCAGTGCAAACTTTTAACGGTCGCATATGTAATTACTTTAACATGCATCATAAACATAGGCATGGCGAAATTGTACACAGTAGAATGAAGATTTCGAGATGAGAACAGAGATCTGCAAGAGTTTGATGCAGCCTTACGATTTATAACATTTTGAGGTACACTGATTGATTGATGAAACTCATAGTAGTTTAAATTTATTATATAAGAAAAAGTTTATATCAAAGTGTAAGTATCACTGAGCTATGTGAGTTTCGTAAGTTTTTATAGCTCCCCAAAAGAGGCAAAATACATACTACTACAAGTCTGTTGGCTTCCGTGGTCTCTGTTACTGGAAACCCAAGTCTTATTGGTGATTAGGTTTCGTTTTTTCCCGTCTTCTACAAACTCCAAGTATCTACCCATTTGCAGAGATATTTAGGAATCATCTGTTGGAAAATACTGAATAATATGTCTCAGGCTCTCCCTAGTAAGTCATCGTTGTTGGTTATGTACTAATAGCAGGAAGTGTACACAAGGGGAAACCGTAATTCTACTGCAGTCATATGTGTCAAAATTACATACATCCTCAGAGCTCTCTTTGATTTCGCCGACTTCTCTTCGGTAGGTTTTACATTGGTAAGATTCGTATGTTGTTTCAATCTGTATCTCGCGGTGCTAAGCTTCCTCTTACGTCACACTTCGTTTCAAATGCGTGTGTCGTTGTTATCCTCTCGTTTCATCTCATTAACATCCACAGTGTGGAGACGAACGATGTAACTCTTCATTATTGCGTGGACCTATAACGAATCATCTACACTATGTTATCAAAAGAATCCGGAAACACCCAAAACATATGTTTTTCGTATTAAGTGCATTGTGCTGCCACCTACTGCCAGGTACTCCATATCATCAGACATCGTGAGAGAGCAGAAAGGGGTGCTCCGCGGAACTCACGGACTTCGAACATGGTCAGGTGATTTGGTGTCGCTTGTGTCATACGCTAGTACTCGAGATTTCCACACTCCTAAACATCCCTAGGTCCACTGTTTCCTATCTGATAATGAAGTTGAAACGTGAAGGGACAAATAAAGTGCATAAGCGTACAGGCCGACCTCGTCTGTTGATTTACAGAGTCTGCCGACTGTTGAAGAGGGTCATAATGTGTAATAAGCAGACATCTATCCAGACCATCACACAGGAATTCTAAACTGCATCAGGATCCACTGCAAGTACTATGACAGTTAAGCGGGAGGTGAGAAAACTTAGATTTCATGGTCGAGCGGCTGCTCATAAGCCATACGTCACGCCGGTAAATGCCAAACGAAGCCTCGTTTGATGTAAGCACCGTAGACATTGAACGATTGAATAGTCATAAAACGATGTATGGGGTTGACAAATCACGGTACACAATGTGGCGATCCGATGGCAGGGTGTGGGTATGGCGGATGTCCGGTGAATGTCATCTGCCAGCGTGTGTAGTGCCAACAGTAAAATTCGGAGGCGGTGGTGTTATGGTGTGGTCGCGTTCCTCATGTATGGGGCTTGCACAGGCCTTCTTTGATGTTTTAAGCACCTTCGTGCTTCCCACTGTTGAAGAGCAATTCGAGGATGGCGATCGGATCTTTCAACGCGATCGATCACTCGTTCATAACGCACGGCCTGTGGCGGAATGGTTACAAGACAATAACATCCCTGTAATTGACTGGCATGCACAGAGTCCTGACCTGAATCTAATAGAACACCTTTGGGATGTTTTGGAACGCCGACTTCGTTGCAAGTCTCACTGACCGACATCGATACCTCTCCTCAGTGCAGCACTCCGTGAATAATGGACTGCCATTCACCAAGAAACCTTCCAACATCAGACTGAACGTATGCCTGCGAGAGTGGAACCTGTCATCAAGGCTAAGGATGGGCCAACATCATATTGAATTCCAGCATTACAGATGGAGGGCGACACAAACTTGAGTCATTTTCAGCCAGGTGTCCGGATACTTTTAATCGCATAGTGTACATCATGGAGATAACACAAAACTTGATGCCTGTTGTTCAAAATACCCCATAAAATATTACTTGATACGTCTGATGAAACCAAACCCATACCAATGCCATCAGATTATATGTAAAAATCTCCACATTTAATGTTCAGTTCTGTCTGCCCACATGTATTTTGGACAGTCGTAATCTAATCTCTTCGGGCTCGCTCAATATAACGTGGAACCAGTGGCAGAAACGCATTCTCATCGTGGGCGTTAGGGGAGTCATCCCATTGTTGTGACAGGGTGTTCGGCTAAGTCGACTGCCGACTGCTGATCTCCGCACGTCAACCGCGCCCGTTGCTATCTCTTCTGTAATAGCATCGTACCCCAATCCTCGCACTCCATATGTGGAGGGAAAGTTCTTCGTAATGAAGTAAGTGTTACTATAGACAATACTATTAAATTTTTGTTAGAAAAGATAAACGAGTAAGCAAAAGTCTCATTAAAAAGTTGGACCACTAGCTATTCCAGGTGAACAATGCAGAGGATAAAGAAGAAGTGGTGGAATTGTAGCTACAAGTATTTCCCAACGCTTCATTGCTTCAGAAAGATGTGGAGAGGAACTTATTTATAGATAACAGTGCCGAATAATTAATCAGGTGAATAACGCACAACTGTCAGATGACGCACGTTCTTTACTTTACATTATCAGTATTGTAGTAAGTAATTGTGTCTGCTGTTGTACATGTTTTGCCGTTTTTTGTTTTATGAGATCTTACGAACTTGACCACATTTTAGCTTGTGATAAACGACCAACAATGGTTCCATCTTTTTCTGGTAATCTGTTGAATCCATCGTACTTTCAGCATTTCCCTTATTCGCTCTCGTAACTACACTGCTGATTACGATCTTTTCTTCCTAATAAGTTACTCTATGGTGCTGTCACTTAGCACAGGTTCCTCAGGACATCTTGTCGTAAGTTTACGCGAGAACATTCGGATGAGAAAAATAGGATCTTCCGACGGTATACAGTTATTTGATATCGCTAAGCTAAGTGTCTGAGATCGCTCCTAGTCTGACTTGCCCAGCTGAGAGGTACACACAAGAAGGTTTTGATCGAGTATAGCATCTATTCTGTCCCCTCAGTCACCATAATTTGTACCTTCACCTTTAGTTTTTAAATAGTTGATACAAATGCAGTATTTTTAAGAGTTTTTGTGTCTACTTTTATCTGGTTTTGAGATGAGTTCAAATGGTTCAAATGGCTCTGAGCTCTATGGGACTTAACTTCTGAAGTCATCAGTCTCCTAGAACTTAGAACTACTTAAACCTAACTAACCAAAGAACATCACACACGTCCATGCCCGAGGCAGAATTCAAACCTGCGTCCATAGCGGTCGCGCGATTCCAGACTGTAGCGCGTAGAACCGCTCGGCCACTCTGGCCGGCTCTTTTGAGATGAGAGCGCCGACCGCTGTGGTCGAGCGGTTCTAGGCGCATCGGTCAGAGACCGTGCGACCGCTACGGTCGCAGATTCGAATCCTGCCTCGGGCATGGATGTGTGTGATGTCCTTAGGTTAGTTAGGTTTAAGTAGTTCTAAGTTCTAGGGGACTGATGACCTCAGATGTTAAGTCCCATAGTGCTCAGAGCCATTTGAACCATTTTTTGACATGAGAGCGTTGTCATTAACGAAAAGTGGACTTCTATGACAACGGTCCGAACGCCGTGGCGCAGCGTTTAAGGCACTGGATTCACAATCAGGAAGATAATGGTTCTGTCGCCCATCCGTCCACAAACATCTCAGTTTTTTTTTGCGGTTTTCATAATTCACAATAGGCAAATATCAGGCTGGTTTGTTTTGAAATGAAAATGAGCCGTTTCGTTTTCCCCCCTCACAGCCGTTTTTAACTACCGTAGCAAGCATGGAAACTACTAGACATACTATTTCTTGCAAAATTATATACAAAACAATGTGTTGTGTTTTCCTCGAGGTCGATTTTAGCAGAAAATGTGTGTATTAGGAAAGCTGTATCTTATTTACCGTAAATCAATCGTTCCAACAAATTTACCCATCCAACTGAAGCATACCAAACTTTCGGATGTACTCAATGCAATGTGTATAAAAGAAGCCCAAGGTTGGACATTCAAAACCATCTGCACTGGTGTATGATAGGAGTGTCTGTATCCCAACTGCAGTTGTTCGTTCCCTTTCACTAACATATTCCACACAGTATCCCATCTAGACTGTATAGTATTCGGAAATAAGGTATATGTTGGCCCATTGCATTTGCACATGCAGCCGGGAAAATAAAGCTTCTGCTACTGATATTTCGCTTGCGTAACCCAATTCGACTCTATATTATTAGGAAATAGGCTATTTGTTGGCTCGTCGCATTACGCGCATGCAGCCATGCAAATTAAACTTACGCTACTGATACTTCGCCTGCGTATTTATGGGCCATATACAAGCCCTTACAAGCTTTGCAAGCTGTTTCCGACCATCCTGTAGCATAGATGGGCTGTGAAAAAGTGCTGTTTTGCTTTCTTCCTCGCAGCCGATTTTAACTATACATTAGGCCATTTAAACAAATAGACCAATTATTCACATAATACAGCTGTATGATGCCCTTTCGCGAACGAATAGTTCAGGAAAGCAGTTCATACTTTACCACATAGTCTCCGCAAAATGAAAAATGTCGCATATTCTGAAGTTTTGTAACAGTATTGTGTATAAAAATGGAGAAAAGACCTTAAAAATAATAAAAACGAAAACAAGAAGCTTTTCATTTATATTCCAAGTGATTTAATAATTTCGAATTCAATATCGTCAAAGTGTGTGAATTCGTAACCAGGAGCCGAAATATGTTCATAATGGTTCAAATGGCTCTGAGCACTATGGGACTTAACTTCTGAGGTCATCAGTCACCTAGAACTTAGAACTACTTAAACCTAACTAACCTAAGAAAATCACACACGTCCATGCCCGAGGCAGGATTCGAACGTGCGACCGTAGCGGTCACACGGTTCCAGACTGTAGCACGTAGAACCGCTCGGCCACTCTGGCCGGCCCGAAATATGTAACTTGACACGTTTCCCAGGGAGACACCTGATTAGAACATACACTCCTGGAAATTGAAATAAGAACACCGTGAATTCATTGTCACAGGAAGGGGAAACTTTATTGACACATTCCTGGGGTCAGATACATCACATGATCACACTGACAGAACCACAGGCACATAGACACAGGCAACAGAGCATGCACAATGTCGGCACTAGTACAGTGTATATCCACCTTTCGCAGCAATGCAGGCTGCTATTCTCCCATGGGGACGATCGTAGAGATGCTGGATGTAGTCCTGTGGAACGGCTTGCCATGCCATTTCCATCTGGCACCTCAGTTGGACCAGCGTTCGTGCTGGACGTGCAGACCGCGTGTGACGACGCTTCATCCAGTCCCAAACATGCTCAATGGGGCACACATCCGGAGATTTTGCTGGCCAGGGTAGTTGACTTACACCTTCTAGAGCACGTTGGGTGGCACGGGATACATGTGGACGTGCATTGTCCTGTTGGAACAGCAAGTTCCCTTGCCGGTCTAGGAATGGTAGAACGATGGGTTCGATGACGGTTTGGATGTACCGTGCACTATTCAGTGTCCCCTCGACGATCACCAGAGGTGTACGGCTAGTGTAGGAGATCGCTCCCCACACCATGATGCTGGGTGTTGGTCCTGTGTGCCTCGGTCGTATGCAGTCCTGATTGTGGTGCTCACCTGCACTGCGCCAAACACGCATACGACCATCATTGGCACCAAGGCAGAAGCGACTCTCATCGCTGAAGACGACACGTCTCCATTCGTCTCTCCATTCACGCCTGTCGCGACACCACTGGAGGCGGGCTGCACGATGTTGGGGCGTGAGCGGAAGACGGCCTAACGGTGTGCGGGACCGTAGCCCAGCGTCATGGAGACGGTTGCGAATGGTCCTCGCCGATACCCCAGGAGCAACAGTGTCCCTAATTTTCTGGGAAGTGGCGGTGCGGTCCCCTACGGCACTGCGTAGGATCCTACGGTCTTGGCGTGCATCCGTGCTTCGCTGCGGTCCGGTCCCAGGTCGACGGGCACGTGCACCTTCCGCCGACCACTGGCGACAACATCGATGTACTGTGGAGACCTCACGCCCCACGTGTTGAGCAATTCGGCGGTACGTCCACACGGCCTCCCGCATGCCCACTATACGCCCTCGCTCAAAGTCCGTCAACTGCACATACGGTTCACGTCCACGCTGTCGCGGCATGCTACCAGTGTTAAAGACTGCGATGGAGCTCCGTATGCCACGGAAAACTGGCTGACACTGACGGCGGCGGTGCACAAATGCTGCGCAGCTAGCGCCATTCGACGGCCAACACCGCGGTTCCTGGTGTGTCCGCTGTGCCGTGCGTGTGATCATTGCTTGTACAGCCCTCTCGCAGTGTCCGGAGCACGTATGGTGGGTCTGACACAGCGGTGTCAATGTGTTCTTTTTTCCATTTCCAGGAGTGTATATCCAATTCCCAGACATATATTTAGTTATTAACAAGCATTTATGGGTTCGCTGGTAAAAGTATAACATGAAACCTTCGCCATCTCAATCACACAAAAGATTTTACCTTTATTCCATACCGTTCCTTACTGCACAGATAACTTTTTAATTGGAAATAATATTCTCTCTTCGAGCCATTTATTGACGTTGCGTACTAAACAGAAACCACTAGGGTAAAAATCGGGGAACAGGTGGCGTGGGAAAAAGATTTTAATGCAAGCGTGTACACTTTTGCCGCTGCAACGAGCACATTTTACAAGTCATAGTGTGTTGGCTCAAAGACCGTTTTCGCGAGCTATTGTTGGTAATTTCTGTCCCAGTTCATTATGCAAACAGTCCAATAACGTTGAGTAATACCGACTATTCGCTGTTTTACAATTTTATTCAAGCAGTTGATTTTGATGTTCTGTAAGTCACCAGAAAACCATTGCCGTCATCATTATAGCCAACAAACGTTTCTCCTTTTACTTTTTTCCATGAAATTTCGCCTTCAATAACTGACTGTTCTAAATAAGTGACTGTTTTAACTGCTTCTATACTTCCGGAAAGATGTAAACTTGTTCATATTCACATAATTAAATGTTCTTTGAAAATGATATTGTAGTACAGATTTGTCAATTGTAATATATAGATAGTTTTTTATGTGGAAGGAAAACAGCTTGCGGGGAAATGGTTTTATTGGGAACTATTTTATCAATTTAGAAGTCCATGTGAGTAAAACTACTGTGTAGATCAAATTTTCATTAGTCCTTCCTTACCGCGATATTTGACTAGAGCCAATGCTGTCTCTGTGCAAGACCGAGAAACATTTCGTTCTTGTTGTTGTTGTTGTTGTTGTCTTCAGTCCTGAGACTGGTTTGATGCAGCTCTCCATGCTACTCTATACTGTGCAAGCTGCTTCACCTCCCAGTACCTACTGCAACCTACATCCTTCTGAATCTGCTTAGTGTACTCATCTCTCGGTCTCCCTCTACGATTTTTACCCTCCACACTGCCCTCCAATGCTAAATTTATGATCCCTTGATGCCTCAAAACATGTCCTACCAACCGATCCCTTCTTCTAGTCAAGTTGTGCCACAAACTTCTCTTCACCCAATCCTATTCAATACCTCCTCATTAGTTACGTGATCTATCCACCTTATCTTCAGTATTCTTCTGTAGCACCACATTTCGAAAGCTTCTATTCTCTTCTTGTCCAAACTATTTATCGTCCATGTTTCACTTCCATACAAGGCTACACTCCATACAAATATTTTGAGATACGACTTCCTGACACTTAAATCTATACTCGATGTTAACAAATTCCTCTTCTTCAGAAACGCTTTCCTTGTCATTGCCAGTCTACATTTTATATCCTCTCTACTTCGACCATCATCAGTTATTTTACTTCCTAAATAGCAAAACTCCTTTACTACTTTAAGTGTCTCATTTCCTAATCTAATTCCCTCAGCATCACCCGATTTAATTTGACTGCATTCCATTATCCTCGTTTTGCTTTTGTTGATGTTCATCTTATATCCTCCTTTCAAGACACTGTCCATTCCGTTCAACTGCTCTTCCAAGTCCTTTGCCGTCTCTGACAGAATTACAATGTCATCGGCGAACCTCAAAGTTTTTACTTCGTCTCCATGAATTTTAATACCTACTCCAAATTTTTCTTTTGTTTCCTTTACTGCTTGCTCAATATACAGATAGAATAACATCGGGGACTGTCTCACTCCCTTCCCAACCACTGCTTCCCTTTCATGTCCCTCGTCTCTTATAACTGCCATCTGGTTCATCTAACTTTAACCTATCCATTTCCCTTTTTAAATTTTCTAACCTACCTGCCCGATTAAGGGATCTGACATTCCACGCTCTGATCCGTAGAACGCCAGTTTTCTTTCTCCTGATAACGACATCCTCCTGAGTAGTCCCCGCCCGGAGATCCGAATGGGGGACTATTTTACCTCCGGAATATTTTACCCAAGAGGATGCCATCATCATTTAATCATACAGTAAAGCTGCATGTCCTCGGGAAAAATTGCGGCTGTAGTTTCCCCTTGCTTTCAGCCGTTCGCAGTACCAGCACAGCAAGGCCGTTTTGGTTAATGTTGCAAGCCCAGATCAGTCAATCATCCAGACTGTTGCCCCTGCAACTACTGAAAAGGCTGCTGCCCCTCATCAGGAACCACACGTTTGTCTGGCCTCTCAACAGATACCCCTCCGTTATGGTTGCACCTACGGTACGGCCATCTTTATCGCTGAGGCACGCAAGCCTCCCCACCAACGGCAAGGTCCATGGTTCATGGGGGCGTTCTTCGTTCATCGTTCTTAAAGGCGTAAAAGAACACATTACTCTGTTATTGTCTTTGACTGAGTAGTTAGCATTTATTTGTGGTCCATTTTCATTATTTTGTCTATCGATTACAAATTTCTCGTGAAGATGTTTGGGGATGTGTGTTTCCGTAGAACTTTGAAGTCCTGCGATCGTTGTACCTTCTCTGTGCTTCTAGCGTCAAGTTGAAATTCTCTGGGGGACTACCCTTCCCGTTTTTCTTGCGCCTGGCAGTTTCTGGAACTCTGACGCTGGTTGTAAGGGACATCGGAGAAAACTACTGTTCCTTAAGTTTCGGGCTCTCTTTGGGAAGATGCCTCACATGTGTTACACACCCTACCGCTTAATTCGGATACATTATCCTGTGACTTTAAGATATATTGTCGAATAGAGTCTGACATGAAGTGAGAGAGAAACTGAATTTATTGAATATTGGTTTCTGTGCCAGATATAAATATATAAGTCGAATTACTCCGCCTAATTATGAGAATAATTATTACGGAGCACCTACGTTTCTATGAATTCCCGCGACCTGTTTTTACATAGGAGGAATGTAGTACCTTTCGTACATTGTTTCAAAATTTACTAATAGCCCTACTACCGCTTACATGCAGTACATGTCCAGTATGATAACTACAGTTGTGAGCAGTAATCTCGCGAACGGAAAGGTCCTCTTTTGGTCATCAGAGCTTCGTCTTTGTGGACTCTTTTGACGTTGGTGGATTATTTGTAATCAGTGTCAGAGATGAAGATGAATAAGACTGCTTTGAGTAGTTACTGATCTCTCCCCTCCCTCCTCCTCCCTCACCCCCTCACCATCCTACGCCCCAGGCCACTTCCAAGTTGTCCTTTCTCAACATTTAAAACATTCGGCGGTACGTAGCTGTAACATCTGTAACATCTAGGATCAATTTCAAAGCTAAAAACAGAAAATTTTGATTTTTGTGGAGCAGTGAAGCTTCAATGAGAGAAAATGAAAAATGTTTCGCTTTCATTAAAAATTTCTGTATATAGGAAATCGCTTCTAGGAATTCAACGTAGAATGAACTATTTTTATTTTTTCGTTAGTTAGTTACTACAGCAATTTGACTCAGTTTTGAGTTTATAAACGAATATATATCGTGTTTATTTTGCATTCGATTGGAAACACTGAATATTATGAAATTCGGGTCACGGGGAATTCGTTTACATAGAATATCAAAAGTGTACGTTATTTTTTTTTATCTCTTAAATGAGTCACGTTTATGTCTTTATATTACCTGTTTCAACCATATCAAAAGGTTATTGTCCTCAACGAACAACAGTCCTATTCTACATATTCATTTGAAAATTACTATTTGATTTCGTTAAGCAGTAAAAAAAGGAATTATATCGGTTTTCGAGAAAATGGTGTCACACACAATAAAATAAATCAATGTCTGAATGTTTGAAAGCAAACAGGTAGAAAAACATAACGACTGTATTGTCATATTGCATACAATTTAGTAACACACACACTTGGTGCAATTTTTTCAGAAATTATGGAAAAATTTACCCGGTACTTTGTCTAAGCAAAACAGCTTGTGGTGCATTTTTGTAAAATTAGTGTTGTATTTATTTATGCAGAGACAGTGATGACGTCCAATGATGGAAACAAGTTCTAATAAAATATTCATAGAGCTGCATGTCATGAGTTTCTTCCTTTACCAGTCCTGCATGTAACTCACCTAATTTTTATTTCCTATTGTTTCAGGTAAGACACCACCAAGGATAATCAACAAGATGCCAATCTCCGACAACGTGCAGTGGCCGAATTTAGAGATAACTCAGCAGTATCAATCACAGTAAGGAGCTGTCAAAATATTGGTGTAACACAAAGAAAGTAAGCAGTTTGTTTCGATAGCTTCAGGGGCTGTCGGCTTGGTGATTTCAGGACTCAGGACCAGCAACGTTCGAGAGTCTCAGCCAATGGAAACCTATCTCCTACTGCCGAACTTAGTGAACTGCGCGGCAGGCTGGTGAAGGCATTGAAACATCCAGGGAGGGTAGCAACAATGTGGATTAATGGTAACTTGTGGTTACACTAGTTTGCTTAAGATGAGGAGTGTTGGTTGTTTCAGAGAAGCGTGGCCGCTTCTCTCGTGCATCTTTTCCAATTTGGAACTGTTATTCACCGTCAATAACGTTGCCGTCATTGCCACTATAAGCCCTAAACTTTCTTCGAAAATGAGAGATGTAGCGCAAGTGAGAGGTCACGGGGCGTACCTGCATGGTGAAAGGCGATCAAAATATTATGCATTGAAATTCACGAATATGCTGATTTATTCGATACAGACACAGCACAACAGGTGAAACAGTTTGTAACTTGACCATACCTAATCCTAGCGCACTAGAGACCGAAACAGAACAAGATGGTTTTGTCAGAATGCCGAACAATCCGAAATCGTCGTACGCAAAAGCAGACGAAGTCCTCAACTACAGCCAGCAGCAGGATTCTTGGATCAGACCGAGTGACGTCACTAACTGTTTCCTGATCCAAAGTGCTTCTAGCCGGCTGATGTCAGTCTCTATGTACTGACAATGCACTGTAGTTGAGGGCAACACCTGAAGTGTTGCTGGCACCTCCCACGAGGGCCAGAATCTCTTGCGACCGCCTTCCTGTGTGAGATGCAGTGTCTGTCGGTGATAGTGCTCTGCCGATGTCGACGTCGAATTCGGGGTACCGAGAGTTGCCAACAGCCTGGGATACAACAGAGATTATGCTAACAATCTGGATGATGATCTAGTTTAAGGGCTTTCCACAATAATTTTGAGACGTGGTACTTAGGGAAAGACAGGATTAGGTGTGGACGGGGCCTTACTCAGTTACCGTTGGTGTCTCAGTTTCTTTTTAGTCATTTGCACTTTATTTGGAACCAATTGCAAATGAGGTTGACAATAAGGAACAATTTATCAAATTTGCCTGTTAAGACAAAATGTCCAATAAAAAAATTCTTAGGCACGTTGCACTCATGACTGAAGGCCTTATTGACCAGAAGTTCAAATTCTTTGTTGTCTGAAGGCCCCAATAGTAATAACTCAAAACTAAAATATTCTTTTTTTTTTTAAAAAAAAGCAATCATCACAATCTGATCAAACCAAGAGAGAAGTGGGCCTCAAAGAGTGCTCCAAGGATTGGCCTGGGAAAGTCACTCAACTTCGTAACCGATGAGCGAGGCAGCCAAGAACTGTATTCACTTAACTGGATGGCAATTCAGGCTAGTGTCAGCATAAACGCAGACAAACACTCGTGCAAAATCTACCTAACATCTGATAACCAATACTATGATGGAATAAACCAAGCAAGGCGGAACCGGCAGACAGTACTGCGTCTTCAGAATCCGGCTTTTAGAACATCCAGAAGCAGAAGGAACCACTACGACCAACAGAAACAACATATCCGAACCAAAATCAAGGAGTCTGTCTAACTACATGCCTTACCGGACAGCAGCGACAAGGCGAGGAAAGGTACACTGCCGCGAAAATATGCTATCCTCCAGGGCACGTAACTGGAGCATTAGCGGCCACTAGGCACAAAAATACCGCTGGTTGAACTTCACCAATAAACACAAGGAATGCATTGATTAATAATAAGAAGCGGAGGACGGCTAACTAATTTCGCCAACTCCAAAGATCTCAGCGACCCTGCGAGCAGCAACGCGCAAAGAATGGCGTGATCTCAAAATAGTGAAGGTTTCACTACTGGGTAAATGTTCACTCAACTCAAACGTCTTTGGTCCGGTGGACAACGAGGTTGTGGCCCTCGCCACTACAGCCCCTCAGTCCGGCAGTGCCTGTGTGCCGCCAGCTGTCCCAGCATGTCCACACACTGCTGGACCTTATTGCTGCTCTGTCCCAACCAAACTACCTGACACCCCAATCAGGAAAACACTTCACGTCCTTCCAAAGATAGTACTAGAGTACTAGATATCGATAGCCACTGATGCTGCCACTCGCGGACAGACAACGTTAGCAAATGTAGTGGCGCCAATAAACACGAGAAGAAAACGAGATGCCAATATCCCTAGTATACGATGCCAACCTACCAACGACCTACCAACGGCACCAACGCGAGGCACAACACGGCTCAACTTTCACTGGGTTATCTTGTTTTTATGGCGACGTCTTGGGAAGACAGGGTGTGAAGGAAGAGTTTTCCACAGATGTTCTCGAACCTAGAACGACTGTTATGAGAGGGCGATAGTGTTCATTCTAATATTAACTACAGCGGATTTTGCGAACAAAGAAGCGGTAGTTATACGCTCACCTACGTTAAATGGCGCACAAGTATCAGTTCAGTAGATTGATCAGCTGAGAAGGAGGAAGGTACATTGAGATAAATATCTAGTTGTCGACGATAAACATTTAAAAATAAGATGGATGAAGGAAATCCACAGTGCTGTCACCAAAGGAAACAACTCGAAATGTGGGTTTAGTGATTTCCAGAAATCGCGAAAAACCTTTATACAGAGAGAGAGACCGCCAGTCGAGGATTCGAATAGCAGTTCTCCCAAATGGAAATCCAGTGTCTTACCGCTGCGGTCATACACAGTATCTCGGAAAGGCAGGGACGCCACTGCTCCTCTGCTGTATCAGCCTGCCGCAATCCGTTTCCCCGCTTGTTAGAGAGGTTCACAACTGATCTGCATGGGAAAATGCTTCAGTATGACAACGTAGAAAACTGGTGGTTTCAATAACTTCATATTTTCGAACCTTCATTCCGATCACGTCGGGAATAATTGCGTACAGAGCAATGTATCAGGTGGATGTCATTTCACTGCTCAGTATCTTCAAAGGACCAATGGAACAATTCTTGTACACTAGAAAATTTTATTACTGTAGTGCTTTCCATTACAGAGCTCTATCATCAAAGTGATGTTTGACGAATATGGTCAGTGATATACAAGTGGAAAAACAAGTGCAGTAAAGCTTCGACGAAAAGAAACTAAGGGCTCTGAATTTTACCTGTTGTAGCGGCCATTGCAGGATAATATGAGAATATCCATACGAGGGGAAACTGATATCAGTCGTGGCATGTAGTGTTTCCCCAATTGCTCAGCATATGTACTTATTCTACCAACTTAATCGCTAATCACTACTGATGTCTGCTGTATGTAACTGTTAAATATTGCCCTTATTTCCTAAATAACATATGGTGTTGATGGGACAAGTGTTCTTGCTACATTCTGTAAGGTAGGTACACTCCTGGAAATTGAAATAAGAACACCGTGAATTCATTGTCCCAGGAAGGGGAAACTTTATTGACACATTCCTGGGGTCAGATACATCACATGATCACACTGACAGAACCACAGGCACATAGACACAGGCAACAGAGCATGCACAATGTCGGCACTAGTACAGTGTATATCCACCTTTCTCAGCAATGCAGGCTGCTATTCTCCCATGGAGACGATCGTAGAGATGCTGGATGTAGTCCTGTGGAACGGCTTGCCATGCCGTTTCCACCTGGCGCCTCAGCTGGACCAGCGTTCGTGCTGGACGTGCAGACCGCGTGAGACGACGCTTCATCCAGTCCCAAACATGTTCAATGGGGGACACATCCGGAGATCTTGCTGGCCAGGGTAGTTGACTTACACCTTCTAGAGCACGTTGGGTGGCACAGGATACATGCGGACGTGCATTGTCCTGTTGGAACAGCAAGTTCCCTTGCCGGTCTAGGAATGGTAGAACGATGGGTTCGATGACGGTTTGGATGTACCGTGCACTATTCAGTGTCCCCTCGACGATCACCAGAGGTGTACGGCCAGTGTAGGAGATCGCTCCCCACACCATGATGCCGGGTGTTGGCCCTGTGTGCCTCGGTCGTATGCAGTCCTGATTGTGGCGCTCACCTGCACGGCGCCAAACACGCATACGACCATCATTGGCACCAAGGTAGAAGCGACTCTCATCGCTGAAGACGACACGTCTCCATTCGTCCCTCCATTCACGCCTGTCGCGACACCACTGGAGGCGGGCTGCACGATGTTGGGGCGTGAGCGGAAGACGGCCTAACGGTGTGCGGGACCGTGGCCCAGCTTCATGGAGACGGTTGCGAATGGTCCTCGCCGATACCCCAGGAGCAACAGTGTCCCTAATTTGCTGGGAAGTGGCAGTGCGGTCCCCTACGGCACTGCGTAGGATCCTACGGTCTTGGCGTGCATCCGTGCGTCGCTGCGGTCCGGTCCCAGGTTGACGGGCACGTGCACCTTCCGCCGACCACTGGCGACAACATCGATGTACTGTGGAGACCTCACGCCCCACGTGTTGAGCAATTCGGCGGTACGCCCACCCAGCCTCGCGCATGCCCACTATACGCCCTCGCTCAAAGTCCGTCAACTGCACATACGGTTCACGTCCACGCTGTCGCGGCATGCTACTAGTGTTAAAGACTGCGATGGAGCTCCGTATGCCACGGCAAACTGGCTGACACTGACGGCGGCGGTGCACAAATGCTGCGCAGCTAGCGCCATTCGACGGCCAACACCGCGGTTCCTGGTGTGTCCGTTGTGCCGTGCGTGTGATCATTGCTTGTACAGCCCTCTCGCAGTGTCCGGAGCAAGTATGGTGGGTCTGACACACCGGTGTCAATGTGTTCTTTTTTCCATTTCCAGGAGTGTATAAAGAAAAACATTGCACTGCATTCAAAGCAACAAATGGTTAGGTGTCATCATTTGATTCTAGATGTGTGGTTTTCCCCCCTTTTGTCTGTCGTATTCATATGTAATGTGGATTTTGCGGTAACAGTTCATCGATTAGGCGGCAACAGCATGACCATCTATAAGAGACCATTAGTGTGAGGTGTGTCACCCCTGCGCCTTTATGACGGGCTGAGCTCTGCTGGTGACACTTTGAGTGAGGTGTCCGAATGTCTGTCGAGGAATGGCAGCCCATCCTTGCTGGAGAGCCGAAACAAGAGAAGGTATGATGTTGGACACTGGAATCTAGAACGAAGTCGTCGTTCGAACTCCCAAAAATTTTCCATTTAGTTCAGGTCGGGACTGTGGGCAGGGCAGTGAGTTTCAGGAATGTTACTGTCTATAAACCACTGCCTCACAGACGCTGCTTTATGACAGGAGGCATTGTCATGCCGATACAATCATCATCTCCTAACTTTTCTTCTATTCTGTACAGTACACAATGCTGTAAATGAGTTCATATCCTTCCTCATTTAGCGCTCTCTTAGCGCAGCTAGGGGACCACATCATAACCACGTAAAACATCGCCATGCCGTGACACCACCTCCTCCATACTTCACTGTTGGCACTACACATGATGGCAGGTAATGTTATGTGGGCATTCGCCAAACCGAAACTCTTCAGTCGGACTGGCTCACCATCAAGCGTAATACATCATTCCAAATCACTCTCTTCCAGTCCTCAACTGTCCAGTGGTATCGCTCTAGACACCGCATCAAAGGTCTCATAATACTGACTATAGAAATATGTGATTTATGATGAGATGCTCGACCATTGTAACCGATTACTTTTAACTCCCCGCTACGGTCGCAGGTTCGAATCCTGCCTCAGGCATGGATGTGTGTGATGTCCTTAGGTTAGTTAGGTTTAAGTAATTGTAAGTTCTAGGGGACTGATGACCTCAGCAGTTGAGTCCCATAGTGCTCAGAGCCATTTTTGTAACTCCCCACGCACAGTCATTGTGCTAACTGGACTGCTGGAAGCACTTTAAACCCATAAATAATTCCTTCCGCTGACTTCATGCGATTACTTACATCCACCCACCACAAAACTGGACAGTTCCTGTCCGTCAGTATATGAGGTCTGCCTGATCTAGGTTTATCTGTTGTTGTTTCTTCTCATTTGCACTTCACGATCACGTCACCCACTGTCGGCTAGAACAATTTTGAGATGATTGAAATGTCCCTCATGAATTTATTATTCAGGTGACATCCAATAACTAGGCCCCATTGAAAGTTACTGAGCTCTCCGGATGCACCCAGTCTGCCTTTGCTGCATCGTACTGTGGATAGAGGCGGATCCGCCTCTCGTGACATCTGATCTTCAATTACGAATTATGTGGTAGGCAAGGATAGTTTTGATCAGGTAGCGTATTTGCCATTGTATCAGCTTCTTCATTAACTGATAGGACTAACCTGAATACATTCATTTCTCGGGAAGTAAAATCGATCCTAGGAGGATAAAGGAATTTTCTGTCTCCCTCTCACGACAGTGTAACCTAGAAATCAGAAGTCGCACTCCTACACGAATGTTTGGAGTTCTCATCGCATAATAGGAACTGAGAGACAGACCCTTAGGGTCGTAACAGCAGACATGAAATTGTAACAAAATTGCTCTGGAAAACGAAATGGAAATCTTTGGAAGAAGGTGAGCAGCTATCTCCGATCATCATCAAGAACGTCAGTATCGTGCAGACGGTTTATAGAGACGGGTGCTTTGCGTATACGAGCATTTTCCTCTTAAAATATGGCACCACGGTACTGCCACATGAGAGGTAACATATGAGGGGACAGCTTGTCCGTGACATAACCATTGTGCTGTAAGTTCCCTCAATCACTTGAAGCCGAGACCTGAAGTCATACCCGATGGCTTCTCACACATGGCGCCGGACTAACACCACTGTGCCTCTCCATAACGTTGGACGAATGGGATCTCTCCGGTCGCCGCCACCCTCACCAGTAACGATAATCCACGGTAGTATTGAGCAGCAATTGTTGTTGTTGTTGTTATTGTTGTGGTCTTCAGTCCAGAGACTGGTTTGATGCAGCTTTCCATGCTACTCTATCCTGTGCAAGCTTCTTCATCTCCGAATAACTACTGCAACCTACGTCCTCCATAATCTGATTAGTGTATTTATCTCTAGGTCTCCCTCTACGATTTTTACCCTGCACGCTTCCCTCCATCACGAAATTGGTGATCCCTTTATGCTGCAGAACGTATCCTACTAACCGATCCCTTCTTCTAGTCAAGTTGTGCCACAAATTCCTATTCTCCCCGATTCTATTCGGTACCTCCTCACTAGTTGCATGATCTACCCATCTAATCTTCAGAATTCTTCTGCAGCACCACATTTCGAAAACTTCTCTTCTCTTCTTGTCTAAACTATTTACCGTCCATGTTTCACATAAATACATGGCTACACCACATGCAAATACTTTTAGAAACGACTTCCTTACTCTAAAATCTATAGTCGATGTTAACAAATTTCTCTTCTTCAGAAATGCTTTTCTTATCTTTGCTAGTCTACGTTTTATATCCTCTCTACTTGGACAATCACCAGCCTTTCAAGACACTGTCCATTCCGTTCAACTGCTCTTCCAAGTCCTCTGCCCTCTCTGACAGAATTACAGTGTCATCGCAAACCTCAAAGTTTTTATTTCTTCTCCATGTATATTAATTCCTACTAGAAATTTTTCTTTTGTTTTCTTTACTGCTTGCTCAAAGATTGTACAACATCGGGGATAGGCTACAACCCTGTCTCACTCCCTTCCCAACCGCTGCTTCCCTTTCATGCCCCTCGATTCTTATAACTGCCATATGATACTTGTACAGATTGTAAATAGCCTTTTGCTCCCTGTATTTGACCCCTGCCTCCTTCAGAATTTGATTCAAGTGGCTCCGAGCACTATGGGACTTAACATCTGAGGTCATCAGTCAACTAGACCTAGAACTACTTAAACCTAACTAACCTAAGAACATCACACACATCCAGGCCCGAGGCAAGATTCGAACCTGCAACAGTAGTGGTCGCGCGGTTCCGGACTGAAGCGCCTAGAACCGATCGGCCACAGCGACCGGCTCAGAATTTGAAAGAGAGTATTACATTTAACATTGTCAAAAGCAATTCATGTATGGAAACGATGCGACACGCCCAACCGAGCGAGGTGGCGCAGTGGTGGCACACTGGACTCGCATTCGGGAGGACGACGGTTCAATCCCGTCTCCGGTCGTCCTGATTTAGGTTTTGCGTGATTTCCCTAAATCGATTCAGGCAAATGCCGGGATGGTTCCTTTGAAAGGGCACGGCCGATTTCCTTCCCAATCATTCCCTAACCCGAGCTTGCGCTCCGTCTCTAATGACCTCGTTGTCGACGGGACGTTAAACACTAATCTAACTAGCGACACGCCCTTCATCAGCAGTCCGTGCTCCCCAGGAACGGCACCATTCCAAAAGTTTGTGTTGTGATGTCGACGGCAGCCTATGCACGGGACGGTAATTTTCGAGTCCAGGTGCTGCTGGCCTCCAACCAACTGTGCGTGATCGCACAGTATGGTACAGGGAGTCAATTCCTATTCTCGGATGCTAGGTGCAGATGTAAAGGTGTTGCTCTGGGCTGGGTGCACAATACAGTGATCCCTCCTTGAGGTGATCAGACGGTCTCGACCGGAACCATGACGACGAGGATGGTTGCCCTGATGTTCCCACACAGTGCGATATCGGGCCACTGCCACATGTGAATACCACACATATCTCGATATGGCACAATCCGGCCATCTGGTGAAAGGGAGAACTATTATGAGGCACGTTTAAAACTTTGTCAGGAGTTGGCAACACTGATGTGGCATTTCCGTGTCTGTCACAACGATCAGCCAACATCTGACTGTGTTCACGCCCCTACGAGGCCTGGTAACAACAACAAACACGACCAACACTAATGCACTCTGGTGGCCATTTTACCTGTCACAGAAATGCAATCATCCTTTACATACCGCCCGATGGTGTGTGTACAAAGTTATATTGACATCAGACCGTGTCTCTTCGGTGCTTTGCTTTTTTGTCAGGCTATGTATATGTAGTTACTTCTCGTATTGTGTGCACTAAGTTCTGGAGATAATTTCTAAGAGAATTTCTGTAGAAAGTAAAATGTTCCTGGTGAAAGAGTTCACGAAAATAGCCAAGACGTCAGATACATGAGACACCGAAAGCTGCTTTCAGTGTAATAAAACAGAAGAAATCGGATGGCTGGCAGCAGTCTGTTGTGACCTTAAAGATAATTTTTATTTTACTAGTACAGTTGGACTGACACTGGAATTCTTGTCTGAAAAATCGCAATATTTACACCTCTCAGTACAGTGAAAGTTAATGATGTGAAAAATTCAGCTAAGTGTTCCGACTTGTACATAGGTTCTTTCTAAAAAGCCTTGTTATGCACCTCTACACAATTTTCCTTCAAACATTTGGAATAATATCTCTGATCATTTCAAACATATTCAGACTTACGCATCATTGTTTTTTCTGTTGAAGTTATCACTCCCAAAACTGATTTAATGCAGCTTTCTATGCTAGTTAATCTTGTGCAAGTTTTTTATAGTCATGTTATAACTGCTACACCCTATAACCATTTGAATACAAGACTAGGTCTGCATCTACAACTTTTAACTTCTCTATACCCCCCTCCTCACCTTGTCACACTGAAACATTTCCCTTCATTATCAAATTAAATATCCCTCGTTGCCTCAGGATATGTTCTAACAGTCTACCCTACACTTTGTCAACTTCTGTCATGCAGTGAACCTCTCCTAAATTCAGTTCAATATCTCTTCATACACTGATCAACAAAATTAAATGGTAACTTTTTGAAACTCCATAATATTCTCACGTTATTATGTACAGTTTGGGAATTTTGCTCGAAGGTGCCAAAAGCCTTGTAAAAATATCTCTGAACCTCTAAAAATGTCTGTGTACAGAGAAATTATCAATCGATCTCTTCCCGACGGTGGGACAGGCAACCTTCTCGACACTAATACCCGGTTCTAGGCGCCTCAGTCTGGAACCGCGCTACCGCTAAGGTCTCAGGTTCGAATCCTGCCTCGGGCATGGATGCGTGTGATGTCCTTAGGTTAGTTAGGTTTAAGTCTAGGGGACTTTTGACCTCAGGTGTTAAGTCCTATAGTGCTCAGAGCCATTTGACACTAATACCTGCTGACCACATGCTAAATCTATGGGGTGTCGAAAGGGCTGCCGACCCAGCCAGCAGATAGCGATCCGTGGATAGGTGTTTTTAAAGTGCCCAGCAAAGGTGTGCAGGGGACACTGCGTGCGTTGCCAAACGAGGGATCTTCAGGGAGTCCCTTTGCCAATTCAGTCCTGCCCCTCCTGTGTATAGGCCACAGTGTGGAATTTTCAAACACCATTTTATGCTTTGGATCAGGTTCGGATTCCTTTGAATAGTTTCCAACGGTCCCCAGTGGCTCCACCCTGTGCACTAGATCAAAAACTGTGGTCACGCTATAGTAGAAGGGGTTGAGATCATGTACAATGATACTGAATCACTGGTGACGTCCGTAGAGAAGGGGTGAATTGTCTGGTAGCGGGGAGGCGGTGGGGTCACCAGTCTCAAAGTTTCTCAAGGACGTTGTCCTGCAAACTATCGTTTTCGAATGCTAAATGTGTAAAAATGAACGCCCCACGAGGATGGTGGTTTTTATACATGCCCTTCACGACGCCTGAGGCCCTTTCGTGCCGATTCTGAGCAGCAGTGTATCCAAAAAGTTTCCTTCGGCCACCCATAAGAAGACAGCGTGATTTCAACGGTTAGTTTCGCGGTTACCACCTCCATGCTAAAGTCGTCAAGAGAAGGGGTGAGATGGGGATAAGGGGAGGTGTGACGGCTTTCCGATGATGTGACGTGTTCGCCGTGGCATTTACAGAATTGCGATTAAATGTGACATCATTAACACACCTTTCAGATCGCGCTGGCTTCAGAGCTCTGGCCTTGCTCTTTGAAGCGTCAACGAGCACGAAGGTGAAGTCCCAAGGTGCAACGCTTTTGCACCATGACAGAGGAAGGGTTTAGGAAATTCTGAGCCAAATTTCAAACTTATGTTTGGTAAAGGGAAAAATGACGGTGTGTAAAAAAGTGCTCGTTAATTTTGTTTCGCATTATAAGTGACCATCTGCCTACCTAACTCTCAGTGTTCTACTGTAGCGGCATATTTCAAAAGATTTTGTTCTATTATGCGTCTCCATTTATACGCAGTATGAAACATCTGATGTAAAATGTATTTACGATGTTAACTCCACACAATTCTTACCATAAAGAGAGTTCAATTATTCATTCGCCGCTGTTCGTTCATGTACGTGGTGGATGATTAGTCAGAGTTCCTTACTCAGCTGCCCTCTGCCGAAGGAGGAGTGTGAAAGTGTTCTGGGAACTCAGAGGGAACGTTCTGAGGGTCCCAGCAGGCACCGTAGGTTTACAGCTCGTACTTTATAGTTAGGGATATAGAGCGCGCGATATCCATTAACGTAATAGCAGGGAAGAGTCTTACGACAGTGAAACTACCGATCTGCAGTCGCAAGTTTCTGTGAAGTAGGCTGGCCTTTACAGGGTTCATCTCCTAAAGTGCTGCAGTTAGATAGAGTTGCCCGCGTGAGGCCCTTGGCACTTCCTACAGCAGTGCTGCCAGTGTTCCACGCGTGGCCCCACAAACTGAAGACAGGGTGGTAGAACAGTGCATCTCGTGCCTACGACAGCTGCAAGATACAGTACTCCTGCAACAGTCGTCCGCGTATAAAGCGGCTCGCATTGATGGCAACCAGCAGTTTCCGGTAAACACAAATCAAGCGCGAGTGTGTACACTTGCGAAGCACTTCGAACAATGTGGAAACTAGTGAGACATTATACATAAAATAATTTCGGATATTAGGCCATTATGAAACTCTTCGACCGTCTTAGTAGCTGTCAGTCGCCTTGAAGAGCGCCGCCGTTAGACGGTTGAAACGTCGTCATGTTAGCTCCTTTTAGCGTTTCACAATGACGTGGCCTCATACCCAAAATGATTTTATTCAAACTGACACTGGCCGAGAAAGCCTACGACCAAACATTGATGAGTCACAGATTTCCTATAGAAATGGTTAATGGATGTTCATTTGACTGTTGTAAGTAAGGACTCTTCATGGCCTGCTACGATTCTTCGGATGCGTTCTTGACAGAAGGATGGGTTTTTGGTTCGCATATTGTGAACATAGAGAACTGTTTGCAGTAAACACAGTTTTGTACAATGCTACGTTATTATGGTTGGATGACCCTTATTTTAGTCTCCATTTATGTCCGAAAGGTAAGTGAGTTTGCCGCGCTTTTTCTACCTGTTCTCCTGGGAATTTCATACAGGCACTAATTCCGCGTGGGGTGACAGATTCTCCCCCCACTGAGACCAGATGTACGCATATTTCTGATACATAATGGTTATTATTGTCAGCCATTAAAGTATCAGTCAAAGTTAATGTGCTATCATGCGTTAAAGAATACCTGTTCAGCTTTAAAAGTCAGCCTTGTCATCTTACGAAAATCTAAAGTAAAATCATTTCGCCCTTCAGAATCAACAGAGTGAAATACAGCAATATTAAATAGCACACAAATGATAAGCGTTTTGGATATATATATATATATATATATATATATATATATATATATATAATGTGTGTGTGTGTGTGTGTGTGTGTGTGGGAGTAAGTGTATCATTACTGTGGATCAGTTGTCAGCACATTAAGAACCACTGCATAAAAATGTGAACCTAAATGAAGTAAATATTTTCTCAAAACAATTTAAAATGTAAAATTGACATATAAGTGTCTTGTGTGTAGAGTACTGCACATACTTTCCAATAGTTCACTCGTTATAGTCGAAGTTGTTAAATTTTTTACGTATTCGACGTTATAATCCTCAAAGAAGTGTTAACGGCTAAAAATTGTTGCAATATCCATGCAGATCTCTCCAAAGTGTCAATTTGCTATAATGACTGCAAAGTGGCTCTCGTTGTAGAGAAGGACAAAGTAGTACATTTAAGGAAACTTTAAAAAACTTGCGAAAAACTTCGACGGGTCGTAGGGGTTGTCTTGAAGATCAAATCGTGTATAGGAATCCGTTTCCGGAAACATCATCCAACGACCCTACAGAGCTTCAACGTTGTAGGTTCGGACGACTGCCACTAGACCACCCCTCCGGCAGCAAACATGACTTTATATGTGACGGATTTTAGGAGGAAAGTCTCACAGCGTTATTTCTCATTCAGTGATGGCGACAGATTGCTACGACCGCTAGTGGAGAAGATGCATCGAGCTGTTGCATGTAAAAGCCTTGTGTCCTACGAATGCAATGCTCTGTTGCCTCGGTGGATGATGGTTCCAGACAGTGGTCTAAGGCTGCGGATTATTTTTCTCCTGGAACTCTACAAAATCTCAAGTATTTTTCGATGTACAGGAGAAGAAAAGCTGCAGATGGAAACCAGTGTCTGAAACTGTCATCCATCAAGGAAACAGAACACTGAATTCATCGGAGACAAGCATGTCTACGCTGCAAACAGCTCCATCATCTCCTCTGGCGATCGTGCCAAAGAGTTGCCAGCACTGAATAACAAAAAACAGTGCGAGGCGTTCTGTCTATGGTGCGTGAGCGTACGAAGTCACATTTGCTGCGAAATATCTGGCCTATTGGCAGGCGGCACTGGGGGCTAAAACTTCGACGCTCTGTAAGGTCGTAGGATGACGTTTTGAGACACAGGTTCATATTCTCGACTTATACCTCGAGATACCCCTTACAGCCCCTCAAAGTTAGTCGCAACATTTTTGGGATACCCTGTAGAGTGAAACTATGACATAATTGATGATTTTTCCTTCATGTGGAGCCACAGTCATTCAAAACTTATGCAAACATATAACCGCCATTTGATTGTATCATATGCTTCATTACACGATCCAGATTTCAGTCTTAGGCTATATCAAGTGTTACAAATGTCAAAAATAATATACACTACTGGAAATTGAAATAAGAACACCGTGAATTCATTGTCCCAGGAAGGGGAAACTTTATTGACACATTCCTGGGGTCAGATACATCACATCATCACACTGACAGAACCACAGGCACATAGACACAGGCAACAGAGCATGCACAATGTCGGCACTAGTACAGTGTATATCCACGTTCCACAGCAATGCAGGCTGCTATTCTCCCATGGAGACGATCGTAGAGATGCTGGATGTAGTCCTGTGGAACGGCTTGCCATGCCATTTCCACCTGGCGCCTCAGTTGGACCAGCGTTCGTGCTGGACGTGCAGACCGCGTGAGACGACGCTTCATCCAGTCCCAAACATGCTCAATGGGGGACAGATCCGGAGATCTTGCTGGCCAGGGTAGTTGACTTACACCTTCTAGAGCACGTTGGGTGGCACGGGATACATACGGACGTGTATTGTCCTGTTGGAACAGCAAGTTCCCTTGCCGATCTAGGAACGGTAGAACGATGGGTTCGATGACGGTTTGGATGTACCGTGCACTATTCAGTGTCCCCTCGACGATCACCAGAGGTGTACGGCCAGTGTAGGAGATCGCTCCCCACACCATGATGCCGGGTGTTGGCCCTGTATGCAGTCCTGATTGTGGCGCTCACCTGCACGGCGCCAAACACGCATACGACCATCATTGGCACCAAGGCAGAAGCGACTCTCATCGCTGAAGACGACACGTCTCCATTCGTCCCTCCATTCACGCCTGTCGCGACACCACTGGAGGCGGGCTGCACGATGTTTGGGCGTGAGCGGAAGACGGCCTAACGGTGTGCGGGACCGTAGCCCAGCTTCATGGAGACGGTTGCGAATGGTCCTCGCCGATACCCCAGGAGCAACAGTGTCCCTAATTTGCTGGGAAGTGGCGGTGCGGTCCCCTACGGCACTGCGTAGGATCCTACGGTCTTGGCGTGCATCCGTGCGTCGCTGCGGTCTGGTCCTAGGTCGACGGGCACGTGCACCTTCCGCCGACCACTGGCGACAACATCGATGTACTGTGGAGACCTCACGCTCCACGTGTTGAGCAATTCGGCGGTACGTCCACCCGGCCTCCCGCATGCCCACTATACGGCCTCGCTCAAAGTCCGTCAACTGCACATACGGTTCACGTCCACGCTGTCGTGGCATGCTACCAGTGTTAAAGACTGCGATGGAGCTCCGTATGCCACGGCAGACTGGTTGACACTGACGGCGGCGGTGCACAAATGCTGCGCAGCTAGCGCCAATCGACGGCCAACACCGCGGTTCCTGGTGTGTCCGCTGTGCCGTGCGTGTGATCATTGGTTGTACAGCCCTCTCGCAGTTTCTGGAGCAAGTATGGTGGCTCTGACACACCGGTATCAATGTGTTCTTTTTTCCATTTCCAGGAGTGTATCTTGTGAGGAACACAAGTCATTGTTAATATATACAGGGTGCTCATTTTAATTGAAGACATTGAAATATTCCGAAAACTACACATCGGATCAAAAAAAAAGTTATAATTTGTCTCGGAGGGTTACAACTAACGATACCACACTGCCATCCCATCCTGTGCCTGGATGATGGGGGGAACTTTGAAGTCTTCAGTGGGAACCCCCTTTTTTTATTGCAGATTACGTTTCTACGGTACAATTTACGCACGTTTTGTCTGAGGTATTTTCTTCGTTGCGCCACAGATGGTGCTGTAGTAGGGGAATTAGAAATGTGTACAGAATGGCCCTTGAATAGCCAACGCCTTGCGGGATCTCACCTCCATGCTGCGAAGGGAAGAACTGGGCAGTATTTCATAACTTCTTATTGGAAACGTATTCGCAACGTTGTATTCCTTCGACATATCGAACAGGGGACACTCGGCCCGCCACTGTGGCCGTCTCTGAAGGCGAACGCTACTCTACTTTTCCAATTAAAATAAGTGTTCAAACATAGTACCGCCAACTACAATACACTTAGTGATCCACTTTTCAAATGATTGCAGAGAGGACAGAACCATAACCGCACAGGAGTTTCTGATGCGCTCGACCATGACTTCACGGACTATTGGAACTTTCTAACCATTCCCACAGAAGGAAATCCGCCATCGGCAAATACGGCGACATATGGGACCAATTAATAAGGTCACTCTGCCGATCCACCGACCAGTGTAAACACGCTAGGCAACCGTCATGCTGAAACTACATATGTTGTCGAACGCCCAGGACAACATCCCGCAGTAGTACCTGTAGTTCCTGTTCCAAAAACGTCCAATATTGGCGTCCATTCTAAGTGCCGTCAATAAAATACGAACCAATGTGTTTGCTCCCCATGATGCCACACCATACATTAACCGACCAAGTACGTCGATGGTCAACTTGCCATAACCATTGGGGATTGTCTACACATCAGTAATGCATGTCATGACGGAGAACGCTACCATGGTTTGTGAGTGTAGACTCATCGGAAAATGGTATCTCGCAAAGAATATGGGAGTCGTTTGCATTTCTTGAAGTGACCATTCACAAAATACTACGCAGTTGAGGGAATCGGCGCCATGAAGTTGTTGATGCAGTGATGTGTGGTATGGATGATACTTGTGACAACGCAGCCTCGTGACTATACTGCCTATGGACGTACCGGCATCGCGGTGTAATTGTCGGTCGCTTATCTGTGGGTCGTGGTGCACAGTTGCTAGTACAGCTATTTCGTTAGCTTCTCCTGTAACATGTTTGCATCGTTTCCTTTCGCCGGGCTGTACGCTGCCCAGACACAAAGGCATTCACAACCTTGTAACAGAACGAACAAGAGCGAGTTTTCTCAGGAGAACGCTCGGCATACAAGACAACAGCAATTTCAACATTTCCCCTACATTCTCCATAAATCACGATCATTTCAATTTTTTCTTCTGTGGTTGCAACATTCATGGTCCACTTGCACGTCTGTTCTCCAAATGATCGGTAGGTGTGGAGGCAATAAACACTGCGCATGTATTGTAATGTTTAAGAGTCGCCATCTGTGTCTACATATGCAAGATACGTGAGCTCCTGTCTAAGTGTCCTTCCTGTTATGATACATCGTAGTACGCTACACGACACGACGGCGCGAAGAGTAATCCCCTGTTCGATGTGTCGGAGAAGTACAACGTTGCGAATGTTCCATCAGAAGTTATGGAGTATTTCCGACCCTACCGTCGCAGCATTAAGGTGGGATCTCACGTGCCATTCGATGTTCAAGAGCCATTGAGTAGCATATCGTAAATCACGATTGCGTACCCATTTCTGTTCCTCCGATTACGTCATCATATGTGGTGAAAAGAAGAAATTTCTTCATGCAAAACGTATGTAGATTTTGACGTAGAATCGTAATTTGCATAAATTGGGTGCTTTCATTGAAGATTTAAAGTGCCCCCACACCAAGCACACACGGAATGGGGTGGAGGGTCCAGTGTGATCTCGTTTCATGCCCGCTCCAAGACAAACAAATTGGAGTTGTAACTTTTTTGATCCGGTGTTTAGTTTTCAAGATATTTCAATGTCTTCAGTTAAAATGAACACGCTGTATATTTTAACGATAACTTGGGTTCTTCACGGGTCAGATGATTTTTGAAATTTGTAACACTTGATAATCCCCTAAGGCTGAAATATGGACCGTATAATAGAACATATCATAAAGTCAACTGGCGGTTATATATTTCCATAAGATGACATGATTATATACATCGTCTGTAATCAAATGACGAGCTTCGACTCTCGGATAGCGAGCACTTCACAATGTTTCTAAGAGAGATTGTGCGCATAAAACGATTGTACGACCTATAATAGGTCAGTTAATACTAAAGAGTACATATCAGGTTGGTTTAATAGAGACCATATAGCGTATACAAAGAGAGGTAGCACAAATGACCGCAGGATTTTTTCACAGTGAAAATGTGTTGCAGGAATGGTGCAGTATCTAAATCGGCGGAGACGCTAAGATTGATGCTTCATTTATCGAAAAAACACAAGAAACTTAAATACGCTTTGCCGTGTGGAATCGTTGAATATGCTGCAACTCACTAACTTCGAACCGCGAACAAGAAATTAAATTAAGACAGACATAAAAGTTACGATTCGCGCAATCTTTCATTTGTTAATGATATGGAAATTAGCCAAAATATCTGGCAGTTTTAATCTCTCTCCTAGTAAACTATTATCATGGTTTCATTAATTTCAGCCATGCGGATTGTTTAAGTAGTAATAGAGACCATATATGTTGGTCATATTCGGTTCTAAGTGTGACCGCGTGCCGTTAACCAATATGACCACTGTTAAAATCGTTATGGTGACTATGGGAAATTAATGTTGGTAAAATTATTAAGTAATAACAGTTCCAAAAAAATTCACGTCGATTTTGGAATTTTTCATCAAGTATCAGCCTCTATGGTTTCAAGCCCACACACACACACACACACACACACACACACACACACACATACACACACTGTTGAAATTACAGTTCTACCTTTCGTACACCTAAGTTCATTACCAGTGATAATTCTTCCAGATATTTATTATTATTAACGTTAAGATGTAATAGACGTAAATCACTCGTGATATCATTTCGCCGTCCCCCTCTTACCTAACAGTATGAAACGTCCTCTTTGAACAATTATACACGAATGTGCTTAAACTGACACACAATATTTTCAGCGCAACGCAGTCTGACTTTCAAAAATCCCTAGAAAAGAATGGCCCTGACTAACATTAACCTATACGTTTCACATATCACTTACATCACAAAAATCTTCGTTACTGGAACTACTGCAATACAGCGAGCACCACTACTGCCAGCTAAATAATAGATTCAAACTACGGAAGGCACTAACTACTGATAGGTATAGTTAGCAAATGAAAGATTTTAATAGAGAACAAACAATGTATTTACCTTAATAGTCATGATATATATATCAGTTCATGACATCCATTCTTACAAATTTCAAAACTCCGCCATCTCTCTCCCCACATCCACCACTGCTGGCGGCTCACCTCCAACTGCGCAACACTACGCGCCGCTTAACAGCCAACTGCCCAACACTACAATGGCGAGTATTACAACAATGCCAACGAGCCACTGGCTGCACACAGCACAGCCAGTGATTTTTCATACAGAGCGCTATGTGGCGTTACCAATAAAAAAAACCTAAACAGCCTACTTACAACAGTAGTACAACCGCTCTTATATTTTTAACCAGACCACTCGCCTCGTGTCACTACTCGGCCCCGGACTTGACAGACACAGACAATGTCTAGCTGTGGTGCAATTCAAAAAGTACCACAAGTGGAAACGGGAAACTACCGTGGTTAAAAGTTGCCGTCTCTTCATCTAAGAATAGATGATGAATGCAGCTAGCCGCTATCTCTGTGTAATTTCTTGTCTGTATAGACGTGTATCTGTTGCCTTTAAGATCCCTTCACCTTCACACATAAATCTATACAGTAAAGTAAGGCGCTCCCAGTTCTTGGCCGATCCGTGATAAGACAGGCGAAAAATTGGACTAATGGAGGATTATTAGTATTATCTCTATTTTCATTCTGTCTCTCTCTTTCTCTCCTATATCTATGTACAGTTGTTAATATAATATTTCATTATGTGAAATCAGCCAAATAGGATCTTTGGTGGAATCCTTCGTCTTGGTAATCAGCGGCTGACTTGCTGTAAGAGATCTTTACATTTATTATTACTGTTAAACACTGCACTCAATCGAGAGAATCAATCGTTTCGACAATTTGTTCCTTTTACGAAAGATTGCGAATTCCAGATGTGTACGAAGCCTTTTTGGACGATTTAACACAGACTCAGTGATTGCAGGCTCTCTTCGACACAGCTGAAACTTCCCCTCTAATTACAGGGCCAACTTGATCATCAAATGATTCAGAAAAAGCTCATTCGTTCATTCACTCCAGAACAAAAAAGTCACAAACCTTATTTATGGAGGAAATTGTGTATTAAATCCATCTCCATTACATGTCCAGATCTCCGGTGATTCTACGGCTTGCTTTAGCGAGAAGAAAAGCAGAATATGTATCTCTCAGAAACACGTCAGCCCCTCAACAGATACACCAGAAGCTGTCCTAGTTACCACTCTAACAACCATGGAGAATGCATATATGCATCTCTGTTATTTCAAAGAATAAACGCACTAGAAAATACTTTGGCGTCGTCGAGCTGTCGCCGCATATGTTACGAGAAAATCAGATAACATAACTTTTCCAAAGTGAATGAATGTGGATGGTTTGATTGAAAATGATTAATTGATGCATGATAGAGGGTATTTTCTGTGGGGACATTACACCCCTTTCAACTGCCCGGATTCACGACCGGTTCCTCTCAAAGTGTCACGGCCTGTTTCCCGCTTCAGTCTAAACCAATCCGATGTTGTGCTCTGCCTTTAATGACTTCGCCATCGATGGGAAGTGAAGACACTTTGTTGTGATTTAGGAGCGCGGATACGAATGTAAATTCACATACATGGTGACTGTTTTATAGTAATGGGGCCTACTAGCTTTTTGTTCACGGAATCACTCGTATTCACATCTCACATTCGTTTCACACACACACACAACCTGAATTTTGGTTACAAGTTCCCACATACCCTGAAGTCGATAGTGTCGTTTGTAATCTTTTTTACGTCTTTGCAATATTTATTTTCTTTCCTTTTCTTTGAATCTCACTTACAGACCTCCGTTTCATTTGAGACCTATTGAAAATGGCAACTCACTGTTGTCTTGAAAAAAAAAAGGACTATCTCTGTCAACTGTTTAATTCTCTGTTGCTTTATGCGATGCGATTTCATAGAGAAAGTTAAATGTACGCAGATAAAATTATTGGCTCGCTGAAGTTCTCAAACCCCCGACCTGCTCGTTGAACTAAGTAATACAAATAAGAGACAGATTGTGAATCATACTTATTAAGTCTTGCGAGTCTACTAAATACCGGTAAGCAATACGAGCAGATTGCTTTCGAACATTGTTACATGGCAACCATACTCATTCCCGTCCTCACCCCCACGGATTGTAGGATTCTTTCGCTCCCAAATTTTGTTTAAAGTGTTCCAAGTTTTCGAGACTTAAGCTATTACAAGGGGAAATCAAAAAGTCTCCGTTTGAAGGTTTAACAATCCAGAATCGGAGTGGCAGCCGAGCTGAATCGCGGTGAGCATTGAGGCAATTATGCTACCGATGCACCACGTCGAAGATTCCCGTTTGCTAAAACATCGTGTCCTGCTGCGTGAGGAAACTCGTCACTGCCTCCTGCACATCGTCGTCCGGCGGGAATCTGCGACCCATCAAGGCCTTTTGAAGTAACCGAAGGTGGGTTAATCGCATGGGGAGACATCGGGACTATTGGGCGGGTGCTCCAGTGCCTCCAAATGGTTCAAATGGCTCTGAGCACTATGGGACTTAACATCTATGGTCACCAGTCCCCTAGAACGTAGAACTACTTAGTCCTAACTAACCTAAGAACATCACACAAAACACCCAACCATCACGAGGCAGAGAAAATCCCTGACCCCGCCGGGAATCGAACCCGGGAACCCGGGCGTGGGAAGCGATCCAGTGCCTCCCACTTAAGTTGGCGCGACCAGCACGAAACCTGGTGAACCATTCCACGACAGTGTTTTCCACATACATGCTGTCCCATACACAGTCTTCATCCCCCGGTGGATGTCTAACGGTTGTTATCCTAAGAGAGTCGCGCTAGAACGCCCAGTTGGCAACGTAATGTACCTAGAACGCCGCACATAGTACACTAGCATATCGAATATATACAGGGTGAGTCACCTAACGTTACCGCTGGATATATTTCGTAAACCACATCAACTACTGACGAACCGATTCCACTGACCGAACGTGAGGAGAAGGGCTAGTGTAATTGTTTAATACAAACCATACAAAAATGCACGGAAGTATGTTTTTTTAACACAAACCTACGTTTTTTTAAAAAAAATGGAACCACGTTAGTTTTGTTAGCACATCTGAACATATAAACAAATACGTAATCAGTGCCGTTTGTTGCATTGTAAAATGTTAATTACATCCGGAGATATTGTAACCTAAAGTTGACGCTTGAGTACCACTCCTCCGCTGTTCGTCCGTGTGTATCGGAGAGCACCGAATTACGTAGTGATCCAAAGGGAACGGTGATTGACTTTAGGTACAGAAGAGACTGAAACAGCACATTACGTCCACATGCTAACACATTTTTATTGGTCTTTTTCTCTGACGCACATGTACATTACCGTGAGGGATGCGGTACACGTAGACACATGGTTTTCGTTTTCAATTACGGAGTGGAATAGTGTGTCCCGACATGTCAGGCCAATGGATGTTCAATGTGGTGGCCATCATTTGCTGCACACAATTGCAATCTCTGCCGTCTGTACGCCGCAGTACATCTGGTGGAATGTCACCGCAGGGTGCCACAATACGTTGTTTCATATCTTCTGGGGTTGTAGGCACATCACGGTACACATTCTCCTTTAACGTACCCCACAGAAAGAAGTCCAGAGGTGTAAGATCAGGAGAACGGGCTGGCCAATTTATGCGTCCTCCACGTCCCATGAAACGCCCGTCGAACATACTGTCAAGGGTCAGCCTAGTGTTAATTGCGGAATGTGCAGGTGCACCATCATGCTGATACCACATACGTCGACGCGTTTCCAGTGCGACATCTTCGATCAACGTTGGCAGATCATTGTGTAGAAACGCGATGTATGTTGCAGCGCTCTCCGATACACACGATCAAACATCGGAGGAGTGATACTCAAGCGTCAACTGTAGGTTACAATATCTTCGAATGTAATTAACATTTTACAATGTAACAAACGGCACTGATTACGTATTTGTTTATATGTTCAGATGTGTTAACAAAACTAACGTGGTTCCATTTTAAAAAACGTAGGTTTGTGGTAAAATACATACTTCCGTGCATTTTTGTATGGTTTGTATTAAACAATTACGCTATCGCCTCTCCTCACGTTGGGTCTGTGGAATCGGTTCGTTAGTATTTGATGTGGTTTACGAAATATATCCAGCGGTAACGTTAGGTGACTCACCCTGTATATCGTAGCAGCTGGCAGCTAGGTCAAATAAGGAAAGGACAGGACAGGCGCTTAATTTAAGTTTCTATAATAATGCGTGACATCACTAACAGCTTTAATCTTGGTACAATTCAGCGCACCTTTAACCCATACGGACACAGACCCTGGCTCATTTACTTTACGACGTTTCCCCGTCCTAAGGAGCAATGGCATTCTAGATATATAATAAAAAGGACCACGATTCCGTTATACCGTTCACATATCTGAAATGTACCATAAGCAATAACTTTTCGGCTGTTAAAAGCCTGCAGCCGTGATACAGTCTCCACTTAACCACCACGAACTAGAGCCACAGTAACCCAACCATTACCAAGTGCACTAGCATCAACATTAGTAAGTGTAAAATTCAGTACGCATCCACAAAAGACTGAAGGACCATGAAGAATAACTTCCGCGCCTACTCTGCTCCTCGTCATAATTGCTAGATTATCAATAGCTATATACACTGTAAGGGCGAAAGCCTTCTCCTCCTAAAATAACGCGGCATAACTAGTCTGTTTCGACAAGAAAGGAATAACAGCACTTTTTTCTTGTTTGGACGTATCTAGTAATAACGTCGCCAAAGTTAACATTTCCGCATTTACCGCACGCCCGCAGGAGAGATACAAAAGCTACATTAATCCCTTGCCTAAATGTCGGTCCTTTCATATCAGCATCGGATTGTCGTTATATTGTATTTACTCTGTAGCAATGACGTCAGACGAAAAATTTTTGATCACCCATTGTCACCCTTAGCCACAAAGGCGTTACAGGTTTCTTACTGTCCCAGTAAACTTTTTTCCAGGTAGCAAGTGACACATGTGCCAAGTTTGGTAAAAACTGCATCAAACGCCACAGTTATACGGTGACCCGACTCTGTCTTCGCATCCCTCCTCAACACTAGGGGTTCAACGTAATCATCTGCCACGAATAACACTGAAAACTGTGGATTCGATTCTAATATTGGTGTTGACGAAGTGGGTGGTAGGAGTGTATTGCCTTCCGCAGTACTTCATAAAAAAATATTTACTTAAATATAAAATTTGGATGAAATTTCTGCAGATGTGCTTGAGTTATGGTGTTATGTCATCCTACTTTTCAGCCGCACATCTACCCCTATGAGAGGTAACTGAATCTTTTACCCCTCACCCCAAAGTTCGGTTCAGATCGATCCAGTGCTTTAGGAGGAGATGAGGAACTTACGTGCATCCAGACATACAATGCCTTCTGTACTTATATACACTACTGGGCATTAAAATTGCTACACCAAGAAGAAATGCAGAAGATAAACGGGTACTCATTGCACAAATATATTATACTAGCACTGACATGCGATTACATTTTCACGCAATTTGGGTTCATAGATCCTGAGAAATCAGTACTCAGAACAACCACCTCTGGCCGTTATAACGGCCTTGATACGCCTGGGCATTGAGTCAAACAGAGCTTGGATGGCGTGTACAGGTACAGCTGGCCATGGAGCTTCAACACGATACCACAGTTCTTTAAGAGTAGTGACTGACGTATTGTGGCGGGAGAGAAGCTCTGCCACCATTGACCAGACGTTGTCAATTGGTGAGAGATCTGGAGAATGTGCTGGCCAGGGCAGCAGTCGAACATTTTCTGTATCCAAAAAGGCCCGTACAGGACCTGCAACATGCGGTCTTGCGTTATCCTGCTGAGATGTAGGGTTTCGCAGGGGTCGAACGGGTCGTAACACACCTGAAATGTAACGTCCACTGTTCAAGGGTCAGTGGGAACAAGAAGTGACCGAGACGTGTAACCAGTGGCACCCCACACCATCAAGCAAGGGGATAATCCAGTGTGGCGATGACGAATACACGCTTCCAATGTGCGTTCACCGCGATGTCTCCAAACACGGATGCGACTATCATGATGCTGTAAACAGTACCTGGATTCATCCGAAAAAATGACATTTTGCCATTCGTCCACCCAGGTCCGTCGTTGAGTACACGATCGCAGGCGCTCCTGTCTGTGATGCAGAGTCTAGGGTAACCGCAGCCGTGGTCTCCGAGCTGATAGTCCATGCCGCTGCTAACGTTGTCGAACTGTTCGTGCAGATGGTTGTTGTCCGTTACAGCCATGCGGATAAGATGCCGGTCATCTCAACTGCTAGTGATACGAGGCCGTTGGGATACAGCACGGCGTTCCGTATTGCCCTCCTGAACCCACCGATTCCATACTCTGCTAAGAGCCATTTGATCTCGACCAACGCGAGTAGCAAGTCGGAAACGTGATGGTACGCATTTCTCCTCCTTACACGAGGCACCACAACAACGTTTCACCAGGCAACGTCGGTCAACTGCTGTTTGTGTATGTGAAATCGGTTGGAAACGTAGCTCGTGTCAGCACGTTGTAGGTGTCGCCACCGGCGCCAACCTTGTGTGAATGCTCTGAAAAGGTAATCCGCGTCTGTAGCACGTCATCTTCGTGGTGTAGCAATTTTAATGGCCAGTAGTGTAGATTGGGGATATTACTAATTCCACTAGTGTGAGTGAACCGTTTCATCGCTTACAAGAAAAAGTGTCCTGTCAGACACACACTTACACACACACACACACACACACACACACACACACACACACAAACAGAGGGAGAGAGAGAGAGAGAGAGAGAGCGGTTTATGTTATGTGGCTGTGGACGCCTCTGCACCCGACATTTCGCATGCTGGTTTGCGCCCCTCTGTGAATTAATGTCGTCCTTCACTCGGCACACAAATTAAAGCGCCCCGCGTAGGAACGCCTGAATGGTGAAACTCGACCGTAAAAAAATCAGAAGAATTCGTCTCTTGCGCAGAATAAAACGCCGAACGGGGAGCCAGGTGACGGGGAAGGGAAAGCAGCTGCAGTGGAAGAGGAATTTTGTGCTAAGCCTCAGGCAGCTCTGTGAAAAGTATTAAATTAATTAGCCAGTTCCCAACTATGCAGCTTGTAGCACTTCTCATCCTTCTACGTCTCTAGTGGTAGTAGTAGTAGTAGTAGTAGCTTTACTAAGTAGTGATAATCAGCATTTTTTTTTTTTTATTCTTCATCTTTTTCTTCCCCTGAACGCCTTAGGCTTTGCATATCACGCCTGCTTACAGAAATTGATCCAAATCTTGTCACATTTTTTTGAGTCTTCATATGCTTCTTCGTCCTTTTGGTTCGTGTTTGTAAAGATTTTTTTGTATTTTTCTTCAACCTATTATATGGTTTTTCTGTTTTTCTAAGCATTCTTGTATCGTTTCTTTCAGAGGCATTAGCTCTAATTCTGCCCTTATATGTGTATTTGGCTTTTGATTTTGCGTCTCGTATATTGAGCGTGTTGAGAAGGAAACCAAGAACAAATTTGGAAAGAAAAGTGAAGGTCAGGGAGAAGAAATAAAAAGTATGTGGTTTTCGGATGGTACTGCAATATTACCAGAAAAGGAAAAAGACTTAGAGAAACAGTTGAACTGAACTGACAGTATCTTGAAAAGGGATTATAAGATGAGCATCTAAAAAAAAAAAAGTGTAATGCAATAGAGTCGAATTAAATCAAGCGAAATTGAGGGAAACAGAGTAGGAAATGAGACATTAAGAATAGTAGATGAGTTTTGGTATTTGGGCATCGAAATAAATGATGGCTGAAGTAAACAACATGTGAACCGGCAACAGTACGAAGAGTATTTGTTAATTTGTTAACACTGAATATAAAGTTAAGCGTTAGGAAGTATGTTTTGAAGGTGTAACCTGATATGGAAGCGAAACGTGAACGAAAAGCAATTAAGAGAAGAAAGGAAAAAAAAGTTTTCAAGTGTTGTGGCATGCTGAATTTCAGCTTGGTGGACTGAATAAGAAGTGAGGACATACTGAATAGAACTGGGCACAAAATAAATTTATGAGACACATTGACAAGGAAAAGACATCTGTTGATAGGATAAAACCTGATCCATCAAAAAATTGTTAATTTGGTAACAGAAGGATGAGGAGTCAAAACTGTTGGGGGAGACCAAGTCCTGATTACAATGAGCAGATTCAAATGTGTCTAGGTCGCGCCAGGGAGACCCGCTTCAAACCAGTCTTCGGACCGAACCTCACAAAATCAACAGATACCTACTACGTGACCGATTGTCAGAAACATTGTCATAGCGGAACCAGGCATACGAGCGCTGAAATGTTATGCAACGTCTTCCAACTGGCATTCCAAAATAATTCCCCAAAATTTGTGCACGGAATATTAATGACTATTTTTAAATAATATATTATGGATTCTAAATTCGGGTGAACAGTTGCTAAATCTCAACATTCTCCATGTTAACGCGATACAGTAAATCAAACTTCTAGAGCTGACCTAATGGATGAGAGAATTTTTTAAAGCGTTAAGCTGTTGACAATTATAAAAAATGTTTCATTAATCTCCAAACATATTGGACTAAGAAAAATTGTCGAGCAGACTTGATGATGTTTCAAGAAACTGTTGCTGATTCATCATTAGAACCATTCATTAAAATGTACCGACTTTTAATTCTTTTGTAAGAAACAAGGATATATTAAATATGTCAATGAATTATTAAATTTGACAAAAACTTTCCAGCCCCGGCTGAATCAATGTTTAACATTTCAAAACTGGAAAACTGTGTTTACTTCTTTGTAACATATATATGTACCAAGTTCGGTGAGATGTTTGTCATATTCAGCAGGCCCCATACTGACTCGCTTGCAATTAGAATACAGCCTGAGCAATGAGATCTGATCTTCTCGGTAAAGTAGTAGTGGAGTTGGCGTACCGTTGCTATCTCCAGATTTTTTATATAGTACAAAACATGTATCTGGATCATATATGATGAATGTGATGGATGTGTTGTGTCTGTGTTGTATGAAATTGATAGATGGTGGAAGATGAAACCTAGAATCAGCACATGTTCAACTTTTCCACAATAGAATCAAGGAGAGGGCCGAGCTTAACAACCATTTCTTGGACGGATCGCTGTTCGCTGCGTCACATGTAGACAATCCTACAGATTAAATCGTGAAGTCAAGACACTGACGGTAGATCTAGCACTCAAGACAAACTCTTCTCCACCTGAAGATGAAACCCTGGTGCTGACAGCTCTTCCATCACCCCGAATGGAATCGTCTGCCTACTGCTTGACTACCGCATTAACACCATTAACGTAAGTGGTGACGCTTTTACTCTCCCTCTTCCTCAACATGAGGTCTCACTTGGTCATAATAAGCCCAAAGTGAATTCCATATACGATTATAGGCCATATAAACATTAAAGGAAAACTGTCCCATACTCTAAGATTTGAGTGAATATCACTGCACTTCACCTGGCAGTTGGAGTTGGTTTGATTTTGTCTTCATCTGCTCTGTGGATTTGTGAGACTGGTGACCTATAAATCGGTTCATCAGCAGTCTTCCTCCTCTTCTCCTTGACTTTGTTCTTCTTCTTTTTCTACTTCTTCTTCTTCTTTCCAGAATTTACTAGTCGACTGCCAAGATATTGATTTTTGAAATAATTATACAGAACATCGTTGGAGTATATTTTTAAGTTGATAGTCACTATCCAATCACAATAATGTGACCACAGATGTTGTTGTTGTGGTCTTCAGTCCTGAGACTTGTTTGATGCAGCTCTCCATGCTAATCTATCCTGTGCAAGCTTTATCATCTCCCAGTACCTACTGCAACCTACATCCTTCTGAATCTGCTTAGTGTATTCATCTCGTGGTGTCCCTCTACGATTTTTACCCTCCAATGCTAAATTTGTGATCCCTTGATGCCTCAGAACATGTCCTACCAACCAGTCCCTTCTTCTTGTCAAGTTGTGCCACAAAATCCTCTTCCCCCCAATTCTATTCAATACCTCCTCATTAGTTATGTGATCTACCCATCTAATCTACAGCATTCTTCTGTAGCACCACATTTCGAAAGCTTCTATTCTCTTCTTGTCCAAACTATTTATCGTCCACGTTTAACTTCCATACATGGCTACACTCCATACAAATACTTTCAGAAACGACTTCCTGCACTTAAATCTATACTCGATGTTAACAAATTTCTCTTCTTCAGAAACGCTTTCCTTACCATTGACAGTCTACATTTCATATCTTCTCTACTTCGACCATCATCAGTTATTTTGCTCCCCAAATAGCAAAACTCCTTTACAACTTTAAGTGACTCATTTCCTAATCTAATTCCCTCAGCATCACCCGACTTTATTCGACTACACTCCATTATCCTCGTTTTGCTTTTGTTGATGTTCATCTTACATCCTCCTTTCAAGACACTATCCATTCCGTTCAACTGCTCTTCCAATTCCTTTACTGTTCCTGACGGAATTACAATGTCATCGGCTAAACTCAACATTTTTATTTCTTTTCCATGGATTTTAATACCTACTCCGAATTTTTGTTTGTTTCCTTTACTGATTGCTCAATATACAGATTGAATAACATCGGGGACAGGCTACAACCCTGTCTCACTCGCTTTCAAACCACAGTTTCCCTTTCATACCCCTCGACTCTTATAACTGCAAAGATAATTATGCACCACAGTAAAAAGCCTAAATAATAACCTTTTTCAGCAAGAACCGCCGCGAGACGTGCAGGTAGAAAGTGAGAGAGGTTCTGGTTGATAACGACATAGATGTGGAGCCATGCCGACCCCAGTGCCGTTTCTCGGTTAGGATATATGGCACACACAGTCCGATCGAAATAGTCCCATAGATTCTCTATTGCGTTTAGATCCGCAGAGTTTGGTGGCTACGGGAGTAAAGTTAAACATCCGGATGCTCTTCTAAACGCGGACGTATACCTCAAGCCCTGTGGTACGTTGCATTGTCCTGCTGGTAGATGCCATCGAGCTGAGGAAAGAGATACTGCATGTAGGGGTGAACTTGGTCCCCTTACTACATTCCAGAATGACAGAGTCACCCAGGGAATGCCACGAAAACATTTCCTTGACCATAATGCTCCACGTCAACTAGCATCTATCCCATGAAGCGTAAAACGTGATTCATCTGAAAAGGCCACCTGTTGTCATTCAGTGGACGTTCAGTTATGGTACTGGCGTGCACATTCTAGCTCTCATCGACGATGAACAGGAGTCAGCATAGGTGCATGAACCAGGAGCCTGCTGCGGTCCCTGAGGAAACGCTGTCGGTAGAACGTTGGTTCATCTGGGCGGTCAGTTGCTCAAAAGTTGCACGTCTATTCGCACCTCTGCAGTCGTTCCTATGATCTATGGCCCATGATGCATCACAGTTGCCTGAACCGTATTTGGATAGGACATTTTGCTATGCACTGTATACTTTAATCATGGCGACAGAACAGTTTATGAACTTGGCTGTTACGGAAATGTTTCCACTCTTAGCCCGAAAGGCAATGATCATTCCCTTTTGGACCTCAGACAAATAGCGACAACGACTGCACTGTTTGCGATATACTTTATCCTCCCCTGGCAGTGCTGCCACCTGCGGTCTGTGAGTGGTTGCTGCATACTGACGTCGAACGTAGACAGTGGTCACGTTGATGCGACTAGACCATCTAGGTTTGTTAACAACGTCTACCACAGCGAGACAGGTGCCAATAATACTTAGTCCACACACTGCTAACCATGGACGTCAGGCAAGTTGCTCCGTATTCGTGTAGCGAAAACGACTGCACTGTTTGCACCGTCTCCGCGACACGCTTTATATACCCTCTACTGACAGTGCTGCCACGTGTCGCCTGTAAGTGTTTACTGCGTGTTGACTTCTAACATAAACTATGGTCACATTAATGTGACTACACCGTGTACGTGTGTAAGAATCAGCTTCATTATCAGCTTTCGTACGTTTCACGTAACAGGTCGGTAAACTCACACACAGGCGCAAATAATACTTAGTCCATACACTGGTATAGCTGGGCCACGGACTGGCGCAGAAATCTGCTGAATTCCGAGTACTGACTGACGGTGGCATTGTGAGCAACACGTATTTGAAGAAGTGAGTTGATCATAAAATATCAAATTGCGCTGTTATTTTTAATCTCTGTAGTAAAATAAGACAAGTAAGGTAGGGGAAGCATTTATACATAAGGTGGAG